>NC_133975.1:65719480-66344480 GCF_047716275.1 Strix uralensis
CTTTGTAAAATACCAGCTGTCTTAATTTTTATTTTTCTTTGGACATTTTCTTTTCATCTTCACATTTAGATTCTTACCTTCTAAGTAAATATCTCTACCTTTTTCATATTTTACTCCGTTTGATATTTCTGTTCTCCTTGCTATTCTCTACTCTGATACTCCCTTCCTAGGAAAGTATGAAAATTCAGGTGTTAATACTGGAATGATTTTTAGCATTATAGTTTCAGCTCTTAAACTTGCAGCTTTCCCTTGCTTTCCTCTAGTTGATGAAATCTTCTGTGTGGACCAGTTGCATTGATTTTCTGTGTGATCACAGGGTAAGCAGTTATTTAACATAAGAACAGTGGAATTTGGCTTAAATTTTTTCATTAACCTAGCCATAACTGAACTGGACAAGGTGTTGAGCAACTGACTCTAGTTGACCCTGCTCTGAGTAGGACTAGAGATCTCCAGAGGTTCCTTCCAGCCTTATTTATGTTGTGATTTTGTGGTGATCTACTTTTGCACCCAGCAGTCAGTGAGAAGGTGGAATAAGTGAAGCTTTTCAACCTACTAAGATACTTCCCTCTTCTGAAAACTGATATTAAAAACCAGACTTCTCTGCTGTGGACCTCCGTAGAAGTCAGTATCTGATGCAAACTTTTTTCTTTCAAATACATCCCTCCTTAGCCAAGTCTTTCAAGATTTATTGTCAGTCAAATGCTCGGTCAAATTCTTCCCTGAATGGTTTTGGTCAATATACATTCTTAATATAGCCAGAGTAAAATCCACAGTTGTATCATTTCAGCACAGTTCCCCATCATTCTAGTAGAAACATCCAGCTGAAACAGATGACACTTTGACAGGATGTAAAAGAAATCTTCATTAGGACAATACTTACCCTTCTTCTTTTGAAGTTATTCTCTTTGTATTACAGGTTTTTCAGCTTGTTGTTTTTACAAATGCTCGTTTTTTCCTAAAGATTAGTAAGATTTCTGAATGGTGTGTTTATTTAAAATATTTTAAGATGTAATACAGACAGATCCAACTTGAGCCTCATTAAAAGAACTTAGCCAAAAACGGAAAGCCTTCAGAGGCCTATTATGGTGAATGATAGTAATTAGAAGCATGAATTCTGTCTAAGAGCTCAAACTGCTTCAGTTGATCTGGAATTTTTCCCAAAACCTGCACAAATTTAAGGACCAGTGTCTGTCCAGATAAAACACACTATCTTGGCTAAACAATCAACACTGTTAGCAAGTACTCTGGTTTCAGGTTCCACAGAGCGCACAGCACCTCTGTCAACAGTAGAAGCAGCACTATTGGGTTGGTCCGACACTGCTTAGGCTTCTGAGATACATTGGTCATAAGCACGGATTTGTAGTTGTTGTGAATATGCCAGTGTCTTTCACTGTTGGAACTGCTCTTACAGAAGTGTCCTATGGAGCCAACAGCTCTCAAGACCCCACTGTTGTTGATCCTCTATGCATGCAGGACAAGAACCCCCTGCATGGCTCCCACGAGCCTCCTAACCAGAACAGATTGCAGTGGAAGGACTGCAGTGCTGTCTCCACTAGCTGTATATTCAGAATAACATTTAAACGAAATGCTTAGGTAAGAGCAGAAACTGTCTTAGCTTTGCTGAGCATATGTATGATGTTTTAGTTATGTACGTCTGAAGTGGTGACTTGAATTCTCATTATCATTGCTTACAGAAAAAACCTGCTTAGCTTTCCAAGGATGAAACAGCGTTCACGGGGTCCCCTCCTATAAAGACAAATCTTTTGTGAGATGTTCTTTTGGGTGACTGCTTTTTAAGAACAAATAGGCTGAGGAATTCTCCAGGAGAATGTAACATTGCTTTTAGAAGAAAGTTAATTAGCTATTCAAAGGAATAAAGAGAAGCCAAATTAAATGTGTTAAATGCTTATCATATAATGATTATGTATTAGTCTTCACAGTAATCCCAATCTGTTTTCGAAGGGAGAAACTGTTCTGTGAGAGTACACAGCAGTTCGTAACCTACAAACAAATGGCTGGTTAGATTGGCAGTGATCAGAAAATGTTTCTGCTTAATCGGATTCATTCAAGAGGACAGAGTAAAGAGAAGAATTTTGTTTTATGCTTGGATGGTAAGAGATGAATTTCATCTTTGTGCATGGATGGAAGCAAACTCAGCTTTGTGTCATGGGCCTGAGTAGGCGCATGTGGTTTTCTGGCATGTTCAGTTAGATTTTCTGAAGAACTTGTGCCTTCGTTTTCAAGGACTCAGCAGCTACCAGTGGGACCAGAGTTTTGAAGGCACTGTGAGCAAAGCAGCTTCCACTGGGACAGTTCAGCTTGGCTTTTCTGACTTCTCCCAGAGGTATGGCCCTCACTGTGTTACTAAATTCCTCCAGCTGTAAGATGCTATTATCAAATATGTGAAACATTTCATATTTCTTCAGTAAATCAACCTCCATGGACACATATTCTCAGATACCTTTGAACTCGTTACTCCTGAAAAAACCCCACTTTTCTTCCTGTAATAATTTTATCAGGTGAGCAGTGGGAATTTAAAATCATATCTTAGTCTCTGCTGTGAACCATTCAGGATGATGAAAAGCATAGAAATGAAGGTCCAAAGCAATCTGTATTGTCATTTTGAATGTAGTCTCCCCACTGTTCCTGGCACAAACTTTTAGGTGGATGTTCCCAGAGAAAATAGTTGCTTTCTGTAAACTATCTATATATCGTCTGCTTTAATTACAAAAGCATCAAGTGGCATTTCCTTCCCCATAAAATTCCCTAGCCTTATACTGCCAGATATGGCAAGAAGTTATAGAATTGTAAATCAAACCAGTCCCTTTGTTCATAATACTAAAAAATGCAATTTTCAAATACTCTCTGCTATTGCTTCCCCCTCAAAATTAGAAGGTATTGTTACAAGATGATATGTAAACTTTATCTCCCGTTCTTTCTCAGTTTTTTGGACACCGATAAGCAGTTTGAAACAGTGGTGTATTACTGGTATTGCATGGTGCTCATTTGGAGTTGGAATGGCCTGGAATGGTGCCCTGGAACCGATTTCTGATGTACCGGAACCGTGTCCCTGGCCACCTGTATTAGTCTTTTGGCACCTCCTTCCTTGCAAAATTAGCTAGGTTTTGCTTCTCTGTTTTATGATGTTTTGCATACTGCATATGTTGATGACATCCATCTGTTGATTTACTGTGATTCTGAGACCAATAAAGAGCTGAATATGAAAGCTAGAAAGGTAACTAATCCTTTTGAAACCAGGCACCAACTTGCAAAGTCAAGTGACTTTCCATGTAGGATTGTTGGATAGAGCAATTTTTCAATTCAAAATTTAACATGGAAGGCACATTCTTATTTTCTAAATAAGGAAGATATCTTGTGCTTCTTGGTAACTCTGATTTGCTTGTTCTGTGCAGAATATCATTGCTTCTTGCTGCTGTTTTGTGTTTTCTCCTAGGTAGCAATTTGCAAAAGTGCTTATCTTAAAACTCAACTTATTTTCACCTCAGAGTTGCTGGAGTCTTCAGGGGGACATCTAACTGTTCATAAGGTATAAGTGAATGCAGATTTTCTCTTGAATGCCACAGATTCACATCCGTTTATGCCAGCTGAGGATATTTGGATACTCAGTCCTTCCTGAAGAAAACAGTATCTATAGAGTTGGAAGTATTACATTCGGAATACCCTCCCAGTTTGTTTTGTAGAAAGAGCTGATGTTTAAATTTAAAGATTTAGCTTGTACTCTGTTAGCAGCAGACAAGTACACAAAGCCCAAAGGATTGCTCCTATTGATCATGTGTGTCAACCTGAAATGTTGTCTTTTGGCCAACTGGAAAACAAACTCAAACTTTTTAAACATCCAAATAATCAGTTTCTTGCAGTGGCAACTGTAACAAATATTAGGCCCTTATCAGCCAGTGCTCTCCTCTTGTCAAAGCTGATTGCACAATGGGTGCTAATTAGTAAGTGGTATTTAAATGTTTCCCCCTCTATCTTCAGATCCATTGGTGTCAGCAGGGAAGGGGGGAAGGGAAAAGGGAAAACTGTTGGTACAGAGTTCAGAGAGAAGTATTTTGAGAATTAGCTTGAAGTCAATGTGTCTGCTGACTTAGAACAAAGTCTGTGTTTAGTATCAGTAGATATTTATATGCACAAAATCAAATAACTGAGTGCTTAAATCCATTGCAAAGTGGACTCAACCAACCTGTCAAGGAGGTTGGAGTACTGAGAGTATATATTTTTTGGTGGAACTAGAAGAGTTCTGGTTCCAGCATGGACAGATGAATTCCTTTTACTGTGGAAGGTTTAATCTGTATCATTGCATCCCACTATGGTTTATTTGTTTGTGAGATTCTGCATGTTTTATTCTTGTACTCTGCAAATGTTATTGATTTGGGTTTCACTTTGACTGGATGTAGTAATAAAAATGGCAACTATGTAAAGCTTTTTGTGTGTTAGCCAGATGTTATTTGTCTAAATCTAGGATCAGATAGGAGGCCCTTTTTGAAGGACACTCCATTAGTTACGTTTCTTTCACTGTATGATTTTTACTAATAAACAATATTATTTCTGCACAGTAGCTATGTTATAGTAAATTTATTTATTTTTTTCCTCTGGGACTAACTTTTCCATACATTTGTCTGTATCTCTGGTAACATAGTGGCAGACTTGATTTTTAAATACTTGGGTGCACTGTTTTTAAAGGATATAGTACGTATATCTATTGTGACTGAAAGAGCACATCATGGAGCTGTGTAATGGCTGTTAGGACTTACCTGCATGAGCAGACACCTGATTTCAGTGCTGAATTGTGACACTTGCAACATCAATAGTAAAGCAGGAAATAGAAGACTGTAAGAGAGGAGAACCACTGCAGATTTTCTGAACTGTCAATCAACTACATGTCAAGAATAGTTTCAATGTTTATTTTTTGTGTAGGTGGTTTAGACACTGCCTTGGGAAAAGGGGTACAGCTACAGATGATCTCTGTAGCTTTTTTTAACCTTATCTTCTGTCCATTCTAGGGTAATTGAGACAGTTGCACGCGTGTTTTTGCAGCCTGAACACTCACCTTTTTCATTGCTGGATTCTGCCTCTCTCCCAGATGACTTGATTCCGGGAATGAACCAGTCAGAGCCTGGAACTTGAAACTCAAACTGAATAAAAAGGTGGGCACAACCTCTTCATACCAATGGAATAACTGTCCTGAATTTAATGGGGTTAAAGTGATGTGAAATTGTGTTCATGAGATCACAATGCAGTTTTAAACATTTCAAGTTGAGTGTATTTTAAGTGACTATCTCAAAGTCTTTAAGCAAGTGCCTTTTTACTGTGCAATTTCTTGACATAATTTTGACATGTTAAGACTAGCTAGAAAAACATGTTTGTTGCACCTATGTATTTGTTAAACCATAATGAGTTAATGGGATTTCTTCAATTGTATTTCATACTGGAAATGCTTTCCTAAAAAATGGTGTCTCTTGAAGGGATTGAATCAAGTGATCTACAGAAATACGGGAAGGAACAAAGGTGCCAATAAATGTAATAATGTCTTTGGATCACTTACGTTTGAATGTAGCGTGCTGCCAAGTAGGTTAAATACCATCACCTTTCAATGAAAAAGCTGCTCGAAGCTGATAATTGTAATGCCTTTGAGAAAGCAAAGCCCATTCATTATAAATACTTTATGAACTATGAATCTCTATCTCATGCAAAACTATATTAGATTAAATCTCTTTCCAATTTGTATTGTTCAAATAATTATATGTAGCTGGGGTCAGAGTTTGGATAATGCATTCCCAGCCCTTGGGTTTATTAACTGGCTCCAGGACGAGACCACAATGTCAAACAGCCCAAAGAGGTTTCATATTTACTCTCTGTTTTGTCTATTTTCAGCTGTGCTGCTCCTTCCTGCTGCAGTCTAATCAATGTAGCCATTTGATAAGTGCTTCTCCATTATGTGACTTGCCTTATTTGCTGAAGCTTTGCTTTCCAGACAGAAACATCCACTTAAAATGCAGTCTTCATTTAAGACTACATTCTTCAGAATGAACCATTTCCCAGTTCCAAGTAGTAAACCACAGTTATAACAGTAACAGAAAGATGGTGTACACAGCAAGGATCAAATCTGAGAGTAACATCTGGATTTGTTAGTATGAAGAGTCAAAGTATGCTGAAGTGTTGCTTTTAGAGCAGAATTTTCTCTGCATTTGGCATTTTGGTCACCCTGTGTACATGCTTCATCCCATTAACTGTAATGGGACATCCAGGGTAGTACAGTAACAAAGCTGAAGTATGTTGAGGGATTAAAAAGGACCTTTTCAAATGCAGTAATGTCCATATCATAACCAGCATACTGGAGAAGCCCAGCACAGTTGCCTTGTTGTAAAGTCAGGCATGCTGCATGAAATGCTGGATAGTTTCAGTGTTGTCTATGTGAGTCTGCATTTCATTTGAAGACCACCTCCTCAAACAAGTATCTTTTTATGTCCTCTGAAGTATGTGGAAGTTTGAAATTAATTTCTTCAAGTCATTTCAGTTGGGAAGAGAAGCTGTTTCCCTCTCCAGAGCTTTACAGTGATGGGCCCCCACATCATTGTTCCTCTTGTTGTTGTTGACAGGTTGGAGCTCTCCTTCCAGAAGGAACCAGAATGTGTCAGTGGTTCCTTCACTGTGAGTTTCTGTGGGCATTAAATCACTTACGATATTGGTGCAACCTTTTAAGGGTCATTTTCCTTTAGATAATGTGATGCTGCATAAATTTGAAATGTTAGCCAGTGCTTCTTTTACTGTTGATATCCTCAGTTCTTCCTGAGACCTGCATTGTCAGTCCATTGTTAGTAGTCACAGAGAATGAGCTGCCCTTATGTTTCTGGAAGCGTAACTTGAACTGGATGTGATTTGCTTTCATTCAGCAGCCTGTGTACATGAACTTCCAATGACTATTCTCTTCTAAAAAAAAAAAAAAAAGAATTAAAAAACATCAAGTGTTGGTTTTCCCTACTGACAAGGCACCTTTCTGGATGAACAGGAATTGGAAAACCAGACAGACCTGGCACAAGATTTGGGCTGCTATGCAAACTGCCTGGCGCTTGAAGACATAAATTCTGTGCACCTCTAATGCCATTTTCTTTCTTTTCATGTGTTTTACCTATAAATTTTACAGGATTGTCTCTTGTCATGTGTTTACGTACAGTAACTTGCACAACAGAGGCATCGTCTTGGCTAGCAGCTCTAGCCACAGTGCTAATGAAGATGAATAATCATGTATTACTTTCCTCAAATGTGGTTAAATGTCAGTTCATATATCTTTGAGATGTTAAAGTAGTTTTCTGATGAACATGAGTTAATTTCCTCTTCTGCTATATGTGTTGGAGCTTTTATGTGTTTGGGAGTTGTCATCTTTATGCATTTACCAAAACATGATAAAAGATAGGCGTTGTTTGAGAATTTTCGTATAGATCTGGTTCACCATTGTATTCCCCCTGTCCCCATGGAGATGCTACCATCAGTTGCAATATAGTCATATAAAACTGCTATGTAGTACTGAATACAGCCTTTACATCTGGAAACATGCATGTTTCCTCTTCCTGGAAAACAGAATTCACAGCTTACATTGCTGAGTGGTGTTTTTTACAGATGTTTTCGCTGTTGAACAACTTATTTCTTTTCTCTGTAGCTTGAGGAAAGGACATAAAATAAGTCAAAAGCATTGCATAAGTCAAGCCCTGCGGAAGTGCTGCCAAGCAGTGAGTCCCACAGTGATGGGAATGGCTTCTGTTATGGTGAATCACAAAGAAATAGCTCTGCCGGTGTGACGCTGGAATGGGCTGCAGCAGGAAAGGCATCACAGGAGGGAACAGGTCAGCAGGTAAGCATCAAAATGTCTCATGAATCTGTCCAGACACTATGTGGTTTTCCTGCCTGTGGTGCACAGGAGCACTTCAGCCGGTCATCGCTGGAACATTTTGGCTGCTGAACAAAGTCGGGAAGAAGGTGAGAGTGAGGAACAGAGAGAGATGGAGTTATTGATTTGGGACTGAAGCAGTAAAAAGGGAGCTAGGCATCTGATTTCAAGTGTCTTTGCCTCGTTCACAGAAATAAGTAATCTAAGGTACAAGATTTTTAACACACTTGGCAATTTTTCATGCAGAATTATGATGAGATATTTCTTACTCCTCTCTTGGCTTCTTCCAGATTTAAACAACTGTCCCCAGCTTGACCAAATTACTTGCAGCCACCACTGCTGCTGTATTTGGCACTGCCCGCTTGTTACATCCCATCTATGGCTATGTACGCCCTGATAATTGAGTGCCTTTATGGCCACAGTTTGCATAAGCAGCTGTATCACCTCCCCATTTGAAATTAGGTACTTTAAATGATCTTTAGTCTAGTGAGAAGTAAAGAATGGTTAGCTCCTTTGGATAATAAAGTTAGGCTCTGATTTTTAGAATTTTTTTTTTTTTTTTTAAAGACAGTACTAGCCCAGTATCTTTCTGTGTTAATTTTGGTGGGAAATTGTAAGGTACGTAGCACTAGCAAACCAATCTTGTTATTGATGTCTACTCTGTACATAGACTTTCAGTTTGCATAACAGTTGTCCCCATAAATTCGTATGCATCCCTTCATAAGCTTGATTTAAGCCAGAAAACCCTAGTCTTGTGTTAGATCTTCCTGAAGGATGCCTGCCTTGAGTCAGTGTAAGGGTTTTGCTGTGACAGCAGTGTGAACCAGAAATATTTATCTTCAAAATGCAGCCTTACCAGGACACCCTCATTCAACTGCCACAACCATTAGCTACTTTTCAAAAAACGGTGTTTTCAACTCAGGATTTTCCTAAGTCACACTCTTGGCACCAAATATATTGTGGTAAGTTTTGTTTCATAGATTGGACTGCACCCAACGTTGTGATTATACCTAGAGTATCTGACACATTCTATTTTAAAGTGCAGAGCATATTGTAGTGCATATATGAGAAGAAACAGCAAGCCAACTTTGCTCTTAAGTGATGAAAACTAATTTCCTGGAAAGGTAGCTGTAAATTTTCTCAGAACTTTAGGCAGAGGAATATTAAAATGTGTCACTTCTGGACATGCAGGCTTATATTTGCATTTTTTGTTTCAACTCCTTCTTGCTAGATTATAACCCTAAATTAGGATTTAATTCTAAGGAAGAATTCTAACTAGTATTGAAACTGAAAAAAAAAAAAATACAACTCCTTTTTAAAAATGATCTGATTAATTTGGAGCCCCAGTTTTATTAGGAAATCCCTAGGATAGGTTTTAAAATCAGTAAGACTTCGTTGGGTATTTTTATATATTTTTGCTCCTAGGATAATTCCTAGAAAAAAATGCAAACAGAGTTGTTAATAGTACTCATCTTGCTTTCCTTTGTCTAGAAAGCTGATGAAGGATTGCCTTTTTTCTTTCAGTGCAGACAGATCAGTCCCCAAACACTTACACAAGGGCACAGCAAAGCCATTCAGCATTTTCCCAGATCCAGTCACCTCCGGCCTTCTTCCTGCTGCATATTTCCTACACCCACCTCAGGGAAGCGCAGGGCAGTTGAAAATTGTGTCTTTCACTCTCCACTCTTGTAGTAATCATAAAACTGGGTCAGGAGCTGAATTTGGTAATGAACAGTGAACAGCTTAATGACAGGATATTAAAAAATGGAGGAAAAATATTTAAAAGCCTGTGATCTGAGAAAAATTGAGAACCAATAGAGATTTACTAAGTCTTGAATGAATGTCAGGTACTTGAAGTTACAGGTAGCTTGCCAGACTTGAAGAAGCAAACATCTTTAACCTGCCATTAAAGGACAGATAGACATAAAAGCTATTGCTTTTACACATACTGGTCTCGTTCCTGTGCTGAAATCTTGAGCTTCCAGTCTAGAACCATCACTCACCCAAATTCTCAATGCAACAGCATATATCTTACTTCATAACCTTGTGGATCCTGGTTTTGGCAGTATTGTTTGCAGGTCTAGCTCTGTTCTTCCAGATCTTGCAAGTGTCAGCTGCTAGACACAAATGTGGACTTCCATTTATTTTGTTTGATCTCAAAGCCAACATTATATCTTTAAGGCAGCATCTTTTAAAAAGGTTAACAGTTAAATTATTCCTTTTTCTCACTTCCTGCTTTTACACATTGAATTCAAATGTTTTGTACACCAACTAGGTTAGGCCTTCTTCCACAAAGCGTTCAAGAAGCTAAAAAATAAAGAGCACTTATATGGGATTATATATATTTCAGGTTCTTCATGTGCTTAAGTTTTTTACTGTGACACGGGACTTAATAGATTCCCAAGGAAAACCTTTGACAAGTATTTTAGGGGTAATCTGTTTTATCTACATCACAGTGAGTACTTCTAGCATTTAATGCAGAATTATTATTCAAGGTGTACCTGTGTAGTCAAAACTGAACCTTTGTAGTTTTCATTGTGCATGTGATGACATTGCTTCAATAAAATACAAGTACTTAGCTTAAATTGTATCACAGAAGTGTTAAGCATGTCTCCCAAGGTTATCAAAAGTGACTTTGGATTTTAGATGCCTATTTTGAAACACAGTCTATAGTAAAGAGCTTGGTTTTACACTTTCTAGTGTCCCAAACTGTAGTTATGAATATTCATGTGACTTTATCACTCCGGAAAGGAGGCCTTCCTTCTGGGCACCTGGATGCTTTCCATTAGTGAACACCTTATCAGGTCATGGTCTGAACCTCAGATCCGGTTCTTCAAGCTAGTGCTCTGAAGAGTGGAGTTAAATTCCTGATATTGTGGGAGGCTCCAAAACAATGCCAGCTCTGCAGTTCAGTCATGTAGTTACAGTGTGAATTATGGAAAAGTCCAGAAAAATCTGCTGCTCTGTCCTGTGTGGGCAGTGTATGCTTATGGCTTCACCCTAAAAATCTCAGACTCTCCACCTGTGTAGCCAGCAAGTTTTAAGTTGTCCACCAGACATGATCACTTTAAAAAGCTCAAGTCTGTTTGGCAAGGCCATCTCCTACCAAGGACTGGGGTAAAAATGCTGCTTTCTGACTGCCAGCATTTCAAGGTTTTAGCTCAGTCTTTTTTTACAAAGCTAACCTTCACTGCTGTCTAATAAAATGAAATAAGAGTGAAAAGTTCAAATATTAGACTTTCCTGTGGAGCTGGTTTCATGGTAGACTGACAGCCAACATCAACAGTATGATAGTAAGGAGTTCATGTTTCTGTCTAGTCTGTGGTGGCCTGCTGAGATGGCATATGCCTGGAGTGAATAAAAATCCTAATGGGAAAACCTAACTTGTAGCTCATATAGACCTCTAGTTCAATGGCTGAAGGGGTGTTTTCTTTTCTTCTTCAGTATCTCCAAGTAGGTATCATTTATATGTCTGTATGGGGGAAGAATGGGAAAGCACATTATGGCTCAAAAAAAATGTATTTTAATTTGTTAAATAGCTACAGAAACCTCAGTCTTGGATCCTAAATTCAGTTCTTGGTCAGATTCAGGCTCTTACCCTAAAATCCATAGTTGGTTGGGAGAACTGAGAACAAAAGTTCATGCATGCAGTACATGTGAGGGAGCATCTTTTGTTGTTGTTAAGGTTATGGATAGGTTGTGCATGTGTGTGTTGAGGCAATAAAAAAATTATTTTATCTCTTAAAAGGTGTAGATTTCTCTCATGGAAAAGCAAGCATATTGGACACATTGGAGCTGACAAAATTGAATGTGGCTTGTCTTTGCTATCTGGAGGAGTAACTCAAATCAAGATTTCAGAATAGAGGAGAAAAACAGGAAGAAATCTTTGTAGCAGTATTCAGTTAGCAAGCTTCCACTGAGCGTTTTAATCTGTTTGTTGTTGTTGGGGGGGTTTTAAAGTGAAATCAACTACATGTTCAATTTGTCTGCTATAAGTAGTATGTATTCTTCCAGGAAAGAAAGTGTCAGGACAAACCCTTCTGAAGATCAATGAGAAAGTGCAAGTTTGCCAACTTCTTTAAGCATTTGACTCCAGTGCTTGAATTGTGTATGCTACTGTCTTTTTCATAAGCAAGATTTGGCCTCATTGCATGTGCTGTGGGAATGCAAAAAGACTGCAAAACCATGCACATAGTGCATGAAAATAATTGTGCCTGTCTTTTATCAACAGAACCTAAACAGATTTTGTGAAAATGACAGTCAAAGGGAGAACCTTGTCCTTTCTTTTTCTTAGGTGCTAAATACAGAAGAAATGTGAAGGAATACAAATTCATGGGCATCATTTTGTGGCATATGAGAGGCAGATTTGTGGAGTTGTTCCCATTCATCACTCCCCTAGCAGGGATGGGCTAACCTAAGTGGACAGTGATTTCTCTCACCTATTATTCAGCTACACAGATGAAACACAACTGTTTAAGAGAAAAGCAGACAGATACTTCACTAGGCAGCAGACACTCCTCTTTTTCAGCTCATTCTGAAGCTTTTCTCCTAAGTAACTAAAAACAAAAATAAGAACATTAGATTTCTTTAGAAGTGATCAGTAATTCACCTATTTTCTTGATAATTTTGAAGAAAAAGGAGACTGCTGATTATAATTCTTGCAAGGAAGATAAATCAGTTATACTTAGAAAACCAAGATCATGATTTTCTAAACTCCCATTATAAACTACACTGTACAGTTAGGGCACACAGTGAGGGTGGGATGTAATGAGTAAATACTAAAGTTCTGTTTAAAATCGGCAGTGTGCTCCTGAACCCCGTCAGAGGCTTTCTAAAATCTGCATCTGGATCTACCACAAGCGATTTCATTTCCTTAAAGAAGATGGTTCTTTTGCTCAGAGAAGAGGTTATGACTAAATGTGTAAGTAAAAATGAAAAAGATTTATGTATAAATAAAAAATAGGGCTGCAGTAAGCTTTTGGTGTAGTGTTACCTTGAAGCATACTCCTTATCAGTGAGATGCAGCCATATGATGAAAGATAAGCACGTGAATCGCAACTGCAGGAAAATTTGGCTCACCAGTTGTGCTGTCTGTGAATTAATTATTAAATGTGTAGTTCTGTGAGCACCACAAGCCTAGTTTTCTAACAGAGTTGTGTCTCACTGATGACTGATTTTGGAGGCTAAGAAGACAATGTCTGAAACGAAGCTTTTTCAGTGTGTATGGCATTTTTAGGACTTTTTTTCCCTGTGAGGGCGATGTTGCAGCTTTTCTTTTAGGGCACTTGGACAGACGTCTGCTTTGCCTTGCCACCTATATTGTAAAATTTGCAAGAACCTGGTTATCTTGGAGACCTCCATCCATTTGTCAAATTCTGTTAAAATTGGACAGCAAGACCAAAACTTATTAAGGAAGCACATATGTATACACAGTGATAAAAGAAGTCTTGATTCTGTAGTAAATTAGAAAAAAAAAAATTGTACTTTTCAATCATTTAGCTTCCATTTAATCAGTTTTCAAGAGGTCTTAGTAGCCTATATGTTGATTTCTAATAACTGGTGGCAGTTGTGAAGATGAAGAACTTCAAAATGTAGCTCATAGTGACATGTCTTCACTACCTTCGTTCTTAGACAAAAACGTATGCTGTCAAATCTGTTAAGTGAAGAGAGTAAGACCTAAGATCTTTTTCCACTAGCTTTAGACAGAAGGAAACAAATTGCTTGTCTCACTGGTGAGTTCTTACAGTGCAGCAATCTTGGATCCACTCCAGTTGAACACTTTTCTCCCTGCCTCAGCCCACCCCCCAAAAAAGACAGTCGGGCACAACAAGCTCTTGCTTCTAATCCCTCATGTAATAAATGTCTCAATTCTATCACGACTTTGTCCTTCTCCTTCACTCCCCATACATTCTCTTCAGCCTTCAAACATGAGCAGGCCTGCTGTGCTATCCCTCTTGGAGTCTCCCTTCCTCCTTACAGTGCAGGGTTTTCTAGTTTTTCATGAAGTGCTGAAGCCCCTGCCTGCTGCTGTGCTATATTTGCACTGGAGTTCCGTAGGAGTTTTAGATGTCTGAGTGACCTCTGCTAGCTAGCTTGAAGCTTCTTCTGCGTGATGTGAGTCTACCCTAATAACTCCTGTTAAAAAGAGGAAAAAAGTATCTAGAAAACCATTTTGTGTGTCTGTGCCTTTGTCCAAGTTTAATGCCCATACAGAAGTCCACATGAATGTGAAATACAGTGGAAAAGAGGACTGGGAAAAGGAATGAAGAATTAATGTTGGCAATGGTGTATGGAAAGAGATTAATAGGAATGCAGTAACAGCCACCCTTAATGTGAGACAGAGACCTCTCCATTCAAAATAATGAACAGAAGTGAGCTTCCCCCTTACAAGCCGTTGAGGGCAAAAATTGTTAACTTAGACAAATTCTGGAGCTCTGAGGCTTCAGTAAATATGTTTTGAAGTTTTCCAGTCACTGGGAGATATTGGAAAAATATTTTCCTAGATATTAATATTGTCCTTGTTGTAAAATATATTCCTAGACCAAGTATTTATTTTAGAGGACTCTAGCAAGTCTGTATTTTTATTAAAAAGCCAAACAAACAAAGATCTTTTTTCTATTGGTGGCAGATGGTAGGCAAAACATGAAACTGCAAGAATAGGAGAGGCCCAGGCTCTGCTATAATAGTTTCAGAAAAATAGACCTTGGGTTGTATTCTAACTGGCAGAAAAGCTACTTACTTTAAAAAGAGATTCTTTTAAATAGGAAGTGGAAGGTTGCTCATCTCATCAGTAATCCCAAGGTGGCCAAGGGTCCTTTCATAAGGAGCTGCACAGATCAGCAGAAGGTTTTCCAGGTGTGTTAGCTTGGGCTCTGTCTAACTGTCTATGGAGAAGTCTTCTTTCTTACCATACTTCTTTTCACGTAGTGCCTCTTTTCCTTTTGTTTCTTCTTGCTGCAACAACATCCTTTGTTAATCTTTCTTCTGGGGTGCTGAAGACCTATTATCCCTTTGATATAATGAGCATTTCATGAGATCAGATACTTGCCTGGCAGCAATCTGTTGTTTTCTAAGGGACTACGCTAATGTATGCTGACTGAGGATCTGTCCTTCTTCTATATCATTGTATAAAAAATGTGAGTGCTTTGGTATAGGTAGAGTGGAATCCAAATACTACACTGATATTTGGAAAAGTAATCTGAAATAGAGCAGTATGTAACTGATGAGTTGCTGACTCATGCGGGTGGGCAGTTACAGTTATCACTGGCCAGCTGGATGCAAACAAAAGTGCAGATGGATAACATCAGTGAAAGCTTAGATGAAAAAAATGCAAGGATGCTGGGCTGGGACAAGAGAAGGACTGTGAATGATATTATAGCACAAATAAAAATGAGAATAAAGCATCACTGCGCTGTCAGCACTTAAAAGCAATCAAGAGAGCTAAGTCAGAGTCCAGGGAAGTTAATAGCCTCCGGTTGCATGCTCTGGTCTCGGACGGGGCCCACCAAGTGGACTCAGTTTTGCTTCCAATGACTAGGTATAAAGGCAGTGCTTATCCTTCAGCTATTTTAGAGGCTATTTTGGGCAAAAGGACAAATATTTTTTTGGACAAATGTAATTGTTAGTCCAGAATATTTCAGGATATTTTTAATGCTGGTTTCTTTTTTTTACTGTAGCTGCTTGAAAGGATAGTGTTTCTGTACACTGTCACAGGGGGTTTTTTTATGTTCACCACTTATCTTGATGCCAAACCATTACTTTGATTCTTTGGGGTTTGGACTGGCAGCCGAGTAATTTGCTGCAGCTGAATAGAGTAACTATGTGAAATGCAGGTGGAGACTGAACATGTCAAAGCAAGCAGTACAGTGAAATCCTCAGTGCTCTCTTCTGAACCATTCAGATATGTTTGCCTACTGGAAGGTTTGAGCAGAGAGAGTTAAAAATCAGTACTCTTAAGAAGTGGGGCGTGGGGTGCTTTTCCAGGAGGATTGAAGGTAGAATCTAATTTTACATGGAGGCTCCCAGACTTGAGGTATACCAAAGTGTTTTATACAGTAATGTGTTAAATATAGAAAGGTGACTTGGTAGGCAAAACAGAGAAACTCCTAAATCACTTCACACATATAACATTGGACAGTAAATGAAGGGCTTCAGTAGTAGCAGGGCTGTGATTCCTGACCTCTAGCAGCTCCCACTGGGGTGATTTTAAGGAGTTACTGTTTATTGCTTTCCAGTCTGCCCCTTATCAGAGGAGGACTGCTCACTTCTGGCAAAGGTGACTGAGGAAGGTAACATTTCAATCATCCGCACATGCCTTGCCAGTGCTTGTGAGTTAGAGCCAGAGGTTCTGACTGTAGGAGCTGGGTGGTATGTAAGAACAGAAACATTAAGAAAAGACATCAGCTCTCTTTGGAGGTAAGCAGCTGTAATGCCGGCCAAGTCAGGTTATTCAAAAGCTGTGTTTTTGGTTTGTTATGGGATTAGTTCCAGTCTGTGTCTCATTAATCAGCTTGCATTGCTGCATCCTGGGTAAAACAGCCAAAATATGAAGAGGCAGAGTTGGTAAAAAAGAGACTGTTTAGCCTAAAGAGAAGGCTCTGGGGGGATCAGTGGATATATATCTGAAGTGAGGGTGGAAAGAAGATGGAGCCAGGCTTTTTTCGGTGGTGCCCAGTGGCAGGACCAGTGGCAACAGGCACAAACTGAAACACAGGAGGTTCCCTCTGAACATCAGGAAATGCTTTTTTCACTGTGAGGGTGACCAAGCACTGGAACGGGTTGCTCAGAGAGTTTGTGGAGTCTCCCACCTTGGAGATACTCAAAAGCTGTCTGGGCATGGCTCTGGGCAACTGGCAGTTGGCAGTTGGTGGCCCTGCTTGAGCAGAGGGGTTGGACAAGATGACCTCTACTAGCCATTCAGTGATTCTTCTGATGGCCACATTTTGTTAAACAGATAAACCTGTTAGCAAGGAGACTGTAACATCTTTCTTGTATTTGGTTGAAATTAGGGACAGTAAGCAGTAACTGGGTGTACTGCTTATCATTTTTGCAAAGCTGATGTACTTTCTTTTCTTATCATCCTAAGGATTGGTGCTCTCCCCCAGCTCCAGGCAGGTACTGTCAATGTTGTACAAGCCTATTGAAACAGATCAGCCACTCAAGAGAAAAGAAACATCTGCCTTGAGATGCATATGAGGATTTCCTTGCCCTCATTTTCTGACCCCTTAAACTACTACTACTTCTGCTTTCTCAGATGTCCAAAGTGCAAAGCCACTACTTGTTGCGGGTATTTAATTACATAAGAGAAGGAAAGACTTTGGGGAAGGACACTCATTCAATCTATGCCATTCTTTTTCCTACCAAGGTAAAATTAACAATCCTGTTGAAACTTACTACTATGATTCAAAAGATGTGAGAAATAATTGCTAATTCACAAAGTATGCTCCTCATTATACACTTTGTTCCTGTAAGAAAACAAAGACAAAACACACAGGTGAAAATAAGGAAATGCAATAGGAGAGTGTACTCTGAACTGGGCCAGAAGTGGGCTAATGGCTTCACTTGCCCCAGTACTTGCTATGGCCATTGAGGACCTTGCTGGTATGTGGGAGAGAACAAAGAAGGGAAGAAAGCCTACGCTTTCCTTCCAGGCTTATGCAAAACAACTTAAAGCTTGAAGCAGAGCCAAAGAAATGGCAGGTTATGATTTGGCCAGCATTGAGTGAGGGATACTGACCTATGTCTGAGGTCGGTCATAGTGGTCACCCAGTATTCAGGTGAGCAGTTGTGCGCAAATTTGTCTGCTGGTTTTGTACTCCTCATGTATGTGGAACTCACAATTTCATTATCTGTTATTCAGCCAGTTTTCAAGACCAATATTTGGGCAATGTGCTCAAGAACCAGCATCAGGTAACTATAGAAATGTTGCTGCTTGTGTTTTCAGTGATCAGCTGAGCAAATAGTGTCTTTTGCATGGGCATATGCCAAATTTGCATGTACACCTGTTTTTGACACTAGCAAAAGTTGTATTTGTATATAGGATAGACAGTCACAGATTCAATTTGACATACAAAGATTGGCTGAGGAGTCTGTGTGTGCAATCGCAAGCTCGTCTGCATGTAAGAGGTTTTTTGAATGTTTGTCTCTTCATATCTTTACAGAATTTGGTTTATGTAAAGAGAAATGTTATCCTGCACCACTTGTTGGTAGTAACTAGAACTACACAAAATACAATTAAACCGCTGACTGTATATGCTTCATTCAGATTTCATTATGGTCTAAACTTAGGAAAGCTTTTCTATAATCTTGATCTAACACTTGAAAACCTTTTAAATGACCTGAGCTGACAAGTGGTTTTACTGTTTAAATCATATGAAATACATAGCTTTACATAGTTGTAAAAAAAAAACAGATCAAATGCTGCACTTTTTATCATATTTGTCTCTAAGGTGTTAGATTTAGTAAAACCTGAGATTCAAATCAAACTGGGAACATGCCAAACCATGTGGATCACCACCAAAAGTCATCTGTGTGACTTGTACGCTGGTCAGCAGACTATCTCCCTGAACTGCTCTAAGAAGAAATTCCTTGTCTGTCTAGAAGGGAATGCCTATGCTGTGGTAACAGAATTGACTGCAAGGTATTGCAAAGGTTCATGAGCTAGTTTTAAATCGGTTAACTGTGATGCTGTGAGCAGCCTAGGCACTGCAGTCTGAACCTCAGCTGACACTAATTTATCTAGTCTTTATGTGGCTGCAGCTGGACTTCTCGATAAAACTGAGTTAACATGAAGCTAACCTGGATGCAGTGCTGCATTGCATTCATTTCTGTGCATCGAAAAAAGGAGGCATGTTCCTGGTTGAGGAAGAGTGCTTGGGATGCTTAGAAACAATAATTTGCCATTTACAAAAGAGAAGGAGTTAATGTACTGCAAAAGATAAAAGAGGAGTTACCAGAACATGCTGCTGCTAGCCCAGAGGGTTTGAGAAGCACGCTAAAAAATACTGAGAGTGACCAAAAAGTACTGAGATTTCCTGTCATATTTTAGTGTTCTATGTGTTGGCTTTTTAGGCTTTCCACCTATAAGGTTTAAGTACTTAAGTTGTAACATGTGAGCCTAAAGTTCAGAAGGCCTTTTGAATTCCATTAAGGAAAATTAAAAGTCTATGCCTGTATTTCTTCGAGGGTGATTAGAAACACCATGTCCTATGAGACTTGCCAATACTGAGGATGACTGAAAGGCACTTTATTTGCTATTTGGTACACATCAAGGAAATTTTACAGTAACTGCTCCCTTCATATTTCCAGTGAAGATATCTGCTCTGATGCAGAATGAAAAGGATGCATCAGGTAGCAGTGCTCTGTCATTCTGAAGTGGTGACTCCTCTTGCTTTTCCTGGCTGAGTGAGTATCTAACCTCACCTTCTGCCAGATGAAGTGAAACATTTAGCTGTCTGTTGCTTTCCCTGTCATGTACCTGGCAGTCTGTAACTCCTTGCTCTTTTCTTCCATTACCTCTTTTTTTGCAATGCCTCTGCTTGGCTAATCTTGAACCTGCTCCAGCAGCTGGAGCTGGACAATCTCATTCAGCAAAGTTTGCTCTAACGCTATTACGTTGGAAGAATAAGAGTGAAGGGCTCAGCTGTTTGACTGGCGTCTCTTAATTGGTGGTTTGTGTAAGTAATGAGTGAAAAGGATCAGCCGATGTCCTGGCGCTGGTAGAATTGACCATTTTCCATGCCCAGCTAAAACAGCTGGGCAAACGTTGAAACATGATTTCTAATTTTTGTTATATTTTTGTGCCAGTGACTGTGTATAGGTCTGTAATTTGCATCTCTTTTGTAAGCCTGCCCCTTTGCCCACCCCCGCCATGTTTATGAATTAGTTTTACTTCTATTTGAATGAATGGAAACACAGCAAAGATAAAAACTATTCCACGAAATGAAGGAAACTGTTGAGAGACCTTAAGCATTTGTTAGTTCACTGCGGCAGCATTTGTTCTGTTTTGAATGTGGAATCGTCGAGCTGTAAGCTGGCAATTTTACTCTGCCTAGTGTATTGAATTCTCTCTTTCTCCTGTGCTGAATTCAAAGTACTAGTTGAGTGTAGAATAAAACCTGTGAAAAGGTTGTGGTATCAAGTGTCTCTTCCGACAGAGCAGCAAGGGACCAAATAGCAAATTAATAGAATAGGAAAAGGATCATGTTTCAAGCTACAGGGCACTCTAGAAGAATCATTAGATGAGTTTACCTAAGGCATTTTATATTGAGTAGTGATTAGCTAATCCCTTTTCTTCCTTTGAGATTTTAAATATGTATTTTTCTGTAGGATGCAGTTCTTTGCTAATAAGAATCCAAGTTTACAAATTCAATTATTTGGATATTTTAATAAAGGACATTGC
This sequence comes from Strix uralensis, assembly GCF_047716275.1. Lineage (NCBI taxonomy): Eukaryota > Metazoa > Chordata > Aves > Strigiformes > Strigidae > Strix > Strix uralensis. The sequence continues at coordinate 65,739,784 of NC_133975.1, forward strand.
ACTATTGCTCAGGATCTGACAAGGGAAAGCTAGGTGAATGATGATGGCAGTGAGTGAAACGAATGGATGGTAGCAGTTACTGATATTTTAATTTTTTCTTGAATTTCCTTAGATGGTGAACTTGCCCATTTGAGGCTGAATGCTACACTTGAGTTTTGGACCTATGAAACTTCTCCTGTAACTTGTCCTGAAGACAAAACCTGCTCCACTGAATGGGAGGCTGAGGGGAAGCCGAAGACAGACACTGGGAAAGCTAAGATATCAAATTAAAGTTGGAAACTGTAAGGTAAGGAATATGTTTTAATCATACTTGCTTCATTATTCCTGAAAGTCCATTAAAAAAAGCAGAATGCTGAGGCCCCAACAACCTCATGGTTGCTCATGTTCATCCAAAACTTCTGAATTCATTGGTTCAACTGGGCTGAGTCTGATAAATCAACACAGGTATCAGAGTTCCTACGAATGACACATGGCGTGTGACTTCGCACATTACTGCACACAACTTGAGACTTGAGAAAGAGCCTTTTTATATTTCCAAAGGAAAAGCTGCAGTCAGTGCTCACAAGCAAGCATGTGATAGGAACCTGCGGGAAATCAGGCTTGATTAGTTCCAGTGCTTGGGCAATCGCATTTCTTCCCATTCTTCTCTCCTGCTTTTCTCAGGCTCCCTCAGCAAAGTGGAGAAATAAGAACATTGGAAGACAACAAACTTCTGAGACTAGAGCTACATTTAAAAATGAGGCATCTTGTTTCTAGTTAGTGTAGTAGCTCTGAATTTAAACTGAACTGAAATGAAACTGCTAGGAAGAAATGCAGATAAAGCCTAGTAAGTTATAAGCCTACTGTACAAGCCTTTGGCAGCAGGTTTAGAAATTGAAAAATGTACCGTGATTTCATTTGTGAAATGTTTAAGATCTGAATGGGGTTTTGTGGAGAAATGTTTATGGAGGTAAGGATCCAGCAAGACTTTTGTTCCTAATGGGTATGTATTTGCTTTTCATCACCCAGTATTCCCTTGAAGAGTAAGTATCTGAGACATTATAATAACTTCCTGCTGTCTGAGTTCTGTTTGTGAAATAAAGATGGAAAGAGGAGAGATTAATATCCCTTAATTATGCTGATCTTGATACTGTGATATCCTTTTAGAAATTATGTTGGACATAAGTAAACCTGACTGTTTTCTTAGTCTTCAGATGCTTTGCCATTTTTAATTTTAAAAACAATTAAGTGTTGTATGTTGCTGGGACAGACAATGCTGTAGGGTACTTCCTCTAATCAGAGGCCTATACAACCAAGCATTCCAGTCTGGATCAAGGCGTGCAAGCCAAATAAATTGAGTAAATAACTATATTTTTGAAGTATTTTTCCATATAGTTACCATACAAAAGTGAAAGTGCTATGCTTTAAAAACCCAGAAAGAGAGGGGAAAACCCCCAACTTGCATAAATCTGCATAGAGCACTTCTCTTATTTGAAAAGGATGCCTCAGGATGTGTGTGTACTACTTAACTACAGACAGAGAGCTGGTTTGATAGTGAAGCTGGACTGGAGTTCCTAGCTCCTGTTTTTTATTAGATATTCGTTTTCCCCTTGAGCTGTGCTGGAAAACCTGCTGGTAGTCCGCACTTCCAAACTGGTGACAGGATTCATCCCAGCTGAATGTAATCTTTACAGAAAAAAGGAGAAGTTACAAGAAGGGAGTACTTTCTCCCTCCAGGTGACTCTGAGCTGAATATCTACCTGGTATGAATATAGTTCACTGCTATTGCAGTGAGGAGTTTTAGTAGAGGCTAACTTTTCACCTTTGAAATTCAGTGTTCAGCTTTTAAAATTTATTTTAACTATTCCTGCTTGTAATAGTGTTTCATGCATGTCCATTGTGTGTTATGTCATAAACACTGATGGGCTTGACTAACAGACAGAAAAGAAACAATAAGCAATGAAGAGAGTCTCTCTTTATACGTATTCTCCCATATATTTTCATGTGTGTATATATATATATATGCATACCTGTGTGTAACTGCACTACTAACTTGAGGTGAATTTTCAGATATTATCCTGCAATTTGCTCCAAACAGACTGGAATGTAAATGAAATCAACCCTGAACAGTCCTAAAAGAATACCCTGTTTAGTGTTTTAATACTTTTTAAAATGCAGATAAGAACATTCAGCCATCCCATGCTGTCCTGGGGATTTCTGGGCAGGCATGAGATGGAGAAAATATTGGTGTTGCAGCCCTTATGCCTAGAAGCTGAGCAGAAATATTGGCTTCTAAGTTAGGCAGTATGCTTTGCACAAGAGCTACGGACTCCCTCTACCTGTGTCTGAGCACGTGCTCCCACCAGAGAGAGGGTGTCATGCTGGGGGCTTCTGAGATGCTGTAGCAAAGGTTTGTAGCAAAGGCTGTTTGGAAATCACTACTCTCTTTCCCACTGTTCAGCCTTTCCTCAGTCTGGCAGCTGGGAAAGAATTCTCAATAGAGACTTGCTCTGTTTTTAAATCTTCCTTGGTTATTGGCCACTTGCAGAGGCAAGTACTGGGTTGGACGGATGTTTGGTCTGATGTGTGTGGCTGTTCTCATGTTGCCATAGTCTTACCTGCCATTTTCTGTGTCTGATTGCATGTTGAATGATACTGCCATCACCTTGTCAGTGACTAGGATTTTGTGTTTCTTTTTCATGACATCTCTCAAGAGACATGAGGTTCAGAAAAAGAAATTTTGCAGGGAGCTCTGCTTTTCCTAGGAACCCAGAGCAGATCTCACTTTCCTTTGAGCTGGGTATTTGCTAGGAACTCCTGGAGTGAAAAAATATTCATTGGATAGAGGTTTTACAGGAGAAGGCCAATGGTGGTTTATCTTCAAAAAGCTGCTTCCCCATCTTATTTGAGTGTTTCCTTGGTTTAAATGCTAGTAAGAACAGAAGAAGTTCTTGCTTTGCTTAAATCTGGTCAGTCCTTGCTTGTGACACACTTAATCTCTCCTTGGTCCTTGTTGGATTTACTCTCTCCTCTACTCCACATAAATTCATCAGAAACAGATTGCTGCGGTAGTTTTCCCTCTTAAACGGTATACAAGTTATTGTTCCCTCTTGCAAAATCCTTCTCTTCCTTTTCCCAGAAACAGTGAACAACTATGTTGAATGGATTTCTCTACAAGGTTACTTTACAGGTCAGGAGGTTAGCTTACTTTTGTCTTTTTACTTCAGCTGTTTCAGAAGAAATCCTCTGTGTGTTCTCCTGAATTGTAAAGGCTGGTCAGAATGAGAAGCCTAAGTCATCCATTAATCCACAGGCAAAGTACTATTCAAGCAGCTGCAGTGAAAGCTCTTGCATGCTGCCCTGGAAATAACCCCAGCCTTGACATGGTAAGATGACCCTAGGTAAGGTCAGTAGCTCAGTTCACATTTTCATTTAAGCTTGCGGTTTTTAAACAGTATTTGGAGTTGTCCCTTGTGGTTATGTTGATCTCTTAAAGCAGATTGATCCTCTCAGAGAGAGAGAGTGGAGAAGTGGAGTCCAGAGAGGCAGAGGTTTATCTGCTAAATGTTGCTACTCTCTCATCTCAACTTATTGTTGTTTTGGCTTAAATATTTAGTGACCATGACCCCATGTGAGAGCAGCAAGTGGTATCAGGATTTTAGCTTAAGCTGCTTTGCAGAGACAAAGCACCTGTTTAATTCCTTCTGGAAATGGAAGTGTCCCAGCAAATTCAAGTCAAAGTGGTAATACTTGCCTGCTTGTATACTTTCCCATGAAGTGTGTGAATTTGAATGATCTGTGTACGCAGTGTAAGAGATTGAAGCTCATGGTGGGGATTTTCAGGAGGACTTAAGAAAGCTGGGTTTCTCTGTCCTGATGGCCTGAACACTTAACTGAGTATGGCACTTAAATGAGCCTTAGGTCAAACCTCTTTCAACTTTGAAAATCCTGCCTGTGCTAGCCTTCCATGTGCATTGGGGTCAGTGTGCAGTGTGGAATATGTACCAGAGTTTGGTGGGTCTGTGAATAAAACTGTCTATTTAGATAAAATACAACTGATAGTGCTAGAGTTAGACTGTGATTTCACCATCTGGTACAAGTAAGGACTAGTACAATATGTAAGCTGGCACGAGAGCAACAATGATGCAGAAATCCACAAGAAGCAATTTCTTTCCCTATTACAAGCCCATTTATACTTGGGGTGGGGGAGAAATCCCAAAGCTCAACAAACAGTATAGCCAGTACTTCTGGCTTAAGGCTGATATTACTCCAAAAAGACCATTAAGGTTTCTGGAGATGGTAGATATGAGCACTCATTCCATACCTAAATAATGATGGTACCAAAAAGAAAGAGTTTCAAAAAGAGCTGTCCCCACCCCCAGTTGAAAAGTAATGCTCTAGCTTCACTGAACTTAAGCAGTCTTATTCAAGTGTCTATAGTAACATCATCCAGGAAGTTCCAGCACTGTTACAGCCTGTGTGTGAGGCTTTCTAAATAAAAATTATCTATTTCCAAATTAGTCACATATGCTCCATACTGAAAATAGAGGCTTAATAATGTCTTCTGTCAATTATAAGAGTTAAGAAGGAAGTGATTACATAGGTGCATATACACAATACATGCATATCCTAAAATAATATTACCATTTCAACTTTCTGGTTGCATCTATGTATAGTTATTGAAGTTTCTCATATGCCATCAATATTTTCATAAGTACTTTTATCAGGTGTTTCAAATTTATGCCTAGATAGGTCTGCTAGGAGTGGTCACATGTGGTAGCAGCTCTGGAAACTTCCTTTTTGTTTTGGTTTTGATCCAGGTGGTGTTCTCTTGTGTGAACCCTATGGAATGGATCAATATCCATAAGATTTACTGAAAGCACTACTTACTGTAGTTCTAGTGTGTTTATTTGTGACAGATAACTTTCCTGCTTTCATCCAGAATTGGGGTTTCTGGAAATAACCGTGCTTGGCCTGGTCCTGCTGTTGCATCCAGTGACAGCTCCTTTATGTTGCACGCTCTTTAACGCAGCATCTCAGTTCAGCTTTTTACTCTTGATGTTGACTTCAGTTTGCATGATGGCGCACAGATGTACTTTACCTATGATATTGGACTGAAGGAAATTTTAATTCCTTATTATCTTAATTATTCCTTCTGGAGAATCCTTGTTCAAATATATGTAACAGCTAGGAATGGTTTGCACCTGACCTTGGAGAGATGGATGGCATATATATCTGCAGCAGCACAACTCCCACGTATTGCACACAAGGAAGAAGCAGGTGGTTCTTTAATGGAGAGTAACCTAAAGCATTTAAAGCACCTGATGAGAAAGCTGACTTTGTCCTCAGCATAGATTTATAGACTTGCACGCTGGTCTGGGTGTCAGCTATGGCGACATGGCCGCCATGCAGGGAGCAAGCCGATGTCTCGTGTGCTCGGCCTCCCAAGCTGCACACAGCTCTGCATTCGCTCCAGGGGAGGCGATTGCATGCTGAGTCTGCATGGAGGCTAAGGGTGGGGGCTTTTCCTTCCTTACATTAGAGTTACCCGTCCTAACTGTGGGGGAACTTAATAGAAGAGAGTTAAAGCTGACTTGGAGCTTAAATTATTCTAATTTTCTTTCAACTTGGGAGAGAACAACCACAATGACAGTACACAGGGATCACTGTTAGATGGTCTAAATTCCTAATAAGGCCCAGGGGTTTTTTGGCTGGTTTTATGTCTTTCAGCTCAAGAATATAATGGAAATAAGGCTATGTGTACTTGAGGTTGAGCGTCCACTTAGTACTTTGCTAGGTTTCAGCTGTAATGCAAAATGCATTTAATGCAAAGATAGCAGCATAAACTCTTTGCCTCTTTTCTTTATAGCCACTGAAATGATATCATGCAAAGCTGATGTGTAGGGGCTGAGATGTAGCCTGCGACTTCACATGGTCCTGGTTAACATGCGCTTTGAGCCATTGGCAGTTTACAGGAACAGTGGTGTCTCTGGGGTTCCAACTGTGGTCATTATTTAAATGCTTACAAAAGGGACTACTGGCAACCATCCTCAAGTTGTTGTTTTTATTCTTGTGACATGGAATGACCTTTTGTAATAGAATCATGGAAATGGAAGTAACACAAACTACTGACATGACTGGAAGTATTTTTTGAGATAATCAGATAACATCATAACCCTTTGGAGTAGGCAGCTTCAAACTGGAACTGAATCAGACAATCTCACTGGCTTGCTTAAGGAACAGGATATTATTGATTTTTACATTACATCTTTCATTTCTGTGGTGCAGCTTTTGTCTTTTCTGGTTTTAGGGAGCCAAGCCAGGATAGCTGATTTCCATTATGGTGGAGAGGTAAGGGAATGCTGAAGTATTCAACCTCCCTCTCTCCTTATGGAAACGTGTTTTTGTGTGTGAATCAATGACAGAAAAGGAATTGCAGTACTGAAATAATATTGACTTCCTCTCTCTGCAGTCATCCCCCTCCTCCAAAAATTCTGTCAGAATGTGACTAAACCCAAAGCACTTGCTAATAAATTACAAAGGAAAAGCATCAAGCCAATGAAGCCAATGGGAGGTGTACATGTAATAGGGTAAAACGCTGATCTGGTTCATGCTATATTCTGTCTAATCTTACAGCCTTATGGGATTACTCATTAATCAAGCTGCTTCATGGAGGGAAAGGCCTTTATGAGGAGGCTTTACAGTATCTTTGTTGTCAATCAAGAGCTTGTCTAGGCTGCCACAGGTTAAATGTACGTAGCATGTGCTTTGGAGTAGGGTGATTCAAGGTAGACATTATGCTGGTGTGCACAAATGATAAAAAAAAAAAAAAAAAAGCTGCAGAAAATGAGAAGCTGCAGCCAGTCAGCTGGCAGTGTGGAATGTGAATATCTGTCGTCTTCACTGAGAACAAGTCTTTTGGTGATTGGTAGTAGCTAGGGGAGGGTCAGCCATGAATTCAGCATGGTTGTTTCAGCTGGCCACAAACTTCTTCAAAGAAATAGATATTTGAAGGGTTTGTCTGTAATTCTCCTGACCAGAAGGGGACTTTAAATTATGTGGTGTATCTCTGTTCTGTGACAGGGTTGGCCATACACTAAAAACCCAACACTTCCCAGTGTAATTTCCCCCTGGAGTAAGCTAACATGGATGGCACTGCTTTTCACAGAAGATTTCTTAGAGAGGACTTCAGACCTTCTGAGATCTTCCTCTTCTGTCCCTTTAACAAGTTTAACTTTGCCTGCTAATATACTGAGAATTCATTCCCTGTTCTTTTCAGTAACTGTTTTATGTGCTGGTTTTGTAAAATGTCACTGATCACCTTCGCTTAAGAATTCTAGTGTTCTAGCATATTCAGGGATGTCTTGCTGGACAGTGCTTGGTTACAGAAGTCATAAATGTTTGTGCCTAAACGGTTATCTTAGGACATTAGCAGCACTGCAACATTTGTCATACTTTCATTACTTATGCCCTTCATTGGTTATGAAGTCCTGGGAATTAAATGTTACTGAAATCCAGTTCCTCGGGTCTGGTTGGCTGCCCTAACAGAAAGGTTTACTTTGACAATTCCAGAAAGTCAAACATGCTGTCACACTTCAGCTTATAATAAACACTACAGAAAGAACAGCTATTCTGTGGTCGTAATAGTTGTAGCATCTCTCCCATTTTGCATAACTGGGAGGAGATTTCCATTTCAAAGAGACCACTGGGCAGCATTTTCTGCATTACTTAAGTTCTTGGATTGAGTGCTTCCCAGTTAAAGGTACTGTTCTGCCCAGTCAATGGAATATAAAAGGGGAAATGGGAAGTAAAAAAATCCCTGGCAAATATAATCCCTGTTTAAGACCTCTGAGTGCAGATTCCCAGAAGTCAATAATTGATCTTCCTCTTATCAGTGAAAAAATTATTGAGAGTGTGTGAGCATCCAGCAAGTGCTCAGCCTCACCTGTTATCTATAGGTATATATCATCTATCTGTCTGGATATACAAGGAGATTGCACAGCTCCCTGCTGTCCAGAAGGGCATACGTATAAAAGTATAAATCAGGAATTTTTACAACCAGAAATAGGCTAGCAAAAATAAGCTTGGATAGCACACAATTCCCATACCTCCAGAGTACAGGTATAATTCAAGTAAGTCTATCCCTCACGTAGAGGCAATTCTCTAGAATTGTAAGGCAGAGCACATGCATATCATGCGCTGGCCATGCAGGATGAGAAAGATGTTTTCCATCTTGATTTTCTTCGGAGGCCTTAAGGTAAGCACAAGCATTTAAACGGCCCTTGGATGCTGTCAGAATCTGTACTGAGTGTTAGGGTCGCTGCCTCGGCAGTTCCAGGAACCTCTTGCAACACAAGAAGCGCTGATTTCTGTATCAGTACTGCAGGCCATTAAAAGCTTGGTCTTACTGGACCTTATTTTTAGAATGATTTATGAGTATTTGTTTATTCATTTCTTGTGAGAATTTGAGGTGGGTTTAATTGCATTTTATTTGGCACACATAATTTCAAAATTAACCACCTTAAAATAGGAACAATTTTATGGAATGTATCTATTATACAAAATTGTCACAAGCACTGCCTCTTTCCATTACTTTTCATTTTTCATAACATATTTTACAACTGTAATTTTCATGTCTCACATTTTTCTCTCCAGTTTCCTATGTTCTGTGGTTAAATCTTGACCATAAATCTTACGCTGCTTTGTTAAAAATAATAGGTCTACTATGTTGTTTCATTTAACAATCTGCTAGATTAATAGTGTCTTTAAAACAATTAAATATGGTTGTGTGGTTTAATATTCCCCGTTTTAATGCACCATGAAGGAGAAAATATAGCCATTTTCATTTTATAGAGTGCTTGCATTTCATGTGCTGTCTGGCAGTTCTTGTCTGACACCTTGGTACTGAAATCCGTTTCTTACAGTGCTGTGGTAAACACACAAGAACGGTAATACCAAAAAAAAAAAAGCTTCTTGCGCAGTTTTGGAAATCGAAGGACAGAAGTTATTGGGCGGTAAATAAGGCTGAAATTTTAAACGTGTTATCTCAGGAAAAAAGGCTTTTGCAACTTTGGAATGCATGACCCGAGTTGCCATATAGTGGAGCTCAAGGAGGTAGTCTTTTGGATTGTAATGGCAATATTCATCCACCCGCATGACAGTAGTGGCACGGTCTGGAGCCGGTTGTGGCATCTTCATTACCCATGATGCTGACAAATTGCCCAGGGAGCAAAAGAGACGCTTCAGCTGTGGCTGAGGCTCTGCTGCGGCAGAGTAGTTGTGCAACTAACCGCACCAGCATGCAGGAAGGGATGGGTTTCCATTTAAGAACATATAATTTGGTTCTTGTGAATCCAGGCTTTTGGGGTTTGGGTGGTTTGGTTTTTTTTTTTTTTTTTTGCAATAGTATGACTACAGCCCTTCAACTGAAGGGTCTTTTTGCATGGCCTTTTTATTGTGTGCGCTCACAATGCCAGCTACAATGGGGCTCCGGTCCATGAATGGGACCTCAGGCATTACTGAAATGCAAATAGTAACGAATTTTAAAAATGAGGCGCAGGCTTTCTTTTCAGGCATATCCGGTGCTAAGAAACTGATTTATATTGCCTTAGGTTTAACGATCACACTGTAGGCCTCCTGCATCTCTAATTACTTGGAAAAAAACTTATTTCTACTTTTCATTAAGCTAATGGTTGCCAGGCTGAAAACCTGGCCAGGTCATGTACACATACTCTGGTTTCACGGGAACAAGATCTGGGTCTCTGGTCTCCCTGCCTCACCGAGGATCCGCCCCTTTGCTTATATGTAGATCAGGGCATGCTTCATTGAGGAGGAGAACCTGACGCCCAATGTATCAATCATTAAAGGAAATTAGGCTTTGACACCAAAGCCAAATTTCAGCAGAGCTGGTATCTGGAAGTAAATAACAAACTGCAGTTTTAATGGTAAAGATTAAAAGGAAAAAAAAAAAAAGGCCCAAGCGTTGTGTAAGGGATGTGTTCTTCAGTTTGTGGAGGTGACAAAGAAAGTAAATAACTATCTTATCTGCACTGTCCTGTACCTTTTTGTGAACCAGCTGCATTATCCCTTCTTAAAGAAAGATGTCCTCCATGGCCCACTGCTACAGCAGTTCCTATGAAAATAAGCAACCATCTGCACGATGCTTGGAAAATATTTTTAGTTTTCTAACTAAAAACAGGCGTTCAAAGTGGATATCTGTTCCATCTTAAATAGGCAGCTTGTTTTACCCCTGGCTAATTTTTACTGATATGTCTGTTTTGGAAAGAACAGAATGAATGCTTTCCAAACTGGCCACTATTAAGAAAGGTCATCAAATGCAGACCAGCAAAGAACACAGTAGATCAGAAACTCTGTAAATTCTAATGATTCCTAAATATCCGGAAATGTCACTGAAAAACTGAATATTAAACTATCTGTGCATACATGAACAGTAAAGACTGTGATTTGTCTAGACTATAGATATTATTCCTAGATAGTTAAGTTTACTAGGGCTTGTCTTGAAAAAAATTTAATATATGAAAGCTTGTATTAAATAGCATTGCAGAAACTCCTGTTCAGTTAATTTCTCTTGGTTCCATAGAGAGAATATTCTTCTTTAAAGTTTCTCAGTTTGAATTCTTGTTCCAATTAACACTTGCATTGAAATTGTTTTGTGTTGCAGGCACTTCTGTGGTGAGAGAATGTGAGATTTCATAGAGACCATGTTCCAGAGCCTTTATAATCAGGTAATGCTACACTTGACTCTCAGAATTAAGTACTTACTTCCATAAGTATTATTCTTGCTATGCAAATACTGCTGCAGTCCTCACACTACAGAATCTGGCCCTGTGCAAAACCTTTTAGACTTCAGTGCCTCTTTGCTTCAGGGCCTAACCTCAGGTTCATAAAATATTTGTAGCTGTCACTCTAGTGCACCAACAGAAACTGCACCGATGCAGAAAGCCTATGTGATATAGTGTTAGCAATAATAACTTTAGAATTGCAAATACTTAACAGATCTTTAACAGATACACATATATATATGTACATGCATATGTAAATACCTGTATATATATCAGACTTGAAATACACACAAGAAAATGTATGATTTCTTTTATAATAGTATGTCCAAACTTGGCTGTTAGAGATGAGAAATGTCTTTAATTGAACTTTCAAATACTGCCTTGATTTACATTTGTTACAGTTAAGGTACTCAGTCTTGTTTCTTATTAGAAATAGCTAATGAAGCATCTAACTTTACCACCTTTTTTCTGTTCTCTTACAATTCTGTCAAACCTTGGTTTTTTTCTCTCAAAGACCACCAAACAGAGTATGTGCCCTGGCCTCCAGGTCTGTCTTTTGTATATCTTTGTTTCTTTGACATTTAGGAACTACTTTAGCTATTTGGGAAAACTTCAACAAACTATGATGCAACACACACAACTTTATTGAAAGAATGTTTTTAAGATCACAGAAACAGCATTACAAAATGCCAGAAGTTTTGTTCCCTGTGTCTGTTCTGTCTTGGCTTTCTGTACTTAAGAGATTCCCTTCGAAGTTTTGGTCAGCTGTGGTCCATGCAGCACCTGGATGATTGGGAGACATCAGCATGGCTTTTTCTGCAAGTTCCTGTGAGATGTGGTGCGAACTGCTTAAACCAGCTCCTCCTGTGTATTGCACATGGCGGGGAGCCTGACTTTGTACATTTGTAAAACTGTGAAATCCAAAAGAGCATGGCTTGGAACTTAGATAAAATGGAAGAAAATGAGATGAAATCATGAATTGCACCCATAATTAGCCTGCACAAAGCACCAGAGATTGTGCTGATCCATCATTTCACTGCAGAAAATGGGTGGTATGCAAAGCACTCAGGTATGTTCTATTATGGAAGAACCCATAAGGAAATCAACATTGTTGTTTTCAGTATTTGAATAATGTGCAATAAATAAGGTCTGAGGTCACATAATGAACATCAGTGAGGGAAATAAAACATGGAATAGCTGCACATGAAGTGAATGGTACCCGTTTTGTGCACTGGATGAGGGAGAAGTGGTGTGTTATCAAGTAGTGCCAGTCAGTGCCTTAATTAATGTGGAGATGAAAGAAAGGTTAGGCTGGCATCCGGAGTTTGGTGATTCTGAATCGACAGTTCTGTCTCTGCGGCTTTGCAAGCTTACTGTCCTTAACTTGCCTTATAATGTATAATTATGTAGCTAGCAATTTACAGAACCATAGTCTTTCTGATTCTGGTCCTTGCAAAAAGTGGCTCTTGTGCAGCGTGCAGCTGGCTGCTGTTACAGCATGTTGAGTGTCACAGGCTGCTTAGTGTATTTTATGTACAGAAATGATCTTGTAATAACAGATACATATTCAGGCATTGCCACTTTCTCAGAAAAATTCCTTTTATTTTTTTTGCTTTGTGAGGGAACATAATGCAGCTCAGGACCTGTGTTCTCTGAAGCCGCAGGGCTGCTCCACAGACTGGTATGGTTTAAATACTCAAGATACCTCCTGAAAATCAAGGCTGGAGGTCTCCTCCTCTTAAATGTTGAAATGAGGCAACTTGGGTTTAGTAGAACCAGTATTTTCTTTTTCATGTAGATGGTTTCTGGCAGGCGGTTCAACTTCAATTATTATTATAGTTAGGCTTTCACACATTTATTCTGAAAACCTTTTGAGCAGCAAAGATTCTTTAATTTGTGCTAGATGGAAGCCAACAGAAACTTATTGTGGTTGGTCATGACATACTACGAGTGGTAATACAAAAGGTACAACAGAACGGTGTGATTTTGAATTGGGATCCAGATGTTCCCATCTCTCGTAACACTAGATAATCCTGACCCTGACAAAATTCAGCCCTCACTTTGAATACTGCTAAAGTGCGAGGATGTAGGAGTGTTTTCTCTCTGGCTCCTAAAAAGTATTTGTAAAGCTTTTTGTTTCCCCCTTGGGGATACCCAGGATGGTATCCATTACCAGCTTGCTATTGCATAGCCTCAACTGCATAACATCTTCTAGGCAAATATAAGGGACCAAGAACGTACAGAGCGTGTTCTTGAAGATTTTTTCTGCCTGGGGAAGGCCCTGCGTGAGTGGATTTTGGTTTCTGTCCAGGCCAGGCAGCTTTGCCTCTTGTGCAGCGGAGATCCAGTGCTGTGCTGAGCTCCTGGCCGGAGGGGAAGAGAAGTTGCTTTGCAACTGGCCTCGGGTCCGGTGGGAGTCTCAGGGGCTCCATAGCTTTGGTGGCGCTGCCTTGGGTCGGTAGGAAGTACGGACACTCGGGGATGTCGTCATCTTCTCAAGAGTCACCACCGCCACGGTGCGAAGCATCCCTGTCGAGGTCGCTGATGGCTGGCAGGATGAACAGGCGGGAAAAGTTTTTTCTTTTTCTGTGGATTTCAGACACATGGAGGAAAAGACGGGGAGGGGGGGAGCCCAGCGTGGCTAGTGAGGAGCTTGGTGACAGGTCGGTGGATGAAGTTATTTCTCTCTCTCTCTCTCTCTGTGGGAAGTCATGAAGTTTCCATGTTTAAGCCCTCGCTGCCGAGACGGGGGTGTCGGGCGGCCCTGGTGGGCGGGGGGGGGGGGGGGGGAGTCAGGCAGCCTTGGGGAGGGGATCAGGCAGCCCTGGGTGGGAGGTCAGGCAGCCCGGGGGAGTGGGGGGGTCAGGCGGCTCGGGGCGGTCAGTCCGGCCGGGCCGGGCCGTGCCGTGCCGGGGGTGGCGGCCCCTGACGTCGGTGTGCCGGGCCGGGCCGAAGGCGGGGCCGGGCCCGGGGGCCGGTGCGGCTTTATTAGCGCCGCAGGTCGCGGTGCGCGGCGCAGGCAGCAGCAGGAGGCGGCGCGGTGACTCGCCGCCCCACCGCCGCCCGCGCCCAGCCGGCCCCGGGGCTAGCGGGGTGCAGCCCGCGCTCCCCAGGCACGGCCCCGGGGGGGAGGAACCCGCCGCCGGAGGGGCAGGGAGAAGGCGCACGGCGGGAGGAGCGCGGCCGGCGCCGGGAGCGAGCGGTGTGGCTGGGCGGCGGTGTCCCCGTGATGGTGCTCCTGCCCCTGTGGGTAGTGGCAGCCGCGCTCCTGGGGCTCCGCGCCGCGGCCGGCCGGCAGGTGAGTGGCGACGGGGCCGGGGAGGGGGCCGGACCCCTCCCGCCCTTCCCCTCCGCTCCTGCCTGCCCCTGCCCTGCCCTGCCCGCGGCCCCCGGAGCCGCCGCGGGCTCCCGGCCGGGGCCAGCCAGGCCGTCCGGGGGGCGAGCGATCCGGGGGTACCGCGCCGGTGGCCCCCGGACCGCGGTGCTGCTCGGGGGTCCTTGCTGTCACCCCTTCCCGCCCCCCCCCCGGGGAGAGCCCTCGACACCCGTCCTGCGCGGGCTCGCCGCCTGCCCGGGCGTTCCGGCCTCGCTTTGGCCACCGGACGAACTTTTTGGCACGGTGTCACGATGTGTGGAGGGGGTCCTTCAGAATCGGGGTTTCGTAGCAGCTCTGCTGATGAGACGGAACTTCCACGGACTCTGTTAGTATCTTGGTGGGAACAGCTGTTTATTCAGTTAAGGAGAAATGCCAGCCCTGGAAACCAAAAGCAGAAATGTAGAAAACGGTGCAACACACACCAAGTAATTTTTCAGCCTTCTAGAAGCACTTTGCTGTCACACGTTGCATAGTAATTACGCTAACAACTTTGTGCATGTGTTTCTTTTCTCTTCCGCAGGCTGGCAAAGAACAACAGATCCGAATAGGTAAGTCTGTTTAACTATTATTGCTGCTATCAAAATGGAAATAAAAGAAGTAAGCTCACCAAACTAGTTTGTTTTCTGGAAAAATGATCTGTATGCAGGCAAGCATTCCCTTGTGTACCCCCACACCATTACCACCCAGGAGCATTTGTAGTTTCACAGTGATGTGGCATGACTTGAATTTGCATGCCTTCTCATTATGCGGTTTTGCATCCTGATACGTCTGTGCTTCCCTTCTTAAATAAAAACCGACAAAAGTTAAAAATTGCAGCGTGCTTAAACTAGCTCTCTGAATATCACAGCAGATCAGCTCTGGGTCAGACACTCTGTCTTCATTTCTGTGTTTCTGAATCAAGGAGGAAATGCCTACTGTTTGGCTAGGGCAGACCATGTCTTCATACCATTTCTCGTCCATATTGGAAGCATTCAACCTTTCCTTTTAGCTGGAAGAAATGTGCCTAATGCCAAGGCCTCTTCATATTCTCTTGATAGCATGGGGTGCATGCTGCATGCTGAACAATAAACGTTATAATACACGTAAGAAAGTGCAGTGCGGCAAGGTCGTTGTCTGTGATCAGTGAGGGTACTGAAGTGAAAGGTGTTTGTTAGCACCCACAGGGTGCTTTATATTTAAAACTTAAGCCTCTCTGACTCTTTCCTAAGACAGGAAGCCTCGTATAATTAGGAGCATGCGCACACAGTTTAGCTTCAGAAGATCTGTGTTTGCTTAAACCAGCAGATAATTTAGTGCTCTATGGGATGGAAGAGGATGTAGAAAGATGCAGAAGCTGGCGTTTTCTCTTCCAGGGCATTAGTGCAAGGGTATGCCATCTTACACGCTCCTCAGCTTGCCCAGTTGTGAAATGAGCCTTTCCACAATTTGCTGTTGAGTGCTGGTGTCCGCGCTCTGGAGTGTGCTCTGGAGGAGCTTTTCAACGAGAGGAGCGGTAGCAATGGGAATGGACCCCAGGCAATTCTATTTCCAGTTGCCATTAGACCTCCAATTCTGAGGTTTTGGTTCAGGTTTTGATCTGAGATACTGTTCAGAAAAGGAATTTCAAGTATTTCTCTAAATTTTGGAGGTCTTGTCTCAATTTCAGTTCTGGAACTGCATTCTTCCCAGCTCAGGTTGATTTCCACTGTGATCAGTGAATAATGGGAATTGAGACAGTTAGGTAGGTTTAAATCTAACTGGCAAACAGACTTTTTTTCCAGTGGTATGCTGATCCTGTGTTTTATTTCTATTCGTTTCCATGAGAAATGGATTGTATTTGAATTTCAGAAACCAGAAGCTGTACAGGAATGTGTTCTTTTAAATTATACAGTACATCAGACAAAATTCCTTAATCTGGAAAATAACTTTTTTTCCTTTAACTTCTTCCTTTCTTTCACGGTCCCAGCACTGCTGTAGTCAGGAACACTTGAGGCATACAGGAACCGCGGGACATGGCATGGTGGAGGGTGACTCGGACCCCCTGTGCCAAGCCCCCCGTGCCAGGCCTGTGTGATCGGTGTGGGACAGGCTCTCACCTGGTTTTGGGGGCACCTTGGGAGCTTCAGCAGCTGATGATGGCATCTCACCCTCCTCTCCCCAGGAAGGGGCATTGTGATGGGTTTTGGTTCAGACTAGCAGTACCAATGAGAGTGATGGCTTACCAAGACCAGACTGTAAGCAAGTACCTCTGACTTTCAGGAATTGAGGGTGTTTTGCTGAGCAGAAATCTGTGTTTTCAAAGCACAAATAGCTAGTTAACACTTAGGGTCATTGGCATTTGTCCTATGCTTTGTGATTTTTAAACTGTTAATATTTCAAGAAATGTTTGATCCTGTAAATTCTGATTCAAAAAGTACGGCTTACTCAGTTTAGGGTTTTAATGACGGCAGTAAAACCTGCATTAGGATTGCCTCCAAATGGGTTGTCCTACTTTTAAGTCATATTAAGTGTCACTTTGCATCGGTGTTGTATATTTTGATTTGGCCCAGGGCTGGCTGCTGTCAGCAGCTAATCTTTTCTCATAGTCTGGAAAGTCACTTAGGACAAATTAAAACATATAAAATTTTATTTTTTTAAAATATTGGTACGGAATATATTATAGAGATAGAGAGTTACCCAAGCTTAATTAACTGCATTAACATGTAATGTACTGCAAATGCCTGAAACTGTCAGGAGGAAATTGTACTGTTGTCACTAGTGAAATAGCAACACTGAAGGTGCCAGCACTCGGGCTGCTGCTACGTTTTGCTTTTCCTGCCTCAGCCTCCCACACAGCAGAGCTCCATTGTGGCTCAGTGCGACTTCTGGAAGAAAACTGGAATGTCTAACCTGCAAAGCAGCAGTGCCAGGCTGCCCCTGGCTTTTATACATCCAACTTGCAGTGCTTAGCACTGAAGCGTACTGCATAGCCTCCTCCCTATTCAGGTGCAAAGCTGTGTGGGAATTCTCAAGAAATCCCACCTCCCTCTTCTGTCTTGTCTTTCTCTCTGGGCATTTCTGCCACCTAAAGGCAGCCAAATACAGAGTGAATGGTACTTCTCAAGTGAGCCAGATTGTTGAAAGAGAGGGACCAAAACTGCTTCTTAGTTTCTGGAAACCACCAACCAGCAATGAAGGCAGAAAACAGTGATGACAGAACCCCTGCTAGGGTTGTCCCTTTGTCACTGCACCATCTTTTCTTGTTATTAAGCAGCACTTTGCTGAGTGACTGGAACAGCTCTGTGCTCATCGCCATTGTGGTTACCTGAGGGATGGAAGGGTAGTCTCTCAGAACATGGAACACTCTTTGTATTGAAATACCGTCCTCTTAATTCCTACAGCAGCAGGTAATTTTTTTTTCCAGTACTTCCACTGCAAAGCTGGATGTCTGATTGTATCATAGCTTGTGAATTCCCTTCAGAAGATGCAGGCACAGTGATGCTCTGGAGGTGTTCCGTTAGATCCAGTCCTTTGGCTGAGGTAGCTGAGCTTCCTGACCCCACAAGTGCATTCAGATACATCCCTCAGGAGAGGCAAGGGAGCTCTAGAAGCTGATGGTAGCTCACTGGTCATCCCATCAGGTCAGGGTGGGACAGTCTGGGACTTGGCCCGCATGGATGGGATGTTATCAGGAGTTCCCGCACATTTGTTGCCTTGCTCAATACCCAGCACCATCTTTGCCAAAACAGTTGTGCTTTTGGTATAATATTAATAGGTTTCCACATTGCTATTCCTATTGAAATATTTGCTAGCAATATAAAGAGGCAGGTGTGTACTGCACATAGTAATTAATCTACATCTCATTGCCATGGCTCAGAAAATGTTTGGGCAAAAATGATGCTGCCAACCCTTTGACTCGGTGGACGTAATTTCACAGGTCACGGTGGCAGGTGAAGGAGCTCCTGTGATCAAAAAATTAATTTGGTCACAAAAGTTGGTCCTCTGGCTGCAACACAGAAGGCTGGAAAAAGGAGAGCCCTGTTATCAAAATTTGTTTACATGCAAAGTGAGTAAAAATGTTATCAGAATAATGAACACTAAATGAGGTTTAAATACTTTTTAAAAGAAAAAAAAAAGTAATGTCTTCAAACTTGGGTAGCTTGTTTTAGACATAGAAATAATTTGTCTGAACTTTCAGAAATTCCTCCTTTTCCACTGCTTCCACTGATTTCAATTTAGACTGTGCTTTTGAAATCTTTTTTCTTGAGTGGATGTTTATGCATTTGGAATTCTGCTGTGGACAACCACATGAACAACTTTCATCAATGTATTTCTCAGAATCTTATACTTGGAAAAATAACGCTTTTCCAAATGCAGGTGATGATAAAAAAGAAAAAGAAGTTTCGAACTTTTGAACCTCCGTTGTCCACGGTTGCTGTACAGTGCACAGGCAACTACTGTGAACCAGTGGCGTTAATTCTTCAGTTTCATGTGTATTTGAGGGGAAAAAAGTTTGGACAGCCCTCTTCCAGAGACATTCTCCAGCTAATTGTGTTTTGGCACACAATGAAAGAATGTGATGTTCTGTCTTAAGTGCTTCCTTTCAACTTAAACATTGTGCAACTGGAGCAGCAGTTTAAAGCCAGATTTAAAAAATGAAGAAAATTTGAAGTTAAGTGCTTTTTCTATTGCTCTGTGTTTCTTCTCTGATCATTGCTGTAAGCTTTGAATTAGTAGAACAGATCAACTCTGAAATTTTAGCATAGGAAAGGGAACACCTACAGCTGGAATAGCATTTCCTAAGACCATACAGTCTATGGAAAAAGGGTAATATAAGTCAGTGGAGGAGTTTAGATGTCTTTAGCGTTCAGTCATGTCACATTTAATTTTAATTGCCTTTGAACAAAAGGCATTTCCTCTTCTAGCTCAGCATTTGGAGACTCTGGAAAAGGCTTTTGCTGACTCAAAAACTTGACAGTTCTTATTTTCCATCCTTTGTTCCTACCTTCTTGTGGCTAGCTGGCTGTTCTTGTTATTAGCAAAATAACTTTTTTTTTGCCCCCGCAAGTAGAAATTTGGGAATACTGCTGCAAGATGTGCAACACAATTTGTCAGTTGTGCGGTGAACACAGAATTTGATCACCAGACTGTGGTCTCTGGCACTGAACATCCTGCTTCTAAAAAAAAAAAAAAAGCCACGAAGAATCTCGACGAGGTAGAAGGAGGAATGTCAGTCTGTGAATGAAATCTCATCACTGAAGCGTGGGGAATGTGAGGATCTAGATTTTTACTTTGACCCAGTTAGGATCTACAACCCAGCAGCTCTGTCTCCTCTTTGTGGCCTAGTATCTAATTAATAAAAATGAGTTTAGAGTTTTAATTTGGTCCCTTCTCTAATGAGAGAGATGAGCAATCCTCAGTCAGAATTCCCAGTGTTTTAGATGGGACTTATCCTAAGGATAATGTTCTAATTAGGATACCTGTTTTAGAACCTGATCTTGTAGGTGCATGGCAAAATAGGTTGAGTTGGCTACTGCAGAAAAACACACTGTGGCTGCTAGCTGTAGGACATGGAGTACGTTTTCAGAATAACGGACTTGAAGATGATAAGGAACTTTTCACTTGGGATATAGTATTTGTGTATTGTGTAAAGATATTTATAGTGCAAGAATTTAAATGTCTATGTATGCCCTACTAGTACCATAATTTTTTTTTTCTGTCAAATCCCTCAGTAACTGGCATAAAAGAAAATTGGAGAAAAAACAGTTATATGAAGCTGTTAGGAACATTTTCCTACTAAAGTTATTCGTTGAATGCCTGAGTCTCTTAAAAAAGCAGCCACTGCTATGAGGAGAGAGGAACTAGCTACTGAGCTTTTTCCTCTATTAATTCTCAGTTCAAGTGTGATTCACACTGGGAGTGGGTAAAATTTAGCTCATTTAATTAAGTATATTTATTTGAGGAATTCTCAGTGGCACTTAGTGGTAGCATCTGAGCTATCCAATTGTGGAGTTTTTTTAAATGAAAAGTATCAGTAATATCACTCTAATACTGCTTTAGCCAGTTCTCTTGGGAAGAGAAGAGCTAGGGAATAATTATTTCCATGCTAAGTGAGTGTCCTTTTAACTCTCACATAGTCTAATCACAGGCAATAAGACTTAGGCTTTGGTCCAGATCTTAGCAGCAGTTTGGCCTGCAGCTTGACCTGGCCCAAGAATGTGTCTCCTTCTCCTTTTACAGGATGAAAACTGGACACTGAATATCATGATTACTTCCAGATTACAAAGGTCTCGCAGACGAGATAAACTCCATTGATGGAGTTGTTTTACAATGATGTGAGATTACTTTAAGGCAACGGGAAACACGTGTGTGTGTGTCCTGATGCAGGGCTGCAGATGTCGTAACAGGAGAAGACCCTTCTCAGAGCAAAAGAGAAGATTCTTTTCCTTTTCTCATCAGTGCCTAAGAATAGCAGAGAGTGGAGAGGGAAAAAAAAAAATTCTCTTAGGCTGATAATGCTATTTTCAGGATATGGGTAAGGGACTACACAGAAAGAAGCTTTTTTGAGGGTGGGAGCATATTGTATTCTCTTAGGCAAATTGGAAGGTTTCCTGTCAGCTAATGCTGCTAATTAGGCAGGAATCCTGAGCTGACTGCTGGGAACCACAAAAAAATGATAGGCAAATGGGGCTTTCATTGCTGTCACCTTTTTTCTCCCGCAGCTTTGCTTTCTTGGCCAAGGCCTCTGCTAAAGCAGGTTAGCCTTGGGAAAACTTCTGCTAGTGATTGGTTGCCCACAGCCTTGTCTGGCCACTCTGTTCAGGTATCTGTGGATGCTTTGGCACTGATTAGAGGCGACTTCTTGAATCTCCTTGAATCAGGATTGTGCCGTGGAGCTTCTGAGGTATTACTTGAGGAGTTCTTTAGTGCCATCAACAGACTGCAGTTTTGCTGGTTCTATAGGTTCTATGCGTTGCCGTGAAGTGCAGGATTTAGGTACAACTTTGTAAAGTTCTCTGTTTTGTTTTTTTATAATTAGCTCATCTGTTCATTTTGAACTCTGTTGCTCAAGTTATGCAAAGAGGAAGGGCAATAGCAAGTTGCTGGGTAAGGGGATTTGCTAAAGGAGATCTGTAGGGGGAAAAGTTACTGTTTGTACCACTGCTGACATAGATTAATTTATCAGTGGTATGTGATATCCACTGGATTCTTTTCCCTATTCCAATTTTCTGCGGAAATATGTATGCAAATTGCAGTTGTAACCAAGCACGGCACTTCATTTTCAAAATCTTAATGGAGGTCTTGACACAGGAGCAAGCAATTCTGTTTAAGGTGTATGAAGGAGTTGAATGGCATTTCTTACAAGAGAATTCAAAAGGGTCACTGCCTCTTCTGTGGCTATTAAGCAAACCTAAACCCCAGGAAACTCCTCAGATAAATGTAAATGAATATTTCAGGGTTTTCTCTGTAAGTTTTATGAAAATAGAGTCATGAAAGACCTGCTTCTTGAAAATTTTGGCATGTGGAGGGTATTTTGCATGCGCTTAATGTGTATCCCAGCATCTGTGATGTGTGTTTACTTGAGATGCATAACTGGGCACAGCTTCTTGTGTTTGTCCACCTTGGCATGATCCATGTGCTGTCTCTGAAGCTGAAATGGCCTTCCTCTCACATTACCCTTGGTTTGTCGTACCTTGCTTAACGTGATGATGTGTCAGACGCTTTTCTGCTTCTTTCTTACACACCCTCTCAGAGCCTGTTTAAAAGTAGTACAAAGCTTTTTTATAATAACAATAGTGTTAAGAGTATTAAAGGCCTTGCTGTAGGGTACCCAAGTGAAGGTTTATAAGCCCAAGTGTTCCAACTAGAGAGAGTAGTGACGCGTACCTTACGTTTGCCTACATTAGATTGGTGTGCTTATATCCAGACTAGCTATCTAGTAGATAATTTAATGCACATTGGTGTGGTAAGTGGCACCGTCCCCTCTCCTTTTAAAAACCACACAGGTTTTTATCATTCTTCAGCTGAACTTGTCAATGGAGTGATTTAGGGTAGCTCTAACAGGAATCCTAAATTGGGAATTTTGGAAGAGGGAGATGCAAGGCGGCGAGGTCCTACACAGATGACGGTGCAGTAGTGGTGGTGTGTTGTGTGGTCAGTGAGCTGGAGCTCTCAGAATGAGTGTAACCCTTAACAGGCAAGGCAATGGCCTGTTGCGTCCTTGCGCTCACCGTTTGTCCCAGTGACGTGCATTTCTGTCACTGCACATCTGGTCTAAAGTCTTCAACCTCATTCTATGCTCTTGTTGTAATTTTAGTTTGGTTTTGGGTATTTCTCTTGGCAGAATCACGAAAAAGCAGACCGAGACCGTATGGGTTAGTGATTCCAATTAGTACCAATGCAGATGGAAGCTATATCTCCAATATCCTCTCTGCAAGTCACCAAAGAAGATCAACGCGGGAGGTATCCCAAAGCCCCAAACAGCTGTATTTTAACGTCACTGCATTCGGAAGGGAATTCCATCTCCGGCTGAAACCCAACACGCGTTTAGTGGCTCCCGAGGCCGTAGTGGAGTGGTACGAAGATTCTGTGGAAACTGGAAACGATGCTGGTAACACGAATCGGACTAGAACTGCTACAGAGCAATTATGGAAAAGAGAACCTCTGTGGACCAACTGCGCGTATGTGGGAGACATAACTGACATCCCTGGAGCTTCTGTCGCTATTAGCAATTGTGATGGTCTGGTAAGGCTACTTTAATGGCATTAATGTCCAATATTTTACTACTTTGTACACAACTGTTGTTGCTTTTTAACTACACATGGCTAACGATGTCATTTAAAGAACTTACGTTTCTTAGATCCCTTAGAAAATGCCTCAGTACCTATTGATGTATACAGTCCTACTGCTTTATTCTGGGATAATTTCTCTGAGTGTGATGAGCAAAGTCCTTAATGTCACTGGTGTGAGAGAGGGAAATCAAACCTACATTTTGCTGGTTTTCCTTTTTGCTTTCATGAGGTGTCACAAATGGGAAAATTAATAACAAAGTCATTTTAAGACTTAAAAGATGACCTTTTGGTGAGTGAATGTAGAATTTGGCATCCAAATCGTCACTGTGTACTTCTTGGGTAGTACAAAATCACAGCCTGCCCTGTAGTCCAAGAATAGCAACGGATTTAAGTTTTAAAGGGTTTATTTATAAAATAAGCATGGTTTTTGTTTTCTTACATGCAGTTTTGTTTCATCAGAAGGTATCGTATGAGAATTGAGTGGTTCACATCTATAAACGGTTCATTCTCAAAACTGCTGGCCTGATTGCTGCGTTGGTTGAAAACACGTGGTATTTCGTTGTGGCTTCAGCAGATGCAATGACTGGCTTGGTACACAAATCCCATATTGAAAGACTGGGCGTATATTGAGCACACATACCATTCGTTAATTCAGTCATGCGGTAAAGAAAGCTAACAATACTTACCTTGTACTCTTTAAGTAGCAGGAGCAGTGGTGGAACACGACTGCAACATCCAGCAAGATTAATGTAGTGGTTACTCTACTGCTATTCATGAGAGGAATAACATGAACAAGTCTGCAACAAGTATCCCTTCTTGGAAATAGTTTTTCTTCTTCCTGTCACATGCCACATGTTAATGATTTGATTCCATTTTGTGATAAACTCTGACTAGCAAAACGCCCCACCTCCGCAGTGTGCCTCTGTCACTGCAGGAGTAATTGCATAAATGTCTCAAACTCCTGACTGGGAGCTTCAGGCTACTCACAACCAAACCTCCTTGACTTTCCTTACTTAAAGAAAGGGATTACTGGTGGTTACATCTGATGCGATCAACTAACATCAGTTTGGTGTGTTTTGTTTGGGTTTTGAGTTTTTTTAGGAGAATCTGTTGGCAGTGTGCAGTGTTTACAAAGGCCGTGTGGAGATCTGCCTGGATAGATACAGCTTCCGATGTAGTTCTTACAGTGAAGGAGACCCTCGAACTGAGAGCTGTATTTTAGCAGTAATCCTGAATAAAGTTCTTGTGTTGAGACAGCACGTTAAGACAATAAATTGGATTAAATAGATTAAGGAGTACAGCAGCTTCAGCAGAGATCGCCATGTGGCTGACAAGCTGCTTGTGTTGTGTTTTCAGTTAATTGAAATGAAATAGTTGCTGTCTTTACAACCCTCCATGGGTATAAGATGACAGCAGATTCTGAAGGGGTCTTAAGTAAAGAATAGGAGATTTCTCGGTTGTGTGGCTTATTGCCACTCTTTTCTCACAGTACCCAGGAGAAGTCCTTCATGTGCTTTCCATGGTTTTAGGGACTGGACTAGGAGAACATGTGCTTTCTGTTTGAGGAGGAGAGTGGGTAAATGCTCCTGAGTCACTGTTCTCTTTGTTCATCTCAACCCAAGCTGTCTCATGCAGTCTTTGAGGGGCTTTGAGAACAGCTCACATGCTGAAAACTATCTTTTTGAGCACTTCTGTGTGCTTACTTCACCTTGCTGTTATAACAGTCTTTTGGAGCTTTAAGCAAGTGAGTGGGAAATAAGTCAATAAACCTGAAGATTGATGGGATTTCAGATTTATTTTTTATTTTCCTCCCACCAGCTCCAAGGTTAGCAGAAGTAACTTAAAGTTAGCAATTCTGGCTTCTCTGTTGCTGTACTATGCATCTCTCAACCAAGCTAGAATATTTGATCCTCAGTGTATCCTAAAGATGTGAAGAGTAAGATAATATGGCTTAACAGAAACTGGAACAAGAGTGAGAAATTCTAGGGCCATGTGTCTGTTGGGAAGATTTATTTTTGACTTCAAAGGAATTTAGACACACTCTCCAGTGTAGCCAGCTAGGTTGCTACCTTTTGGAAGAAAGTAAAGGGAATCGCTGTGTTAGCAATTCATGCAATGTATAGCTTATAAAAGAAGTTTGATATCGTAAGTAACAGAAAAAGAACACGTGGCTTGCCACAAGGTAGTGAAACACCTTGCAGATTTTATTTTGTGCATAAGGAGATTTTTCATCATGACTCATAAGACACCTATTGATAGTGGGGCAAAATTGTGTATTGTGCTAACATGTACTTCATAGACATTGCTGAATTTTATGTTGTTTAGTGTTTGCTCTCAGCACTAGGTGAGTGGTTTTGAAGAACATAAGCGTGCTAAATTTTGATCGCTTGATTGTGAATATATGGACTAATTGGCATTTGCACTAGTAAAGCAAGATTTTGCTCATGGTCTCTTCCTGAATCTAAACTTATATTTAAAAACCAAAATACCTGAACACTTTTGTTTTGAAACAGTTTGCATATCTACTTTTGCAGTAAAAGTCATCTGCATGCCATTAGTTTTGCAAATTCCTTTCTTCACATGTGCTTAGTATCCCTTGAAAATAACCCTATTTATTTAAAAAAATCGCATGCATGTGGATGCACTTGTCATAGCAAAAGAACACTTAATTAGTCATGTAGAAGCTGGCCGTTGTTTTTATGACTGTGTTTTGGAAAGCTGGTGCTTCTGCAGGTTTCTATTGTATATTTCTGCTGTTGTTTTGGTCAAAATGGCAATATTTGTTGTCACAATATTTATAGAGTTTATCAAATGCTTGCAGCAAAACTTGTAGCATCAGTCATCAAGCAGAATCATCCTTCCATGGTTCAGATAGACATAGAGGAGTCCTACCTTGTCTCGCTTCAGGAGGACTGTGCAGTTTGTAGTGCCTCGCAGAATTTGGCCTTCTGGTAATTGATCTCTGGTACCTACTACAGTTACTGCTGCTTTTGTCTGCTCCCTGTGTTCATGTTACTAAAGCTTGCTCTGCAGTCACAGTCTTCTGAAGTTCAGATGGTGCTGTTGTAATGCAGAAGTGTTGACCCAGCATTGGGAAGAACAGTGATGAAAAACCTGGTACTTTTTCTGGACATTTATCCTAGTGTCATGCTGACATTCATCAGCTGAAAGTTACAGCATCCTTGGGCTCTGTGGGCTTCTGCAATTCTATGATCTCTTACCAGGGAAGGGTTAAGGAGAAAAGCTCTTAATAACTATGATCTGCAGATGGTAAAATTGTAGTTGCACAGGCAGCAGCCTAGATTTAAGTCCACTGATTGATCCCTTGCCTTTTCTTTATTTGGCTTGGATTTGTAAATGTTCAGAGACAGAATGTGTTGTAACAATGGACAGCCGTACAGTTGTGCGGGCATGGTGAGACCAGGCAGAAGGCTCCACTTACACAGACAGTGCTTGAGGGGTACATGTGCTCCACTCACATATGCGTAGTCCTTAAATTCTTGTGTTCCTGTGTCTCGTTCAGCCTCCATCCTGCTTTTCCTTCCTTTTAGTGCTTGTACAGTAACATCTTGCCTCTGTACTCTTCTGCTGTCCTATCTTATTAGACTCAGACTTACTAGGGGGGAGTAAGTATTATTAAAGATTATGGCAAGCCTTCCTGCATGAGTGGCCCAGCCCCTTCCCTGTTTACATCTGAGTAGTGTCTTCCTTTTTGTCCTCCTTATAAAGATCAGATATTCAAACAGTCATGAAGAAGTTAATATAACATATCTGATTTAGCATGTCAGGTTGTGTTAGTGGTGCCTTCTCTTCTGTATGACTGTGGGAATACATTTTGTGTGTCTCTGCACTAAATGAAATGTTTAATCTAATGTAGATTCCTAAGCAAGGCAGTTAATCTACTCCCAGGTGAGCACATGCTGGACATACACTATACCACTAATGTAGTTGGCTTCCTGTTCTAAGATGCCAAGATGCTACAGGAGGTTTAGTGGCTTAACTATTCAAAAGTGACTAAAGTTTATCTGACGTTGTAATTCGTTGCTAAGAAAATACTGGTATGCATCTAGAGGAGCATATGGTTTAGAAAAGTGGGAAAATAACTGCAAGACATTCAAGGAAGTGGAACTAAGTTCAAGGCAGATTTGGCAAGTGGCACTTCTCAGAGGTTGGTTATGCCTGGTGCAATGCTCTATCTGCTGTGGAAGATGCAGAAAATGACCAGCCTCAAAAAAAATTACACATGTTTCAGATTGTAGATAAACAGAACACAGCAAACTTAGCATTTAGAAATATCAAAGTTTTAAATTAGTCTCTACCTTTTGTTGTAGAGAAAATTACTCCAGTTTCTCAATTAGCTTTCTTGCTTTTGTAACAAAACCCAGACAGGTGTTGGTATGCGATTCCTTTAGACTGTATTTATGCGTTGAACTACGTTTTTATAGACGTGTGCCTCCTTGTTTAGGTTGTGAACTGGTTTATATTCACATATATGCAATGTCAAGCGTGAATGTTGTCTTCCATTTCTTACAGAACATTAACCTTACTTGTTTTAAATGGAAGGGCCAGACACAGTATGGTGAATCTTTAACTTGAGATACCAAGTAAAATGTGGCTTGTTTTGTTTATTGGAAAACCATGGCCTTCAAGTCCAGGGCTGCATACACTCATTTGAAAGTACAACTGTTTGCAAATGAAAGATCGTCAGTAGTCTTCCTGCCTTTTAGTGTTCAGCTGTCAAACCAGGGAAATCCTTGAAGACAGACCAACTGTCAAGAATTAAAAACCCAAACCTGCTCAGATCTATCATTTGTGATGGATTATTCCTCGCTTGCTTATTGTCATCCCTTTTTCCTAAGGATATCAAGACATGAAGAAACTTGTGTGTGTCTTTACCATCAGTATTTTCACACAAGTTAATGTGCAGCTGTTGATATTTTGGGAGTTTTAACATATCCTCAGAGTTTGGTTTTGATTATCTGACATGACAATCCACTCACACAGGCCTCTTGAAAGTAGTAAGACTTCGTGTCCTAATGTCAGCCTTTGTGAAAGGAAGCTGATGAGAGTTTCCTACCCTTGGTGGTTTTGGCATTCTTTTCATTAATAATTATAGTTATTTGATGTGTCTGAGCAGAAGGGTGTAGAGAGATGTGCACAGTTACTTTCCTTTGGCAGATAAGTTTGAAATACAGGCTGAAGTATCTCAGACTAATGATATTTGTACAAAGCCTTGGTTCAGGAAAAGCCTTAAAAATATGTTTTAAGTTCAGGCATGGGGTTAAGTGCATATCAGGATCTAAGCAGTTTCAGGCTGTTTTGATTTGTTTCAAATGCTTTTTTTATTACCATTGTTTCATCAAGACTGAAGTATTAAGGCTTATTTCTTGTTCGTGTGTTGATACGAATGTATTGTTTCAACATGATTTCCCCCAAGCTGGCAAGGTGATGTTACTAAATGGAGAAACAGCTTTCTAGGAGATGGTGATACTTTATCTCAGTGTACTAGGATAGCATTTTGGACACGAACACTTGAACTGCTGCTGAGCGTCTGGTGATAGCACATGGGAAACTCTTGACGAGGTTAATTCCAGTGTCCTAAAGAAGAATATTATTAGGGACCCACGTGTCGAGCAGGGCTGCTGTGGTCATCGGAGCATGTCTGCTTCTTGGTGCAATAGCAGTGAGCATGTAGAGGGGTGCAGCTGTGGCAGGAGTCGGTGTGGGTGCTCTCAGGAGGACCAGGTTGTGCATCGAGGTTCGAAATTGGGCTGTCCCCTGGTCCCTGGAGGTCTCTCCCTGTCCACGTGCTGCTCTGCATGGATGGCAGCAGTGTCTTAGGCTGATTTAACATCCTTATATTTGTGCTACCTTGCCCCGTTGCATGCTTCCCACAGTAATTACATCCTTGCAGTGAACTCCCTTAACCTGCCATGCCTGTTCTTACCACGTGTGTTTTGCTGTACTTGGCAGCCCTGCAGACTTATTAACTGGGCTTGATAGGTTGCAGCTGCCTCTTTGGATAGACAGGCCCCATCTGGTAACCTTAGCCCATCCTCCCTATTTGACTGAACAGCCTTTGGTCACTGTTGGGCTGGGCTTGGACTTCATCACTGTCACCTCTCCAGTATGTAGCACTTCCTAGAGGCTGATACAGACCTTTCAGAGGTAGTAATCCATTATAAAGAGGATTTCTCAAAGTTCAGAAGCTGCAGAAACTTGGAAAAATGCAATGCCATGGTGTTTCTGCATAAAACACTGAGGGAAGGAGTACTGAGAAGGGAGGTGATGGTGATTGAAGTAAAATGTCAAATTAGTGTAAAATAATATAATATAGAAGTTCTTTATATGTCTAGTTTGCTTTTCCTTGAACTCGTCACTCAAAACAAGCAGGTACTTCATCTTCTACTTTGTGTAGTCAGAGTTTATGCAGATGATTGCTCAAGCTCCATTTATTTCTTCTTGTTTGTTTTTATAAGTTTTTCTAATGGGGCCAGATTTGGACTAGTGATAGATTTGCCTCACTTAGCTCTTGCATCTCCTCCTCTCCTCCTGCCTTGCATTTCTCCCATTCTTGCTTAGAACAAATTGCCCTTTCCCATGTAAAACCTCCCTTTTCTTCCAAAGCTCGCATCAAAACTCAATTTTGTGAAGTTTTCTCTATCACGGTAAAATGCCAAAGAATTTGTGTCTGAAGTCAGATACCATAGGTAGATGTGTGAATCATTGAGGGAGCATTTGCAAGAGATGAGGTGAGCATGGAGAAGATCTGAGGCCTTCCAAGTCCCAGCTCAGCTCTTGCTCCTCTCTGCCTCCTGCCCTGTTCCTCAGGGAACCTCAGCCCATGACCAAAGTAAGATTAAAGCCAATCGAAAAGAAAGCTCTTTTTTAGAGGTGCAGAGCAAAACTATCTCTGCTTCAGCAGACAGTTTTAGAAAGCAATTGTTCATACCAACTTCTGGCTGCCTGTTCAAGGATGATGAATGGGGGAAACCTCGATGCTTTGTACTTAGTGTACAAAGTAGGAAGTAGTGAAAAGGGTTATGCTCAAAGTTTCCACTTGGTTGTATGCTTTATGTTTTCAAGGCTGACTGAACTGCTAAGTCCTCCTCTGAAATTATAATTTTCCTATGGGCTGCAGCTCCCTCTCCCTTTGTTCCAAGAATTGCGTGGTCATAGGAAAAACTGAATAGATATACAGTAGTACTGCTATGGACTTAATGTAGACCAAAGTGGGCCAAAATATAAGGAGCCACACAAATATCTTCCGTAGCACGGAAATATGTGATCAGTTTGGGTAATAGGTTTTCCAAATGGAAAAAGATGTCATGTATTTTTAAAATGGAGCACAGAAGCAAAAGGCCTCACGGTCTCACTGACCTGAAGAAATCCTTCCTGCAAGAGCTGCTCTCCTCCTGTCTGGAGAGAGATGGATGTAGCCCTGTCCACTGCTGCTTCCCCCTGCAGAAGGTGCTGAGAAGAGTCCTGGGTAAGGAAAAACTGAGAGTGTGGCCTGATCTGGTTAAATAAATAAAATAGATGACATATGTCGCGCATCCCCACACAATGGTTCCTGTCAGTTGGACTGATGATAGAACAGAGACCAGCTCCTACCATGGCAAAGAGTGAGGGGACTGCTGGGGAACATCAGCAGAGGGGTTACAGATCTCTTGGGCCTTGGACTATGAATCAGGACCAAGAAAATCCCTTCCAAGAAAAGGAATTGTGGACAAATCTGAGGATTTTTTCTTCTTCTGTCCTTCCCCAAGCATGATTTCTCAGGGGGAGAAGGAAAGAGCAAGCACTGGGACTGTAAGCAGACTTCATTGAGGTATTTGAAGTCTACCTTTGAAGTAACTTTGTTTTCCCTCTCATTGCTTTGATTACAGTAATTCCTTGCTTAAAACTGGGGCTTGGGATTCCTGACAAAACACTGGGCTGCTGGAGCCTACATGGTTCCCCCAGGGCCCCAGCCAGGGTTTACGTGCAGCACTGCTGTCATACGGACACTGAAATTAGTCGAGGTTTCTGTACACAACACTGCAGAATTTTTTTAAAGTTTTTTTTTCACAGGGCTCAACAGTCTCCTGTATAAGCTGTCCAAAGATTAAATGCTTTAAGTTCCTTCTTCATTTATGCCGTGGTGCAAGTGATGCTTGATCAGAAAAAAAGGAGGGGGAAAAACCCTTGTTCACTTTCTAACAGCCAACTTAAAAAAAGATGTCTGTTTTAATAGTGTTTGTGTATATTTTGGATTGCGAAATGAGGTTTTTTGTACTTAACAGCACATCCATTTGAAGATTAATGTATTTATGAATTTTTCCACATTATTAGCCAGGTAAAATATGTCCTAACACATCACTTAATGCTGTGTGCATTTGGTGTCAGAGTAGTCCATTTAGCAGCACAAACAAATCCAAGATAACACAGATTTAAACTGTGCATAAACCTACTAGATAATAGTTTTGTATGTATCTGTCTTAAATCTAGAAGATTGTCCCAGCCTGGTTTTATTAAGATCACGGCCTCTGTTATGAAGATCCTGGGATTGGTTGCATTTTGCACAGTTCAAGGCAAGCATTACATTGCCACAAACGCATTTCCTGGACCTCCGTCTCAGGAGAGAGCTTCACATCCCTTGCTTTATCAGAAAAGAAGGTTTTTAAGTACAAACCTACTGAGCAATTTTTCCTGGTACTCTAATTGCCCTTGAATCCCTTCCCCACTCAGTTCTCCTGCCCTATTCCAGTAAAGCCGTATGTTTGGTCACTTCCACATTCCCCACTTGGGTGTTTGGGGATGACCATGTGGGCACATGCGTGTCTATGTGCATGTATGAATGTTTTAGAGGGAGAGACACCTTTTGCTCTTCAAGGGTAGTGTAGCAGTTAAACTTGAAAATAGCTTTTATTAGTTCTTTAGTTTATTTTAAAATATTTTTTCATGTGGCATATTTTAAGGAAAGGAAGTCTGTGTGAAGTAGCATATTTTAAGTCCACCCGTCCCCGTCTGGAGGTGTTGTGTCTTAAAAAGCAGAATGACTGCGTTCTTATCATCTTTCTTTGCTTACTCTTCATTTTGCTGATGAAGTAGCTTACAGAGGTGAGAAAGTGGTTAAGCTATGAAAGGGATGCTTGTTTATGGCTACGAATATGTGAAAATAAACATCCCTCGTGTGGATTTGGACAGGTTTGAATATATATTCCAACAGTGTGTCCCTACAGAACAGTTGTGGTTTTACAGCCCTTCTTGAGCTAATCTTAATGGAAAATAAATTTTGCTAAGCTGCTCCTTTGCCCCTGTGTGTAGAGTACACCTATACTAGCATTTCTGTGGTGTGAGTGCTCTGCAGAGGAGGGAAAAAAAAAAAAAACATTGCCCTATTTCTGTATAATCCAACAAAAACATAATCCCTTCATTTCACCCTTAGAATACCACTGAGTGCTCTTGAGTCCAGATTTTTCCAGACTGTGCAGAGCTCAGGAGGAGCAGGAGTAGGTGCCGAACACTTGACAGTCCCTGTCGCAGGCAGCGATGGGTGTAATGGAGTTGGCATTACTAGTGTTAACTTTGGTGTCACATCAGTATCTGATTCAAAAACTCCTTGATACTGAGTGTCTTCATCCTGGCCCTTGCTTTTCTTAAATAACCTGTTCCATGAATAGCAACACAGTGAAATTCAGTACTCATTTCATCAGCGTTTATTCCGTAAGTGTCACTTCTGCTGGCATTTGTGATAGGTAGCATGTGGCTGAAAAATGAGGTTGATCTGACACTTGAGCTGCTTCCACTTACTGGAAGAAGTTCCATTAGGCTTTCAGGGTTTAGCAATGACTTTCTGTAGCATCCCAAACAACCTTTTAGCCTCCTCAGGAGTAATTTACAGTCACTCCATGGCAAAAGCAATGATGGAAGGGTTTTGTAGGATGTGTCCTTTGATAGTCTTCCCTTGCTGACACCATACCACCTTCTGCTTTTCAAGAGGTAGAGCAGGATTTAGAGGAACATGTGGCCCTGCCGTGGGGAGGCAGCAGGCCAGTGACCCATCTGCAGCAGGAGGCTTTGGCTGCTAAAGCCTGCTGCTGTTGTCCAGGGCACTGCCGTTTGGATCTATCCTCCAGGTTTTAGCTCTTGGGTGGATCAGAAGCAAGTCAGAGCGTGACTTCACTTTTATCTCTTTTGCTGCACTTTTTAATGGGATTGCTCTTGCCTCTCTTTGGCTTAGGATATCAGACAGGCATTTCAGACCAGCAGACAGACTCATCCATTCCTGTTAACGAGAAGTGTTTTGATGAGGCCTCAAATGAAGGTCCCTTAGGCTTCCAGAAAGAAGAAATGCTCTGCCAGAGCAGAAGCAGCCTTGCTAGCCTGACTCAGGTTCTGCCACAGTCCCCTTGAAATCGTTGTTATAACGCGGTTGTAGAAGCCTTAGGAGACCGTAGTCCAAGCTGATATCCTCCCTCAGTAGGTTCATTTTCATCTGCTGCCCTACTTTGCTTGCAGAAACTAGATAACTAGAAAACCAAGATGATCATGGCTTACATGCAGTTGACAGTGGAGCCAAGGAGTGTGATAGGCAAGGGAACTGTGTGTGCGCATTCGTACACACCACAGCACAAGTGTCTTGCAGTACCTTCCTGGAAATAGTCCTGTGTCACAAATACCTTTCAGTCAGTACCCCTGCATGGAGAGGTTCCATCATCCGCATGGGCAGCCTTGTGTAGGCTCTGGGTTTTGGGCACTGCTTGCCTACCCGTGGCATTTTCATTCCACAGTAGTAAATTAATTCCTTGCTGCAACAGACCAGTTTGGGAGCAGTCATCCACAAATGACAGAAATGACTGACAAGATGCCTTTTTGGCAGTTTTGATGATAAAGTCTAATAGATATCTGAAATAGGTCAAAATGATATTTTGGCCTCTGGATTTCATGTCACTATGTAATCCTGGTCCCTTGGAGCATTTGGCCTCTGAATTATTTTCCCTGACCCAGAACTTCATTTGGAGACCTCAGAGCCAAGGTTGTCTAAGGTTTGTCCTGTTCTTCTGATGGCTTTGGACTGAAGAAGTGAGCTCCTGAAGTGAAATACCCTTGGAAATACCCTACATGGTTGGCATGCTGCCTCCAAACTCTCCTGTTTTCTCTGCCCTCTCTGGAGCTTATTTCTTCAGTCCAGGACAAAACTCAGAATGTAGATGGAGTGGAAACTGCAAATTTCTCATGGGACATGTATAGAAATGACACATATAGTCAGCTGTTGCTTTCCTTCATCTCCAGCTCCCTCTGAAAGATCACCTGGGCAGTGGGGCTCTGGCTGGAGTGATTTTAGGGGAGGTCATTACTGCCCTTTTTTTCCTGGCAGGCTGAAAGGATATTTCCCTCTTGGGAGTCCCTTCTGCAGATGGATCCTCATAGAATGAATTAAGGTTGGAATGAGTAAGGGAATGGTTTCCAGCAGACTGCTCTTAACGTTACCAGCACTGTCAGGTTTTGAGGTGTTGTTGGGCTTCTGCCCAGTCAACAAACTGTCCCTCCTGCGTCTGTGTCTTTGGCAAGAATGTGTTGTTTTATCCATAAGCAGCTGCATCAAATACATCTTTTTCTGGGGAAGGATCTTACTATTTGAATACCTTCCCAAAGTGGTACTGAAGGGTTCTGTTTCAGGTAGGATTATTTCCATCCTTGTACTGCACGAGGAGTTGGGTGGTACACCAGCAATCCAGTAGATGAACAGTAGCAGTAAGAAAATAAGAGATTAGAGACTAAGACTGCTTGTGAAACAGCTGTTGGGGCCTGGGGAAAAAAATAAGGGAAACAGACATGAAAAATATTTGTGAATGCATAAGGCTTCCTTCATTGCATTAAATCAGTTCCCTTACTTTACGTACAACTGTGCTTGCTACCTTTCATTTGTCCTGTAAGATTTTTGAAAAGTCCACATAAATTGTAATTAATGTCTGTTAAAATGTTCTGAGTGAATTGCTGAGCCCCTGCTCTGCTGTGTCCGATCTTAATAAGAATTGAAAGCCCTCAGGACCTGCTGGCACCTCAGAGGGGGATAACCTTATTTCGTCAAGCATGACTCTATTTAGCAAATGCTTAGAGCCTAGGAGAGCACATGCCTTTTTCATGTCTTAGAGGATCAGCCAGTCACAACTGTTATGAAGCTTTGGGGACCAGCAATCCCTTTATAGGTAGACACAGAGATGAGATTTTCTTGGTTGGTAGCAGAGAGCCCAACTTGTGGGAAAAGGCTCCTTCCAAATCTGTGCAAGATCGGATTTTTTTCTCACCTGACTGGTAAGCTGTGATGGCTGCTGACAAGAGCAGTAAGCCTTTCTTCTGCCCGAGTGGAGAACTTTTATGGATAAAGGCTTTGTGCTGCAAACCAGGCTCCTGGCCTCCAGGGATCTCAGGAGCAGGGGGAAACACTCCTTCCCTTGTGTCTTTGGAAAGGGGTGGATTTTTTCTCTGCTGTGTCCAGGGGGAAGGCACAATTTTAGTGTCTTGGTAGTTCCCTATTAGGTATTTCTGTAGGTGTTGGAGAAAGTCCATTTCCAGAGATCTTGCGGTCTTCTCCCTTGAACTACATCCATTCAAAAAAGTGGAGGTGGTTTAGCTTTTTTGGAACAGCTCAGAGGAAGCATTTGTAGGTGCTTTTTGGTAACTGAAAGTAAAGTTTTGATACTTGTCTTAAAACAAGGTCACTGTTCTCTGTTCAGAGAGAGTGACAGCAGGCTATTAAATAATTGAAGGCAAGGATGACAGTAGAATCAATCCCATCTGCTTTGACAGTCCTGCGTAATTCCTCATCCTTCAATTAAGGAGAGATAAAATGACCGGCACCAAAACTGTTTGCTGCTGTGTCTTCTAGGCACCTGCTTCACTAGTATTGATTTTTTCCTAGGCTTTCTGCATGCTTTTTGCTGTAGCAGCAACATGTCTTGCTTGAAAGTGCATGTTTGAAAAAGTGAAAGTTAACACTGTTTTATGATACAACAGAAAGCAGGTTGGTAACTAGAAAAACAGCTTTAAGTAGAATTCACAAAAAGGCATAACTGTTCAGCTGGCTTTGAATAACATTTCATCAGATTATAGAAAATTGAAATGCCAGAATGACCGTCTGCATAACAAACTGACCAACCTTTTGGCCTGAACAAAGAGTCCATCAGAAGCAAATGGCTGAATGAGGTGATGCAGCTTTTACCTCAGCAACTGGGTTTTCAGAAGCCTTAATGCCAGATGGATGGGGAACGTGCTGCTCGTGTGCTGGGGAGCCAGGAGGCACAAGGTCAAGGAGGAGGCTGCTGGCCTCAAGTGGTATACTGGGGGGTTGGAAGGAGAGAGGAAATGAAGTCCATTCAGGCTGGCATCTGAGTGACCTGAAGTGATGAAATCCAAGTTGGCTATGAACTTCAGAAGAGGAAGACTTCACTGTGGGGGCTTCCTGGGGGCTCTCTGGAATGTCCAGTGGGAATAGCCCAAAACACTTAAGAACTTAAGAACTACCCCAGGTTTGCCAAACTGTGAATGTGCTACATAGCCACAAGTGGAAAATATGATGCAAAGAAGTTTAACTAACACTGTTACTAGTCTCTTTTTTTCTGTTTTTCTAGATTGGAGAGAATATTCGAAGGTTAAGACACTTCACAGTATCTTGTGAGTTAGGTGGAGGTGAGAAGAACAGACAGTTCGAATTTTAAGCTGCACTGGTTATGCTAATGCTGAATATAGAGGTGTTTTAATCAGGTCATCTTCTCTAGAAAGGGATTTAGGAACAGGATTTGTGGAAGTCTGTGTGAAAAATCTCCAACTGTTCATAAAACTAAAATGCCTCAGCTTTGATTGCCACAACTTCTAGACTTTATAGTTTTTTTCTGATTTTGCAAAATTTTTCTTTACGACACAGCATGGGTTTATGTGTAATTCATACCTTTTAAGCAGTATATTCAGGGGCTTGAACTGCTATTTACAGGTCAGTATAACTCTCCCCAGTTCACTCAATCTCATAAGAGCAGAAACAGTCCCTGGTAGTACAGCAGCCTGAAGGGTGCTGTGAAGCTGAAAATCAGTGATTTGCATGTTGCCCCCATTTGCAGCTTCCTTGCTCTAGCTACTGCTGCTTTCATGTTATCTTCGATTTAATGTGTGAAGTCCTACTCTAGAGTCGAGAAGGAGGGTGTCTAGTACTCCTTCCCTGTTTGGCGTGTAGAAGGTAAGCCCACACTTGCAGAGGTGGAGAGCTGTCGGTGAGTGTGTCTGAGCTCGGTTAAGTGGTACTGTCTGTAGTGTAGGTGGTTAAAAAATCATCTGAAGCAAATCACTGGTGACTGGGTGCTGCTCTGGATATCTGTTTTGTAGCTGTGATTGAATCACACCTTTTAGTCTTGGCTACATATTTTCACAAAACAGCGCTTTTAAGGCAGTTTGACAAATAATTTCCTTTCTGGAGTTTTGCTTTTTGTTACCAATATGCTGCTTAATTTTTTTTTTTTTTATTCCTGGAGGCTCACAGCTAACAGTTTATAAAATAGCCCAAGCTTATTAAAATTACTAAGTACAACCCTTTTTTATAGTTTTAGTAATAAGAAACAGATTGTATAACTTCTGTGGACCCTTGATAACACACATAGTGCACATGAATTGGGCTCTCATTCACATTCTGCCTTCACATATCACATGTGGTAAAGTATGTGTCTCAGTAAAAGAAAGTAAATAGATACTGAAATAGCCAATGTTCTCAAAACTTAATCCTTGTAACCTCTCTCAAAGTTCTTATTGACAGTAGAGTTTGTACTGAATTTGAAACTGCATTTTGTAGGGTAGAGATACAGAAGCCATATTCAGTAATGCCTTTTTTGATATTTCTTGTTTATTCAGTGCTGTACTTACTTGTATCTGGAATTTGACCTCAGAGCCGCATGGTCTGAGGTTTGCAAAAGGGACAAGAAACAAGACTGGACAGAAAATAACACGCAGAGTTATTGAGAAAAAAGGGAAAAGCAGAAGGCAGACAAGATAGTTTTCCCTGTTGTAGGAACATATTATCTGCATACCAGTTCTTAGCTTTTTCGGAGGGTTGCACTGCAACTCTAATCACTGCTCTCTGATTCAGGCTCATGGAAATAAAAGTAAGTCAATTTGACCTCCTGACCTCATGTTTCATCATGAGTTTCTGGAAATGATGGATAAAGCTGCAGCACTGTTGCTCCTGTTAATAGGGTGAAATATTTGCTTTCACTTTGATTTTAAACTGATGCTTAGTTTTCATAAACTATCTCTGTGACTTGGCTGATAGCTTTAATAAATTACTTCATCTTTTTTAAAAGCAGCAACCATGCAACAGTAAATTAACTTTCTAACCTCATACAAATCACACTGTCATTTGGCTTTCTTGTTTTATACCTTACTAAATCACTAATGTGTAAAACTGCTTTTCCTTTGAGAGATTTTACCACAGGGTTTCTTTGCACAAAGATGTAGAACCAATTTAAAATAATGAGTTAGATGTAAATATTACTAGCTTTGCCAGTTCAA
The DNA here is from genome assembly GCF_047716275.1 of Strix uralensis. Lineage (NCBI taxonomy): Eukaryota > Metazoa > Chordata > Aves > Strigiformes > Strigidae > Strix > Strix uralensis. The sequence goes on from NC_133975.1 coordinate 65,778,228, forward strand.
TGCTTTGAAATGGTGCTTCTTAGCTTTTGATCAACAGAATATTTTCATTCTGAGTAAAATACATCAGTTTTCTGTTTCTTCTGACTTGTATCTGAGGGTATGACTGTTTTTCACCCTTCGTTTTGACTGAGTTTTCTATTAGGCCTTTTAAGTAGGAACATCTTTGTTATCTACATTGGTAGCTTGACCATAGTGTTAAGTCCTGTGTAGTAAAGGACCCGTGAGTGCAGCCCTTCTAACTCTGGTGAAAGGCCAAGCGCTTTGCAGAACTGATTTATGTGCTTTTTTCAACATAAATTAGTAAACCCTCTAAGTTGATACTGTGGAAATGGACTTTATTAAGATTAAGCCAAGCTGTCCAGTGTCTTAATTGTTTCTCAGGAGCATGTGATTTGATAGTTTAGAGCTGTATAATTAGCCATCTATACAGTTTGTGAAAATGACTTACAGAAGTAGCTCCATGGGGAGAGAAACTACAGGCAACTGTGGAGGGAGCAGCCCACAGGGAAGTCCCCATACAAGCCTGCTTGCCTCTCCATTCAGTGAAGATGATGCAAAAAATAAGGAATTCCTGCTTTATAAATCCAGCAGAGAAGAGTCAGGAGGAGTCTAAAAGGTCACCTGAAGTAAACTTCTGCTGGCATTTCTGATGGGTACCTCCCTGTTTCGTAATGGCTGTATGCTGGGACTTAAGGTACCCATTGCCCTGTAGAATTGGTAGAGTTGCTGTCAACGTTGGAGCCCTTCAGATGGGCCTGTCTTCCACAGTGCTGAATGCTGTGTGGTGCAGAGCACATTGTGTTAACTGGGGCAGTGGCAGCCTGGGACCCGGTCAGCCAGGTCATGAAGGCTGCGTGGGCAGAGCACATTGCTTAATGCAGTAGTTGGTATTACTTCGTATCTGAACATTTGTAATTCATGATAATTCTGTGGTGTCATTCATGACTGCTGTGTACAGGCAGCAGATAAATAAATGTGACTTTTGTGCGCTGCAGTAGACATGGTGCTGCTGATCTCAAGTGTCCCCTTTTCCATCCTCCAGATCATGAGATGTTCATATTTTGGGATTATTTTATTTGCTTTTCAGCACTTGATTTGAAGTTCTTATTTTTCCTTCTTTGAAGGCTATCAAATGTCCTTGCTTTTTGTTTTCCTTTCCACTTTCTAGAGGAAGATATGACTCTCATGTAATCCCATGACTCCAGCAGTTGTGAAAACACCAGGTTTACTGCAAGAACTGGCAATCCTGTGCATATAAAATTTGCCTGTGGCAAAGGGCCTTGAGTGCCCCTTACCATGAACCCACTTCAGGCTCCTTTCACGGAAGCAAGTTTTGCCATTGCCCAGACCGTTTCACCATAAAATAGTTACTAGCGTAGGGCTTCTGTAATTGCCACAAAAACAAAACTTGTACTCAGTAAATATTTCTCCAGAGATACGCTGGGCTTGGGGAGATACTTGACTGCACTGAGCATGTTCCATGCATACTTTTAAGTTTTTAATAACTGATATTTTAAAACCACAGTTCCTTCTTTAAGGACAAAGCATTTTGCATGCCAATTTTGCACGGCAGTTTGCCGTTAAAATGAATCTGTGTAGGTTTTCCAAGAACAAAAAATAGAGACACATTTTTCCACATAAAATCAAAGTTTGTTTTTTCTTTTTGCTTCCATATAGCTCTTAAGGGGTTCCATTGATTTTTTTTCTTAGACTTTCTGAAAGGGGAAAAAAGAAACCAAACATTTGGATTAAAACCAAGCATGAGAAATTTCAGCATAAAGGAATTTTCTTATGTATGTTTATAGAGGAGGCTAAAAAGCTTACTTTCAGTCCTGTGCAATGACCCATTAATATGTTGCCATTTTCTTCTGTTGCAAATTCAACAGAATATTGGTTAGTTCGGTGACTCTTCTAAATGTCTTTTGCTCCTTAAAACGGTGCATCAATTAATGTATTGAGAGGGCTTCAATTCCTCGGAGGAGCAAGCAGAAATTGTGGGAAGGGGTTCTGCTCTCACATGGGATATAAGATTAACAAGGAGTAGTTTTAATTTGAAGTATGGTACGTTTTAAATGTGGTTGCAGATTTCTGTGGGATCATCACTCCATTTTTATTATCTTGTTTATTGTGGGCCATGCGTTTCCCAAAGAGACTCTTGCCACCAGTCAAGGAGTCCTTGGTTGCAGGAGGCTATAGAGTTTGGTGGGATGTCTGTCTGGATTCAAGCCTACCATTTCTGCTATGGTTTAGCTTCATCACTGATTAAGACCTCATTTTTGAAAACAGACATGAAAGACACTGAGAATTCCAATGCAAATTCGTAGTTTAAATCTCTATTCTCTCTTTTAATTTATTTCGTTTTTTACTGTATTAATGGACCATGATCCATTCCTTTATTCTTAATTCTTACTTTTCTAGTCCATTGCATAATGGTCAGTTGTGTATGGCTTCTGACTAGATTACTTTTCACACCACATGTCAAATTAGATTAGTAATCTCATAACAATGTTTTTATATTCAGATTACATTGAGCATGCTTAGATGTGTTTAAAATGAAGAACATGTTTGTATTTAAAATTAGTTTATTAGCCACAGGAAGGACTCTCCTTAGTTAAGGAAATGAGTGTATTGTTTCTGGTCAGCTTGATATTCGGTATTTTAGTATGAGTGTATCTTAGCTTCTTATTCCTAAATTGCATCCATAGTTTGGGAGAGGATATTAAACATTCCAATGTTTTCATCCTGTTTCTGAATCTTCATCCTGGTATTCAGTCAAACAAATAATATTGTTCTTTGTAGCTGCAGAAGTGTTTTTTGTTTTAAAAATCTGATATTAGATGATTAGTCACAAACTTCTGCTGTGCGAATAATTCAGCTGGCTGTGAAACCTGAGCAGTGTGTACTGTTTGAATATTTCATTTGATTCAAAATTGGGTTTAATGTCTCTAAATAAATACTATCTCACTCTTAGCACTTATCTAATCAGGAGAATCTTAACACTGCTCTATGCCGTCTGTGTTTAATAGCCTTCAAGAACTGAGACTCAAATGATTCAGGAGCTCTTGCTTTAATTCTGAAGTGCGTTGCCAGGAGTTCTGCAACAGATGAAACATGTGATACGACATGGATTTTATATCACGTTGATCTTCCAAAGAGAAAAAACGAGCTGTTGAATTCCTGCTTGCTATACCAGAAATAGCTCAAAGGGTGCTGGTGCTGAAGGAGCCTGCAAACACGGATGTTTTGCCTCAAAGCTGTGATCTCTGCCCGAAGCCCTGGAAGGCTCGGAGGGTCCATGGGGGCCGGAGGCCCATCCATGGGGAAGAAGGAGTTTCATCGGCAAACCTCCCCGCTCCCTCTGTAGGCACCCAGCAACTGTATCAATAACATCTGTTTCTCAAAATGTGCAGAGTGCTGCCATATTACTTTTTTCCAGCATTCTTCTAACGTGTAGTATTTTTTTATACGCCAAGTATGTCGAGGCCATAAATACTTTAACATGCAGAAGATGTGCAGCGAGAGAAGTATGTTCTTTTGGACAGCTTTTCCCCTTCCCTGCCAGCTCCCCGAGACGGACCTCGGCAGGGGCCTGGATCCCCTTACGTGCTGGAGGAGCAGGCTCTGCCAGAGGTGCAGGTGGCAATCTCCAAGTGACATGCCACCCACCCGGCATGCCTGTGGACAGCCTCTGCCATCACAGGGACTACAAACCCTGCTTGGTTCGTGGTGCCATCTCCTGGATTCATAAATTCCTCCTGAGACGGCTCTGTTAAGTGTGTACCTTGGTATGCTTGTAACTTCATGTGGTGGCAATGTATTTAGATTGGTATCGTCAAGGTGCTGATATGTCATGCTTACAGATGCACAAGCAGATGCATGAGGGAAGGGCCTATTGGATCAGCATCAAAGAGTGAGGCCATGTACCCATGCTGCAGGCTTTTAAGTCCCTCCAGCTGTTTGTCTGTATGGTCCTAGGTCTTTGCTTTTCCGTTTAATTTTCTGTCACCTACTCAACCCATGGAATACTGTCCATGCTGGCTACCATTGCCCAGGTTTCACAGCAGCAAGGAACAACAGTCGTGGCAGCATCAGGGACAGCCCAGGAGCTGCCCTCCGTCTCCACGTTCTGTCCCACAGACAGAGCAGTTTGTTCTCTTTTTCGCTTAGCTGCAGCTCTGATAGCAGCTTGCAGCAACACGCACTCTGGGCAGAGTGATGGCCTCTACCTTTCTCTTTGGCTGGACTCTTCTCTTTACATTTTTAGTGAGGCTAAGAAAAAATTAGTAATTTTGCATAGTTGCTTGGATTTTGAAATTAATGCCATTTATGGTCACTTTGGTAAGCTTTCTATATTGCTACCAAATCATTTCCAATTATATTACGTAATTTTTATATTGTCTGTAGCCACTTCTATCAGATCAGTACTGCATATTGTACACAACGTTGTGATAAAATAATACAGATCAATGAGTCTAATTTACTTGGAAGTGTCATAAATAGAAAAAAATGTGTGATACTTAATTGCTTTCACTTTATTTTGATTAATCATTATATATGCTGACCTATGCAATTTGGGCAAGCAATAACTACAGAAAATAGAGTAAATGGGAAAAGAGAAAAAAGTGGATAAGCATTACAGATATCTCGGTAGAATTGCAAGCAGAAGGGAATCTCTTCCCTGGTTTGTCAGATGTGTTTTGTATGTGAGTAATGGGACTCATCTGTACGTATGAAGTTACTTGACTCCATCTATCCACAGAAGTCTCACAGAATTGAGATTTATGACATGTGCTGTGAGGGTATTATGTGGGTGGCTGAGCACTAAGATTGTGGATATAGACTACAAAATTATGCTTTGGGAAGCTAGAAAAGTAAGCTGTCTATCTACAAAATCTTTTATCTAACAGGAAAATGTATCTGTGCTGTCAGAAAGGTATCTATAGACATTCTGTCACAAATTTTAATCCCAGTAGATGATGGACATGCTATAGTATGAGAGCAATACATGCATATCTGTGCTAGCTTAATAACTGAAGCCACAGGACTATGCAGATGTGCTTCTATTTGCCAGTTCACTTCAGTGATAGGCTGTATGCTGATATTCCTTTTTTATTACTGTCATTGTTTTGTTCATATGATATATTCTTTGCTAAAATTTGATTTCTCTTTAATGTGGGTGTCACGTTGGCTGCATAGGAATACACAGCTATTCCAGCAAGGGGATGGCTTGCTCCGCTGCATTTATTGAACAGATGTGATACTTGATGTGCATGCTTTACACAGTGCATATGATCAGGTAAATTGCCCCAGGAAAAAGGGGTGTCAAGGGATGGGCTGCTGGTACTGCAACACCTAATGCAACTTGTTCTTGGTCCCCACTGTTGTGGGGAACTGGTCAGCCTTCCCCCCACATCTGGTGGCGCGAGTCTGTGGCACGATGGGGCAGACAGAAAGGCCCCTTGCAAAAAGGCTGCAGCTAGCCGTCAGCACTGGATCTACCAGAATAATTTGTCAAAATCCCAGCCTAATTCATGCTTTCTTGCAGGAGTTGACAGTCATGCCTGATAAAAAAGAAGCAAAAGCCAGGGAAGTGAGTGAATTCACCAGCCAGGTGAATTATCCTGCCAGGTTATGCACATAGCCCTGATGTATGTGAGTTGTGTCTTATTTTATTTATTTATCTCCTTAAGTCTCTCAAAGTTGATGCTCTCTGGCCTGTCTCTGTGGTGTGGTGCATGGATCCCTGTCCATGGAGCAAGGGTTACATGCAGGGTGCTGCCTTGCTCCAGCTCAGAGTCAGCTTGCCTGCCTGACCCCGGAGATAGGGTGCCTCTTTGCAGCAGAGGCTGAAAAAAGTCACCGTCCACATACTGCAAGGTGACAGCCTGCGTTCGTAACACTGAGTGAGTGAATGTCATGCAAGGCATTTTGTTGTGTGCCTCTACTGAAATAGAGGGATGCGTACTTGGCACATGAAGAAATTCTGGATAATAACACTCAGTTGATAGTTACGAACTGCAGAGGGGCATCGTGGGGCAAACTCTACAACTTCAGTTTCTAGAATATTTTTGAAGAAGCAGCCTTGGAGAATCAGTTGATTCTTGACAAAATATGGATCCCATGTGGCATGAGAAATAGTATCCGTCCAGTGAATTGAAGGTATAACCCTGGAGCTACACATTGTAGGAAACTTAGAATTGATTCCCACCAACCAAAGGTCTGTTTTGGTGGAGGCAGGCAAAGGGAAATGTGCTGTAGGCAAAGCATGCTTCTTTGCTTTTATTTTTCTTCCAATAAATCAACCAGTGTTCAGTACGACTCCAAAAAGTTTTCGTCTCTGGATTAAAAAAGCGAGCAGCAGGTAGCTGTGACGCAGGTTTTGCACAGTCATTGAACTGAACACACCTTAAACTAACAGAGAGGGTGAAAGGTAGTAGTGTTTTTGCGCTGAATCTGTGTTTTTAGACGAGGCAGCACCTTCTTTATAAAAGCATGTTTATATCGACTCCTTAAGAAGTTTAGACTGGAGGGCTGTCTCCAGAAACTGCCCCCCTCCCCTTTTGCCAAGTCCCATATGTTTGTCTTGGCAGGATGCAGTGTCTGCTTGGCTGGTGCTAGGATATTAAATTGAGGGAACACAGAACTCTTGATGTTTTCAATAGGGCTTCTATTTAGTTAGCGGCAGGATAGAGCTGTCAGCCACCTGTGATTGTCCAACAGGGAAAAAGGGAGAAGTAAGAGGGGTGGGAGGAGAGCCCTGGAAACATTTTCCAATTTCATCGATAGAATGGTCAGAAGGAAGCATTTTCTGGGAGGTAACAGCTTTGTGTTGGTTTGACTGTTGAGTCCTTTTGCTGCGCTTCTGGCTCGGTTGGCATTCGTGGTAGGTGAAATAAAAGATGATGCTAGCTGAAACTATGTGGGTCAGCACAAGCAACTTATTTTAACTTATCACAAGTGGAGAATCTTTTAAGAGATTTTGTTATGAGCTGAACAAGCGATTTGTGGCCCAAAGTGAGAATAGATTTACGTATAGAATAGATCCAAGGCCAGGTTGGACGGGACTTTGAGCAACCTGGTCTGGTAGAAGGTGTCCCTACCTATGGCAGGGGGGGTTGGAACTAAATGATCTTTAAGGTCTCTTCCAACCCAAACCATTCTATGATTCTATGGTATCCCAATTCTGACACTTATGGATGCTGTACGAATTTCTGCATTTTAAGGCATGCGTGGTGATGGATTAATTTAGTTACTGTGTGGGAAACCAGAGTGTTGGGAGCCTGTCTTGGGTACTCCTAGAAAATGCTGGTGGAAGTTGTAAACTAGACTTGGCGTATGCAGTGTCCCTCTTTGTTATATAGTACCTCTGTGGGTCTCCATGAGAGAGAATGGTACTCAGTCTCTCTCAGTCAAAGAAAGCCCTCTTCTGTCCCCACCACATACTTTGAAGAATGGAAGAAAAAAAAAAGATTTGGAGAAATCTCCAGGAGGAGGGGAGTAATGCATTTGCATTTTTGCGAGCTTGGGCAGTATGTCACTGTTCGTCTTGATTCTTTCTCTGACTTGCTGCTGCCAGTATCCTACTTCTCTTCCTTTTATTCAGAAAGAATGTCTAAGGACTCTGTGGCCTACACTGTTCCAGTTGGAGAAATGTCTTGGTTTGGGAGCAAATGACAGTTACACCAGGTGAGGCTGGAGGGCTAATACGTAGCCTGGACTGATAGATAGCCTGAGAGGCCCTGTCTTTTGTCACATGAAAGAAGAGTTTCCTTCTATAAGGACAGACATTGAGATGGTGGAGGAACATCTAAGTGGGCTTGGTTCCTCTTTGAACACAAGCTGCAATCCTTTATGGCTGTCATATGCACTCACAGAACAGTGAAGTATTTACTTTCACAGGTGTATTTGGGCGCTACTCTCCTGAAGTTGGGTGGTTACAGTCCCTTTGCTCACACACAGATGACAATTGATCTGAAGAGTCATGGGCTCTAGAGGTCTTACTGTACTTCGTGCAGACAAAACTTGTCATTGTGTTTGCCTATGTTGGTTGCAGTCATTGGATTTAGATCTTATTCTTCTGAGCAAGCGGATGCATCCTCCTGAGCATAGTCTCTCTCCTAAAACAGGGGTGGCTGTCTTGGGCAGGCAGTTTTCCCTTTTCCCACTGAACTCTTAGCTGTCCTTGGACTGGAAGGTAACTGGCTCTTTGCCACATGCCTGCTTCCACATGTGCTCTGGTGAGAGCTCTTATCTTCTTCTTATTTCTACTTCCTTCCTAGGTAGAGTGAACATAGCCCGTTTTTATTACTCCTTATTTGCACCTGTACACTACTGAAGGGTCCCAAGTTGGAACTTTCTTCTAGAGGGAAGGTGATTTTTGCATCCTTGGATTCTTGTGCTTATGCTGGTTTTTTTTCTTTACATAGCTTGCCCATTTCTTACCAAGGACTATTATTGCAGCCCGACTTCATGCAGACAATCTCCTACTGCTGGGCAGACTCCGGCCTGCTTATTAATCTGCTTCTTATGTTATTGACAACTTACTCCATTTAGAGATGAATATAGAACCTTGAACGTGATGATAAATTTCAATTTTTTAAGCTTTTAATCTCCCCTATTTCAAATCTTCATAGTAAAGACACAGTATGTGGTATTTCCAAATTACTCTGTATTACAGAAGGGCGTGCGTATCCTAAGCCAGATAAAAGGTGCCTGCAATACAAATGAAGATTCTCATGTAGCGGGATGCAGTGAAGCCCTGTTGATCACGTATCCCTTGCGGTGCAGTGTAATCAGTTTAGGTTGGATGACTGACTTTTTTTTAGATTGTCAAGTTTTATGCCCTGGGTACAGATTAAAGCAGGTCTGTTGTGTATTCTGCTGGAGCAATTACCATTTTGCGAGACGCCTATATATATAATGGTTAGCTGCAGGAAAGATAGATCATATAGGTAAACATTTCATTTTTGGAAACTGTGAAGGACCTGAACTCCTTGTTCATTGTATTCAGCGTAGCGCAAAGATTCTGTGTCTTCATAAAAGCAACGGAAAGCAGGCAAATAAGGCATTTAATCTTGGAGCATGAACTTTTACAGAGGAATACAAAGCTAGTGAGCCCAACATGTCATGTATCTGTGTGCTCAGTATTGTCAGAAGAAAGCAACATTTGATGTTTATCCTCTGAAGACCCATGGGTGAACACTGTGAGACAGGGGTTGCCAGGCCACTCTCCAGAGCTGATGCCAGCCTACTGGGCCTGGTCTATCTGATTCAGTGCGGTGGTGTTTGTCCTCGGTTTGTAAAAGACGAGGATTAAATATGTAATCCCGATTAACTGCCAGAAAACTATTTACATATCGCTCCTAGTTTCTAGCTGGGAGGGGAGAAAGGACAAAATAGAAAAATAAACAAAAAAGTCAGAGTTTTAAAGTCTGGAACAAGTCTGGTGACAAATGAGTTGGTTAGAAAAGCTTGAACAGAGCATAGAGAGCGGGTGTGGTGCAAGAAACAGTTTATCTTTGCAAGGGATGGTCTGGAATGTGATCTCATTTCTTTTTCACCTAAGTAAAAAAGGAAGATATTAAAAAAAAAACCCATCCAACCACGAGAGGGAGAAACCTGATGCGAGCAGCCTACAAAACCAGCTTGGCAACAGAACTGCTCTTAATCTTTACACTTTGCTCCCATGCATGCTGCATCAGTCTGTGCTACCATGTCACAATTTGCAAATATTTCAATATTGTATTTCTGATTTGCTTAAAGCAGCCTTGCATGTTCAGTTCTCTCACTGTTCAAAGCTAGTTTAGGAGGAATAGCTGCTAATTAATGTCTCAGTTCCCCAGAGTATCATGTCAATGTTTTAAAAACTATTTCTGTGTAATACAAGGGCACTAAGGGCAGTTTAAAAACTTAATTGATATTATTCCCTGTTCTGTGGTAGATATTATTATGTCTTATGAAATTGCAGCATTTTCAAAATACAGATACTAGCTGAAATAGATTATTGTGAAGTGGATGCTTAGATGAAAATAATAGCAAAGCGACAAAAACATTGGAATGAAAGCATTTTTCACTGAAAATAATTATTATCTTGTGCACTCACTCACTGCCTTTAAGTCAATGGAGAATAAATTTGACCTGTTAGTATTTAGCTATAATTCAATGTCATTTTATTTAAATGTATACATTTTTAGTTGTATGGAAACGGGCAGCAGAGAAACTCTTGTGGATGAAATCATGTAGAGCTCACAGAGGTGATGGTTTTGGTGTCACCCTCACTGGTGGGGCAAAGAGGAATCTGAATGCCTGGCTGTGGTTTCAACTAGTTGCTCATTTACAAATAACATCAGGGAAATGCATCGTGAACCCTTACAGGCCAACCTGAAAAATGGAGGACTTCTCCCACTGGTATCCTTTAAGATTCCCTGTGCTTCACCACCAGCTTTGACCCATTCTGATTGAAACCTAAACCGGTCTCAGTTTCCTGCTGAGGCAGGTCCTAGGTTGGAGGCCAGAAAAGTGCCTGGGGGAAGACTCACCACACCGTATCTTGCTTTCACGGCTCTTTCCCTTGGAGCCTGCATTGGCCACTGCTGTATGACAGAAAAGTCTGTGAGTTGGTGCTTGGTTGTCCCAGAACCTGATTCCTTTAGCATCAAACCAGTATGCTCTGATGGTGTTAGAGGATCCCACGGTTGCTGGTACTATAGCACACATGCTTGGATCTACTCTAAACATGGACTCCTTGAATCATTTTGGTCACATCTGCTTAGTTGTTCGGTGTTCTAGCATTGTATACAGATACGGATGCATGTAATACTTGGTTTCAATTGACAGTGTGCCTGTAGTATATTTGGTGTATAGCAGTACCTACTGATGGATCAGGTATCCCACCACACTGGATGCTGTGCAGACCCAGGTCATGAAGACAGCTTCTGCTGTGAAGAGCGGCCGGAGCTCAATGAGGAACAGGAGGGAGCAGAGACAGACAGGATGGCAGGCAGGAAGAGTAAGATGTGATTGAGGAGTACAGCTAACAAGAGTCAGAGCACTTTAGAAACCAAACTTTTGTCAAGCTTTTTTCATAGGCATTTTTCAGAGTATTTTTCAGAGGGAGTTGCATGAGAAGAAGCAGCTTTGGTGTTTGGGGGCACCACATCCAGTCTGTTGGAGGACACTAAGAAGGAAAGAAAACCAGAATTTGGGATAGAGGTGGGCAGTGGAGACTAGCATCAAAAAGCAAGAGCATTTACTGACCTCACTGCATTGAACATGAGATGATAGTTAGGATGGGAATATTCTGTTGTAGGTTTAATTTGTAAAAGAAATGCACTGTAGACAACCAAAAGCATTTCCCACTGTCCAGTAACACTTGGTGGCAAGTATTAGCAGCACTTGACTTGATAATGGCCAATAGTGTGACTCTACTGCCTTGCTAAACAAACTCTTTCACTTTCCGACATTTGAGGGTGGGCGTTTCAAAATGCACCTGAGAATTAAATGGCTTGCCCTTATTGCAAACCACTAGAAGTGGAGCATTTAACTTCCTAAAATACTTTTGAAAATCCCACCCATAATGTGTACTCTAATATTGAAGTTAAATGTATCCATTCTTAATGGTCACTCCACAGTTCCCTGTTGTGCTCTCTGAATGAATGGTTCTCTCCTCTCTTGCAGCTAATACTCCATGCATATTTATATGGAATCAAGTTCCTCCTTAAATGCTGTTGATTTTGGCTCAGGAGCTGATTCCTTACTTTAACCTGCCCTTGTAGGTTATTTTCTCAAGGCTTTATATTGTTTGAAATTGCCTTATTATTGTCTGCATCTTTTGGGGAAAAAAAAAAAAAAAGGGGGCATTTTTTTCAGGTTTTGCTTTGTCATTGAACTGTCCAGTAAAGAATGCATCGTTTGCTGTCCTCTGGGAATTCCTCCTAGGTGGGCTGCCTGTGCCAGACTGGATTTGGCCTTGCTCCCAGTTACCTTTTATTATGAACTCAAGCAGAACTTGCTCCTGCATCAGTTTAATTCAGCAGAAGGGTTTTCCCTCAGTTCGCTATGCACCATTGCTTCTGGATTGAGGAGGATGAAAAGATCTGCAGGGATGAAATGCATTAATGGTTGTGAGTCATTTAAAGACAACTATAGATGTTACGCAGCAAAGGGGGTCCACGCAAGGTGCTAAACAGACCTTCTGCAGGTTTCCCCTGTGACACTCCTCAGGGAGGGGGGTTTGCTGCCCTTTTAAACATGGGAAAAGTGCATCTGTAGGAAAGGTGAGGAGTTAATCCACTTCCCCCAAGTCTCGGGCAAGATTGAAATGGTTGCCGAGAACAGGCATGTTTATTTCCAGCCCCTGTGCCACAAAGGCTTCTTTTTGCTTTTGGTAGCTTTGTTGTGTCCCTTTTTCACATTTTAAGAATAATAAGGACAGTTCTAGATCAACTTCACAGAAGCACAGATTTCAAACTGCATCCTTCAGTTGATGGAAATTTTGAACATTGTTAATTTGTAAGAAAAAGTAGTAAAATTAATAGCATTCCAAGATTTCAGACTATGCTTTCCTGTATTGCTTTATAAATGTGCTTTTGTGGAAAAAAAATTTTCCACTACATACTTCTTTCTTGAAAATCCACCACAGTTTTTTCTCCAAGTGAGCCTTTAAAAATGTTCTCTAAACACCTGCTTGCTTTTCTCTCTGGCTGGTGGAGAAGAAGCTGGGTTGACAGTAGAGTTTACAGTGAACATTCACCTGAAAATGCAATACTTTCTTATGCCCCTCTTTCTCCATTCATTTGGAAAATTTCAAGCTCTTTTTATTGATGAAATTTGGGGGGTGGAAGTCGAAATGAAAAGCAAGCTGAATTCTGCCTTCATGCTTGCCAGTAGGCTGTTAAAATAGACCAAAACTGTCCCTGTTGATTCTAAATCTCGTTGTCCAATAAAAGGAAAAAATAAATCAGTGTTTATAAAAATTTGTCTGCTGTCATTTACAACATGCTTTGTAAGATAATGCCACTATAGCAATTTTAACTGTTACGTATTGAAGTGTCAGACAGAGCATGTTAGTATTTGTACTGTTTACTGTAGTGGTGAAGCAAAGCAAGGGTATCTCAAAAGCTCATGCAAATTAATTATTCAAAATCATGTGAAATGTATTCAGCGTCCACACAGGTGATACCAAATCATACCTGCAAATGAAGCAAAGAGTAAAACAAGGCTAAAAGGTGTGTGAGGGATGAGGAACAAAGTAAGTGAGAAATGATACTGAATAAAACCCGATTGTGTTCTTGTTAGTATAACCAATGTGCACTCTTTCTCTTTTTTTTTTTAAATCCGTGTTTTTCCTTCATCAGCCCTTTAGGTTTGGCCTTTTGACTAGAAAGCCACAGTTGCCTGGTCTCCACTGTAATTCTTCCTTTCTCTTGGGACTGCGGGGAACACTGTTCTTCCAAAAAGTCCATCGCTGCATGTGGTAAATGGTCTGTGCATGCAGCCTTCAGCCCATGCGAGCTGTTTGACAGTGTGTATTTTTAATTAACTCTGTATTTTAAATAACTCTGCTGTGCACGGGAGGTTGCGAGTCATACTGGAGGTCAGGTCATTGCTCTCACACTGGATCTGTGGGAGATGTTTCTCTCTAGAAAGCCCATGTTGGTGACAACTGGTTGGAAATCCAGCCCTTTAGCTACATTTTCAAATTTTGCAGAGAAATTGTGTCACGTTTGTTCATGATTATGGGCGCATATCCCCTCAACACAGTTCGAATCCACTGAAATTGGTGAAGTTAGGCACTACCATGAAGAGGAACAAACAGTAGAGATGCACCTTATGTCTCTGTAAATAATCATCCATAGAAGGTGTTTTAAAAGAAAAAAAAGGTGGGTATGAGGTACAATCTGGTTGATGTGGGATCCAGCTTGGAAAACTATTCTCAAAAATATAATTGTGGCTCTTTTTTTGTAGATTTAACACAGACAAGAAAAAGCATACACATTGAAGCTGGAAAGCAAAGCAAAGTTTCGCTTTTGCACAGAGCACTGCTTTGGGTAGAACTACCTTCAACTGACAGGCAACAGCTGCATAGAAAATGGGTTATTTACAAAAAAAAATTATGCCAAGACAAGGTCTACACCAGTAGCATAGCAACTGTAGGTATGAAACTTAGTTTTGCTCAGAAAAATGGCAAGCAAATAAGCCATTAAGATGCAAAGGGAATTTGTTAATTCCCAGTCTAATTATGTATACTAGCCACATGAAAAACTGACTTGTGATGCTAACCTGAGTTATTTCAACCAAAGTTTCATGTATTACTGCTACTTACATAGTGAAAACAAAGGAAGAATGTAGTATTTAGATTTATGTAGTTTAGCCAGTATTTGAAGAAATTCATTAACTGAAAATTTGAGTGTAGATGTAAGAAAACATACAGAGCATGGAAAGCTTGCGGTGAAGTACTGTGTGTGACATTTTGAGTATTTTTATTACAACGTTAATTTTTATACTCTGTCGTATGCCTTCACAATTCTGTCTAGTTGTATTTGACAAATTATGTAAGCTTGGACTATGATAATCTTTAGTTGTTGCAAAAAAACCCCCAAAAAACGGATCTGTGTAGCATTGCCATAACTAAGTTTGATGGCATTCAAAGCTGGAGTTTGGGATTGCAGCTGTACCTCCTCCAGCGGGGCTGGGGAGGCCCTGGAGCAGTTTGCAGAACTGTCAGAATCGTCTCCTTTGGGGGGTTTCGGGGTTTTTTTTTTTGGTTCATACTTTGTATGTGTCTACGGTTGTGGTCAAAGCCATAACTGTAATTCCTACCTTACCTGTAGTGAAATCTTCAGTTACAGCATTACAGTCACTGAGCCTTCGTAGGGGTTTCTTTGGTTTATGGAAAAAAATGATGCACCGCTCAGCTGAGAATGAGCAAGTGGCAGCTGTAACTGCAGGTATATCCTGCCCTATCATATACGTGTACAAGTCCTGAGCTCACCCATGGAACTGATGCTGGTGGGATGAGAACAGGATGTTTCGCATGCCTTGGTTTTTAGCTGAGCAGAACTTGTGCCTCCACTCCAGAGCAAAAAGTTGGCCAGAGTTTCACTGCAGGTTGGCTGCGGAGCATTTGCTTGGACATGCCGGCCAGGGTGGCTGGTCCCAGAGCCTCAGCAGAGGCTGTGCGGGACAGGGGTCTGGCTCGCTCTGTCCAACATCTTCATTTTTATAAAAGGAAGGTCATAAGGGTAATGCTTGTTAGTAGTTGCTCTGCTACATTTTATACAAATGTTAGTGTTTTGTATGCTAATGTCTTTGATAATAACTTGCAGATGCTTCAAAATACATATTCTATTGGTATTTTCCAGTAATTTCAAATATTCTATATCCATTTTCCCCCTACATGATGTTCTTGCTTTCACTGGCTGTGCTGGAAGAAGTTTAGTCTTGCTGCCCTTAGATATAAGCAGGGTGACTGTTTCCTTGAGCATATTGCCAGATTTTCTTCACTCTTTACTGTGATTTATACTTGAGTGCTAGCAAAGAAATTTTTCTTCCTGAGCATGAGCCTATCTTTCCTTAAACCGGACTTAATGCAGGTGCAACTTCTCCAGTGAGTTTTAACTGTGGTAATCACCAGGATAAATCTGCCTTGTCTGCAGAGCTGTCCCGCAGCTTTTACAGGCAGAAGACATAAAGAGAAAGGGATTTGAAGAATCATCAGTAGCGACATAGTTACAGGATGGGGCAGTATGTGTTTGTTTAAGTAGGAAACCATATGGCTTCTGCTGATTTTAATGAAGTAAAATGAAGGGCCTGAGTCGTAAGGAGTTCAGAATATATATGTATGGGTTAAGGATTAACAGAACATTGCAGTACACAGTGCTCAGTGTGCTATGCTTAGATTATAAAATAGCTATGCATAACATCAAATGGCCAACTCCTGTATGACTTTAGTCTTAGTTGTGTTTTTGAAGGGATAATGTATCTCATACATATACACGATCTTCTCTGAATGCCTTTGAACAGTGGCCTCAGCCAGATGAACATCCCCAGACTGCAGAGGGGTATCGCCTTTGGCAAGAAGTCCATGCAGAGGAAACCCAGTGGTAATTTGAGTCTTACTGAATGTTTTATGCTTCACCCCTCTTGATAGTTGTTTTTAAAGCATCAGGCTAGGCCTTTAGGCTCTCAAATGACATATCGGCATGTTTTCTCTCTTCCTCACCAGGCTGGAATGATAAGAACTGATAAGGATGAATACTTCATTGAGCCTTTGGAAAGAGGAAAGCAAATGGAAGAGGAAAAGGGAAGAATCCACATGGTGTACAGGCGATCAGCTGTAGTGCAACATCCCACCGACACGCTCCCTGATGTCCATATAGAAGGTATAGTACTCCTGTGTTGGTTGTTTACAAATCTATCCCAGGTAACTCTAGCCTATGGTAGCTTTTGGAAGAGGCAGTTTTGACTGGGCTGTTTGAAAAGAAAGCACTTGAACATTTTGCTGAAATACAGCATCAGGGTCACACAGGCAGTTTCTCTGCCCAGAGCAGCACACTTGTGCTTTCATCTAGGAGAACAGAACTCAGTCATGAAGTGTTCTCATCAAGAAATGTGGCAATATGTTTGTTTTTTTCCTTCCTTAAACCAAGGGCAAATTTTGTACTGCTTTAAGTTGGAAACAAGTCTGAGCTCTACCTAAGTTGGTAAGATATTGTGGGACATGAGATCCTAATAGAAATATTCATATGACTTTAATATTCTAAGTTGTTATTAAGGCTCTCCTGTCCATACAATTTCTGTTTAAAGTTTGGGTCCTGTTCCTTTCTGAGTAATAGCTAAATTGTGCCAATGATTGATACTGTTTTCCTCCTTCTACTGGTTGCAATTAATGCAGTTTGAAGGCACTTGTCTTGATTGGATATATTTTGACATATCCAACAATCCCCCTCCGTCGTGAAGATAATGTGGTTGGTCCATCTGAGAATAATTATAGTGTAGTCTGATCCATTTGCCTGTATGTTTCCCCCGGCTTTTAATATACAAATCCTTACAAGCCAATGCATTGCATAGTGAATGCTGAAGTTTTTGACACTATGGGCTGAGAATGAAAGAGCAACTCCATTCCCCTTCAGTGCTCTGCTTCTTTTTCAACATCTCTCAGCCTCTCAAATTCCTATTTGTACTTTGTGTTCACATGTTCTTGGAACTTAAAGGGGTTTGAGGAGAACAAGAACAACTACATACAACACACAGAGCTAGAATTAGATACAGTTATTAAACAGAGAGGAGTCAAGCAGTCCCTCATAGCCAATCCTCATGAGCTTAGATTTTTTAGAGTTTTTTTTCTGGAAAAGCAGGTAGGAATTTGAAAGCCATTTTGAAAAAAAATCCTTTCAGGCTTTTATTAGTGTTTCAGAAGATTAAGTCCATGCTGCCTATTGCGATATGGCATGGCAGTATTGCAGCAGGCTTGGGGACCAGCAGCAGTCTGAACTGTGCAGGCTCATCAACCTGACTTTTCTTTGAGACCTCTGCTGCCAAAGGTACCTTGCTTTTGGTACCCCAACAAGGTCATTCAAGGTCATTCGTGCATCTCTGTTGTGTGATTGACTAAACAGTGCTAAATAACCCTTTGTGGTAGTGGCAGTGGACTCAGCACGATGTTTCTGCGTTGAACCCACTTGGTCAGTGAGGCTGGCAGACTCAGACCACTGTTTGAGACAGTGCGTACTTGGCGATGGACCTTCTGGGTCTCCTCCAGCGAATTCAGCATCTCTTTCCTCGACAAATTTCATGTTCTCACAGACTTTACTTGTACGTGTTTTGAAGCCATGGAAGCCTTTGCAAATTTCAGGTAGCTACGACATGGGGAAGGTCAGCAGGAGTGTGCAATAGCTGACGGGAGTTATTCAGGAATTTCTAAATTGCAATTCATAATATATGAAGATTAGTGAGATGATAAACATCTAAATGATGAGTCCTACCTCAGAGTCTTTGAATGTTGTTTGGGATTTTGTCAGTTCTTTGAGGGTCTTAATGTCTTCAGCGTCTCCCCATCTTCTTTTGTTTGTTCAGAGGGAGTGCTGCAGAACAGCAGCTATCTTTTCATAACTTATAGCCATCTTTTTAGTTAGTATCAGAGCCATTTGTCTGTAGCTGATTTCTTGTTCATCAAGAAGTTCCGACTGAAAAGGCTTGTTTCTTGTAGATTGATTTGTTCCATCCTTTGCAGAGGGGATCTGTTTCTATGATGCTGTGCGTTGTTATTTTAGCATTTGTCTGGAAAAGATCTATGCAGTATGTAATACAGGTCATCTTGGCAAGTGGAACCAAGAACCAGAAAGATGGCTATGAATACCTTGAGGGCGTTTAGTGAGAAAGGAGCAACATGAAAGGAACAAGAACTTGATCAAACATAGACAGACTAAGGGAACTTGCTGCATCCCATGTAACTCTGAGAAAGGTACAGCTTTTTATTTCAAATGGAAGTGGAGGGTATGAGAGAAGAGAGGTGCTTGTGTCTGCCACTGGATTACAAGGCTTACCAGTCTTGTCCTGAAACAGCTGAAGGTAGTGTCATGTTCCTGGGAGTGCTCTGAAGCCCAGCTGGTCTCTAGAGAGCTAGGCTGGGTCACCAACCTGTTCTACCCCTAGCAAAAATTAACAAATTTTTGGCTGTGGTACAGTACAGAAGTCTGTGTCCATTGTATGCACTGGTAGGTGTTTCATTGATGTATCACACACATATAAATATGAAAGTTGTCTATATTTCAACTTGTGATGCAAAATCTGCTGATTAAGGAGCTCAAACCAGGCTCTGACACTTTATCGTGCTTTCTGTGACAAGTATTTTAGCATTTATTATCTATAGGGTTTCTCCTCCCTCCCCCATCTTTCATAATTTGAAATGCACATTAAAGGAAAACTATTCACCTCCTTTGTACCACTGTGCTTATAACTAACTTGTTGATATGTTTTTGATTTAAAGTTCCTAGAGCAGTAGCCACAGATTTGTAGATAACTCATGTGTGTAACCATGCCTAGCTGAAGGTGCCTGGTAATGCCAAGGTACAGTCCAGTCCTGTAGAACCTGCAGCTTATCATGGTAGAAAAAGGGGGATGTTTTATACTGCCTAGACTGCTGCCATATTTTAACCAAGCTCTATTCCTGTAAGACACAGACCATTCCATCCCAAAAGTTTATATTCTTGGGTAAAACCTTACCTAACGTGAAAGAATTGCCACTACAAAATAGAAAACACTGTATGGGCTTTTTGACTTCCATATTTCTGTATTCTGGCACTGTCTTGGTTTTGATAATCAATTAGGTCATTTGCTAATCTGTAAGGTCATTTATGACAACAGACGAATGGTGTTTGCATGTTCGTCTCCGTGCCTGTTGAGCTAAAACAAGTGTGCAAGTCTTATTAAAGTTTGTCTTTACAGAAGACTTTTAACCTTCTTTCTAATGGACATTATACACAGAAAAATTCCTCTTGTTTATTGCCTTGCTGAACAGTTCTATGTACTAGACAAACTGCTTTTTTATACAGGTCATTTTCAGTTTAAAAGTGGCCAGAGAACCTCTCAACAGCCCACATATAAGAGCATTGGCTGATCCTGGCACAGGTAACAGTATGGTGTGCCTGCACTTCTGTGAGAATGTTGTAGATGTTTGTAGTGTTGGTATCTTGAACTTTCTCCTAAGAGGGTTTCTTAAGTGTGTTAGATGAGTTTTCTTCTAGAGGTGAGCTTCCATTGGTCTTTAATTATCAGACGTGTCTAAAGGTCTCTGCTTACCAGTGTGTTGTGGAAACTAGAAGGCTTTCCGATCTTCCCTGTTTTTCAAAGATAAAAGTTAGATGGAGGCTGGCTAATTTTCCCTCCTGATTACTTTTCAGCGGGTGTGATTTCTTTGCTTTTAGCCACCTTTCATCATCGTTGACTAGGCCAAGTTACTGACTACTTCCAGTTGGGTAAAGCCTGATCTTTATTGTACTATTTTCCTTACTATATAAAGCAGATTGTAGTCTTGTCTGCACTGTTGATTGGTAGCTCCACCTTGTCTCAGATTAGGCAAAGCCAAGGAGTAAGTTGTATTGTGTTTATCCTTATGCCTTCAAGATGACATGACTCAAAGGACTAGAGATTAAGATAAAAAAGTACTTAAAATTGTTGTTGTCAGTGACGTTGTTATAAAAACTGGGAAGCGGTGTGTAAAAGCCTTCCTCCATAATTAAACAGGACATACTGCGTTGTACTCTCTCTACAAGAAGTCAGTTTTCTAAGATAGTATTGTTGTGAAAGCTTCCAACTCCAGCTATATGGAAGAAGCTTTCAGTCTGACAGGACATCTGGTATTCCTGAAGGATTTTAGAACATTTGGGAATTTGTTGGACATTTTTCAGACAATCAAACGGAATGAGCATAGGAGTTCTAAGTCAAAAAAATACCATCTTAAAAGCAGGGTTTTAGCAATGATCACAATGTGGAGCATTTATTGGTTCCTGTTCTCATAGAAATAAGCACACATATATGATCTATCTACTTCTCTTTGTTTTTCTTTATTGCAGTTATTTGTGATGAAGTGGCAGGGAGCTTTCTTAGAAAGGTTGGAACTAGAAATCTGCATTTCTGGAGAAGGTATTAGGATGCTTGAGCTACTGGGTAGTGTGGGTTTAGCCTTTGCACTTTTGCAGAAACATAAGCCTACCCCTGAAGCAGCACCCTGTGCTGATTCCTATTTATGGTATCCATGGCTATCCATAGCCTCTTTAGGGAATGATGGCATATGGCATGCACTACCCTGGTGTTTTCATCATTTGCTTTGTGTTGAGATTGGTTTCCTTAGAAGTGCATTACATGAAAACTCAAGAAATCAGCTGGGAAATCCTGCCTCACTCATTTGAGGAATGCTGTAGGATGACAAACCTGTTAACATTTGTGGATAGGCCTTGGTTTTCCTTCCCTCTGCATGTCTGTGCTAGGAGGAGTGCTGGGGAGCTTCTGCATTTTCACACACTGAAATGCTTACATAGCCTTTTTTTTTTAAGTAGGGGGTTTTTGGGTTGTTTTTTCTTTTTTTTACCTCTTCCATTAAACATAGGGAAGAGCACCTCAAAACACTTAGCAGAAAATGGGAAGAAATGTGATTATTTCAGAAAGAAAAGTGAAGTGATAAGATAGCATATGCTTCCCCGCTCCATTTTTTTTTGTAATTTTTCTTTAAAATTTCATCATCTCTCAAGTTAAGGAGCTAGAAAAATATACCAGAGGCTGAGCCTTTAAAGAGATGGTACAGATATCCTCTGAACTGGTGGGCGTTTGTTGTTCTTTGTGTGCGCAACCAATTTAGACTTCTTGAAGGAACCCTTTGTTAATTATTGCCGTTTTATACCTCACTCTTTTCAGTCATTCTGGTGTGAATATGGTCTCTTGCATATAAATGGCTCTGAATATTTGGTGGTTGTTTTATGCATATAAAATGCCTGTGCTCTCACTCTGTGATACCAGGGAAATGTGGGTAATTTTCCATATGTTGACAGACTGGTGGCAGAAGTGGTTATTTGTATTTCATGGGTAATCCATGTGCTAATCCAAAGGATCTTGTTTTACTGTATTTCTGGGAACCTGATCTTTTTTCTGCCAATGTGAGGTCATGCAGGGACCTGAAAGAAGTAGTAAGTCCTGACCATTTAATGTTAAAATCATTTAAAAAAACCAACTACCTCATTGCTATCAGCGGTCTCCATTGCCCTGGGTAAGCCTGGTTTAAATGCTGAGCCTGGGTTAGTTCTTCAGAACAGAGGAAGCTCTTCCTCTTCTGCAGGATGGTAGCCAAGGCCTCCCATGGGAAGTCTCATCTATTGAAAACCACTTACACGTAGTAGGATATGACACTGCATCAACAAATGTCAAGTGGATTTCTCCCCTGGGAACAGAAAAGACTCTTGATTATTCTTCCTTGTGAAGAACTGGGTCAGACAGGAGTCACAGAGAAAACCATGTGAAAACTGGTCAGCTCATAATGTTTAATGTAATCATGACCTCATACCACATTTTCAAAATACATGTACTGTCCTAATTTTTGTCTGAATTTGAGAAGATGATTGAAAATTTATATCCGTGCTTGGAAGTGAGGTGGAATCAAGCATCATGACCCTGGTAGGAGAACATGAATGAACAGGTACGTGCTTACAGCAAGTGACAGTGAGTTGAGACAGACTGCTCAGACTACAGAGGACCTTCTCACCAGGCTTGGTAGGAATGCAGAGAAACAGGTGGCACTCAGAATTTCATAGAAATTCCCAGCTAATGCAGCGTGCTTTCGTTTGACTTGTGCTGGAGGAGAAACACAACCCAGAAATGCATGTATTGACATTGGGGACTTAGCAGCCCAGCAATCCTAATGAATCTTTTCAGCTTTAGAAAAGGTGATAAATGCACAGAGGGAGGAGGAGGTATTATTTCCACAGCCAATAGCCTCTGACCATCCATTAATCCAGCAGTATGAAAAGGGGGGAACTCCTAGTTTGAGCTATGACGGGTCGCCGTGTTTAACCTACCAAATGATTATTGTTAAACTGAAATGAGTGAGCTGCTCAGAGAATAACCCTGTTCTGAAGTGTTACTACTTTAGCATCATCCATGTCTGGTACTGTACCATGAAGGCAATTTATGCAAGGCTCTACACTGTTCCTGAAAATATTTTAAATAGTTGCTGTACTGTAGAAGCCATATGAAAAGTTCTGTGACTTGGCATCCCCTGTTAATGCTTGTGGGGCAAGAGTTTGCAGGATGCCACCAAGCATATGCTCTGCTATAGCATTTGCCTGCTCTATAGGGTCACCCATCTGAATGGGGAGCAGAAAAGGCTCTGCTTGCAGTGTGAGTGGCAATGCTCAGGGAGAAGGCTGTGCTGGGTCAGGAGAAGGGAGTAGTATAGCTCCTTAGACTTTTTTTTTTTTTAAGACACTGGACATTTGTTTTTAAACATCTGTGATGAGTATCTGGTTAGGTACAGTCTGGGAATCCTATCACAGAGCAGGACGATCTCTAGAGTTCTTCATGGGTGTAAATATGCACGGTTGTCTCCTAACGGCTTTTCCGTATCAGATTGCCCTGGGATGACATTTTGTAAGCTTGACTTCCCCAGTAATTTAACTCTTGGTCCTAAAGACACTGAACATCTGTGCTTCTCATTTTAGTTGAGTACTACAGGTACTCGCGATCAGTGTTCACATCATGAGTGTTATTCCCAAATACCATCTGTTAAAGAAAAAAATGCTTATTTTTAAGGGCAAGAAGAAACAAAGATCAAAAGACTCCATATTGAGGATGAAGGGTCTGGGGGACAGAGAGCAAACGAGCTATGCATACAAAGCTGAAAAAACTAGAATAATGTATGAGGCTGTGATGTTAAAACATCATTTAAATAAATCTTTAAGTTTTTATCACCAAAGTAGCTTTTCACTTAGGAAAGGAAAGCAATGCTCTCTGGACAAGTCTGAGTTGGAAGGTTTTGAAAGTATAATGATGATATCATTCTGTCTGGACAGGATGAAAAGAATCTGTTCTCCTTTGTTAATAAGCTGACAAACATCACCAAGATGTGTGATCATTAACCTTATTCCTTGAAAGCAGTCAAGAAACAATAGAAACAGGCAAAGAACTGTAGCGTTTAGAATCAGATTTGCACCCAGGAGGCCTTCTTTGCAAGTTGTACTGAATCAGGCTCAGGAGTATGGTAAAATAAAACCCAAATTATATTTCTCAGAAATGTAAAAGCCTGATCCAAGTCCACTGGGGTCTTTGAGAAGACTCAGATTTACGTCAGTGGGCTGATGAGGCACATTTTGGATCATATTCTACTTGAGCTGATCACAGAGAGTTTGATTTATCTTTCCTCCTCTTCATTCATTTATTATTTTTTCCATGCACTTTCTTTTCATATAGTATAATGACGACAACCAACCTTAAGCTTGGAGGTTACACAGCATGTTAATGTACTCAAAGTTATCCTGTTTTATCTTCCTCTTCACATCATAGTATTTTTTTTAAATGACAACCTACTCACCCAGAGAGCACTTGAAATTAAAGTATTTTTGTAATTACTTCCTAACAGTGGGAAACAAGGAATAGGAGCCTTTATCTCCCAGCTTCCTTTCAGAATTTTCATTTTCCCTAAAGAACCAAAGTGCTTGTGTGGCTGATGGGGTTGCCATGGCACTGGCTTCAAGTGTCTTTGTCCCAGGTGGGAAACATGTAGGAGGAAGAAATGATTTGGGAATTGCTCCTGGTTGCCTGGGAATGAAACCCTGGAATAGAAGGTAGAAGAATGGGAAGACTATTGCCTGCTTTGGAGACCTCCCTCAGCACTTCCCCAGGCACATTAGTGTTTCTTAGAGACGTCGTCATACCAGAAGGTGTCTGAACTCTTTCCCAGCAGAATTTCTCATGACCTGTGTTCTGGTGAAGGATATTTTAGGTGCTGCACAGCACAACACATAAGTTTGTGCATCAGTAATAACAGGAAGGCTGGAACTGATTTCTGCGGAGACTTAGTACACCACATTTTGTAACATGCTCTATTACACTATAGGGATTCTTGTGTAAATTGTATTGGTGGTGATAACCTGTGTATGTGCTCATCTAAAGACATCCTGCCTGTTTATCCAGAACTGCTAGAGCTTTTGCTTTTAAATCAGCCTTCTTCTGTAAAATTGACATTCAGTAGGATTCATTGAAGTTCTTGATTGAATACTGGATTGTGGGGTTAGGCTTTTTTTCATTTTTTTCAGGTAATAGTTTGCTTAATCAAAGGAAAGGTAGTCAATAAAGTACTTTGCAAACAGGAACAGCATGGCATGGTACAAAGGAAAATGAGTATTGGTGGTGGATGTATTTACAATACATGGGGAAAAAAGAGAAGGGATCTAAGGAGGAGGAGAAGTGGGAGGAAAAATAATGAGAAAACCATCAAGCACTTCTAGAAATGGAAGTAGATGAGTAATACCTTTGAGTGCCACGCAATTAGAGCTCTCTCCAAGGGTTTGAGTATGTGTTTGCACCACAGATGGAAGTGTTCTCTTAGCCTGGTTAGGCATAACCTGAACTAGATTTAACCTTCCTTGCTTGAATATCAGTATCAGTCAGTACAACTGTGGAATCAACTGAGATTTCCACAAAACGTAACCAAGAAGCTATGTGTAGTATTGGGTTCTACAGAGCCACTCTTGCTTTGGTCTCAACCCAGAATGCCCCATGGTGAATGTGGCCCGGGATGCATGTCCTCTGTGTGTTTTGGTACTGAGGGCTGGCCCACAATTAGGTTTCAGATCTGCTTGCATTGCCCTCAAGAGTTCACAGCTGGGCTTGGCCCACTTGTCTTCAGGTGCAGTTTGGGATTCATCTTGTACTTGGAAAGTGTGTTTGTTTTAGTATTTCCTGTCTGTCCTCTCTTTTTTAATGGTATGTGTCACCAGAGGCATACAAGGAGACTGGACAGTTGGGTATGAAGTTGGCTTAGTGAGGTGTTTTTCCTCCCAGTTCAAGTCAACTCAATGTTGTGTATTTCCAGTAATGTGCTGGGTGGTGCAATTTAGCAATTAGTTGTCAGAGCTCAGTGATGAATGCTAGTGTCTTCCTGTGTGCAGTTCCATACATCCAGCTTCAAAAAATAAAACCAATCCAATTCTTCCCTTAGATAAACATCCAAAATTTTGACATGAGTGGAGAAGAATTAAGGTGCTTGTCTGTAGACTGTGAATTATATACTGTCTTCTGGGACATCTCTCAGTTCCCTTTGTGCACCTATCTGTTTGGCCTCTATGGCTCAACGTTTCACAGAATCAAACACGGTAACTCAGCAGTTGTGTTTTCAATATTTCCAAGGATGGAGATTCCACAACCTTTCTGGGCCCCCGTTCCAGTGTTTGATTACACTCATTATGATTTTTTCCCCCCCCTCCTATCTAATTGGAATTTCCCTTGTTCCGACTAATGTCCATTACCTCTCATCCAGTAAAAACATTTTGAACAGTAATGATCACTGTGTCCAGATATTCAGTAGGCAATGAGATAGCTGGGTGTTTCCTGGCAGATTCACTATGCAGACTTGACTTTTCACAATTGATTTAGTAATAGCTCTACATTAAAGGTTGAGTTAATACATGAAAAGCATTTGCATGAATCGTAACTGGGCATGTTAGACAACAGGGCTGAAAAGTGCAGGTAGTCAACAAGTGGAGAACATAATCTGCTGTTATCAAACAAGGAGGTCTGTGGCAAAGCTAGGAATAGAACACGTTTGCTGCAAATACTCATCCCTCATCTTAAAAAGAGTTGTAAGAGTTACAGTAAGATGTATTGAAATTATATTCAAGGTGCATCTAAGAAATTATATTCATGAAGTGCACTGCTTTAGACCTGCTGCACTGCTTGGCAGTGAGGCCATGATAATGAAGCTGAGATTCAGAGTGATGTGCCCTTGGGGAAAGAGGCCCTTCATGGTAGCCAGATAATTGTAAAAATTAAACATAAGATCCATGGTCTCTGTTGTACAGGCTTTATCCTGTTTGCTCTGAAATGTGTATAAGACAGAAACAGACTTGAGTAGGAACAGATCAAAAAGTGCTAGAAAGTGACTTAGGCACTCTGTGTATGTCAGGGAGGTTGTGCTTACCTCCCGATGATGGGAGTAGGGACATCCATCTGTTTAAGTCATCTTCAATTCTTGGCAATAACAAAGGAAAATTATTCTTAAATAAAACCAAGGATAAAGGCTTGATTCCAACTGCAGGCACCCAAAGCCAGGGTAGTAAAACACACAGAAATCTGTATGAAGGGAAAATTGAAAAAATGGAGAAAGATCAGTACATGCAACTTGCAGCCATTCCAAGGCTTACAGTTTCCCAGTAAAAACTCCTTATGCCCCCAAATTACGTAGGAAGAAGAAACCTTTCAATGAACAGTGGTGATAACAGACAGCAGAGATTTTTTTTAATATTCCGTAAGCAGCTGTTCCCATGTGAAGGGAGCCTGTTCTGTTTACAGATTATGTTCTTAAAGTAAAGTCCTAAGAGGTGAAGAGATGCCAAGGTGAGGACCACCCTCTGTGCCCTTTCAACACGTGTCCAGCAGAACAGACAGTTCTGATGTCGTGTCAGAGAAGAGCATCACACGGGACTCGCCATTGCCTCCAATGGATAAGGAGATGTTAAACCCTGCACATGGTGCTTTGTCTGTAATAGTAAACACTAGCCAGCACTTGGTGTCTTCTCCCTAGCACAACAGTCACCAGAGCTTTTGGTTTTGTGCTGTGTGGCAGCTCTGAGTAGCTAACTAACTGGAGATGATGCTTTTTGGAGCAGCGTGATTCCCAGAATGAGATTCATAGTGTCAGCTAAACATATAGTGAAAGAATAAGCAGCTCTTGCAGAGATTTCCTCTCTGCTGCCGGTTTCATTCCCATTGTTTGAGGTGGGAAGTGAGTAGAAGCTTTTAAGGGAAGAATAATGTTAATGTAGGTAAATAATAACTGTCGGAAGTGCTGGACAGCATTGTAGAACTGAGCTCCCTAGCTCAGATGAGAAATAACTCATTTCTGCTACTGAGTGCAGGAAGAACGATAATGTGAGACAGTTAAAAATGCTTTGAAGTTGGCTGGGTAAGGTAGAGATGAGAGCTGTGGGACCAGGATGGTGGTATCCAGGGGCGATGCCTCCTGTGAGATCCGACCAGCCATCTGCCCTCTCCAAGCCCCGCTTGCCGTCATACCAAGGATGTACCAGGAGAGTCCCTGTCAGAGAAAATGCACTGATGGGAAACAGAAGAGATGCCTTATCAAGATGAATTTATGTGAGTTAGAGGTCAGGAACATGAGGAAATTAATCCTCCCACAGCTTGCAGGGGCTGATGCTTGTTTATGTGTTTTACATGCATATCATACAAATTTAATACTGAAATGTGATACTGTGAAAGCACCAAGAGACTCTCTTTCAGTGAAAGATCCTTTTTTAATCAGTCTACATTCTCCAGTTGACTTTTTTAACCATCCTTTGATGGGAAAATGAATTAAAATGTAACAGTGTGTGTCATAATATAAAATGGTGGTTTTCATACCATATGACTGTTGCTGGATTTTCTTTCCCTGAATTTTGTGCTGTTTTGGCTTTCTTCCCCGTTGTGAGATACCTGGTTTTAATGGATTTGTTGCTCAGTATATTTTTAGAAGGATTTGAGAAATGCAGAAATAGGTAAGAATACAAACTAAGGGGAAACTAGGCACCTTAATTCAGTTTGTATCTTGAAAAATTTATGGATACAGTGTAGTCATCCAGGGTTGATGATTGAGAAGAAGGAAAACTGATCTTGTGTCCTTCAAATGAGCAATGCGGATGCTTGCAGAGACTCCTTTTTTGGTGGCACGTTTCCTTGTGCATGTTGCACCAAGATGTCTCCTAGAGTTCACCCCGTGCTTCTGTTTGTCCCTCTAAAGCGCTGTGTAGATGGTAAGAAAGAGTAAACTTGTTCATCTTACGTGGGATGACAGACTGTTGGGCCACTGAAGCTGATCAGACTGTGTTTGGAAGTGGCTAACGTGAGAACATCATCAGTGCAGTTAATTTTGCTCCCAGCAGACCGTGTTTCTTCAGATCCATCTCTGGGTTACAGAAGTGCATAAATCCTTCCAAAATGCAATAGTAAAACACTGCAGAGTAACAGCATGACCCAGCTGTTGTTTGCTATGAAAACAGTGGGGGGTTTTTTGCCAGAACGCCTTGCCTAATAATTCTTTCGAGTATTCTAATAACATGGGATAAGATCATCAAGATAGTTAGGATTCTGGAGGTTATTAAAAGACACGCAAGTCTGAGTCTGCAGTTTGAGTTGGAAAAGGGTGAATTGCTATCTAAGGGAAGTTGGCTTCTGCCATAGTGACAGGGAGAGACTGACCTGTGGGAAATCTGGGTTAGACTGTCAAATACTGTGTGGTTTGGGAAGAAAACCCAGTGAAGAGCTTTAGTGGCTTGTACCTTTAGGAGTAGCCAAAGAAAGCTTTTTGTTTGTGTGCCTTCCTTTTCAGTATGACTGGCAGGGCCTTTTTTTAAACATTCCCTGGGAAAGTGTGAGGACATGTCTGGAGGAGAGATAACAGTTAACGGCTCAGGTGCCTCTCTGGTGTGTCCCTTGGAGTCTTCACTCAGATAACAAGCAGGCTGCTCCATTGGGAAAGCTGGAGAGGGGCATGCGTGCCAGAAAGCAGGCTTATCCCAGACTGGGATGGAGTAGCTAAGTGATTTGTAAGACAAACGAAGGTAGAGTTGACAGTTTTCTGTCCTTGCCTTTCTTCTCTGCCTTTCTGTAAGTCAGGGAAAAACAACTGCATGAGGCTCAGCTGGTGTTGCCATTCAGACACCTTTCTCATGCTCAATTATTTGCTTATGCTAGGCTCACGACATACATCAGTAGGTAAAATCTCTCCTTTCTTTTGTTAATGGCAAGGGACTCTGTCCATGAGGTGGTGAGAAACAGTAAGATTTTCTTCCTTCTCCCATATTTCTGCATGGGCTACCTAACTGCGGACCTAGTCACCTGGAGAAGGGTGGATTCATGCACTCACATCCTTGGTGGAGGACATGGAGAATGGGCTCAGGGGCTTAGATAGCTGGACCAGAATGAGGGACGGGTATTGTGCTGCTGGTCCAGCTTAATATCAGCCCTGATCTGAGAGCAGGGGGAGGTGTAAGGGCTTAGATGTGCTTCTCTGATGCACCATTGTCTCAGGTCGATGCTGGGATAGACACATTGCCAGAAAGATCTTGGTCAGATCTTAAAAATGACTTTATCCAAGCCAGACTTTCTGTATACCTTTGCATGCTCTTCCCACCCTCCCTGCTTCTTTTACAAGAAACTTTACAGAAAACATGCTGCGTATTAAAGCCTGGTTATCTGAGGGAGAGGTGATGTACCTGCTCACACACTTAAAACAGCTCTGCACACCCACTGGTGAATTCAAGAGCCTATGTCTGCTGTGTTTCTTCACTGTAATGCCCAGGCAGCTGTTCCGGTGTTGTTGTTTCTACCTGGGAACTGGTCAGCTATTGGTAAACAAGAATGGGTTCTGGCCCTTTAAGTAACTTTTTATTTGCTTCAGGAACAGTACAGAATTGGAGATTTTTTCCTGAATAAAGCTTTGGGGTTGTTTGCTGCTTTTGTCCCAACAGACAGAAGAAGATATTCTGCTCGTGTCTTTGTAAAGGCTGCCAGAGACTGTGAATCATGGAGCAGATAAGCTAAAAAGGGTTACCACTTGCTGCAGCCCTGTGTTAATGAAATTGTCTTACAGAATTAAATGCAGTGGTCCAAATTAGTGTCATCTGCATATTAAAAAGCATGTTGGAGACATCAGTACAATCTGATCGCTTGTGGCCCTGATGGTAGGAGACAACATTAGGAAGTGTTCTCATGCCAGGAGAAATTGCACTTGTGCTTTTCTCTCCTCAACAACAAATCTGTTAGCAATATTAAGGCAACAGGTAGTAGTAACTCTGTTAATTATTTACAAAAGTCAGAGTGGTGTGACAGTGACAGGTTTGCAGCTATTTCCTACCCTGGATCATCTCATTCATCCTTTGGGCCAGAAGTTTTCAGTCTCTGCCAAATATCACAGTCCTTCCTGGCTTCTGAAAGAGTTTTATTTTAATAAAAAAAAAAATGCCAAGAATGGCTGGCCCCGAGGAGGCCGTGGTTTTGAGGTGGCATGCCCCTTAAAAGGAAAAAAAACCAAAACAACCAACAAACCTTTCTGGCAGCAGAAAAGCCTGCCTTTCTGTCTCTCTAGTACTCCTTTAGATAGCTGAATAGAGTCAGATCCTTCAGTATTTTTTCATAGCAGTAACAGGTAACGGGATTCCTCACTGCAGGGATAGATCTGTTTGCCCTGCTCCCTAGAGCAGTCATCTCCTAACTACTTCTACAGCTTAGCGACAGGGTGCCTGGGACATTCACTGTAGTGTTTTAATGTCCGAGAAGTTACCCCGGAAAGCTCGTCAGGAATAAGGCAAGAGGCAGACCCAGAGAAGCCAGTTTACAGGACAAGCTTGAATAAATGACATAGTCACAACTTAATTAAAATGTTTTTGAAATGTAAGTTGTTAAGAAATGGTTTTGACCAAAAGAAAGGAAAAGATTTTTGTATTGTTGGAAAAAATTGTGAAGGTAACAATTTAATTTTATTAAGAACTTGAGAATCTGAGGTTTTCACAACCAAAAGCAGTTGAAAACACAACACGTTTTTTTCAAAAATTTCTTTCAAATCACAGCTGCATTATCTTTCTTATAATATAGAATGCATTTAGTGCTTGATGCTTTTTGTCTTCGCTGATTTATTTTTCACTTAGGTCTTGGACTTCCTAACTGAGTCCAGCTAGAAATTAGTGTCTTTTGCTTCTACCATTTCTGGATGCAGGTTTTCATCTGACTTTTTTTGAGCATCGGTAATCTGATGATAAAGATTCTTTGCGGGTTTTTTTCAGTTGCTTAGGGCAGAAAGGAAGGCCTTTAGCGTTTTTTGTCTGCAAGATCAGTTCTTCAGGAAGCAATCCTGGAGAAAAACTGGAGCTTTTTATTTCCAAAGCTAAGTGTACAAACAGTGGTATGCGTACCACAGACTACTCGCAAGTGGTATATGCCAGTGGGCCGAGCCACAGTGCACACTGTTTGCTGTTCCCCAGCACTGGCTGGGGCAGAGCTGGGTGCTGCTGCCTCTGCCAGCAACACCTGAGCAAACAGGGCTGGGCAGCACCTGCCCAGGAGGATGAGAAAGCTCTGAAAAATCCCCTTATGCCTTCCATGGAACAGCTGTCAGGTTAAGTAAAACCGCATTCTGATCTTCCAAGTTTTCTCACAACCTTGAGTGAATATCTAAAGCTTGACTTAAAAATCACATTGTTGAACATTTCTGGATGCAGTAAGTTCAAGATACTTGCTCCTTTGCACCCTTGTACTTTTGGGAGTCAAATGTCATTCACTTGATTTTCTCCAGATTGTATAAAAGTCTCTGTTGCTCAACACTCACACATGACCCCTCTTGTGTGGAAGCAGTGTTGTTACTCAGTTGCTCTGAATTCCAAGTGTCAGATACAGCATGCCTGTTAATTTTCCTAATGCTGTTTCATTCTCACACTTTGTTTTTTCCTGATAGGTTACCTGTTTTAGGCTTCCTTTACTATTCACCAAAGCTCCGTTTGCCATATTTCTGAAAAATTCAGCTAGTACTTCTAGACTGAGAGTAATTCAAATTATATCTGTTGCATTAATTTGATCTGTGGCAACAGCTGTTTTGAAAATCCCTGAAAAATATCTTACGATGAAAGGGTAATTTGTTATGCTCAGCGTTTTATGAGTAAAACATAATTAACATAATCACAGATTATATAACTAATAACATCATAGATTTTGTTGATTTTCAACGAAAGACCTGGATTTCTTTTTTAGATCTGTGATAGCAACAGAAATCCAGTTCACAAAATAATTTATGACCTAGGGTTTTTTCAGAATGCTCAGTTTTAACCAACACTCGGTATCTAGGAACCATGTAATTAATTTTGATAACTATTGTAAATAGTTTGTCCTTAGTACTCCTTGAAACTGCACTGCCATATAACCGGGTTCTGCTCAGGTTCTTCCACAGCCAACTAAATGGGTTTTTTTATCACTAATTACAAGTGAATTTGCAAACAGATGCATTTGAGTCTGTGCTTTGGTATTTTAGTAGTATTTCTCAATTTGCTTTCACAGGGTTGATTCTTGATTTATTTCAAGTCCTTTTTCTTAATCAGTTTGCAGTTCTCCCTGCCAAGAATAAGTAACAATATATTTTCATTACTTCCCACACTTCAAAGCTTCCAAGTTTCTGATGCCCAGAACGTTTACTATTAGAAGAAAAACAAAGTCTTCCTTTAGTTAGCAGTTGCTCTTTAATAGGGAACACAAGGTGAGGTAAATCAGTTAAAACAATCTGGTAATTGACCAGCGTTCAGTTCACATAATGCCATGCAATGTTTTGGTGGCTGATCATATGCTAACTTAGTTGGACAAAGGCTGACAAAGTTCTGACCTCTGCAGATCTGCTTCGTTTGCTTTTTTGTCAAACATGCTTTTTATTTTTGCTGGCGAGACAGGCTCATCATTCATATTTATTTTTTTACATCTGAAGTTTGTCAAGCTGCTTGGAAAAATATGACAATGAAAGACATCTGGGCATCCCATCCACTTTCTATTTGGAAACATCTGCATCGTTATTAGGAACTTCTTACTAGCACTGCGTTGAGCAGATGCATTCTCTTCCCGTCTCCTGGCTGATTTACGATTGCTGGTAGTGAAAGAAATTTGACAAGCACTAAAACCTAAATAGGTGTTTCTTGACCGGGCTTTTTAATAGCTCATATTTAGGACACCTTAATGTTTGTTCCTGTGTAAAGAATAAACTTGTGGCATTTGTTGGGGGAAGTGATGGAGAAAAGCCAGCAGTGTCTCCTTCAGGTTATTCGTTGTCTGTATCTGTAGGATTTAAAAAGCTAAGCACTTGTATTCTTGAATCTTTGCCATGCAGGTCGATTCACAGCTGTTCCTCAGATGTAATGTTCCTTGTAAACCCAGAGTCCTCTATCTCAAGCTGCCCTTTCTCCGTTTTTAAAGCCGAAAGAAATCTGCATTAATTAAAAAAAAAAAATCCGTAATTGTTCTTTCCTTGCTTAATATGGGAGAGCTGCTGAGTTGTAGTGGCTACAACTAGACATTATTTGGTGAAGCTTGGCTTTAACTGTGATACAGGCTATATACACTGAATCATTTAGAGGAACAAAAAATTGTCTGTACTGAATTCTAGTAAAGAGCTATTTGGTTCAGTAACCTGTCTCTGACACTGGCCAGGAGCTGACACAAGGCATTTGGAGAAAGCCCTCCTGCCTCCAGCACATCCTCCCAGCCCTCGGCAGTGTTTGACTTGCCCGGGTGCCCATTTCACCCACGGTCTCTCACACCTCCACGTGTTTGATGCTTTCAGAACTCCTCCTGTAGCAATGGCCTACACAATGCAGTTAGGTACTGTGGAGGACTTCTGTTCCTTTTAACCCTGTTACCTGGACATTTTATTTGCTTCACCCTGTCTCCTATGTTAGGAGAATATTCTTCAGCGTTTCTTTGGTTTTTTGGGTTTTGTACTGATCTTGCTTATCCCTCTTCACTGTCTCTTTTCCAGCCCAGAGGGAAATACTTTATTCATCACTCACAGTCTATAAGCAGTTCCTTATTTGTAGCCATCCCTGCCACCATCTCTGGAGCCTTCCATCCCTGTCCTCCGGGTGCAGGCAGTGTGGCTGGCTGCATGCAGCGCACAGGGTGTAGACACGTTGTGGGTTTGTGCAGGGGTATGATGTTTACTTCTGTGCTCCCTGTAACTGTTGGTGCCTTTGTGGCTTGTCAGTTGAACAGAGTTGTTATTAGACATTGCATTTAATTTAGTATTCCTTTTTGCAATCTATGTACAAGTTCTTCATTTACTTTTAGGTGTCACTGCTTTAATAATCAGAAACTTTATTACCTTCACGTGCATTACCTTCTCCAGATAACTGGTGAATATCTGGAGCAGGCCAGCTTCCAGCACAGATTTCTATGGTTCTTTAAGAAGAGTGGCTGTTACATGGAAGGGAGATTGCATTACACACCACCTGGCTCACATTTTATACACAGTGCCTTGCAAAGAACCATAATTCTTCTTACTGGGGAGGATGAACAAACTGTTGTAACCTTTATGGTGAGCAGAATTTTGTTCAGAGAGCGGATTCCTTTCCAACACTGACTGATGAAAGGCAGATCTCAGGCAGGTGAATGGAAACCCACGCCTTCTGGTGGGACTGCCCTTAGAGGACACTTGAGCTAAGTATTTCAGGTTACATATTAAAAGATACTTACCTGGTGGTAAAATCATTCTTTGAATTGTTCTGACCGAACTCAAATTCAGAAGAGAGTAACTTGGTTGGTTTGTGAGCTCTTAGCTGTCACATATTTTCATTCATAATGTCTGGACCTTTCATACATTATTTAGCATATTTTAAAATACACTTATTCTTCTTGCTGAGGAGCAGGATTCACACTGGATATGTATTAATGACATGAGTGGTGTGTTCTAACTCATAAGACATGGAGTACATGAGTGTGACTTTAAAGCATTTGAAATGATGGAAGGGAAGTGAGGATAGCATTATAATGGTGAATAGAAATCCTCGTGAGGGTATGTAGCATCAAGAGATAGACTATCTCAAATCAATTATGGGCTTAAATATACCACGAATGCTGAACTACCAACTGGAAGAATTAGGTGGTTTGGAGATAAAATGGGTGTAAAATAAAGTTTATTTGTTGTTTTTTTCCCAAGCAGCTGCTTGTGTCATTTCAGCTGTGCCAAAAAAAGACCCTTTATTTCCATTTCATTTGCTATTTGATAAATATATATCACAGTAATCTTGATGTCACTGACTAGAGGAACAAATGTCCATATGCTAGAGCATATTGCGCTGATGAGCACTGAGCTGAGCAGAGTGTGTTGTACTGATCAGTAAAAGCCTTTCCTTCAGACTGGGACACTGCACACCATCACTGTGAGCAGGTAAGAAGCCCAGTTGCCAGTGGCATTCCTGGACTGGGACAAACCCATGCACCAGTAAGGACTGCACCAGCTGTATAGGAAGCAGCTTCACAGGAAAAGGCTTGAGGAATGCTTACAACAGTCACCAGGCTCAGAATTACAGCAGAAACAAATTGAAGCCTGTGGATAGTTTGTAAAAATAAATTTCTGAACTATTATTCCTTACTCTGTGGTGTTAGGAATGTCTGTACCATCTATGGAAGAATGTACTGTATTCTCCTTTGTTCTTGAAAGCTCTTTTTGGACCTTTCTTTTGGTCATGGAGAAATGAAAGTGTCACGTTCTTAAGGCTGAAAATAGATTGCTGTGGCGAAGGTTCACCCAGACAGTTCCTTGCTGTTTGGATGAAGTTTTCAAATCTCTGCTGCTTGATGTGAGCTTTTGCCTCAGAGAAATGACATATTGTTTTGTAGAATTATTTCATTGCTTGAAGGCTAATCCTGAATTTGTTGGATGTACTAACAATGTTTGGTTTGGGATTTTCCCCAAAGAGGAAGGAAAGATCAATAAGCAATTACATTCAAAATTAAGTTCGTTCTGAAGGCTCACAGATGAGAATTTAAAAATGGAATTCTATTTCTATTTGAGTGTAGAGCGCTTCTACGTTACTTGGTGTTTACTGTGGTGTCATAGAACACCTTTTATGACAGCAGTGTTGTCAGCAAATCTTTCTTTACCAGAAGTCTGCTGCATGGTCCAAGTTCTGTCTCTAAAGCATTCACTGGGTCTGCCTTTAACTTAAAACAAGTAATGTTGAATATGAAACAAAACAAAATCATAATGTTTACATCATGCTTACAAAACGATGATGTTGAAATTCTTGTGTATTTTTTGTTTCTTGTTCAAATGCTCTGTCAGGTAGCATGCAATTATATTTTTCCCGCTTTGTCCACTTTTAACCATTTCTTCCATATCGCAGTTTGAACAGACTGTGTTCTGACTTCAGAAACAGCATGGAATGACTTTGAAAGCACATTTATCACAGAATCACAGAGTCATTCAGGTTGGAAAAGACCCTTGGGATCATCGAGTCCAACCATCAGCCCTACCCTACAAAGTTCTCCCCTACACCATATCCCCCAACATCTCATCTAAACGGCCCTTAAACACATCCAGGGATGGTGACTCCACCACCTCCCTGGGCAGCCTATTCCACTGTCTGACCACTCTTTCTGTGAAAAATGTTTTCCTAATGTCCAGTCTGAACCTCCCCTGATGGAGTTTAAAGCTGTTCCCCCTTGTTCTGTCACTAATCACCTGTGAGAAGAGACCAGCACCAACCTCTCTACAATGTCCTTTCAGGTAGTTGTAGAGAGTGATGAGGTCTCCCCTCAGCCTTCTCTTCTTCAGGCTAAACAGTCCCAGCTCCTTCAATCTCTCCTCATAGGATTTGTTCTCCAGGCCCTTCACCAGCTTCGTTGCCCTCCTCTGCACTCGCTCCAGCACCTCGATATCTCTCTTGTATTGAGGTGCCCAAAACTGGACACAGTACTCAGGGTGTGGCCTCACCTGTGCGGAGTACAGGGGGACTATCACCTCCCTACTTCTGCTGGTCACACTATTTCTAATACAAGCCAGGATGCCGTTGGCTTTCTTGGCCACCCGGGCACACTGCTGGCTCATGTTCAGCTGCTTGTCAGTTAGAACCCCCAGATCCTTTTCTTCCAGACAGCTCTCCAGCCACACCTCCCCAGGCCTGTAGCTTGGGGCAATGGGGTTGTTGTGGCCCGAGTTCAGGACCTGGCTCTTGTCCTTGTTGAAGCTCATCCCGTTAACGTTGGCCCACCGATCCAATCTATCCAAGTCTATCTGTAGAGCCTCTCTATCCTCATGCAGATTGACACTCCCGCTTAACTTGGTGTCATCTGCGAGGGTTAGGGTTAGGGTTTATGTGGCACTGAAATAAATTTTTTTAACTATTTAATAAACACAAGCATTTCGAATTACTTGATAAAAACATACCTCGATCTGACTCACACTGTAAGTCCTAAAAGCGATTAATATTACAGGCTAGCAAACATCCCTAGTAGAGCTTTGCTACTCTTTGTCCCTGTGCCTTGTGGGCATCACACAGTTGCAGTGATGTTCCTGAGTCAGTAGCAAGTCCCAGCAGCTTGCAGCTCTCATACTCTCCTTGCCTTGAGTCCTGAGGGTCCCCTTTAGGCACAAGGTGCCCTATAGAGAACAAGGGCTTGTCCACATGCACATGGGTATTCAGAAGAGTACTCACACCGTAGATCAGAAGACTATGAGATATTACTAATTTGGCATAAATAACAGGGACCTTTGGAACCTCAAGTTTGTTCTGTCAGCATTTAACAAATTTACCGTAGCATCCCACTCTAGTCACCGTTGATAATGTTAGCCTATTAGCAGCTTATCAACAATTAGAATGGAGCGGCTGGTACATTTGTGTACTCTGGGACTTGAGTACCTGGGTGCTTGCTCATGTCCAGGTGAAATGAGAGAGAGCAGGAGAAGTAAGATTTTGCTGAGTGACTTTAGAGGCAAAAATGAAAACCACCTGCCAGGTGACAGAGAGGTCTTCTAAACAGCACTGATATTTTTGGCACGTTATCCTTGAGCCAAAAGAATTTGTCTCTTCCTCAGGAGGTGGGTATTTGCTTTCCTTTCCTTTTTCTATGCAAGGTAAGCAAACAGTTTCCTGACCTGTTTTAAACTGCTGCAAAGGTAAAAGACACGATTCTGGCTCGAATGCCACAGAAACTGAGGCATCAGCTGGCTTTCCACAGCAGGAAAAGCCGAATTCCAAGAAGGAAAGCCTGCTGCTTTGCTGAGCAGGGAATTCCGTCAGGTCCTTTTCCGTGGAAGAGTAGAGTTGAACAAGAGCCTCCATGAAACCTTTTAATTACTTGGGCCATAATAAGTTGCACCTAGTGCCTTTTATGAAGATTTATTTGGGGTGAATATAATAGTTACAGCTTAAGGGGGATTTTCAAAGACAATGCAAGTTGTTACCCCAACTGGAAGTGGATAAACTGATACCCAAGGTTAGGAAGAGACTGCTCCACAGTCAGTGGCAGAGCTTAAAACCATATCTACACTTCCCAAGTCCCATGTAGATACTGTGTCTGACTAATGGCTACGCTGAATTTCAACTGGCATAATTGAGAGCTGACCTCCACATTGTTTCTTTCAGTTCAGAAATATCATGATGGTTTTGCTCTAGTTGTTTTATTGAAGCTTTTTGTTGTCTTATTTAAACCCAAGACCTCATTTGTGCAGATCAGCATGTTTTGTTGGTGCACTCCCTTCCTCTTTTTATGTGGTGTTAGAGGAGAATGGGTTCATACATATTTTTGCCATTATCTTGGACAATATCGTGGTACATGTGCTGTTTGGAAATAGCTTGAGTTTGGAGATGTTTGTTGGTCTTGGAATGCTGACTTACAGTGCATTTATGGAAAAAAAGCAGGAACCCAAGTTCAACAACATTCAGTGATAGTTTATAGTTGGAGCTTTTCCTTTATATTTATGCCAGTGGAATTTTGAAAAATGGCTGAAATTCCGTGTGGCAAGAAAGAGAGGTTTATTATCTGTGACTAACGCTTTGATGCATTTTTAAAAAATTGGTATTATTTGCTGTCATGCCACTTCTACACTTTTGCTGTATTGGTTGCTTCAGTTGCCTCATCATTTTAAACAGCTTTTCTTCTAGTTTTGATTGTTACTTTTATGTTACTCACTCTGTCATCTTCCTTTGGGGATCTGGCCAGTGCAACCACACTATCAAATCTGAATCTGTAGTAGGGGTAAGCTAGCCTTTGTGCTAGTTAGTAATTGAATCCAAGCTGAAGTCTGCATTTTTGGATGACAGTATTGAAATTATATGAAGTCTTTCAAAAACAAAGAGCAGAAATACCATATGGACCTGTTCAGGTTATTGTCTGCCTTGCTCATTCAAGGTAGGTATTTTTCAAGATCAAGTAGTCCCATTTTTTAAAGTAACTTTTAAGTCAGAAAAGAAAAATGGTTTCCTGTAACTCAGAATCTCAATTTACTTTTAGATCTAGCAGTACTCCTCTTTCCAAATACCAGCTGCCTTTATTTTGTATGGTTTGACAGTCCTTTGCTTGTATCTGTGTTGATGTGCAACACTCTGAAAATGTAGTTTTGCCATTTATCAGTATTAACTGGAATTTAATTGAGGATAAAAATCGGGTGATCCTTCCCACAAAAATTCCCAAAAGAGAATATACCTGTACTCAAATTAAAAAGCTTTTCTCCTTCTGTGGGTCTCTAAGCCCTTGTGAAAAAGTAACTGTGTGACAGCACTGTCAAAATGTACTAGGGGAGACAAAACTGCTTTTTCTTCTTCTGTTTTATCTCTGTTAGGGATGCCGCTAGGCAGTTCATGCTCCTGTTGATGGAAGTGACAGTAGATACTTGTTACACAGGGTAAGATCCTTGTTTTTGCAGTGGTCTCTCTGCCTCACAAAGGCAAAAGGGCAGCTCAGCACTGGGGAGTCCCCAGCTTGCAACTGAAAGAGAAATGGTACTTGGCTACAGCATGATGCTGCATACAGCAGTTTTGGACACAGGAAACATTTCATCAGGAGAAGAAAGATGTTAGTGCTGCTACAGGCATTCGGAGTAGTGCAACTCCTGTAACTGCAGCAAGTAATGGACTTGTTCTGCAAATGCAGCGGGGTCTGTGTCCCGGGCTGCTCGGAGTTTGGGAGGGCAGCATGGCATCCCTCTGGAAGGAGAGGGATGAAATAACCAGCTCTTGGATTTGATAAATCAAGTCGCTATATTCACTTACGAGTGGAAAGAGGCTGTCTTTGTTGTGCTGCTGAATGGGAGAGGAGCTGCAGAGCGAAATGGCTGGTGGTAAGGGTCCAACATCTGCAGCTGTAGTGTTGTTGCATGGACAAAATTCCTGATGCTCAGGCTTCTTTTAGCCTGTGCACAGCTCAACACTGTGCATATGCGTGTGCTTTGTTATGTTATCTGCTGGGAGCTAGTTAGTACTTAACCAGCAGTGAATTTCAGCTTCCAGCATCTCCTAATCAATCTATATGACAAGATCCCTCTACAAGTCCTTCAGCTAGTTTTACATGCTGCTTTGCTAATCACAGAATGCATCAGGACTGTATCTGCTGTGTTGTTAACCATGTCCACTGACATAACTTTGTCAAACAAACTATCAAGATACTCGGCTGTGCAAAAAGCAGTTATCCTCTATTCACCGTATGTTTTCTTCTAACACTCGTTTCAGCCTCATTTCTTTTGGTGCCTTGGACTGTCTTTCTAGCTGCTATTCATACAGTATTCCTGTGCTCCTGAAACATAAATAGTATTTGACAAAGCATTTTTTCTGTGTAATTTTGTTTGAAATTCATTAAATTTGCTGATTAGCATTAGCTTAAGAGGTCCCTCTATGTGTCTGAAACTGTGAAGGGGCAGAGTAACAAATTTGGCTATAAAGTGCTGTCTAATCTGGACCTCTAGTTTCAAAAAGTCAGAAATAATCCTTGTGAGTTTTATCTCGGTATTATTTGGACGTCCTAACCATCCTTATTCAGTACAGGATTGTTACCAGGCTGTCTGATAAAGTGAAACCTGCTCTATACTCAGGTCCAGAGATCACTTATGTACACTTTAAAACAGTTCTTGTCATATTCTGGCCACCTTTCTCCCCCTTCTTCACCCTCGCCTGCCCCACCACAGTGTGCACACCAGGACTGTTTCCCCTCTACCATTTGATCTGCCTTTTGAGGAGGACTGTCTCTTTTTGTCATATTTATAGTCAGACCCATTGTATATTCCATGGAAAATTCTTCCTAAATCTTCTCCCCTCTCAGGTTATTCTTTTTTTTATTATTATTATTTTTTTGCCGTCTCTGTTAGCTTTCCACCAGACTGGAGGGCTCATTAAAGCAGTACTGTACAGGAAATCGAGAGAGGCGCAAGAATGGGACCCTGCTCGCCAAATAGGGAAAGTTGGCAATTCTTCGCTAACAGGGAAATTCCTTGGCTTCAAGGAACGGCTTCATCGAGAGAGTGCGCTATTGAAGAGGCATACGGGGCACGAAATGCTGCTTGAAATGCCGTTCCACAAATAAATGGCATTTTGGTTATTCACACGTTATGGTGAGGTTCTATCAATAATGTTCAAATATCGTATTCAAATTAATCTGAAATGAAATTTACGGTTTTATCTGAGTGGTCTTGAAATCAAACTGTGAGTGTCAGGGGGGAGATCAGTTCTGGGCATCAAGAAGTTAACAGCATGCATAGTAATCTCCTACAGAAGGTGTTTCCAGCTGACTGCACCTCTGATCTCAGACAGCACAGACAGAGCAGAAATGAACCTCTGAAAAAACTCCCTTTCCTTAGTTACTGCTTATTCAAGTAAACGTAAATGGCACCATCTTTCAAGCCAGAAAGAGATGGAGGTCAGAATGGGAGAATTTATGATGCTGTGCTATTTTGGATGGGATCGGGATGGGGAGAAGGAAAGGGGAATGATCAAAATATCCTGTGTGGAAACACTGTGAGTTATATTCATAACACATCTGTGCGAGGTGTAGTCAAGGTTGGCTCACTAATAGGAATTTGGTGAGATGGAAGGGGGAAAAAAAGTGCTTCTCTGTATAAGAGTCTATATGAAAAAAAGGAAAGTATCAAACGGTAATGAATCCATAATGAAATAACTTCTGTTGCAGTTACTGAGGGCACAGTGTTTTGGGCATTGCAGAAGACTTTTTTCCCCTCCCTGAAAGGAAACAGGAAAGCTAATATGGGATTCTCTTCTGTTTCTAAACCAGTTTTGTGGTATGACAGTCAAAATTAAAACTTGTAAGATGCATATTTGCTGTTTTTTTCACTGAAAATTCTGTGACGTCAGTATTTATGTAATGTCAAACTGTATGGTTTTTGTAAGTATATCACACTTGGGTCATATTCTAAATCACTATAGCCAGGGCTGTGGGTAGGAGAGGTTTTGTTTCATAAGGAATTGTGAGAGTTGGGAATTGGCTTTAAATTCAGTACTGCTCCCTTCCCCTTTTATCCCTTCCAGTTTTAAAATTGTCTCTTAGAGAAAATGTATGACTAGGAGACAGGAGAGGCTTTGACTGACTTGCTGTGATTTCACATACAGTAGTACAGTAGTGTGCATGTGTGACATTGAATAATATTTTGTAATGAGGAATCAGAACTTGTCAACCCAGAACAGCTATCTGGAATATATTTGTAATCCCCCACTTCAACTATTATTTTCCAAAAAAAAAAAAATTATTCTATCTTCATTATTCCAGCCAGCTTTTGTGTACGAGTTAGTTGAACAACGGAAGTATTTCAGCTTGAGATAGGGTTGATGGCCAAATGAAACATGCTCAAAACTTCAATTTCATACACCTTAATACCTAAATATTATAAGCTAACATATCTATCTAAACATAATTTATATATGTGTGTGTGTATATATACATTAGATGGTGCTCTGCAAGAAAGACGACTTTGTGTGTATGTAGTTTCCTTCTTACAGTGTAATACTGATGTGCAGTGTTTACTAGAGGATGAGATGTTGATAGTTTGGATGTTGAAATGCATCACTCAGTATCTTAGATAATCCGTGATAATCTTGACCAAAACACATCAAGTCTTCGCATTGAAGTCACCAGGCTTTAGATTAGATCCACAATCTTACAGGTTTGCCCAAAGCAGAGTTTGCTGGGGACTTCTCAGGTAGAAATTGCCACACTGCAGATGAAGCATCCGAGGAACCATTGTTCAGCTGCCGGGAAAACTTTGCCAAGATCATCCTTGGTTGCCATCCATTGGGGTAGAGGCACCGAGCTCCCAGCTCTGCGTCCTTCAGCAGCCTGTCATGCATGCAGACTTTTATCGAAGTCCTGGCTCCCGACGCTGCCCAGCAGTTGGTCGCTTGCAGTGGAGGAAGCCTGCCTTGGGTTTGGGTCAGTACTGCTGCAGGTGCATGGGCTCATCCGACAGGCCACTCTCCAAAAAACAGTTGTTGGGCTTTGTCATGTCAGAAGGTTGGAATCCACTTAGTGACAACTGAACAATTAAGGACAATTATGCTTTCAACTACATTAACGAGTAACTCAGTAGTAAGACATTGGAAGGAAATGACCCGTTGTCTAACACCCTCGTAATTTGTGACTCATGGCAT
This sequence comes from Strix uralensis, assembly GCF_047716275.1. Lineage (NCBI taxonomy): Eukaryota > Metazoa > Chordata > Aves > Strigiformes > Strigidae > Strix > Strix uralensis. Next base: position 65,822,102 of record NC_133975.1, read on the forward strand.
CATTGGAAGGGTGTTTGAACTTCTCTTTGTTTTGGTAATATGGACTGCATAAATATTTTCCCACATTTTTTTCCAGTTTTACACACTTCGTTATTCCTTTTATGTGGCTGTAAATTCCATTCTTCTGTCTCCTTTAAATGTTTATCTCTGCATAAGCCATCTAACAGCTGAGTCTGCCCATTATGTTCACCGCCTTGGCTTTAGTCTGCACTGGTGGTCACATGAGGAAAGCACACCTGGAGTCATGAAGTGAGTGCTCTTCCCTGAAACCTCCTCTGGAAAAATACTCTTTGGGATGGGGTTGCGACTGGTAAAGCAGAAGCACATCAAGCTTCAGGAGGTGAAGTTCACTCACAAGGCAGGAAGCGCTCATCTCTGGCCTGGAGTTTCCCAGCAAAGTTACTGCGCACCAAACACCGTGTCAAAATTATTTATAGAATTAATTGAAAAGCACGGAAGAAGCTTGTTTAATGAAACTGTTTAATGCACTTCCCATGTCATCATTTTATAGCTTCTGCCAAGTGGATGTTATGTCTTGTCTTTTCTGTCTTTTTAATGAATTTCACGACTTAGTATAATAAGCAGTTTTTATCTGTAGCAGTAATGCTCCAACATTTTAACTCTGTCAGAGAGGAGAGCTCTGCAGTTGAATACTTCACTATATATTGCTCTTAAAATGCCTGTTTTTCATTGGCGATGACTTGAGTGAAGCACTTGAAAACACAGTTTGAAGTGTTTACCTGTGGACATGAAGACAACACCGATTGGTAGATGAGTTCTGTTTTAAAATTTGGACTTGAGAAGGCATTAGCCAAGCTGCAGTGCTTGCTTATGCTACCCTTTCCATATTGACATACTTTACAAGAACATCTTTTTCAGTGTTTAGGTTAACTATTTTCTCTTTTCAGCTCTACCAGCTCAGCTGAATGATTTTCTCTTTTGTATGTTCCCTTAGAAATGAAGCTGAATTCTTTTCATTAAATTCACTAACACAAAAAATAAGCCTAAATCTCAAGTGTGATGGAAGTGAAAAATTATTGGCCAAACACAATATTTTTTCCTAATCTAAATGGGGATATGATTGCTCCTGCAGCTGCTGGATAGCTATTGTAGGCTGTTCTTACGGATATCACATAATTTATCTCATTCACTTCTGTAAGGACTGTTTTGTTAAAATGCCAACACTAAATAGCTCTTCTGAAACAAAATCTGGTGTTTAATAATATGCAGGGATGCTCATTTATGGTGACCAACGCCTTACATACATGACCTAATCTACCAAAGCTATTCCTTTGCAGACACATCAGCCTTCCTGGATGAAAGGAAGACAAGTGTCATGCCTGTGCAACCACGTCAGTGACAGCTGATACCTGGAAATATTGAAAAAAAACAAACCCAGCCCTTTGTCTGTTGTAACCACATCAGAAGAGAGACTGAAGATGTTGAAGAATAATTTTGCCTTTTATACCTGTAAAGAGGTTCATTCATTTTGGAAGGGAAACAGGCTCAGCTATTCCTTCTGTTACGCCTCTTCTGTGAACAGACATGAATTTGTGAGAGCTGGAAAGAGATTGTTTCAGCCCTGATGAATTCAGAAATCTTCTTTCATTTCTTTATGTGCAGAGCTTCTAGCTTTGACATCTTGACTAAGCTGCATCTCTTCCCTCCTCCACTTCTCATTTGTTCTTTTAGACTTCAGATGTTTTATTGTATCAGGCCAAATGTCCGCTCCAGCCGGTGTCCTCCAGCTGTATCGTCCAGATTTCCAAGCTTCATCTTTACAGTTAGCAACACATCAGAGGAAGGCTGCTCAGGCAGTAGAGAGTACCAAACTCTCAGCATTAACTGGTCATCAGTGCTAGTTTGGGGTGTTACTGGGTTTTCCAGTGTGGTGCCATCAAAATGTTCTCGTCCTTCAGCATTTTTAAAGTAGCAGGTTACTGTGCCCCACCTCTTCACAACTGACATTTTTTCCTTGGATTTTACGATGTGTTTTCAGTGTTGGTAATTACATTAATGGAAAAGCTTAGCCGCACCAGCTTCAGCTTTTCACAGCTCTCCTCTCCAGCTGGACAGCAGAGTTGGCTCGGGGTGTGTTAGTAACACACAGCCCTTCAGCCTGGAGCTCCTCAGTGAGGGAGCCATCCCTTCTGCTTCTCCATAGGCAAAAGAGCACAAAAGCCATCCTGGAAAAGGACAAAGGCTTTTCCCTGAGCCGACGGGAGTGCTTACCCCTTGCATGGATCAGACTGACAGGCCTCCATGACAGGGGTTTTCTGTCATTTGTGGTGCTGGTCCACAGCACAAATTTTAAGATACATATTTTTAGGTGAACCATTAAATTGCATGTTGGTGGTATATAGAAATCCTTCCTCGGTAGTTACCAATCTCCACACCTTTCATCAACAAGAGCTAGGGAGAGTCATTTGTCTATTTACTACTGTTCTGCTTTTAGCAAGGCATGCCTCCCTGCTCTGAATAATCCCCTATCAAATGGAGCTGTGTTCTGTCTTGATGTCTTGCTGTTCTGTCTGGACAGTGTAGCAGGCTTTGCAGACTTTCAGAGGCTTAAGACAGATAAAGCGATGATTAGAGTGTAGTTGTTGTTGACAGTAGACAGTGAGCTGCTCGGTAAAGATAATGGCTGTGGCTGGGAGTACAGATGAGCACAGGCCGTGCCACGCTCCTGTTACACCTTTATGGTGGCAAGAACAGGTTCCACATGTTCAGAAACAAATTCCTTTCACAGCATTTAAAATTAAGGAACTGTATATAAATGCATCTCTGCTTTCATCTAAGTGAAGTGAACAACCAACATAGTAGTTAGGTGTCCAACCAAACAGAAGATGGAAGAGCCACTTTGATGAAAGAAAATTATACATAAGGAAAAATTATGAAGAAAGTCTATTCCAAGTGGAATTTTCTTAGGCTTTTATGGTAAAGAAACTGTTCTTTTGCAGATTTTTGCTTTTCCTGTTTCCCATGCCACCTGCAGTTTATCTACTTATAAATACAGTTTCCTGGTTTTATTACTTGGTAGGAAAATCATCTCTTGTTGTTGGCTTCTATCACACTAGAGGTTTAGAGTTTCCACCACCAGTCAGTACCTTGAGACCAGTGGGAGGTCTCGGGTAGCAGTGGTGGTCAATCCCAACACTGCTACCCGTCCTCTTTGCATGGATGTGTTCTCACATTGGCTTAGAAAGTTTACCAGAAAGTTCAACATTTCAGAGTTGAAATAAAACAGGATAAATGTCATTTTGACTAACAGAGGTAGCATCAGACAATCGACAGCCAGCTGTCACTGCTTTGAGGAGAATGCAATCCATCGAGAAAGGCCTCTTGCATCCCGAGCTGTCCAGATCGTGGAGGGAAATTGTAAACTAGCTTTACAGACAGTAACTCTAAGCATCCTTGACAACAGCACTCCTTATAACAAATTAACTAACAAAGCTAAATACTGAGAAATATTCATTTGAATGGATCTGAGGAACTCTTTTCCTCTGTTGGGGAGAGGGCAGCTAAAAATCTAGACACAGAGATGTCTATAAACAAGGGATGACCAGCCACGAAGATACTGGCTAATCGCTGACGCTGTTGAATGCCACACTGTAGAAACTAATTTACCTTTTCTGTCACAGAAGAAGAGCAGCTGGTGAACTGGAGGTTAGCAGAACCTTTCTTCTCTAATGAGAAATGTGTTTGAAGAGCATCATTTGTGGCACGCTTCTGTCCAGGAGTGGGAAAGCAGATGATGTGGTCAATTTAAATTGTTAAATGATACTAGCGATATTTCTGGAGCTAGAAGATACAAGCTTTTGATGTAAGTTCTGTGGTGTCAAATGTGTTTATATATGCAGGGACTTGTAAAGTGTGACTGGATTTCTCTTTCTTTGAGCTCTCTTTTCTGCTGCAGTTATTCCTGTTTTTACTGATAGCTTGTGGGGACTGTTCCTCTGCTCTCCACCTCCCCCACCCCCATGCTTTGACATTTGAGTGTTGGGGGTTTTTTTTAACCTTACTTTAAAGATGAGTGGTGGCCAGAAGCCAGCTGTGTGGTGGATGTGCTTCTGCTTCTAGTGACATATAAATTTCTAGGTTGGCTTATGGATGCGTGCTGCTAACATACCTGGTATCAAGGTGTGAGATGAGGAAATAACCTTTCTCTAAGGCACGTGATAGGTATGACTTTTAGTCCTATCTGAAGCTCTCTGCAACGAGCTCTCCATTCCCTGGTGCCCAGTGGTGCGTGCACATGATGTTTCGTGGGACTGTTCTGAATGGGAGTCCATCTCATGGTGACCTGAGGCTGCAGAGGACTGAGCTCCTGCCAGCCTCTCCAGCCCTCTTTTCCAGGTAGGAAGCTTTGCTCTTTCTGTGGTTTTGAACAGCTGACAGAAGCTGGCTCAGATGCCTAGCAGTAAGGAATCCAAAGCAGGACTGAAATAATTTTGAAACCTTGTTATAACAGCTTAGTTAATGAGCACTGGGGGGCTACATCTCTGTTAAAGCAATTTCCTAGAGCATTGAAAGTTCGTAATAGTGGTCTGCTACTGAAAATACCTGTTTAAAGAGTTTAGGCCCTGGCACTCTTCTAAAGCCTTTAGGGATCTCAGAGAAGCTGCCCACAGCTGCAGACAACTCAAGCATCCCGCATCTCTTCTTCCAGCAAGTTCCGAGTCAGCGAATAAATTATGAATGCAACCCTATGTTGTCAAAATGTGGTGGACTTTAAAGGCACCCCCTTTCTGAATTTCCCTGTCCTTTTATAATGCATTATTCAAATTATGAATCCAAGGACTCTTTAAGTGTGCTTCTTTCTGAAATAAAATGATTTTCAGACTGATTTAATGACACATGAAGCCATGAGTACTTCTAGGGTTGCTAATGCAGAGCTCTTTGATGTTCCTGGGAGAGTGACTTTGAAAGTCATTCACTCCGTGCTCATCCTAGCTGGAAACTTTGTAAGTAAGGGGCTGGCTAGTCTGAGCTGTAAAAACCAAGAGAGTCCTCACATACCCAAACATGTGTTTCATTCTAGTAGACCAGGTATCCAGGTATGCATTTCAGCACTGGACCAGTCTGGAAATTGTTGCTGACTTTTTCTCATCTGCAAACTGAATACCAGAGCCTCTAAAGATGCTTTTTCCATACTTTTAGACATTGATACATCTGATGATTTTGCAAAATGTGGCTTTTTTCCTTGATATTTTTAATCTTTTATTACAGCTGTGTTTAAAGGGCTCACTTCATGACTGATTTTAGCATTATGTATAAATGCACAGTTCTGGTCTTGGACTTTTTTGGACTGTATGGGTAGTACATGAAGCTGTGATGTTTGTCTGCAATTATGACATGAGCAGTCATGCTAATACACTGACATTTAATTGAAGAACTTAGTGTTGTGTAAAGCAAAAAAGGAATGGGTTTGCTCGCTTTATATATATCTGTGACGTGCAAACTTCTGCTACGTATTCTGTATTTGTATGTAACCACCAGCATAAGGTATCAGTCAGGTCTCTTAAAGAGCCAGACCCAAATGCTCAAATCTTCTTCATGTATACAAATAAATTATGGCCCTTACCCGACAGAATTAAAGTGCAAAAACTTCAATTTATTACTGACCAGGGGCATAAATGCAACTCACTCCACTAATCTGGAGAAAAAAGAGAAAAAGGTATAGTTGTCACTTGTCAGTTTATTAGCAGTATCCCAGCTCATGGTAGCAAGCCTCAGACTGTGCAAAGATCATTTCTCTCTGTGGCCCCCTCTTGCCCATCTCCACTTTCAGCTCTTGTTCTCAGGTCATTCGTGCAAAGCAAATATGCCAGCTCCCAGCTCTGCTAGGTGATACCAGCAGCCTGCCTGCCACAGCCCAGTATGCACTGGATGTCTAGCCAAGGCCATACTTTAGCAGCAAAGTATATTGAGAAAACCCACATATATATTTCACTACCTCACTCTCTGATGAAGGAAACAAAAATGAACTGTTTCCTCTCCTACAAGTACTTGCTGTGGGATTTGTTGATGGATAAATCTCTTCTTTAGTCAGAACTTCCTTTTTGAAAGCAGGAGTTGGTTGCTAAACTGTTAAGCAGCGGAGTTACTTTTCTGGAAGGTGGCTGGAAGGATCCTGCTTTCACTTCGGGGAGACTGAGACTCTTTCTCTACAAGCAGTCTGTTCTGTGGCTGCGGAGTTTCTGTGTGTTCAGTTACTTGTGGTACAGTAGCAATGCAACTAACACGTATAATTCATGTTATCTAATTATTTAAAAAATGCATCTAAAACTTCTAAGTGGGAACTTGCCAATTGCTACCCCTGTCTTTGCTGCTGTGGCCATGGGTGACTTCTGGCCTCAGTTCCTCACTTGGAGGTTTCTGCTCCTGACAGTGGAGTTTTTCCCATGTTGGTCTTGTGTCCACTCTGTTATTGATACAGGTCGTCAAGCAGACTGTTTCTCATTCTTCTTTCTTACTGGTCTGCTGGTAGTGATATGCTGTGATCATAACTAAGGTTTTGTTAGCTTTTTTTGTATATATAGCATAACTCCTTATGGTAATACTGTACAAAGGGAAGCTACAGCTAAAACAAGGCACACATTAATCGTCAGACTTCTGGCTAACTTGGCTGTTATGGCTAGGCAAGCCAGGCAGTAGTCACCTGTCCATGCGCAATGCCTTGTTACAGATAAAACCAGGCTAAAAATAAGGTCAAGAGCAGATGAGCCAGGGCAAGGCTAGACGAGTCCTGAAGCCTCTGTTAAGCTAATGCAGAGCTGTGATCTGATATCAGTGGTGGGAAGGCAAGGTGTTAAAGTGTTCCTTAGACCATGGGGCCATACAGAAGGTAAGCTGTGCATTGTTACTCTCTGTTACTTTTCCTCTTTGCTACAGTAGTGGATGTGGAGAGCATCCTTGCTGTGCCCTTAAGCATCTGATTGTCAAAGTAGAAGCCAATAGTCCTTCAGCAAAGAATGGCAGCATGTTCAAAACAAGCTCAGTTTGATCCTGAGACTTATTCATCATCTTTTTGACAGTCATCCACTAAACCTGGAGTATCTGAGATGACCTGTGTTTTAAATCTCACCACACCTGTGGCACTTTCTGCAAATCTGTCCAAGAACCTGACAAGTGCATTGTGTGAGTCCTTGCAGTATTTCTCACACCAGAGCGGTGACAGCTGGTTTTACTTAAAGCTCTAAAACATATCGAAGGAGTTTCCAGCATGCATAAATACCAAACCAGTTTATATCATGTCAGGACTATGGAAGGAAGGTTGTTAGAGAAATGATCTCATAGGTGTAGATCTGGCGCATGCCGTGGGCCTCATTCTTTTCTAAAAACAACTCAAGTCTTTTAAAGTTGGCATGCCTCAGACATACACCTCCTGCTTGCTTTATATTAACCAGACTCACTCTGGCTCTGGAAGTTAAAGGCTATAGGTTTATTCAGTAACTTTGATATCCAGTTACTTTAGTAGCACGGTGCCTGCTAACACCCCTCACCCAGCTATGTTTTCTAGCTGCTGCTTATCTCAGTATGATTGTATGTGTTAGAACCTCACAGCGACAGCTCCGCTTCCAGCAACATTTCTCACATGCTTTCTAAGACCTAGAGCATGGCAAGTCCACAGACGAATCTCCAAGTGCTTTCACCATGAATCAACTGAATGTGGAGCTGTTGCAGTGGGAACTAAGTGTCCTGCTTGTCTGTCAAGTGTAAGTTTGCACCAGCAAGCTCCTGTTCTCCGGTAGTGAGAGCTCAGGAACTGGATGAAGTTCCCCTTTTACTTTTTGTGTGACCAGTTTCTGGTCATGGGATGGAAGAAGAACAGTTAATAGTTGACCCAAATTCAGACATATTTAATTATAGTTTCCTTAATTGCATTTAAGTTCTGGCTCTGTTTTGTGTATGTTTGCTGCCAGATAAGGATAACCTACAGTTTTAGAAAACCCTCATGCCAGGTATGGAAGTGATGACAATAAAATTATGGGGTAAAATTCCAGCCATTTCCATTGGAAAAGTTTATCCTGAGTTGGCTCTAAACTTACTCAAATATATACAGAGTTATGCCTTTGGTGGTTCTACGTGGCTTTCTACATGTGTGACTGGCATTGATCCATCATGTAAATGAGCGCTAGGAACTGTTTTCACTGATGATGCGTGGAAGGGAAGAATCCTTCCCGTTACATCAGAGCAAAGCTGACTCTGCAGAGCCAACAAGGAATACAGAGCAGGAAATCTTCAATCCTTCCCAGAATTATTCTGCAGCTGAAATTGCTAAGGTACCAGAGAAGCAAATATTTTATGGAAGCAGTCAGCACTTCAAAATACTTTATTTTCTCTTTCAAGTCTAACAGCAAAGTAAGATTTGTGTTTGTGGCCCATTGAGTTCATGCATTTAATCAGAGATTCAGACCTTCCTTTAATCCCTGTTTGTAATTCTACCAGTCACTGTCACTCTAAGCGTCCCACTGCAGAGAATATAAACAGAGCTAATGCTCTAAGCTGTAATTTACTTAATCATCTCAGGAGCCTGGAAGATATCCAGACTGCATATGAAGTCACAAGAAATTTTTTTCTCTCTCTTTTCTTAATTCCTCAGTGTGGTTAAGATACAGTGAAAGTGAACTTGTGTCTGAACCTAATTGCTACTATTTTTATTTCACAGACTATTTCATCAGACCAGAGTCAGCATTACCTTGCAGTCCTGCTGTAGGCTGGGAGGTCCTACTTCCATTTTGGTGGTGTTTCTTCCTCCTAGGCTTCCCCTCCAGTCTTTGCTGCATTACCACAGCTCTAACAGCAAGCCACACTCATCATATGACTGTCTTTGGTCACATTTGGTGCTTCCTCCTTAGCCCATCTCTAACACCAGTCAAGCACCCTTTAAATAATCCATCCCAACTTGGAAGGAGTCTTACAGACCATTGATGGAGAACAGAAACAGTGAGGGGATGGTGGGAGGCTGTTTCTCAAAAAAATCTTCATTCCATCTCTGATGTCATATCCTCCCTCTCAAGGGAGACCTTCAAAAAAAAGATGAGCCTGAAAAAAAAAGTTCATAATCTTACTATGTAAAAAAACTCATGCACTCAATGGGATACTGGTTCATGGCATACAACACACAGCAGAAGGAACACCTGGTGCCTGTTCATGTCTTTAATTTTGCTTTCCCATGCCTTCATTTCTTGGCATCTCCTGGGCAACTTTTATTCATCTCGAGTTTTTCTTCTTAATGCTTTAAGTCCTAAATATCTTCAATTAATATTTTAAATTTTATTTAGTGTGTAAAGTGATGCCTGTGTTTGTTTAGGTTTTCAGTATTTTCAGACTACTTCTGTGTTTGTGCTGTGTGACAAGTTGCTTTTTTGGCCTTTCTGAAGCCCCTTTGGCTACCCTCAAGTGAAGAGTACCTTCTGTAAACATATTTACACTACCCCTTAGTTCATGTAGGTTTTGAAATGCAAATAAGTTCATATTCTTTTTAAAGTAGATGTATTTTTTAAAGCTCAAAATTAAATACATTCTCTATTTAACCTAAAACTGTCCACAAAGTACAATGCATGTTGAAGTGATGGAAGCACTTCCTCCTCTTTAAAATTCTGTCCCTGTTATGGTGCAGGTTTGGGTAGGTAAGGATTTGTCCTGTCTACTCCTCTGTGTGATAGCTAGCAGCCACATAACTGCTTTCAGAAGCAGCCCCGGGAAGAGGAGAGTGTTTTGACGGCTGCTGGTCTGGGCTGCACAGCAAGCTGGGGCTGCACCAGTGAGAAACATTATCCATGACATTTCATTTAAATGAGAACCCAAGGGAAAAAAAGTAGGAACAAATACAGGACTGCTTGCTCAAACACTATTCCTGGTGTCATTTGCTTCAGCAGGAGCTGTATGGTTGTCTCTTGAGTTTTTATTTCACTTTTGAATTTAATCTGATTTCATTCAAAAAGTAGCCAAAAAAGCATGGAGAAATTACACATCTAAAGATCCAGGACTGTGTTCACCGTAGGGTTGCAGTTCTCACATGGGAGGCATGGCTTTTAAAGTGGTTTTCTCTGCCTGGTTATGCCAGCGAAAGAACTTGGGCCTTGTGAACGTAGGGTTCTGGTTTTTGTATGAAATCTGATTTTTGTGTGCAGATCTCCATGTTTATCACAATGCAAACAACATTGCTATGGAAAGTTACATGTAGAACATTTCAAACCATTTATTTTTTCTAATAGAAAAGGTTTGCATCTTGGTGGTCCCAGTTTTCTCCACTATCCACTCACTACTATACATGTCAGGGCCTCTGTCATTCATGCTCATGAAGAAAAAGCCCAGTGTTTTTCTAATATTTCTCAATCTGTCCCTTTTCCACCCACATTTGACATGATGCTGAGAGCAGCTCCCTAAAGCAGGAAACACTGAAATCTCACCCATGTTCCCTCTTAGCCATGAGGATCCTGGCAATCACTAATGCTTCACGTCCATTTCAGCAGGGCTTTCAAAAGCAAGCTAAATACCCACTAAATTATACTAAATAATTGTTTTTTATTAATGCTCAAGTGATTGTTCTGCCTCCCTTGAGGGAAATGTTAAATCTGATTCTTTCCTCCATGTAACTGCACTATGTTTTTGCAGAAGAACAACTGGCTTGCTTTGTGGTATCAAAATTTCATAGATAATATGTATTTATTGTGAAATACCTTAGAGACATACCCTGTAGGGTGCACACTGGCTCCTGGAAGCACTTAACAGATTGGGACTTTAACATACAGTGAAACATATAGTGAAACCAGGTATTTTTATGGCCACCTCACTTGGTTAGGTTTGATTCAGATACAAACTCTCCCTTTTGCTTAGCCCCCAAAAACAAGCAAGAAGTTTTGACAACAGTTAAGTAAGAGTAATAACAAACTTGTGTACACATTCCATCAAAGACAATAATAGTATTAAGGAACCAAATCTCAAGAGTCAAGACTGCAAGTCCTGGTGTAGGTGTTTTGTGTGAGAAGGGGGGATTCAGGGCAGTGACACTTAAGTATAGATTCTTTTCATGACACAAAAGCTGTTGTGGGACTGTTAGAAAGTCATTCTGATACTTCTGGAGTAAAAGGCAATTTCATACAATTCTTCAAGAATTGGCCTACATGATTCTTCTTTTCTTCCCTGGGTTTTCCAAAGGCACACTTCAAAATAAGCCTTAGTAGGCAAAAAAATCAGGGGCTTTCACAGATTTGTTGAAGTGCACGTACTGACCTTTGTTATAATTACACAACCTGTTATGTTTTTTGGCACAGAAGCTGACAGGTATCCTTGTGGTCCTGCTGAAGTGTGTGGGAGCCAGCTGCCAAAACATCTGTCCATCCACTCCTGGTAGCTTCTTGTTCCACATCTAAAGGGCCAGATCTTCAGAAGGCATCAACATCTTGAATTGTTCTTTAAAGGTAGTTAGTCAAGAACAAACAAAACAGTTAACAAAGCATATTGTGGAACTGTTAAAAATCCACTGTAACACTTGAAATGCTTCTTTATCTGTCTGAGTTCCATGGGTGCATTTACATGGCAGATGAGTCTTTGTATAAGGAGGTTGCTGAGGACCTTTGACAATCTGATCTGCATTAAGCATATATAAAATCTGGAGCAAATCTCAGTCTTTGGCTTTAATAGGCTTGAAGCTACAGGATAACTTTTTCACAATGGCTTTTTTGTGTCTTGAGGACAGTCATGTTTATGAGACCCCCTGGGAAGAGTGAGACAAGTAATGTATGAGTATGGTAATCATATTAGATACAGGGATTACAGAGAAGACGTCTCAGAAACATTCAACAAGACAACAAGAAGCAACTGTCACAACTTGGAACAGGGGGAATGAGAGTAGATACTAGGAAAAAATGGTTCACAGGGAAGGTGGTTCCCTGAACTGGGGCCCAGAGAGGTGCTGGGACATCCATCCATCGAGAGTTTCAAAGTGACCAGAATAGGTCTCTGGCAGCCTGCTGTAACCTTGAATTTGGCCCTGCTTTGAGTGGCCTCCGAGAGCCCTTCCAACCCGAGTACTTCTGCCAGTGAATCTCAAAGCAAGGTGGGGAAAGGTTATTTTCAGCTAGTTCCTTTGGTTACCAAGCTCTGTTTCTGCCCTTACTCAGTCTTTTCAACCTGTTGGTCAAAGATGCTGATGGCCTTCCCTCAGAGTCAGGTGGAAGCTGTAAGTGGCTGACTTCTCTGGAAAGGGTCTGAGATGTCATCACCAAGGCTGGCCCTTGACAGTCAGGAGTCGCAGGGTCTGACCAGACAACCTGCTAAATACTGAAATCAGCCTGATACACCAGTTATCTCTACACAGTTTATTCCACATGTGTTTTCTGTGGAGAATTCTGTATCACAAAGAAAAATATCCTCAAAAGCAGAATTTCTTGGAGTACCTTCACTGTTCACTTCACAAAATTGCTTCAGTTTTTAAATCTTGTGCTTGGTGAACCTGAGCAAGGGTGTTAAACATTATCTTCAGGGTATAATACAGCTGCTGGTATCATCAGCTGCCTTTCTTAAGTGAGCCATCCTTTTCTCCACACCTTTCTTGCATTTGACCATGAGAGGAGCTTACAGCTCATTTTTTGTGTCCAGTAGTTTCTCTTGTCGCTGTCCTGGATGCAGATGCACAGAAGTTCAACAAAATAAAATAAACAGACGAAGCTCTATAGCAGCCTTAAAGATCTAAGCATTAAGACTGGGAAAAAGGTCAGAGAAAAACTTGGTGAGAATGCCTGTCTCCACCCTGGTAACACAGGTTTTGAGAACTGAAGAAAACACAGAGCTTCAAGAAACTATAACTAGGAGAGAAAGCAATCATGGAAACTCCTATTCATCCAGTGGTTAACAAGTAGAAAAATGTGCAATGGCTACTTAGTGCAACTTTAGAAGTGACATTATGAGCTGGCCTAGTTTCCTTTCTTTGAAAACAGCATAATGGAATTTTTTAGTTGCTACAGAATACAGCTGTCCTTGGGGACATTTTATACATTAACACACTCGTTAAGAAGGGATATACATTGATCCCAATTTGTTCCAAACTGATTTTTCATTATTTTCATTTTGAATTAGTGAAGTTGTGGAGCCTCCCTAGATACTGTTGCCAGCTGCATTTCCAGGAAAAGGCTAAATTAGGCAGATGGATGCTTGCTTCTCCTAAATTTTTTCAGTGGGTCATAATCTTTTGCCAAAAAGAAACTCTAGCTTATGGCTGCCTTGGTGACATCATCCTGCCCCCAGGGACTCTGAATGTGTGGCCGGCACACCTGTTGTGCAGTGGTGGGTCCATGCCAGGACCAGCCACAGCTCTCCCAGCCAATGATCAGCTCATGCATCCCGGCTCCCCCGCTGGCCTTGTGGGCAGTTTTACCGGAACACCCCAACATAGCGTTGTCCTTCTCCAGCACCACTGCCGGGTCTTCACCAGGCACAGAAGAGCCTCACTTGCATGCTTGCAACCCCCCAGTCTCTTCTTTCTGCTTTCACTCAGTGCTTGCCACAGCCCAGAAAGCCAACCATGTCCAGGGCTGCATCAACAGGTGTGGCCAGCAGGTCGAGTGAGGGGATTCTCCCCCTCTACTCCACTCTCCTGCGACCCCACCTGCAGTCCTGTGTCCAGCTCTGGGGCCCCCAACAGAAGAAGGACACGGACCTGCTTGAGCGTGTCCAGAAGAGGCCACTAAGATGATCAGGGGGCTGGAGCCTCTCCCTTGTAAGGCCAGGCTAAAAGAGTTATGGTTGTTCAGCCTGGACAAGAGAAGGCTCCAGGGAGACCTTATAGTGGCCTTCCACTACTTAAAGGGGGCCTGCAGGAAAGATGGAGAGGGGCTCCTTATCAGGGAGTGTAGGGATAGGACAAGGGGTAGCGGTTTTAAACTGAAAGAGGGTAGATTTAGATAGAGGGAAGATATAGATATAAGGGTGGTGAGGCGCTGGAACAGGTTGTCCAGGGAACCTGTGGCTGCCCCCTCCCTGGAAGTGTTCAAGGCCAGGTTGGACGGGACTTTGAGAAACCTGGTCTAGTGGAAGGTGTCCCTGCCTATGGCAGGGGGGTTGGAACTAGGTGATCTTTAAGGTCCCTTCCAACCCAAACCATTCTATGATTCTATGCTTCCTTTCTCTCCATGGTTCTGATCTCTGTTGATCAGTTTTCAGGATTATACTTAGGATCCTTCCTGAAATGCAGTTCTTCCTTCTCCATTTGTTCTTCTCAGGAAACAGTACAACACAATTCCTTTTAAGAACATTGCTATTAATACTGGACACTAAACCTATGTGTAAACAAGGTAGATCACCATAAGTCAAGACAGCCCTGCCCACTGAATCTGTTGCTTTCCAGATCTACAGATTCAGGAGTGTGACTGCAGGTGTACGGTGAGCCAGACTTCTCTCCAGAGAGCGGTCAGCGTTTGGGAGTGGAGCATGAGTCACATCTTGCTGTTTTGAGACATTTTCCTTTTTGTGCACTAATGAATTTGAACCGCTTGTCTGCTAGCTCAGACATCTGTTGAGTGCCTCCAAAAGAAACGCAGGAAAAGGCATAAATCTTGAGGCCACAAGTGCAGCAGTAGCAGCTGTGGTATCAATTCAGCAGACTCTTGTCTGTAAGTCTGGTGTCCTGGAGAGGCATCGTCTTGTTCTTTGGTGCATGGTGTGACTTGGAGTGAGTACCTTGACAAGGGCAGGTTTGTAGTTACCCTGCACTCACCTCCGCCTTGTACTTACCACTGTGAATCTCGGAGCCTGTGTATTGATATATTTGCTGAGTTTTCTTTGACATAAGGGAAGCAGTCAGGGACTAAGGAGGCACCAGGCTGTAGCCATCTGATTCTGAAGATGACCCCATTCCTGCTGCTGCAGAGCAATCCCTGCCTTCCCTCACCTGCCACCACTAGCTGAGGTCTCCAAGGGTCTCCAGTGCCAGCTCAAAGGGAGTGAAGTGTCAATATCTCGCGCTTCGTTCGGTTACACCGAGTGAAATGTGGCTAAAGAAAAGATGCAACATCTAGAGATACCCTGTTACTCCTTAAGCACGTATGAGGAACATATATACATAGTTAGGTATAAGGAATGCTGCTGCTATTCATGGCATTGTATCACAGAATTCAGCCCATGTATTTTGCCATATAAAATAAGACTGTAAGAATCTTCCATGTGAGAAATTCTTAGGGCTTTCTTTAGGTACTCAGAGGTTTGACTGATGACAGCATTGATCAGATTAGGCTTGGACAGATCACAGCTTTATTTAATAGTAGGGAAAGAGCTATAGTTTCATTCTTTTATACACTCTAGGAAAGATACATGTTGTAACCCAGAATAGTTTTTTTTAACACAGGAAAGCATTTAGGAGGGGTACAGTTATGCCCATTTTTTGACATAGGTGTTTGTGTTAGAAGTTCAGTGTTTCTGAAAAAGGATTTAGAAGGGAGGCAGACTTTATTGGTCTGCAAAGGGGTTATGGCTTTTAGAATACGCACGTCTGGGTTCACAGAGAGGCTCTGTAGATATATTTGTGCTTGACAGAAACTTGCAGTCTGATTCCAGCAGCATGGTTCCAAGTCTCTAGAGGTGGCACAAGGCGAGCTTTAGCAGCCGCAGTTTTCAACAAAATATGATGACAAAGCATGTGGGGGAGATTTCCTTCTTGTCTGTCTCTGCTCCATTTCCACTACTTCATTTGCTACAAGCACAAAACTCCTTCTGCCTTTTCTTGGCAGAGGAATCTGAGCTGGACTGGACGAAGATGTCATCCTTTGCTCTCCTCATTTTTGCTAGATGATGCATAGTAGACAGGCTCTGATGTGTGCTGTGAAAAAAGAAAAAAAAATAACACACCTGCACATGAGCATACAATGCTGTATGTTTTGGTTTCCTACCCATATGTTTGCATAACCATTTCACTTGGTGAAAGAGCATGGATTAATCTTTTTCTGACAGATAAGGATCCTGATGTAGAAGATGCAGGTGACTAGCAAAATAAAAAAGGAAGAGATAATGAACCAGCTAATTCCAGAATAAGATTATGAAGGATTAGTCTGTCTAGCACAAATCCACAAACAGACAGACTAGTTTCCTCTCTGCGTAACAGAGAATATTGCCATTCAGTGACAGCCGTCTCTATTTACTGTGTTAGACAATGTACTCAAAGCTGCCGGGTAGGCTTTGTAGATTAACTTGCAAAGAACCTTTGTCTTCAAATGATTAACTTAAATAATTCACTTCAGTAAGCATTGCTGTGATCTCTTCCCACTCAGAAGGGGGTCATTTCTGCAACTTTTGCTTGTGTCTGAATTACTTGCTCTGTGCTCTAGAGAAGAGTTTTATAAGGAAAGATTGATTTCTCCATTACCTGGTGACCAGCTTCAACATGCAGGTAAAGGGGTGTTCCCAAAGGCACTTCTGCAGCATTCAACTTGCAGATCTGCAGGACTGCCTACATGTAAATTGCTCATCTCAACGCTGAAACCACCCCTGCATTTAAATATTTGCGGATGATATGCTCAGCTTCAAGCACCACAGGTTTTTCTAAGCCCTGTATTAACATGCAAAGATTATGATGCATTTTTTTTAATTTGCTTTATAGTCCGCTACACACAAAGCCTGTAATCATTCACAAGGGAAGTCACAGCACGTGCATTTCTTAACCGTTGCCTAATGATCTCTAGAGACTTAGCTGTGTTTTGTGTCCTGAGTTTCAGTAGTGTGTGGCACTACCAATAGATAACACACATTTACTGGTGCTGCACATGTCTGTCTGTCTGTCTGTCCCTGAAAGTCAGCAGGCATGTGCAGATGTGTTTGAGTGCACAGTTAGGACTGAAAGAAACAATTTGCATATCTTTTGGTTTTGGCAAAAGGGAGGGTCAAAAGGCAAAATGGTTGCGTTGGTTATTTGTTGCAATACAGACAGTCTGTGAAGGCTTGCCGAGCACAGTCCGACAGTCTGACCTGTGCATTAACAAAGATTTTATGCAAGAAGCATTCAGACTGAACTCTGCCCTTCTGAGTACCTGTAAGTACCTAATGATTGAATTGAATGGGGAATGCTGATATCTTAACGGGCTGTAGCACTCATACCGCAGTAAAGAGCTCTCCACTAAGATTTTTCCATATCTCCTCCTGCTGCAGCATTCATACATTTTTGAAAGAATGCTGAATTGTAGGGGTTGTGGTGTTCTGAAAAGCTCACCCTTCCAAAGCCGAGAAGCTCTCAGCACAGAAAGGAGACAGAAGATGGTTTTCACTACAACTTCACAGTAAACACAGGGGTTGGCTTTAATAATTAGTCTCATTTAGAGCAATGTGATGCATGGACCAGATACAAACTTGGACAGCCTTCTGTAGAGTGGATTAGATAAAATATCTAATGTGTTTGTCTCTGTGTCTACCTGCCTGGGAGGTTTTGAATTACATGTGTGTATTCTGTATTTATAAGAGTAATAATGCCATCTCCTCAACAGAATGCATCTGAGGACGCTTTATCTGCTGCTCAGAAAGGATGTCTGCTGATCCCCCTTCCCTATGCCTCTGCCACAGCCAGTGAACACGGAACAAACTTTATAGAACTAGCCAAAGTTAATGATGATCAATTAGGTTAAATAACTTCAGGTTGATTGAGGTATTTGGAAGGGACTTGGATGCTGTGGAAAGATTCACTGACTCTGTGAGCTCTTCTGAAATTTCCAACAGTGCCCTAGTATCAGTGCCCTGAATCATGAGCAATGGCATGAAGAAAGGGCATCTTCTGACTTTGCACTGCTGCTCTCACATGTCACACATCATCCCTTTGCCCTTACATTCTCTTAAGTGCTTGTCAATGGATGCAGATTGAATCATTTGCAAACAGAGCTAGCCTTAGTACTTACACCCTGGGTTTGATTCTGATTGTTTGACTCTGAAGTCGCTGAAGTGCTGGATTATAGAAAATGGACAAGCAAGAGAATAGGTAATGTAATAGACTTGTATTACCCTGTATTTTTTGGACAGGACATAGCGATGTACAGTGGGTACATTTAGGGAGAGGATCCCACTGCTTTACTTCCCAGTAAGGTATGGGGGAAGGCAACACACAGAATGAGCTTGCAAAGTAATTACTAGCTGATAAGTAGCTCAAATCAGCCTTAAAGTCGACAGTTGTTTTCCGATGTTTAGCATTTCTGTTAGGGAGTAACGCACTTAAGTAGTGCCAAGAAGAACAGATAAAAAATTAAAAACCAGTCAGCACCAGGAGAATGGCAGCTAGAGTGGGTACTATTTAATATCCTCAGAAGTCCTGGTGCCAGGCTGAGTGAAATGGTTGGGTTTTCACCACTGAGACCAGTCAGGAGGAGGTTTGGGGTTTCTGTGGAAAGCAGTATGCAAGTTGCATTTCAGGAAGTGGGAGGCTCAATGTTTGAAAATGTTTCCAGTACTACTTTTTCTTTTTTTTTCAAATCTTGGCCAAAAATGGTCATTACATTTCTTCCTAGAGTGAAGTTATTTTTTTCTTACTTCGTTGGGATTGCACACTTGAAAAATATTCTGTGGGTGCATGTGTGGAAAATATTGGCATACTCAGAATGGCCTCTGTGTGCAGAAGATGGTTACATATTAGAGAGGGGTGGGAAAAAAGGAATCCTTTCTGACTTACTCTTCATGCTCACATGCACACTAAAAAGAGATTCTCCTCCTCGTTGGAACCACAAAACCGCCTATTTAAGAAGGGAAGTGACGGCCAAACCAAAGGTGCTGCACCGTGCAGATAGTTGGTTCTTTCTGGAGTGATCTCAAGCTGTTCCATTCATGCCGTGGGCGCAGCAATATGGTGACATTACGGGTGTGTTTCCGTTGGACACCGTGCTCGGCAGCTTTGCCAGCTGCAGCAGTTTTTAGAATTGGAGCTTGTCTATGAATTTCCCACTTGTGTGCCATCACAGGGTTCGCATTCTTGAGAGCAAGAGGACTTGCGGTTGAATTGTAAAGCTGTTTGCAGACCTGGTCTCTCACCCACAGTGGCAGGCTAAGCTTCTGAAAACAACTGGGGACAACCTCGCCATTTGATGTCGGGTTTGGGCAGAGTTATTTATGTGTTGCTGTGAACCACTGTGATACTTAGGAGGGAGAGACATCCCAGCTAATTCAGCCAGTAGTTGAATCTGCTCAAGATGAATTACAGTGTGGCCATCCAGCACATTTTGCAACGTTGGCCCTGGTCCTGCTGTCCTTCCACCAGCAAAATTTACATCCAGTTTACTGCGAGTCATGCCTGTGAAGGGCCAGTTTGTGTACTCGTAACCTTGGCTTTCATCAGCTGCAGTGTAGAGAAGGGCTTCAAAGCTGTACCATCATTTGGGGAAATGCCCCGTTACAGTACAAGTCAACGCAGGTGGAAGGCGGGACTGTGCCCTCCTTTCTGTCCATTGGACGCTGGTTGCTTTTGCTGGGTTCATAGAACGGGAGGATCCTTGTGTGTTTAAGGGCTGTACCATCTCTTCATTCTACGTGGAAGAATGGGAAATGGGGATGCTCACTGCCTGTTGTAGAGACACAGACAGAAGAACAGCCCAGTTCCTAGTGAGGACTGCAGTACATAGCTGGTGGTTTACACTGTGAGATGTTCCAAACGGGCCTCTTCACTGTTGTTCATTGCTTAGAGCCTGTTGGTGTGCTGGCTTAGATTTAGGAAGAACTAAGTAGCCTACAGCTGTGACTTTTTTCCTGTCAAAAATCTATGGTGATGTTTTGCTTTACTGTCAGAAGTGGAAGAAATAGCTTTTGAGTCATTGCAGATGTAGGCTATTGAATGCATCCCCTTAAAAGCCAATTCAGAATGGTTCATCTGAACTCTGCCCCTTGACCCGTGTCTTCGAGGGACCCTTCTAGTATTCTGTGATATTCACAGGAGGGGATATGCCAACAGCTACTTTTTAAACAAAGAATTACAAGAATAATAAGTCAGTCAGAAGTTCTAGCTTAGCTGTTCCAGTGATGGAGTATGAGGGGGAAACCCACAACACTGCTATTTGAGATCTTTTCAACATGAATTGGGGCTGACTGCATTATTTTTGAGCACTAAAGCCACAAGTGTTGTACAGCATCCCCAGTGAATGCTGAGGCATCTCATGTCTCTGGTACTCCATAACAAATGCCTGATGTGGTGCAAAAAAAGGCAGGGGGAAATTCTGGGTTGGAAAGTGAAGTATTTGGCCAAGTATTTTATGCTTGAACTAAGAACCATGTGATTATAGAACCATATGGTTGAATTAATTTTTTGATTTGGTATCTGGTGATTACCCCCATGCCACTAGAATAATCTTTTCAGTCTCCCGAGTTTATTTTATCCAAAGAAGTGGTGACTCTACAGGTGAGGGTGATGTGCAGGAGGATGTTTCTGAAATGGAATTGGAGTAGATGTTGATGTCTTACTCCTTCTTGTAGAGTCTCTTCTTGGAGGCCTTGGAGAGCTGAGTTCCCTGTATGGTGGCGTCGAGCAGCAACTGAATGAAACCCTGAGGCGACGCAGGCATGCCGGAGATGATGACTACAACATCGAGGTGCTGCTAGGTGTGGATGACTCTGTCGTCCGATTCCATGGCAAAGAACATGTTCAAAACTACCTCCTCACCCTCATGAACATAGTGAGTATCTTCCATCGTGCTGCACTGTATCTAGGAGACCATGCTTGATAAAAATATAAATATGATCATTTTGTCTGCTGTTGGCGATGGTCCTCTTTTCAAGATGTTCCTTTAATTGATCTTTTTTGCAATAGTTTTCTAGGGCACATTCTAGGGTAATTCCAAGAATTTGGAAATAGTTGAAAAACAGTGGGGAAAAAATGTAAACTTGATACACTTCTGCCGCAACACAGTTCTGAAGGAAACCTGGTTAAAGAATAAACATGCAGATCAAAACAGTGTTTTAAACACCTAACGGCACTTTGAAAGAAAGCAAACCTTCTACTAATGTCTGTTTCTTATCTCGTGTGGCAATATCCATATTTATATAGAAACTGCAAAGGAACAGAGACTCATAGAACTGCTTTATCATATTGTATCTTATAGGGTTAGCAAGTATTTTTTGTCTACATAGACATTTCTGGCTGTAAAATCAGTGACAAGATACTATGTTTAAAGATACGGTCTTGAACCACACGGTCAGATTCTGTGGAAATGCACATTACAGAAGAACACAGTTCATACTGTACCAGCACTGACTGCCAGAATTGCTCAACCTTAAATGTTTTCTGTTTTCTCTGTTAGAAGAAATCTAAACCCAATACATTAAAGGAATACAAAGGAGATGTATAATCCCTTGTAATGTGTGGCCTTTTCTTAATGCATATATATGTCAGACCCATACAGATACATCTTAGAAGCTTTGGGGATCATAAGGTTTTCCAGGAAAAAAACCCAATATCCTAAGGACAGATTATAAGAAAATAGGCTTACAATTAATAATGATTTGATGAATGTAGAAATTATTTTTCTACTTTTTATACTCACCTTTTTATTTCTGGAATAATTTTTAAATGATTGCTTAGGCTTACAAATCATCTTTGTAGTATTTCTTTATTCTGCATCACATCAGCCACCATCGTTCCTGACTGAGAGAAATCAGTCCTTTCCCTGTTGCAAAGTACCAGAAACACATTCTCCCCCTCATCCCCAACCCTCCATTCCAGCTCTCCTTAGCACATAGCATTCCACTTCAGGAGAGACAGCCAGTGTGAATAACACATACAGTGAATTTGGCCTTCGCTCCTTGTTCTATGGTTAGTTCATATGCTTGTGCTCATCATTTTTTCTTAGACATTTTCTGTACTCTTAATGCCTTCCCTTGGTCCAAACTCTGTACCATTTTGACTGCAGTGGCAAGCATAAAAAGATTCATTGAGGCTTGCTCTTTCACTTAGTTCATTTAAACCCAAATTATGTGAGGAGTGACTGATAATTGCTGGGGTGACAGGAGCAATCCTCTGGCACCTAAGCCAGCCAGTGGAAAATCTGCTCCCGATGGGTGGATGGAAGAGGTGAGATCGATGATGCCGTGAAGGGGTGGGAAAGCAGGTAGCAAGACTCAGCATTATATACAGGACTTCTTGGGACAATGCCTTTGTGTTAGACCTCATGTGTAACACAGAAATGACAGAAACGCTGCATTCAAAATGGTTGAGGCATTACTTCTCTCCCATGCCTTCTGCCTTTGGCCTGAACTTTGATCCACATGGCTTGTATCATAACGCATCCTGTTTTATACAGCTTCCATGTACTGCTCACTGTGCAGTGGCTTCATCCTGCCCCTGGCTGACACCTGAGGCTGTAAATGCCAGCTCTTGTGGTTCAGACTGAAAATGAGTTGCCATATCTGGAGAAGGTCTCTTTGCAAGCTCCTCAGTCAGATAAATAAGCTATTCCTTCATAAGGAACTGTGCTGCCAGCAACACAAATCCTACATGTCTGAAAAACTACACTGCTTAGGTACAGAGGAGACCCCTCAAATATTGAGGGGCCAGGACAGCAGTGTACCCACAGGTATGGTCTCATTGTCATAAGACCCCATTACCTTTTAGATGTTTAAAGCCAGGTCCTTTTAAAAAAAAAAAAAAAAAACAACTCAGCACCGCACAACTTTTGCCTGTCACAATCTCATTTCAGTTTTCCAAGTGCACAAACATGCTGAGCGGCTTTGAAAATCAGCCCCACCTGTTCTAGCTCCCAAAAATTTAATTTATAGAATTTGAGAGATAAAAAAAAAAAACTCTACGTGAATTTAAACCAACTGATATCTTTTCCAGCATAACTCTGTGTAGAATTATAACAACTCTGTATAGAATTATACTGTGCTATAAATCTAGAATAAGAAACCCCAGACATACACACACATTGTAACTGAAAAACAGAATTTAGTCTGCTAGGTTTACAATCTGGAGCTTTGTTCAGTCTTACGCCTTTCCTACTGTTTCTGTAATTGTGAGCTTATATATTTTAGGTCACTGTGGTATTTCAGCATGCCAGGGGAGCTGCTCTCTAACAATAAGTGAACGGATACTGTAGAATCTCGGTTTGATGAAAAGGGGCTGTTGAGTAATGTCTGTGCATTCAGTTTTGGAGCCCAAGGCATAACTTCCTCCCCTCCTCTGACACGCACAGAGGAAGTGTTAGGAAGCTGGGTGTGAAGATCTTTGGGGAGGAACAAGCCACTGAACCTGGGCTCTTCTGGGGAACATCTCTGAGACATGGCTGAACCAACAGCAAGGCTTTCATGGCCATGCATGTACACCTAGTAACTGCGTATCTTTGTTGTTAGTAGATCTTTTCTAGGCTTGAGGGAATCAGAAAGCACATGAGCAAATCTTTGCTTGTTCCTAGAAGACCAGCAGCTGCGGGGACTGCAGCATCTGCAGTCCAGTCCACTGCTGACACCAGCAGACACAGCTCTGCACAGATGAATTTGACTGACAGACATAAACCTGACTTTAGGTTCAGGTTTAGATTTGGACCTAGAGGTGTGAAGGTCCAAGAACCAAACCTTGCATATCTAAACTTGTATCTTTTGCTCTCCCTAAAAACGGGAGGCTCTAGATGAGAAGGAGTTTGTGGTGGATGTTAGGAGCATTCACAAGGATTTTGGCAAGGCTGATGGTAACTTGCTAAGACTCGCCTTCCCACGCAGGGAAGTTAAAGGCCACATGTAATGCAGCATATACAAGACAGCTCCACAGTAGCTTCAAAAGAGCAAATATATACAGGCATCATAAGCAACACTATTTTGCCCAAGTGCAAAAAACCAGTATTAAATCACATTCATTCAACCCTGTGCCAAGCCTGGTTATACTGGTGCCGTGCTGTGCTGGCACAGCTGTATGGCTGTCTGTGCCAGAACCGAGCACTGCATGGCCTTGCCATGCCATTGGGAGCTCCAGGGCTGATGGTGTAGTTTTAGCTAAAGAAATGCCCGAGATGTTTCCTTATACTTAACATTGGTACATACACATGGCTTGAGAAACAGGCTGGAAAACCCAGCACCAGCGATGCATCTGAAACAGCTGTTAAGGGTCAGTGCTGGAAGTCAGAAGCCCAGATGGGCACATCTAGTCCAAAGCAATCAAATCTTGTGTGGTCTCTAGCTTTTAGATGAAGCTTTACCATTGCTTCACAGCACAAACTGCCAAAGTCATTGACAGCCTGCCTTCCAGAAGGGTTAAAATCACCCGTGGGAGACAATGTCATTCCTCTGGGGTTGTTAGGGTAGCTCAGTGGCCTGTCCATTTTTCTTTACCAGGAGCAGATAAGGAGTTGCAGCCTCTGCCTCCTGAACCCTGCCATACTTAGCACCATTCCTAATCCCCTGTGGAGCATCCCTCGGAGAACCTGCAGAAATACAGCAGGAAAGCAAGTAGAGCGAAAACTGGCAGAGGAGTGGGAAACGGGCTGCAAGTAGGACTGAAAAAGCCTACCCCACTTTCCTCTCCCTGTTTGTTACCTCACCACAGTTATGCTCCGTGGCAGCCCTTCAGTGACTCCCTGTCTGTTGGAAGCTGGGTGCTGTCTCTGTGACATGGTGGCGTGCCATGCTGGTGTTAAGGTCGCTTCTTTTAAGAGGAGAATCAGTTTTCACCACTGTGTGTTTAATCTTTGATGGGAATGTGGCACTGTCAGTACATCTGGTGCTTTGCAGCTAGCTCTTCTTTTGTGTTATGTTGTCTCTCATAACCTGGCTTTCCTCTCCTCTGTGCTACCAAGGTGAAACCTCTAACAAAAAGAGAGGATCTTGAAGGCACTGCATTCAGTTTAGAGGAATTTCATTTTTCAGCTAACAAAAAACAAAACAGTGAAACATTCATACTGATCACTTTCAGCAAGAGGTAGCTAGTATACTTTCTTAAGTGGATACTTAGAAAAAGCTGGATATTTTCAGCACTGTGGTGTTAGATCTGAAGTTAAAGGTCTCCTGCATTAGGCAACTGATACTTGTTACTCCTTTACTTAAGACAAAGCTTCTCTGCAATAAAGTAACTGAGATCAGAGAGATATGCACGGAGGGCATCAGGATGTACTGAGGGATTCTAAGCAGGTTTGGACTTGGCAGTATTTATATCTTTCAAATTGCAAGTTGCTTTTTGACCTCTTTTGGTGATCACTGTCCACTCAGTATTGCAGTTTTGTGGGTATCACTTTCTTTCTAAATAACAATTTCAGTTTGTTGTCCACATGCTGAAATCAATGAGACCTTTATGATTAGCTTACATAACAGCAGACAGTGCCAGATACGTGTAGAAATTCTGCCACGGTCTCCATGCACACACACTACCTGCAGTTCTTTATCTCTCCATCACTTGCTCTCGTTTTTTCATTCACTCTGCCTCTGCCTAGAAGTGCAGAGCAGGGCCTAAACACATTATTGAGTTGAGAGATCTCTTGACTTTTTTGCATCTCTAACCCAATCACTTGCCTGATAGTTGCTTCCTCAGATAAAGGAGAAAGGTCGGATCAGTGCTTATTCTTCTTTGTGCAGTTCTACAAGGAAATGAGAGTTAATGCTGGTGACTGACTACAGCATGCATAATCTGCAGGTAATCTGCAGCATTTCACTGTTCCTGCTAGCAGTGCTTCAGAAATGCCAGGTTCCGCTGAGCAGTGACTTGTGGCTGTGCTAAGCTGCACGGGTAGTTTGTATTGCTGAAGAATGCGAAATAGGAATTAATGTAGTTTGGCAATCATGGAAGCAAGTTAACTTTTGAATCCAGAAAGTTGGAGATAAAAAGTTATTATTCGTGTGAGGAACAAAATATTCTTGATACAGTACTTGCAGGAAATAATTTTCTTTTTACCACATACCTCATGAAATGTCAGCAATAAATCTTCATTAGAGATTATGTCAGAATATTGTCTTTTCAGTTTTAAAAACATTTAACTTTGTAAACAGCAGAGCTGATACACTGTCCCAAAACTCTTCCATCTTTTCTTAAACATCAGCGGCTCCATCTTCTGGGAGTGGATGTCAATACAGAACCTGTGCAAGCTGAAACACTGCTTCCCTGGGAATCTGTTGGTCAGCTGCAGTGAAGATGGTTACCTCTTTTAGGAGGAATGCTTTTGTAACAATCTAGTCATTCCTGTCAAGATTTTAACAATGGTAGTCTTTTTTTATATGACTTTCTAAACAAGATGCAGGTAAAACAGGAAATTAGAAGAAAACATGATGCAAAATAAATGCAGGGAGAGATGATGGATATAGAAGAAGAGTATGGAGTTTTTAAAAATTCTCTTAATGACAAAGTTGCCAGAAGAGCCCAAGTTGAGCACTGTTCCTGCCAGTGCTTTTACTTGGTGACTTTCCCAGAGACTGGTCTGTGTTGTGAAGCCTGGACACCTACAGAAGACCTTGCAGCAGGCAGCCCAAGTCTTGCAGCTGGCTTGGCTAGTCTGTGGCTTGGGTGTTGAGCTGGACGAGGAGGCACCTTGTGTCCTCTCGCTTGTCCTCTCTCCCAGCCCAGCTTTCTGTGGCAAGCAGGCATGCTCAAGTGGCACAGGTCAGAAGAAAATCTCTGCTTTATTTCCTCACATTTCAACATCTCATGTTGAGCACTGAGGGATGTTCTTTATGGGCAAATAGCCTGTTCTGTAGGTGGTGAATTTTTCTTACGAGTTTGGGAGTCACTGTCCGTGCCACTCATCCAGCTGTTGGGTTACACTGTGGAGCTGAATTGCGGGGCTTCAAGAATGTCCCAGGCCCTCTCTCTTCATCACAGAGGCTGTGACAGCTGTTTCTCCTTCAAAGCCATCCTTTCTTCACAGCCCTGACATTTGATATTTGATTTTGTCAGGCTTATAACTTACCTTGTTGTCTGTCAAGATTGCTAGTTAGGGAGCTGTCTCTATAGCATACAGTCATCACACACTCACTTCTCCCATGTA
Source organism: Strix uralensis (assembly GCF_047716275.1). NCBI lineage: Eukaryota > Metazoa > Chordata > Aves > Strigiformes > Strigidae > Strix > Strix uralensis. Next base: position 65,849,014 of record NC_133975.1, read on the forward strand.
TGAGTTTATGTCAATTTTAATCTCATGTTGCCCTCAGTCTGTGGTAAAGACTAACAGCATGCGAAGGTGTCACCCAGAAGAGCACAACTCACTCCTTGCCATTTATTCTGGTGATTTATACCCACGTATGGTCAGTTGACCAGTAGTTGACAATTTTCTTCAAAGCTGTTTCATTTCCAGTGATGTGAACAGTAAAGCAGCTGATGGCATTAATCATTAAATTCTGAATTACTCAACATTCCTTCACTGTAGAATACTAGTTAAGAATCTGCACTTTCCCCTGTGCAAGTCAGACACAGAAATGTTAAGTAGTTTCATCAAGGCAGAAACAGAAGGTCTGAGGCTATATGGCCGCCAAAACGCAAGGAGAGTCAAATGAAGTATTTGGTGTAAGCCAAGAGGAACTTGCTTTGAGTGAGCAGAGGCAGGGAAATGTCATCAAAGAAACTTCTGTAACCTTCCCAGTCAGTTCAATTACTCTTAAATCATTTCTGTTGACATATCTTGGTAATTTTAAAAAGTGATCAGAGACGCCATACATTCTAAGAGAAGGAAATGAAGAGCTGGTAATCAAGGTAATACTGTTCTTGTATAGAGCTTTTCATCAAAAAATATCAAAGGAGGTCACTACAGGCAGGATCTGAAACACAGAACAGGAAACCAAACGCAGTCTTGGTCAGCCAGTAGTAAAACCAGGAACAAGGGCAGAGTCCAGGTTTCCCATGGCTTCTGGAGCTTCAACCCAACAGCAGCCATCCCTCCTGTGATCATGACTGTGGTCATGGGGGAGGCTTTGCTGGGCAAATGGTTTACCTCCTGCTAGGTCATTTGGGACCTCAGCCCTTGGCAGGGCTGCCGATTGCCTTGGCTTAGCCTGCAGCTGCTACCTGGGCACCACAGAGGTAGGGTCGACGGGCACTGGTGGGCCACCCTGCCAGAGGATTGTACAGTACTTGTGCAAAACCAGCCGTGCAGCTGCAGCTCACTGTCTGAATTTGAAAGGCCAGCTACTGAGAGCTCATACTGCAAGAGATGCTCATAGGACCAATCCGTGGGGATGTACAGCTGACTGTGGTTCAAGAGGCAGCAATTTCTGTGCCAGGTGAGGATCCAGCCACTTTGCATTTGGGGAGGAGGTCTGGCTATAGGCTGCCTTCAATTCCTCATTGTTGTCTTATGAGTACACCAGTGTGGGAATGTGGGTTCACCCCTGACGTTCGTGGTGTGTAAGCACGAGTGTGTTTCCACAGAAGCGCTGAAGTCCCTTGATTAGCAGGTATCTCCCCTTTCCAGTACTCCTCACTGCGGTCTGACAGTTTATTTGCCAGGTTCATTTATTTTGTCTGAACAATTTTTTATGCATTCAGTAAGCAGATACTTCCCCACTTTGTCTGTGGAGTCTCACAGTTGTCAGCACTCTCCCTGGGACAGTGATGACTGACTTCTTGTGCATAGTACTGTTGAATTCAGTGTAACCCCTTTTTACTCTTGAATACTGTGATAGGGGCTGCATGGCCAGTTGGTCATCTGTGATATGTTTCACAAGTTCAGATCAGACAAATCAAGCTTCCTGGGATGTGACTTATTTATGTGTTTTGTACCAGTATCTTGGAATGTAATTTCTTTTGCTATTATAACTGCAGTGTAAATGCAGCTACAGCAGTCTGAAAGTGCTGCAGTCTGCACTGGTGTTTGCAGCACTTTTTTTTAGATTTGTGTCCTTCTGGTGAGGTTACAGGTTTCCGAAATTTCCTGTGTTTCAGTCACAATAGTATATACAAACTTGCTCCTCATGGGAATCCTGTAGTGGAGTCCTCCAAAGCAATCCACAGACAATGGTGTAAAAAATTGTGTCGAGGAGAAATCTTGAAGAAGACTTGAATCTTTAGGTCAATTCCAGGATCCTTTTTGTTTCTAGGAAAGCCACTCCTGGGAAGCTTGTTGTTTCATGGCACAAGGGAAATTGTGAACATTTTTTCTGACACAAACCTTTGAGGGACCAATGCTATTGCATTCATGGGGAGGAAATACGAGATGAATAATTGAACTTTGGAATAATTGCTTCAGAAGACAGGCAGTCTGAGTTATGTGCTCATTCCTTGTAAAACTGTCCTGCTGACTGTCTGTTCTCAGCTGGTCCTCAAAGGGATTGCGTTTTTAAAAACCATGGGCTAAAATCATTGTGCCAGGTCCCACAGTCTGGACAACTCGGAATGACCTTTTTCCCTGCAGGGAAGGGGAAAGTTCTGTTTAGCCTGACTATAAAAAAAAACCCTCTAAATCCTGCTCAAATATACCAGCCTCTGAACAGTGGTATTTATTTTTCACCAATTACCCATAATATTTATTTTGTTTTTAGGGAGATGAGTAACTTCATTGATGATCTGCAGCTGTTTTAGCCCCCTAATTTATACTCTGGTGGCAGGACATTTCTCACCTTCCCAGACACAAGGAGGGTCTTCAAGAGGAAAATTTTTGACCCATCTGCATAATTCTGCTTTTTTAATTTCAGTTCCACAAATACTCTTTTTAGTACAAAAGTAACCACATAATTCTAATTTATCTCTAAAAAGTAGGGCAGCAGTATTAGTTGCTTCTAAAAAAAAATAATTTTTCAAAACAAAAACCACCATGAAATATTTCAGTTGTTCAGTGAGAAGTGGAGCCGCAGTTTTATCTCTGGATTTCTGTCTTGTGTCTGAGCTCTCTAATGGGACTTAAGCATCCCTTGTGCTGGGAGTGTTCCCTGAGCTCCTGTATGTATGTGTGATAAAAGGATATGCAGTGTTTCCTTCCTTGTGAGCAGTAATAAGGCTGTTATTTCTAATCACCTGCTTCTTTTCACAAAAGTTCTGGATACTTAATTTCTTTGAGGTCTTTATTGTTTTGCAAGCATTGCTGGAAAGTGGTTAACAGGGCCAAAATTTCTTGGGGCATTAGAACTAACAGAGGGAGCGATTATCTAATCTTTATTTCCTTTGGAAATGGGACTAAAAACACTTGTATCAAAGTTCTGCCTTGAAATGATATGTAGAGATCTCATAGGAGACCTCTGCAGACCTAATTTGGTGCAAAGCCATGGACTGTTTTATGAGGACTCGTTCTGGGCTTTGAAGTTTGCTCTTCCCTGTATGTTTTCTGCAGTCCTTGAGGACTAGAGTTTCGAGGTCTCAGGGGGTTGTCTTACGATGGGTGTTTTCTCAGGCCAGCAGTTGTTTTCAATGTAGTAAGTCTTTCCAGATCACATAAATGTTACATGCTTCCATGCAGCTGGTGGATTTTTTTAATGGAATGCGTTGACTTGTAGGAATCAAGTATATTTGGAGATACCATTACCCTGTAAAGTATACTACAGCATTTATGTCTCTGGCAATAATGTTGACTTTAGAACTTTCAGATGAAAATTTCCAAAGCAATTCTGGGATTTGGAAACACTTTGCCCATTAATTTTAAGATTGATTTAGAATCAAGAGTACTATTCACATCTTTAAAGCTAAACACATGCCTACATGTGTGCAGAAACGGAGCCTCATTGTTCATGTCATTGTCTAAATATTCTGCCTTCCCAGCCTAAAGCTGCAGAATGCAAAAATGGCTTTAAGTCAAATGCTCAAGTGTTTTCCAAGGACAAACCTATGCTAAAGTTAACGGTACATTTCCTTGAGTTAGAGCTACTGGCAGCAGAATCTTTTAGAAAATGAACAAAAATATGCTCACTCACTCTCCCCACTAAAATACTTATCCCATGTGTTTAAACCAATCAAAGTGAGCCAAATAGTTGATGAAGCAAATAGGAACAGAATTCGGAATTCATCCACAGTTAGAGTGGCCAGATGTCATAGAGTGGTGGCCACGTGGATGGATGGTGATGGGTCTGTCTGTTGTTAAAGCAAACTCTATCTCCTTTAAATCCTTCAGTGAACTTGAACACACTGCTATAACCTTGCTTTCAGGAACAGCCTCATTTCCCTCATTATGTTTATCAAATGAGTGAAATTAAGCATTCAGATAAGTATTTGCAGGGTTTGAACTTGAAGTCTTTTTTTTCCCCAATCCCCTTTTTTATTGGCCTTGATCCAAAGGCTGTTAAACTTGAGAGGAGTCTTGATGTGTGCTTCAGAAAGTTCTGTGTGAGGGGGTATGTGGTGATGGGAAGTGTAGTCTACGTTTCTCCCTGCATGGAAATGATTTGAGGCTTGAATCCTTTTCTGAGTAGACTGTAGTGATATAAGCACTTGAAATAACATATACATGGCCTTGAAGTCCCCTTTTTAGTTTTTCCTTTTTTTTTTCCTCAGGTGAATGAAATTTACCACGATGAATCTCTCGGTGTTCACATAAATGTTGTGCTGGTCCGAATGATCATGTTGGGCTATGCAAAGGTAAGCAAGCCTCTGAATCAGTTCTCTGCTTTCGTCTTCTTTGTAATTATAGTTAATCGCATGAAGGGATATGAAAACAGAAGTCTGCTGAAGAGTTAGTTCCAGAGAACTCCTTTTTTTTAGTATGTGCTAAATGTGCTTGTGCCCTCATTGCTGAGGCTGACCACAAGTGTCCCTTTTGTGACACAGGTTCAGGACTGTCTCTGCTTGCTCAGGCTTGCAGACTGAATTACTGCCCTTGTGAGTCCTTCAGCAATTAAATCAATTTAGTGGAAGCAGTCATCTTGGTTGACCAACACAGCTTGCTGGCACACCCCCCCTCCAAGCAGTCTGCTAGTGCAACTATCCCGTTTTCTTGTTTTGTATACAACCCTGTTACTGGGGCACAGCACACTCCTCCACTTTGTACTCTGGGCAGTACTTGTAACAGTACATTGATTTTGCTGATAAAATACACTCAGAGAGTTTTGAAACAAATGCTTGTTAAATTGTTAAGGATAAGAGGAAAGCAGTAATGCTGTTTAGGGTTTGATAAAGATCGTATCTGTTCAGTTTAACTCAGACATTGAATTTGGGCAAGTCAAAAGACCCATTTGATGTTTGTCTTGTAACTAAATTTACTGAGGTTGTAGGCATACGCTGTAGCAAAAAGTCTCACAGAACCAAATGTTTAAGCTGTGTTCATCAGTACACATTCATTGACACTACAGTGTTTTGCACCAGTTGAGGCATTGTCCCATATGTTTATATTATTCACTTCCTCCGCACAGGCTGTGTGTGTCACTACATGCTCATTCATCTCAACTGAATCACTTTGTCGCCTGGCATTCCAGAATGTAAGCAAGTTACAGCAAAAGAAATAAAAATGTCCTTATTCAATCCTAACATCAAGTTCTGTGTTCCTTTTGCATGTTACAGGCAGTTATTTTCATAGATGATGTGAACACTCATGAAACGGTCTTCAAAAAAACCCCTAAAGATGTACTATCACACATGTATGGTCACTATTAACATACACATTTTCTTTTCTCATAGGAAAGAAGACCGTCATGACTTAAGAGTGATAGGCTATTAGGAAGAGAGAAACGGGGATCTGGTTGATACCCCAAGAAAATCAGAACTTGTCTGAATTTCCTACCTTTAGGAGCTTCTGGGTCTAATGTGTTGCTCTTTCAGTCCATTAGCTTGATTGAAAGGGGGAATCCCTCGAGAAGCTTGGAGAACGTGTGCCGCTGGGCGTATCAGCAGCAGAAGTCGGACCCCAATCACTCTGAGCACCACGATCATGCCATCTTCTTAACCAGGCAAGATTTTGGGCCTGCTGGTATGCAAGGTAATGCAGCTGACCTGGAGCAAAGCTATCCGGACTTGGTGTTTCTTGACTAGCATCCACCAGAAAAGAGGAAAATTTGAAAATTGCATTGTTATGTGACCCTGAGACAATAAGCAACGTAGGCTTTTATTCAGCAAATACTTAAGGAAGTGTTCAGTTTTAAAGATGTATTGAAATCTGGTCCTGTTGGGGAAGGCATGTACACTCATCATCATTTTCGGTTCCTTATTCTGGCTTTAGCAAAGGCTCACATGGACAGCCTGAGCATGTACGCATGACTCTGTTGTGGAGAGAAAGTAGTGCCTCCCATTAATTTTACATGCTTTTTAAAAAGCAAGTAGTCCTTGCCATTTATATCTAACTGTAGCAGATTTTCTTACTTGACAGGTGTAAGTAAATATCTATTTACTTTCTTCAAACACCAGGTGTTTGTGTGTGCAGGAATCATTAGGAACGCTCAATGCACTTTGCATTCAATTTTTATTTTACTGCATTGTTCACTGTAGTTTTCTTTTTATAGATAGCATACCACCTACTTTGATACCTGCATTAATCTTTATGACTTAAAGAAGTAATGATAATGGGCAGTAAATTTACAAAGTATGATTTATGTTAGTGCAGATAAAGAAGAGTCTGGGTGAGACCATGTTTTGGCTGTCTAGCTGGAGATGTCTAGAGATTTGTGTTCAGTACCTCCATGCTCCCTTCACCTTTCAGGGAGAGATAAGGATCTAAATTCTCCTTCAGCTCTGGGCTGGCACGCCTGGAGTGAAACTGGTTAGGTTGGGATGTTAGGTAGACTTCCCTGTCTTCAGAAAGATTTTAGCTTTTACTGAGGAAAAGGCATGCAGTATCCGCCAGGCTGTATGTAGATGAAGGTATTAATATGAACACATGCAAGAAATCCTAACCCATAGCTCTACGTTCTAATTGAACAGGAATCTTGTGCATTTTTGGTGATAAAAGTGTAAGTGCCTGAAGTAACACAGATGTCTGTGAAATTGATCCAAGCACGTCAGAGCCATTTACTCTGTTTGACAGCAATTGCAGACAGAGAAAAAATTTACAATCAAAAGAAAATAATCCTAGGTTCTTCGCAAGTGGTAAATTTATTGGGGGGTCTTGTTTAAAATAAATGTAATGAGCAAAAGAATCAGACATGACTTCTCTCACTAGGATATGCTCCTGTTACTGGCATGTGTCACCCGGTCCGAAGCTGTACTCTCAACCATGAGGATGGGTTTTCATCAGCTTTTGTCGTTGCTCATGAAACTGGTCACGTGTAAGTCTAACTTTTGTAATTAGATTACCAGCAAAATATGGTGCTGCATCTCCTCCTTGCTTCAAGTGGTTTAATTTTAATGGTTATATGAAAGCTATCCTAATTTTATTTCCATCCCCCTGGAATGCATCAGTGGTTTAAGCAGTGAAGAGATAGGTGGGGGAAGAAAGGAAGGGGAAGAGAGACAGGAAACTTGTTTCCTCTAGGGTAGGGAAGAGGTCAGTAAGAAACCTGGAAGGCCCAGGCAGTGGAGGCAGTAGTTTGTCAAGCATCCTTGACTTCTGTCTTCTCATTGACTGAAAGTGCAGATTTGTTAGATTTGGCACCACTTCAAGAGTGATAAAATATTAGGTTGGGAGTAACTGATTAAGCAGAGATCTCTGTTAGCTGTCTGGATTAATTATGTCAGGCACTGAGGATCTGATTTTTGTCTTCCTTAAGTAGTGCAGGCCACTTGTTCAGCCACTGGGAGGAATTCAGCCCCACTGGAGATGACTGGGACACTTGCATTTTAAGCTGTACAAGGTGCATGCTTTGAGACGTAACGTGCTACCATGTTGTCTCTTTTGAGATACATGATAACTAGCTCTGTGTTTAAATAGGTGCTTTTGATAAATGAATATACAAACACGAGCAATCAGTGTCTGAATGAACTGCTCCCTAATGGGCAGAATTGTTGTTTTCCTTTATCTGAAGCGTAAGAAGTCATCATCATCTAGTTAGTTCATTCCAGGTATTACAAATAAACGAAATATAGATGAAAGAGTATCCAGAGAGTCCCTAATGGTTTGTCATCAAAGAAGATCAGTTTGAAATGCAGGTGGTATCTGTAGAATGCAAAGAACAATTTCACTTTGCATGCTTACATGTGCATGAGAAGCTGTTTTCTTTACAGTTGTTTTACCAGTTGAAGAGCAGAAACTGCCTGGGCTCTGATGCCAATTCTGTGTTACAGGCTGGGGATGGAGCACGATGGGCAAGGGAACAGATGTGGGGACGAGACAGCGATGGGGAGTGTTATGGCTCCCTTGGTGCAGGCTGCCTTTCATCGTTACCACTGGTCCAGATGCAGCGGCCAAGAACTCAAAAGATACATACAGTAAGGGCCTGTCAGCACTTGGCGGCCGTTGTTTTACTAAAGAAAAGAGAAATCTTTGTAGTTCCTGGGTGTGGGGCCAGTGTGCTGCCGTCTGCTAGGCAGCAAAGAGGAGAGGAGAGGCATTCCCAGCTTGAAGACCAGGCACAAGTGTTGTAAATGAGACCTTTGACTGTGTAAGCCAAAACCTGTGGAAGCCCTTTTTGTAAATACAGCGGTACTGAGGAGTGGGGTCCTCTGGGGTGGCCTGCCCTCTGCTCCCCAAAGGGACTCAGCCTTCAGAGGCTTCCAGAGGGATGCTCCATGCTTCAGTACAGTCCCCATGCCTCTGGTGGAGCAGTTTTCTGATCACCATTTTCGCCATTCTCTCTTCTGTTCTTTTTTTCTGTTCAAATCTATATTAGAAAAGCTATAAACCAGGACCAACACTTCCTTACTAAGGGCTGTACTTAGAGCCACATTGCCTCCTCTGGGGGATGGTAGCAGGAGCCTCTCTGGCAGACTTTATGTCAGATAGCTGGTGTTTTCCCTAGGTTTTTTATTTCACTAGGATTTATGCTGTGAAACTGGCAGGATGAAGCCCTAAACTCAGAAAAGTTGTGGAAGGAGAAGGTGGCATGCATGTGCATGTCTGAATTAGGGAGAAAAGGAGAACAGATCTCTACTCTGCTGGTTCTAGTCTCCCTCCATGTATGTACCTCTTCATCCAATTCTTACCCAGGCTTCCTCTTCCATTGCAAATAGCTGGTTTTGCCAGTCAAAACTGAGTGAAAACTTCATGAATTGACCCACATCTCTTACAGAAGGAACCCTGTTTGTAACATAAAGCATAAAATAGTAATTGATTGAGACCTTAGAGCTTAAAGTGAAATATCCCAGTACAGGAGGAACAGCTCACCAGTATCTCTATTTTAAGACATCAGAGTTAAATAGGAATGAGAAAAAAGCAAGCCATATTCTTGCCCTTTGCATAGGCAGGGCTTCATCCTTGTCAATACAGTGGATATCAGGTCAGAAGACCTGTTCTCAGACTACTGTCCTGTTTCGAAATGCCATAAAGTCAGCAGACAGGCCCCCTGTGACTACGGTGGGCTTTGTGTTAGGCCTGGTATTAAGACCAGGTCAGAGCACATCGAGATGTTGCCCTTTGGCACTGAGAGTGGAGAAGTGTTTGTTTTCTACCTCTGGTGACAGGAAAGTAAAGTGCAAATTTCACTAGGCCAGAGCAGGGAGGGGCTGGAGATGCCTCTACACAGTCTCCAGCAAATGCAGGGATTTTGCTGTAGGATCTTCCCACCCAATGCTCAGTCATATTGCAGTGGGCAATATTCCTACAGAAGGGACTGTCTGTGCTTTGGAGAGCAACAACTATGTAAACAGAACAGAAAACAGGTTGGAGAAAAGGAGTATTGCCTTACTAAGAATAAGTACTTTGATCTTGATCAAAACCAAAAATTAATACATCTTCTCTTGATTTTTTTTTTCTGTGTATCTGTCCACAGCTCTTATGACTGTCTTCTTGATGACCCTTTCGAACATGATTGGCCCAAGCTTCCTGAACTGCCAGGCATCAATTATTCCATGGACGAACAGTGCCGCTTTGATTTTGGCGTTGGCTATAAAATGTGCACAGCGGTATGTCCAAAGCAGTCATTGTGAAGACAAACGTTCATTCAGCAAGTTGGTGTCTGGTCTTATTAAAGAGCTGCAATATACACCTCTTCTCATAATTGAAGAACAGTTAAACAGATCTGTAAAGAGGAGCGAGAAAGATTTACGGGTGAAACACAGTCATCTGGGTCGTTTGGTTTGATGGTCAAGTGGATGGCAGCGTGGTCCACATCACACAGACTTGTGGTAGTGATCCCAAGGAAGAAGGGAGAAAAATGTCCTTTTCCTCCCACTTCTGGGTGTCTCCTCCTTTCCTCTTCTCACCAGCTCAGGGCTAGAGAATGCAGGGAATAAGCACTGCCCCTTTCTTTCTGAAGATACTGTACTTATTGGTAGCCATGTGTGTGAGATGAATTGACTGGGTGGGTTGAATACTTATCTGAAAAGTATTAATAAATTTCATCTCATAAATGTTCTGCATTTCAGTTCCGAACCTTTGACCCATGCAAGCAGTTGTGGTGTAGCCATCCAGATAACCCATATTTCTGTAAGACTAAAAAAGGGCCTCCACTTGATGGGACAGAATGTGCCCCTGGAAAAGTGAGTATTGTGTTTTTGCTATGTTTGTACTGAAAAAAAAAAAAAACCACCACCAAACAGTTGCATTCATTTGGGCTGAAGGGCAGAGAGGAAACCAGGGAATTGCCCGGCATCCCCTGGGTGGAGCTAGAGGAAGGGAAAAGAGGGAGCTGTGCTTTCCCACTGTGATATTCCGTGAACCGTACAAGGTTTGCTGTAGCACGAAGTAAATTTTGTACATAGAAACCCCAGTTGAGCTGTAACCCATCCTCAGCCTCTTCTGTGACCTTTTTGTTATGTTTTTTTGGATTCTTGTCTCATCTGCAAAGTGTGCATAAAGTGTCTTTAGAAATCCATGGTAACAGATAATGCTGTTACTGTAGGACAGCTGCTTAGTGCTTGTGGTCCAGACATCCTGTGGCTAAATGCGTAGGCTTAGGATTAGCTCTTTATTTTTCCCTTTTAATATCCCCATTACTGGGTGTCCTGCTGCTAATTCATTGTTAATTATAAAAGAATACTTAAATAAATGTTTGTTTAGCAAATTCCATGTATTTTGAGATACAGGAGAGCCTCTTACACCATCTGAGTATGCCCTGGCCAGCAGCAAAACAACACCCTGCCCAGCGACTAGCCCTCTGTTCCAGCCTATTTGCATAAGTGTGATATTTCACCAGTATGAGGAAAAAAAAGAAAAAAAATAATAATCCCCAGCAAAAACTTTATTCTGCTAATATTCAGAACATAACAATTCCTTCAAAAATGTGGTAGCGACTAAGATGCAGATGAAAGAAATACTTATTTAAATTAAGTGAAGGGGAGGGTAGAACGTGTTGAGCTTCATATGTCTGCCCATGGAAGGGTTCAGGTTCAGGTTTGGCAGGGCTGCCTGCTCATTCATGGAGCAGACTGCCTTCAGGGAGGGGGATCAAGTACTCTTGGGCCGGGAGTACGTAGACCCTCACCCCCTTTGCACCCAGGAAAGTTCTCTGAGATGTCCCTTCTCAGCCCATGAGCTCACTTCTGCGTACTTTTAATTTTACTGCAATTATACATTTGGTTTGGGTTTTGTTTCTGTTCTCATTTGTTTTCCTTGCCCGATTTCTCTCAGTGGTGCTATAAAGGTCACTGCATGTGGAAGAATGCTAACCAGCTGAAGCAGGATGGCAACTGGGGACCCTGGACCAAATTCGGCTCCTGCTCACGAACGTGTGGAACTGGAGTTCGCTTTCGGACACGCCAGTGCAACAATCCAATGTAGGTCTTCTGGCTAGATGGTAGTTCCAGTCAACTGGGAATTGTTACAGGTGTCGGTTTAAATGGCATTTACGTCTTGGATGGAATCTGCCAAAATACACATTCTGTTCAAGCCCCTTGAAATTATGGCTTTTTGCAGGGAGCCAGGATCATTTTTGGAGAATCCAAGAATTTCCAGAGGAAAGACTGTCGAAAACCATCCAAAGGATTTAGCTGATGTGTAAGAGAGTGAAGAGTGAGCTCAGCCAGCTGCAGGATAAATTTAGATAACCTCTAATTGTAAATGAACTATTGGCAGCATGTATGTGCACATGTATTACTTCTGCATTTCAGCATATGCCTTGGGGATGCATGGGCAAGCACGGAGGTTATACTGCGAGTATGTATCTCTGTGCAGAGGAACTGCTCTGTTTCCATTTCTGTCACTTCACATGCCTTTTTTGAAAAATTGTCTATTAAAAGAGTGTGAAATTTCACCTAAGACAGAAGCAAAGTCCCCAGAGCTAACGTCCAGAGGGTTTTAGAATCTCTTGAATGTTTTCTCTTCACAGGCCCGTTAATGGAGGTGAAGACTGTGCTGGTGTCAATTTTGAGTTTCAACTTTGCAATACTGAGGAGTGTCCGAAGCACTTTGAGGACTTCAGAGCGCAGCAATGTCAGCAGCGCAACTCCCACTTTGAGTATCAGGACAGCAAGCACCACTGGCTGCCGTATGAGCACCCTGACTGTACGTCCTGTTATTTGCCTTTATGACAAGTCAATCCTGGAATCTCCTAGAGCTTGGAGGGAGGGGGTCTTGTTCACCAGCCATGCAGAGACCAGAAGTAATCAGTGTGTAGGCAAGACTGAAAAGCAGGAAAAAAGGATGGCCCCAGAAGGAAAGAACCGATGCCATGCGAGACAGTTGTCATTTCCCCAACCCTAGGCCAGCTAGCTTCCCCAGACTTTCATCCTCTTCTTGGTGAGAACAAGATGTATCAAGAGGCTTGAGGCTCTCAGCTCCTGCTGGAATAGTTGGTGGGTGCTCGTAGCATTTAATGCACTGCACTGTCAAGCTCTGGCTCTCTACTGTTGGGGCAAAGTGTGGAAGCCTGCTGGTTGGGTTGGGAAAAACTCTTCCTGCCTTCTCTCCCATACAGCTGCTCGTTTGCCCAAGTGCAAAGGGTCCATGTTTGATCACAGCTGCTGAAAGTATTAACAGTGTTTTTCTAATGGCACCGCTTGAGAAGTCCTTCTTCGTATTTTCCCACTCTTTTATAGATCCATCCACCTTGGCCTGATTCTGTCAGTCTTCACTACTAATTAATCTAGCCCAGTAATTATCTTGAGTGACAAGGACAGCCTCAAGCCCAAAGACAGATTCCTAGTTTACTGAAAGATGTTGCAGAGCTGCTGACATTTCTTCCCCAGGTATTCCCTGAGATACCCTTTACACAGCTGGCTAAGGAGTTAGATTCAGACATTAACCAGGAAATATGTGTTTGTCTGGTATTTTCAAAAAAGGATAAAGAATGTTAGAGATCCAAATCCTCTGTGCCTTTCACCTGGCTTTAGCACCATCTTTTCAGGGACTCATTTTTCTGCTGTCATTTTTCTGCATCCCTGTGATTTTGTAAACTCAGCCCTGTTCCCAGTAGGATTGGAGCAAAAGCTGCTGTCAGAATAGTCAAGAAACCAGTCCTAGGAGCCTCTTTAGAAGGGAACAATTTCTGTGAGAATATCACAAAGTGATAGACCCATAATTCACAGAAAAGCAAATTAGTTGCTTTTTTTCCCCCACAGCTGTCTGTTAAAGGTCCTTTCTATCTCTATTGTATTCTCTTTACTCCTTTAGTGGGATATTTTTCTGAAGCACATCTGAATTGTTGTTCATGTGTGCAGTTACTTCTCTTTCCTACACAGCTAATAAGAGATGTCACCTGTACTGCCAGTCCAAAGAAACTGGAGACGTTGCTTATATGAAGCAGCTGGCGCACGATGGGACTCGCTGTTCCTATAAAGATCCCTACAGCATTTGTGTTCGTGGAGAATGCGTGGTGAGTGATGGCTTCCCAAGGTCACCCTTGAGTTTCAGCTGTGCTGTGTTACGGAGCAACTCTGGTTAGACTCAATCAGAACGACTCAGTCAAAGGTGCAGAGACAGGCTTTGCAGATGTTTCTGAATTAAATATTTGCAGCATCACATTCCTCGTAATTCCTTGAGATTTAAGTTAAATTAGACCAACAGCACAGACCTGTTCCACGGAAACACTCCACATCTCTTAGTTTCCTTTGCCTTTTTTGCACTTAGTTTCGTGACTGAATAGAATTGTGTCCGTTTTTCTCTCTTGCCCACCCTTCTTAGTCTTGAAGTACAGTGAATATAAAGCAAGAATCACTTCCTGTTTTTCACATGAAAACCATTATCCAGCACCAGATTTGCAAGTAATTTGTGTTTAAATAAAACAGGTCAGTGTTGGGTGCTAATTTCCTCTGTGCATTAATTTTGCAATGGCTTCCCACCATAACTAAAACTGACAACCAATGACAGAGCCTTCTCTTTTTTTTCTTCTTTTGCTCTTCCTTCTGCAGAAAGTGGGTTGTGACAAGGAAATTGGCTCCAATAAGGTTGAAGATAAGTGTGGTGTCTGTGGCGGGGATAACTCTCATTGCCGAACTGTGAAGGGAACCTTTACCCGGACTCCCAAAAAGCTTGGTAGGAATAGCATTTTCGTGCCTCTGGGTATAGTTTCTGTTGTCTCTGGTGTTTCTGTCATATTTACTGCTTTTGCAGACCAGGCAGAAATCCAACCTACTTTAAGGTAGCAAAACACAGGTTGTAAGCTGATGTGCAGAAACAGTTTACTCTCTGATAAAGAGATGGGCATCTTGAAAAGTATACTATTTCTGTCCTTTGAAGGACCTGTTAGAAGAAAGCTTGATCAGTCAAGTGTATCAAGAAATACTCACCATGAAGAGCGTGTTTAGTTCTTGGTAAATGCTGAAGCCCAGCCAGGCAATGTTTTGATAAGTGGGGATACACTGAGTTCTGTTAAACAAAAACAAACTGTTCTTCTCACAGTGAAATGTGGAAGAAATCAAGATAGTTTGCCTGACACCAAGTGTAGCATGCCTCTATCTGTAGGAGTACTAAAGGAAACATTTTTTTTCTCCCATTAAAGATTAAGCTTTTCACAAGTTTGACTTCTCAAGCTCCTCAAAACTTAGGAGTTTTAAGTGGAAGTCTGAATTTCTATGGATATGAAATGAGCATATGGATCCTCATGTCAAATTTTTTTTTATGATGCTTTCTCACAAATTATAGCCCTTTAGTCAAATAAACAAATTAAAAATAAATTCAGCTGAATTCTGAACCAAATATATAAATGTTTTGGCAGGAATCCTGATTTCTCATACCCCTTAAGTGGTGTGACTGAGATCCAGTGGAACATATGATTGCATTCTGCTCACTCAGAACTAAGAATGACCAGGTTAAAATTTTCAGACTACAGTCTGGGGTATTTTGCAACACATTCCATATCAATAATAATTCAAGACCTCATTGGACTTTTTTAGAAATTTCTATTTAGTCAGTTATTTGTTAAGCCAAGGCAATATTATCCTGTACATTTTGCTCTGACTATTTTGTATTTTAAGGCTTTCCTCTATTGCTTTTCTTTTTCAGTCTGGGAAAGCTACTCAGGGAAGTATATCTCCTGTATGACTGGGAGCAGTTATTTCAGGAATATCTGTCTGATAGAACTAGGTGTTTTAAGACAAAGCGGAGAAAGGCTAAGGGACAGATAATGTGGATATCTGCATCAACAGTTTAGAGGCTGGTAATTGCTGACATGAAGCAATCTTTACTGCAGCATTAGTATTTAAATTTGGACAGTGAGCAGACAAACTAAACTTGGAAAAGATACGTTCATGTGTGACTGGAAATAAAATACATTAAATATTTTGCTGAAAATATTTACTCATTATTACAAACCAATCAGGAAAAGTTTAGTGATTGTAATTATCAAATTACAGTAGAGAGCCTTTCTGAAAGGAATGGTTCCTTGGAGTCTGATGGATTGGACATGGATTAATGCAAGAATCGTTCAAACTTTAGGAGTAATGGATTTAAGACTGTAACTTGAGCCTTATAGATAAGCCTGTATATTTCTGGAGCTGGCAACTGCTGCGCTTTTCTTACCAAAAAAAAAAAAAGTAATCAGCAGAAATAAGTGCTCAGCCTTCTAAGAGCATTTATGATTTTGTCACTAAGAAAATGATTGGAATTTTGGGGGCTGAGAGGATATTCATGTCAAACTTTGGATCCAGTCCAATAAGCACTTTCTCTAATGAGTCTGGTTCCTGTTCTCTGTACCAGTGGTTTGCAGCTTGTAGCTCGCAGCCCATGTACTGTCTAAGCTTGTGGTTTGGCTTACTCCCTGGGAGATTAACAGGACAAACGAGAGGCCAGCAGAGGCTAAAATATGCTACTGGCTCCACCACGTTGTGGCTCAGCATCTCTGCCTATGGGCCACTGAGAGCCACTGCCTGTCTGACAGGGTGTCGGCATGCAACTGAGTGTTTGCACAGTATTTTTGGTGTCTGGGAAGCATGACAGTGAAAAGTGGCAGACAGTCCTAGGAGATAGGTCAGGGAAGACTGCTGTTAATCAGCCACTTATCTGCAAACTTTCATGAAAGTGATAGAAGTGTTTATGAAATGTTTATTGTTTTACCGTGAGTTTGGCAATCTAGTCATTAAAAAGACTAATTGACCTCTTCCAACAGGAAAACATTTAAGCAAGAGGTGCCAAAAAGAATTCGAGTTTCTGGAAAATGAAATCTGCAAGTATCCAACTTAAAATCACCTACCTGAATTATCACTGGTCTGACTTTCATTGACTACTAACACTTGCTAGATGTGTCTAATTCTACTTTAAATGCATTTGAACACATAATGTAATTTATACTTTACACTTGTAAAGACCATCTGGCTGACAAACGTAGTCAATGAATAACAAGACTTGGCTCCCATAGCACTAATTACAGACGCTCTATTTAAGGGAAGACAAGAGGAGCGTTTACATTGCCCAAAGGAGCTCGCAATATTTCCCTTTCTGAAACAAAGGAGTCTAAAAATACACTGGGTAAGTGTCAAGTGCTTGTAGAAAGAGAGGCATCCATGGCAACTTGAGAGTTCTTGCTGCAGTTCTGATCTCCATTCAGACATCGAAAGATAACGCCAAATCAGGCAAAAGCTTTATGTTTCATATGCTCAAGAGATGATCAATGAAAAGATTGACAAACGCTGTTTGCGCAGTCACTCATCAGCCAAGACTATGATTTTACATATTCCTACCTCTTCTTTTTCTTCACTTAGATTTTCCAAGGAGCTGTAGTACACATGACGAACTACCAAAGTATTTGTTAGTCCCGAAGTCCCTGGGACAAAACAGAATTAGTTAAATGTTACGTCTTGTGTTCGCAATGCACAAATAAAAAAACTCCTGTCGCATCTGCACTACTTCTGTAGCAGGGCTGGATTACTCGGGAAGATTGCATAGCAGAGTACAAAACAGATTGAAACTCAGCTCTTTAAAAAGGAATCTACAGAGATTTATCAGAATTAAATCTCCAGTTGTTAAAGAGAAAATAATAGCAATATGAAAATACCATGCACTAAGCATGCTTACGATGCTCTTGATTAAAACTGGATATAGAAGTGCCTGTTGACAGGTCCCTAGGAGGGATTTTAGTCTTCCTAATGACAATATTTACTTAATGTTACACTAATTACCTGTGGTTTGGGCTGATAAATAATTGAAATCTAAAATAAGAATCATTTTCTTTGGGAACAGGTTTTTCCTTTTAGCTGTAGAGAGTTGAATTCAGCCCTTTCACTTAAGCAGTAGCAATTTGATGCATTTTACATTCACAGTTGTAAATAGTTTGGGTTAACTTCCATACAGACAAGCCTTTTCTGATGCGTAGAGACAATACACTCTGTACTACACCCACCTTCCTGTAGTCTTTGATGTCTTGGAAGTATGCAGACACACTTAAGACATAAACATCTAACATGACAGTAAGTAAACTTGAATCTAACAGCTGGGCTGATGAGTAATTTGGAAAAAATAATCAGAAAGACTTGTGTTTCGCCCCCCCCCCCCCCCCCGGGTATTCTAAGGAACATAGGAAACATATTTTTGCCTGAATTGTTAATTGATATGGCCTATAGCAGTGTGTAGCTAGACAGGTGAGAAATAGATTTGTAACTCATTTGTTTTCTCTCCCTGAAAGAGAAGAAACACAAGGCAGTCCCGTCAAATACGTTACAAAACTATTTGCTCTGTTTCTTTCTGGCACTGCTTCTCAGTTGATGATGGATGTCCTCTTCTGCAAGTAGAAGCTGGGTCATGTAGTGTGCTCCTAACCATGGCTATTACTTTTTCTTTCCATCTCTGCTTTCTCCATTGACTACTACACATGCCAAAGGGTACCTTAAGATGTTTGATATCCCTCCTGGTGCTCGACATGTGTTTATCCAAGAAGACGAGGCTTCTCCTCACTTTCTTGGTAAGTGTTTCTCTCCTCAGGTTTGGCTTTGAGGCATGATGAGAAGCACGGGGCAGTCATGCAAAAGAACCTGAGAAATGAGATAACCAAATTAAAGTGTTTTGGGTAAATATGTGCATTCAAAATTGCATGTTAGGGACAAAGTCCTAGAGTGTAAACTCAGCAAACAAGTATTTACTTCTCATTTGAACTCTTCAGAATATTAACCTGATCCCAATTTGCATGTTTACTAACAAAAGGCTGTCATCGCTCACATGTAAATGGGCACTGCCAGGGTAAAAACTATGTATTCTATTATGTGAACAAATTCAGTATCTTTAATTATTCTTATTTGCTGCAGATTGTAAACAACAGCTATTTTAATGGAAAGAAGATTGTGATATATTTGTAGTCTGTTTCATTTCAGATTTTTCTCACATAGGACAGTTCATACTGTTGTCAATCAGTTTGTATCTTACTGCTTACTATTTTCTAACATTTAGGGGATTTTTAGCTCACGGGAGGAGGGGTGAGAGCTTCTATGGGTTTTAACAGCCTTGTAATCAGCTCCTCATGTGCTAGGGCAGTGTCTGAGTTGTAAACCCTTCAGGCGGAGTTAGATTAGTTACTAAAAAGAAGTAGGAATAAAAAAGAAGAAAAAAAAAAAAAGAAATTGTTTCAACTATGATAATGTCAAAGGGGGAAACTTGGCTTTTGAGGTCCAAGAGCTTCATTTTGGACCAAGTATAGCCTGATGGTAACTTTCAGAGAAGCATAGCTTTGCATTGACAGCAAGTGGCTTCATGAAGCTACTCACTAGGTACTGCAGAGCTCCTGCATTTGGATTACTGTAATCACAGAAACCTGTAAGATTTCTGCATAATTTTTTTTATCATGTTTTATAGTGCATTGGAAGAAGTTGGACAAAAAAAAAAAAAAGAGAGTCTATCTTTCAGATTTCTAATGTATTGGCTTCTAATTGGAGCATAGTAATAATAATCCCCACACGATGTGACTTTTAAGGTGTGGTGCAGGAACGCAAAACCAAGTGGTTTCTCAGGGGTTCAAATGCCTCAGCTCTTTGCTTACTGACTTTAGCATCTGGTACATACATATGTGTGCAAAAGAAACTAAAATGTGATGAAAAAGTTGTCATTTTCATAATCTGAGGAAAATATAGCACTTACTAGTGTGTTGGCTTTTCTTGCAAAAGGCCTTCTATAATATCTCCTGTCAAGTTTGACATAAGCTGCCATGATTGTTGGTGATATGATGGGAGGCACGACTGGCACTGTTTTCAATCCTTTTAGCAATTAAGAACCAGGCTACAGGACACTATATTCTGAATGGGAAAGGGGAGGAGGCCAGATCCCGATCTTTCATCGACCTGGGCGTGGAGTGGGAGTACAACATAGAGGATGACATAGAAACTCTACACACTGCTGGGCCCTTGCACGATGCAGTGGTGGTGCTGGTAGGTTGCATGTCAAGCAGTGGGAATATGATGAGTTTGTCTTTCATTAAAGGTGCATGGCCAGCACGGAGCTTGTTCTGAGATAAAACACCGTGGTGTAACACCTTTCTGAAATACATGTGCGGATGAGACAGCTGATAGCCTGAAGCCCTTTTCTCATTAGCTGTAACCGGCTCTTGGAAACTGCTGCCTCTTCATGAAGTGGTAATATGTCAGTCAGAAGCCCAATTGCATTGTCAGACATCAGTGGGACACTTTCAGTGGACCAAAAAAGGGCATTGCATGTGAAACCATATCTGAAACCAGCCCTACTCTTTAGCCAAGTAAATGATGTGGCCACACCATCCTTTCATCCTAGATGATGGTGTCCTACTTGGCCAGCTAAGAATGCTAGCCTAGAAATGTATCTCATTTTAAATGGCTCTGCGTTGATCTTACTATTGTTAGTTCTAACTGTGAAGACAAAAAACATTTTTTTTTCCCCAGTGAGTTAACTAGCAGTTTCCATGTTTCCCCTAAGAGCCAGGCCTTGGTTTCTTTACTTTGCAAAGGAATAAATAATAGCTCTGGTTTTGTACCACTGTTTATGTTTGATTATTAATAGATCATTCCTCGGGAGAATGACACAAGATCTAGCCTGACTTACAAATACATCATTCATGAGGATTCAGTACCAACTATCAACAGCAACAACGTCCTACAGGAAGAAATAGATACTTTTGAGTGGGCTTTAAAGAGTTGGTCGCATTGCTCCAAACCCTGTGGTGGAGGTAAACAGACCTTCTAGTAATGAATGACAAATTACCAAAATTGGAAAAGTAAAAGGTGGGGGAAGTGAATGCTTTAGAAATCTTGGCCTTCCTTTTTTTAAAAGCAGTTTGTTATTTTGGGTGCCCAAGCTTAAAATACCTGAAGTGCTTGATTATTCAAAAGTGTTGCACTTCCAGCCTAGAAAGAAAAAGTCCTTTTTAGGTGCTAAATTCACTACCCAAAGCCACTTTGGAAGTACAGACTCAGACATTGATGCTACTGAGTGTTCACTTTACTTACAGTATGTACATTGCTCTCATGCAAAGAATGGGGAATGCAGATGTCAAAATTACTTTAACTCTTAACAGACAAGCAGGTGATGTGTTCCAGTAGCAAAAACACTAAAATGAGACTTGGGTTCATTCCCAGGTTAGCCAGTGACTTGCTGCTTGATGTTAAGGAGGTAGTTTCTCCCCTCTCTGTGCCATGATTTGTTTGTAATGCAGAGGTTAGACTAAGGGGTCATAACTGTCCCTTCTGGCCTTAAAAACCTGTCACAGTGTCATGTTATAAATAGCATCCATAGAGCACTGTGCAGCAATCTCGTGGCTGACAGCAAATTCTGAGCATCTTTACTTTATATGTCATGTAAAACCATTTAATAGGCCATGAAACTTAGATTTAAACCAAAAATTCTAAGAAGGATCTGTTTTTCCTGAAATATTTTCCAGGGTTTCAGTACACCAAATACGGGTGCCGCAGGAAAAGTGATAACAAAATGGTTCATCGCAGCTTCTGTGAAGCCAGCAAAAAGCCAAAGCCCATTCGTAGAATGTGCAATCTTCAAGAATGCACACAGCCTCTGTAAGTATGTCTCGTAAAGAGATATAAATGATTGCTCCTTGTGGTAGATGCAGAAGTTAACCCGAGCCAAATTTGGTAGGGTGCTGACAGCTTTCCAGACTGGAGTTCCGGTGTTATGGATGGTTTTTTCTACCTATGTAAGAATGGTTACTGATCTTATTGAGTGGTTGCATCACAAAAATACTGTATGCTAAGGGCTGCCTGACCTGGCAGCAGTATGGATAATAGTTGTGAAGGTATCGTATTCTTTTTACTTCCCAGCTGGGCAGCAGATGAGTGGGAATACTGCACGAAAACCTGTGGGAATTCGGGCTACCAGATCCGCACTGTGCGTTGCATTCAGCCCCTTCACGACGGCGCAAACCGCTCTGTCCACTTCAAGTACTGCAGCGGAGATCGCCCCGAGAGCCGCAGGCCCTGCAACCGCCTGCCGTGCCCCGCACAGTGGAAAGCTTCTCCCTGGTCCGAGGTAGGCAAGCACCTGTCGTGAGAGAGGGACCTGCCTTTGCTAACATCTCAGGCCTCCCAAGTCAGATCTGCACCTGGGCTGAAAGCTCCCGGCTGCACTGGACAGTTCTCCAAAACAAAGGAAAATAAAATATCAGATACATAATCCTGCAAAACCAATGTTGAAATTGTGCTTGTTTTTCTCCAAGTTTCCAACTTCTCATTTCCCCGCTTCTGAGGATAGCAGATCATTTTTTACCAACTTGGACTGTTGTGGAATCACAGAGTTTCTGGAAGTGACAATACTGTTATAATGACCTAGGAACAAACAGCTGAACCCTACAGCTAACTCAGTGAACAGTTTTCTCTGCCCTTTATATTCTCTTTGTCAAGATCAGGTATTGGCTACAGGAAGAATAAGTAGCAAAATTCATAATATGCTTTAATAATAAATTTAACATTACAGAAAGCAAGAATCAAGGGAAAAACCCTCCTCTGCATATTCCTCCATAACATCAGTCTTCACTAGAGTCTGCTTTCAAAGCAAATTGCTGGAATGTATAGCCTGACCTGAGAGCCAACCTTGGGCTATTTTAGACACATTAATTTTTGCACATTGCTGTGAAAGCTGAATGTCCTGAATTGTCTTGTGTCTGTTTCATAGTGCTCTGTGACCTGCGGGGAGGGAACGGAGACCCGGCAGATCATGTGCCGTGCTGGTGACCGGTGCGATGGAGAAAAGCCAGAAACAGTGAGGGTTTGTAAACTCGCTCCCTGTAACGGTAAGAGAACATCTTAAAATGGCTGCAGTCAATGAGGGTAGCAATTCCTGTCTCAGCGCAGCCTGTCTAGATAGCACAGTGCTGGGTAGAGATGTTGAACGCAGATTTCATCCTTGAGTGAACTCCGCTGAAAAATAAAGGACTTATATTTAGGTCTAAATAAAAGCTAAACTTTCTGTGAAGTTTCTGTGTTAATGTGTATGAGTTTCTAAGACAAGGCAGAGCCTGTGCTTACAAACAGGTAGTATGTACACCAAGCTTGTACTGTGCCATATTTTAAAGATACTACACTGTCAGGTGACAAACAGACAACACTGTTCATCTCTTGATGCTGGAAAATACACCGTTCCTTGAAGATTCACCTGCTTTTTTCCAGGTAAAGGCGCCCTGTTGTTTAGTCCAGCACATTATTGATATTGTAGCTCCAGATGCTCAGTGCTTCTTGCACACCAGGGTCTCTCTTGTAAACATACTGAAATAGGGGTTGAAATGTGTTAGCCTAAGTTGCATTTGCAAAAATTTGTGCTGGAGGTGAAGGTCAATCCAAAGTAAACCCTGCTCGACCTCTAAATCCCAGGATAAGTTTTACAAGCCTGCCAATTGAGGAAATGAAAAAAGTACATATATAAAAATGGGATCACAGACCATTAATAAGGTTCATGGGAATTTCATTACGTTGTTCTCATAAAGTTTTTTGAACAGATTTTTAAGCTTTTTATGACAAGCCTTTCTTCCTTTGGGCCCATGACTCTCTGAGATTTGGGGTTTGTTTTTTAAATCCCTCTTGGTAGTCCTAACACTCCAATCAATAGCTGGTAGAAAAAATAGAGTAAGAGTTCTTAGAAGGTGCAGTGTGTTTTCCCACAGAGTGAATCTAACTGCTTCCCACAAGTCTGATAAAGGTGTTTGCTTTTGCTCTTAGTTGTCTTCTGCCAAGGAAAGAAGTCAGAGCAGAAAACAGTTCTGTGAGCCATGAAGAGTTACAAACCACTGTTCCCACTAGGTGGGAGCAAATCACTATCTGTGACTCTATAAACAAGTACAAGATTTAAAATCCTGTTTTTCACTGGTGATAAAAATATTACCAAAACTGAAAGAAAGAAGGGCTCCATCTTTGCAAAACTCTTCGAATAGTTTTGATCTTGTGCTTTAAGCATCTGCTTAAAGAATCTGTACTTTAAGCATCAGTTGGGATTTTCTTGAAGAGTCAGTGTTAAATTTCTATCTTTCCAAATTTAGCAGCACACATTTTTTCTCCATATGAGAGTACTATGTCTCTCTTACCGTAAGTAATACTCAGAGCCAACTGCCACTGACCTGTAACACCTAGGATCCACTTATGTGGGATATAAGCAATAAATGGCCTTGTACAGGCCCTTTACAAATTGCAGTTGAATCATGTTGGTTTTTAGGGTTTGGGATTTTTTATATGCACCCCATCTCGCATGCCCCAGTGAATGGAGGATTTCTGTGGTCCCATGCAGGGGGTGCCAAACGGGGTTCTGAGACCCTAGGTATGTTTCCTAAAGAGAGAGGACACCGCAACACATCACAACAACTATCAAAAAAACCATGAACTAACGGCCACTGATATATATATAATCTATATATATATATATATATCTGACCTTGATGCAACAAACCTCTAGCATGACCTGAGCTTTATGAAAACGCTTTTCTGATGTGGTTTCTACCGCATTCTACATTTTGGGGAAGTACAGCTAAAATATCAATAGTGTTCTGTAATGTTTATGTAGATAAACTGTATGAATGGGCATGCATGGCATTCCTTTACTTTTAAATCTGTACCGCCTTGATTACTATTTTGACTTTCAAGGCTTTAGACTTAGCAAAACATTAATCTGTATCAGGTGGTTTTGATAAATGATTTACTACCTACATGCAAGATTGCTGAGAGTTTAATCTTAGTGGAGTTGTCATGAACATTTGCTGCAGTTGATGTGATTTCTTCTGTGCTGTGTGGCATATTAGCATTTCTCTTGCATTTCATGAAAAAACATATGTCTGCATGTAGGAGAAGAGCCACCAGCTCTTCCACCACGTGCCTCAGTGGAGCTGAGTGTCATAGTGTGGAGAAATGAGAACACCTCCCATAGATATTTCACTTAAACTTCATACATTTCTGTGATTAGAAAGAAACAGGAGCCAAGATTTTATTCTGCAGGTCCCTAGCAATAATCTGAGCAGGAGTCATGTTTCTGTGCCTGTGCCAGATTAGAAGAATGGATTTTGTGGTACTTAGACAAATAGATGAGCTCCATGTAAGAACAGATGCTAGAAAAGTCTTTATAGGAGCTATCCCTGATTTGCAACACAAGATACAGAATGAAGAAGAAAGCACTGTTGTTTTAAGTTTTAGTTCCTAAATACCAACTTTCAGTGAGATTTCTCAAGGTACTTAAAGTTACAGTGATGCCTTCTGTAAGAGCTGTGTCAATTCTAAAATCTAATGGGAAATTTTTTTAGTTGATTTAAATTATATTCTAGTAGCTCCAGCTTCTAAAGATTCCCTAGGGAGCCGATACACTTTCTTGTGTCTTCTACTCTTAGTTACCGTGAAGCAAGTAACAAATTGTGAGGAGAATTTTTACCATGAACATCAGCAGAAGGATACAAGCACTTACATACTGAATAGGAAATGGTTGACTAGGTTGTGCAGAATTAATCTAAAAAAAATTTTTAAAGGGATTATGTGAGTATACAGCTGCAAGATTGTACTTAACCAACCTACTGAAAGTAGGTAGGTACAAAACCAAATCTTTGCACTATCCCTTGAGTCACAAAATTTAAACCATCACAAACCTGTATCACAAAAATCAGCCGTGAGAGAAAAGTACAAAATAAGATGCATTGTCACTATGGAAAGACAAAAATAATTGTTTGGTACTTTCTTTTTTGTTTTGTCACTTTAGGTGATACTCTCTGCTTTGACTTATATACTGACATAAATCACAGTCATCTTGCTAATAACTGCCATAATTTTCCAGATCAGGTGCTTTGATTTACACAGAAGCATTAAGATTGTTCTATATATGATGCAAAGATTTGTGTTTCAATATTAGCTTTTCTAATTTAGATGAATTATAAATATAGCCCTTGAATGCTAAATTCCTGCTGAAAATAGCCTTACAGTGCCTTCATGGAGTACGTATATTCCCATGCAAAGCTGCAGATTTAATGCTAAGTTTGTCAAGAACCAACAAACATCTATCCAAGGAAGCACATTGGGATTAGGAGAAAGGAAAATTTTTATATTACATGCCGCAGTCATATAATTTGCTATTTATAAACAACATCCCACAGCCCCACTGATGTACGTGTGTGTAATTTTACTGAGTTCCGTGGAATTAAGCTGATTTACATTGATTGAGAGGTTGGGCTACAGTTAATGTTTTAAAATAGGAAAACTTGGTTGCCTAACATACTGTTGACATGTGGTGAGGCAGCATCTGTACACAGGTGAAAAAATATCAGAGTACAGAAAGCTAATATAATTGCAGAGCCTAATAAGTGGTGTTACATGCCATCTGTTACTTATTAAAATGTTGGATACATAATTGCTAACTATGAATGGAGGACTAGGCATGGAACAGATCTTCTCAATAGCTGCGGTTAACTTTTGACATTTCACATTATAATTTTGCATACTTCTATTTTAAGTAAAATTCATCAATACCATTTCAAGCCAGCTGTGATATCTTAGGAAAATTCTGCTAAGGGCAACCTTTTGCTGGTCTCTCCCCAAAGTGTTTGAATAGTTACTGGATGCACCGAGCTACTCATTTGTCCCCGTTGCTCATTTTGTGTCCTGTGAAGTGTTATGTGTTTGTAGGTTCCTGGTCTGATTCTGGGGTGCTGCCAGGGCATTAGCACCTGATTTAGGAGGCTGAGGGGAGACACAGACGCCACGCGTTTCTCAAAAGTTGACCTTAAAATACCAAGATGCTCTTCTGAATTGTGTTGACCCTTCTGCAAGGCTGGACGAGGTGACCTTCTGAAGGCACCCTTCCTGCATTACTCTGTTGGGTGTTCATGCTGCCAAGGCACATGATATGCCAAACTACACAGATAAGTAACGGTATAAATGAGCAGTAGGATGAGTTAGACACAGTGAGGAGAATAAAAAGGAAGTATTAAATCTCCTCATTTTAAAATCTGTAAATAGTGGAGCTCATTTCAAATGCCCAGAGCCAACCTCCCATCTTCTTCTGTGCCTTGACACAGCTCTACTCAGATGCTAGCTAAGAATTAAATAATATTATATAATAACCTTATAGTGACCTTCCAGTACTTAAAGGGGGCCTACAGGAAAGATGGGGAGGGACTCTTTATCGGGGGTGTAGGAATAGGACAAGGGGTAATGGTTTTAAACTGAAAGAGGGAAGATTTAGATTAGACATAGGGAAGAAATTCTTTATAGTGAGGGTGTCAAGACACTGGCACAGGTTGCCCAGAAAGGTTGTGGCTGCCCCCTCCCTGGAAGTGTTCAAGGCTAGACTAGATGGGGCTTTGAGCAACCTGGTCTAGTGGAAGGTGTCCCTGCCCGTGGCAGAGGGATTGAAACTAGATGATCTTCAAGGTCCCTTCCAACCCAAACCATTCTGATTCTATGAATTTGAGTTTTTCTGTGAAATGAGAGTGAAGATTTAAGTTAAAGTCACATTCCCGTACAGAATACTAAACTACCCAGGGAACTTGTGCCTTGATATAGCCAGTACAACGGACTGCAAGATTAAGAACAGAAATTCTCAACAGTGCCACCTACTCATGAGTGTTACAGACTCTCAGTGTTTGCCCCAGTCCTGGTAGCAGTAAAACTTAGGACTTCACCTTTGAGCTCATGTGACAGTCTGAAGGAGCCCGAGTGCTGATGTGCTCTTAGCTCAGTATCAAAGCCTTATTTTCTTCTGGCGTTGCTGCTTTCCTCTCTACCAATGTTGTCCAACATGACCACTGCATCTCTACTTGTGGAACATCCATAAATGCTCAAAGAAACATTGACATTTTGGGGATCTTGCTAGATCTTTGACCTCTTTAAGATCTTTTCCCTGACTGAAGAGGATGCCACACACTTAACTTCAAGGCATCTTATGTCTGACCTATCTGTTAAAAGCTTTGCGTCAGTTCTCCAGGTCACTGAAAAACTCAGACTTCATCCAAACAAAGCTTTATCCAGCTATAACATTTTATTTTAAGACATCATATAAAAGGCATCTTTGAGAGATATTGCTTGGACTTTAATTTCTTTAAGGGAAGATTTCATTGTTTTTAATGCTGTTGACGGATAATGTCCTCAGGCTAGAAGTGAAGGTGATTTGGAGTGGGTAGAATTACATCTGGCTTGGTATGTGGGAGCTCTACTGGATTAGTACTGGGAATTGTCTCCACAAATATAACATGCCTTTCCACGACTCTTCGCTTCTGATGTGCACAGATGCTGACATTTTCAAAGTGACTGCTGATTTCATTGGTTCCAAACCAGGGTTATTTTTTAGGGTGGTGGTGAGTTCTGTCAAGGGATGCATCATCTTAGGTTGTCTATTCAGAGTAGCCCATTGTTTATGAAACACGGGCAAAATTTCATCCGTGCCCATCTAAACGCTGTCCAGGCATTTCAGTGCTCTTCACTAGGTTAACAATCAACATTTATGTTTGTCTTGCAGATGAGCCCTGTATGGGAGACAAATCTATCTTCTGTCAAATGGAAGTGCTTGCGCGTTACTGTTCCATCCCTGGCTACAACAAGCTGTGCTGTGAGTCCTGCAGCAAGCGCAGCAGCACCCTCCCACCACCGTTCCTCACCGAAGCTGCTGAAACCGAAGAGGAGGTGATGTTGGATCAGAGTGATCTGCCCAGGGCTTTGATGGTGCCAACACCTGTAGTGCCCCGCTACGCACAGTTCCTGCCTGGCAGAAGTTCACTGGGCAGGCTTCCTTTCGCTGAAGAGGATGCAGGTACGCATGTCTCCCCATCCAACAACAAGCCCCAAGGTGCTGAATTCCCGCAATGGAGAGTTCCTCAGGCAAGGAAGACTTCTAGGCTGTTTGCTTTCCTACACCAGTCACCTGCCAACAGCAGCAGCCTCAGTCCTCGTAATGCCCTTGCATTGGCAGGAGCCATTCCTGTGGTGCCAGCTAACACCACCACAGCGGGTGCTCCTTCTCCACTGACAACCTCAAGGAAGAGCGAGAAGCACGTCGAGAAGAGATGGCCTTTGAGGTCCTCCACTGTGGAAAGATGAACGTGAATGCCTTGTGGAGGATAGCCATTGAAAGAGGTTTTGTTTGGCACTTTGGGTTTAATTTCCTTACTTCTGGACACTATGGTGCATGCTGCTTTCCACAAGCAGGACACTGCAGGTCATCAACTCATTTTCCTTGTAAATACAAAGAACAAGAAGTGCTGGTTCACTTTCTAGTTGCTCCCGTCCTCCTCCCACACTGCGTTACCTGGCTAGCTTGAACGCAATGGAGGAAAGCACCAAAGAATATTCCTAACAGTGAGCAGAAGTTGCTGAGGGCATCAGTCAAGCTCTAGTACAGAAAAGTGGCCCTGATCTCAGCACTCACCTCATTATTTTTGGTTTTAAACACTCACATGTAGAAAATGCCCCACTACAAGAGGTACCAAACGTTTACACTATACAAAATACTTTTGCAGTGGAACAACTGAATCCGTAAGACTTGTTTTGCTAATTTATCTATATAAACATATTGTATAAGCAGATTTGTCGCTGTTGTGTAAATACTGTATATTGCAGAAAATCAGTATTATTTTTAAGAGTTTTGTGCTGTCAGACAACTGTTTACCTATGTTGCATTCTGGACAATTGCTAGGTGCCTGCCATTGAATACTGCCTTATTTACATTCCAAAAGTTGATTTTTAAAGCAGCATTATCATAAAAGGAGGAGGTCCATTTTCATATGAATTACATCTACTGACACTAGGAAAGGGATTTTTTTTGAGTATCAACAATGTGATGCTTTCTTTTGAAATAGGGGAAAAAAAAGCGTAAACCAAAAGGTACGAGTCTACTTAGAGCCACCTGCCCATTAAAAGTAGGTTTAGAAACTTTAGTGTAATTCCAGGCACAGGTTGAAAAAATGACGTTACGTGCCTGTGAAATGAACACCGACGCCTGCGGCCTGCACTGAGCAGGCACTGCTGCAGTTTTGGGGTAGCAGTGCCATCCCTCAGGTCTCCTTTTGTGAAGAGGTCAGGCCAGGGTAGGAAACCATGTATATACTGTAAGTACTGTAATATTCACAAGTTCAAAATGAGTTCTGTTTTCCAGGTGATCTGTTTGTTATTTCTGAAGCTGAAAAAGCATCACAGAGGTAGAATAGGCGCTAACAAGAAATAGCTGTGGCAAGACTTAAAATAGATTTTTTTTTCCTACTGGAAGCATTGATTTAAAGGTGAGAGAGATATTTATTTTTCAGCATGTTCACCTCAAAATCTCCACAACCACAATGCATCTGACTGCAATAATGTACTAGTAATTTATGTCAATAACCATCTTGTTCACAGTCCACGCAATCGCACTCTCTCCTGTGTGTTGCTGTAAAGTACTTGTATATAGGATTGAGAACTAAAGATATTTATTAAAAGTTGATTTCTTGATAGTATTTTATGTACTAAATATTTACACTAAGGGCAGTTGACTATTCTTTTTGCCAAGATAAAATAGAGAGATGTAATTAGATACCTGTACATGCTATGTCATATGGATAGAACAGAAATTTAAGCTAACTAAACTACTGTAGAGAAATTGTTGATCTTATTCTTTAAAAAAAAAAAGTCTTATGACATCTTTAATTTCTAAATAGGTTATTAAAGTTTCACGTGCAATTTTTGCTTCCCTGTAAAAAGTTCTTGTGATCGATCCATTTAAAATAACAGTGAATATGTACCTCTAAAATGCTATAAAGTACATTAGAACCCCAAAGATTCAATTCTAGAAACACCTGTAGTGATTATGCAGAATCACTAGGAAGAAATAAGGATGAAAATTGTTGTCAGAAGTAAATGTAAAATGTAAAGCAAATGAGAATGTAGGTAGGTTAATCCTGTTCGAGGAAGTCTAGGATCACACTATGCAAGACTCACCCTGCATCATGATGTCTGTGATCTAATCCACTAAAGTATTGACTCGACGCCTCTAAAGAATTGCTGCTACCTTTCTGCAAGGCTTTTGAAGGTCCAAGAAATTAGTATTAAACAGATTGTACAGACAATCCCTGAGCCTCAAACAGACAAATAGGGTGTGTTTGTTTCTTTAAAATTCCCCAAAAGTCAAATTCCCTTTCCTTTCTCTTTATCTTTTACATATGTGGGTGTAGATAATCCTTGTACCTTTTTGATTTCTTTTCTACCAAGCTAATTTCTCTTTCTATAAAGTGTCCACTACTGATACTGTTTGTTGTATTGGGGAGCACGTAACAATAAAATCTTTAACATAACAAGTCTTTCTCTGGTTTGATTCACATGGGAGGGTCTGGTTTTTTCAGTTTTAAGTTTCATCTTTTGCAAAATGAAGGGCCATATACATCCCTTTACATGACCTTTACTGTCTTGGAAAAAAGTTCATTTGAATTAAATATTTAACTTGATTTTTAAAAACAGAGGTCCTTCTTTTACCATTGGAGAGTGTGGGTTGCAGAGAAATTGTGGGAAAGGAAGGAGTGCATTTCCAGTGATCCAAAGATGTCCTGGGACACGTGTGAGTGACCAGGTAGCAGCTCCAACCCTCTTGTCAAGAACATGTTAACGTTTTGGGCTTTGCTTTTCGAGAAAGGGCATCAAAGGGATTCTGTGCCAGTTGGAAGAGGAGGCAGCTGCTCTCCTCTCCTTTACCTAGGAATGTTTTCTGAGTTGATGAGAAGATTTCAGGTCTGAACCAGACATTAAAAAAAAAAAAAAACCCAAACACTTCACCCACATTATTTTAGTACAGGTGCATGTTTTAAAAATAGTCTGCCCTTCTGGCCCATCTAAACTTACTAAGTTTTGAGACCATCCACTCTAAAATGCATCCTTTGAAT
The DNA here is from genome assembly GCF_047716275.1 of Strix uralensis. Classification (NCBI taxonomy): domain Eukaryota; kingdom Metazoa; phylum Chordata; class Aves; order Strigiformes; family Strigidae; genus Strix; species Strix uralensis. Next base: position 65,880,470 of record NC_133975.1, read on the forward strand.
TAATTGCCATGTTTCTCATTGCCAAGGACAGGCTTGCATCTGTAGCTGGTATTTACCCAACATCACAACTTCCCTGTAGTCACAGGATGGTGTGACACGGGGGCAAGCAGGGATACGTGATGGGCACATGTACTTGCGGGCAGGCACACAGACCCGTCAAGTCACTCTAAGGCTTGAAGAAGGAAAGCCAGCTTGTGTCACAGTGCCCATGCTCCAGTTTCCCTGCCTGAGGTAGGTCCTTCTGGTATATTGCTCCAGAAAGCTAATGACATTTTTTCTGCAGTTCTGGTTGCCTGTTTTCAAGAACAGTGGATCCGGACCGGAACTTCTAGAGAAACGCTAATCTAGTAAGAAAACAGGGAGGTCTTCATCTCAGAGGTGAAGTCTAGAGAAACTTTGGGTATTTAACTGAGTCTAAAGAAACTTGGGGTTTTTAACACAGCAGAAGAGAGGTTGAGAGGGAGATCTAATTGTTGTGTATACACACATAGCAAGTATGAAGAAGGCAGGAAATGGATGCCAGTGTTTATGACCTAGCAAGTATAGACACAGCAAGGAGTGACCTATAGGGAATAAATTCTTTACTGTGAGGGTGGTGAGACACTGGCACAGGTTGCCCAGAGAAGCTGTGGCTGCCCCCTCCCTGGAAGTGTTCAAGGCCAGGTTGGACAGGGCTTTGAGCAACCTGGGCTAGTGGAAGGTGTCCGTGCCCAAGGCAGGGGGGTTGAACTAGGTGATCTTTAAGGTCCCTTCCAACCCAAACCCTTCTATGACCATTCCATGGCCTAAGTCATGCATGTCCCTCCAGTAAGGATTTTACGGTTGGAAGCCCCACCTGATGGCCTGCAGCCTGACTGAGGAGAGATTTCCTCACAGCTCTGCTGAGGCCGAGAGGCCACTGAGAGGTAAAGTCACCTCTGGTACCTCCTGGGGACAGGAGGGCCTTCTGCTGTGCCTCGCAGTGCTGCTGGTAAACGAAGTGTTCACAGACCTGCAAGAGCAGCACAGCTTTATCCAGGCAACAGCCTTTGCCTCAGCTACAGATACCTGTGGTGGGGCGTAGCTCCTGGTGTGGTGGTTTGCACCAGAATTTGCTGTAGTATTTTGGTATTTGGTCTATAATTATTGATGTTTAATGCTAAATGATGTCATAAAAATGCTAAATGACTTTTTTAAAAAAAAAATCAAAGCAAAACAGAACATTAATACTAAAAGGCCAAATTTCCAACCCACTGCATTGACAAGAGAAGTTTGTATCACTCAGTTTGGCTTCAGGTCTCAGCTAAACTTCTGTTTTACTGCATTCTGCTAAGAATTACATTCTCAAAGTATGTTCTTGACAGTTTTAAGCTGAGCAAGTAAATATAAAGTAAGTGTCTAGTTGAACTAAAATTCCTGTAGAGAGCACTAATACTAACATTTCATAAGGAAGAGTCTCTAAAAAATTCTAAGATAAGCACCATTTGAGAGTGCTAAAAAGCTCTATTAAAGTTCACTATGCAAGCTGTTAGGGTAAATGGCTTGCAATTGGCAATAACAACAGTTGTAAATTGCACTGGTTTTCCACTTCTGGAATGGCTCACAGAATTGACAGTACCTGGGTGGTACTCTATTTTAAGGGGAAACTGCAACTTCAACTGTTCTTGCAACTTCAACATGTGGCCAGATGAGAGCTTGTTAAAATACTGTTTCAAAAATTCTGCAAGACCAACAGGTAGTTTTTCATGTGACAAAATTCAGGTGTTAACTCTTTACAAAAGTATTAGAGAGAGGTATCTTTGATTGTAATCGAGGCAGAGATTCCAGCAGCTTTAATCAGTATCTTAGGAAGATGCCGACCATTTATATTCAAAATGGAAGAAGTCCTCTTCCTTTTCAGCGGGATGGCAGCGGGTGGGAGAGCAATCTTGGGTTTTCAGACTGGGAAATCGGAGGTATGTGAAAGATCCTGTGCAGGAAGACAATGCTTTAGAAGGATCAATCAGCAAAATCACATTTTCATTCAGACAAATAAATCACCATCTGTGAACCCACAGAAATATCTGCTCTTACTTATTTATTGTGTTTCAGGCTCTGAGCATTAGGTCTTTTCTGGAATGATTTAGTTTTAGAACCAGGTGACTACTGACATGGAAGAGAAATCCCCGTCCCTATTTGTGGAGCATGTTCTTTTCTTTTGCATAGATGAAGATGATTTCCAAGCTGCTCTGAGAGAGATTTCTCTCCTTTTAGTTACAGCAATTTGTCACACTAAATAACATTTTCTAAAAAAAAAAAACCAAAAAGGGTGGGGAGGGGGGACTTGCATTTTATTTTTTATGCCATTTTTTTTCAGCCCACACAGATACTGTGCATTTCATTAAGAGACACATGGATTACTTAGTCCCTGGGGGGTGCTTCTCAGGATTGTTTCCTTTGGAGTCAAGCCGAAAAACGCTCACCAGGGATGCTCACAGCACTTGGAGTTCAGCACAGTTTCAAAAGGATTTGGCTGGCCCCACACTGAGCAAGCTCCAAATGTGGTGGAATGGATGACTAGAGGAGTCACAGATGCTGCAGACCCCAACTCCTGGGACAGCAGTGGGGGTGTGATGCCTGCGAGATTACCAAAGGAGATGCAAAGCCTTTTCGTTTTGTCACTTGGTGTGAATTTTACAAGGTTTTGTGGAATTTCTTTGGAGTACAATGCACAATATTTTAGCCTGTTACTTTTACCCTTGTTCCATGTTGTAAGGAAAATGCAAATCCCCTTTGAAATTTGACAGGTGATCAATCCAAACGTACACACATGTACAAGAACAGTGGTTTACTCTGTAGGGAAGAGTCATAGCTACTCCTTTCCCTCCTTTTAGGATGGCTGCTTTGCATTGAACATTACGATTGCATGGGTATTCATGAAATCAAAATTATAATAGTACATTTAAATAAATAGATTTCATGTGCTTCATGGTACACAGGTCCTGGACCCAAATACCAAGACTTCTACACTATGATCACCCTCAAAAGGGTGCAAGAAGATCTCTTAGATTCTAGTACCAATCCCAAATTACTTAACCATCTCTGCAGAACCCAACGCAAGTAATACACAGACTTTCCTATGCTCAGTTTGTCCAAAACCATTGCCCCCGCTGCTGAAAGGGATGAGGGAGCATGCTGCTTTCCATGCCAGAGCTGGTCTATGAGTCAAGACTCCTCACACAGAAACTCAAACACATTTTACTGACAGCATTAAAGAAAAAAATTAAAAACCTAAAGTAGGAACTGAAAGTTGTCCTCCTTTTATTTCCTAGGAAAAACTAGTGCACAGGGACAGGCACACTGGAACAGACTGACCATGTGGCCCAGCATCTTTTTGGCTGTAGTCAATAAGGGACACTTAAAGAAGACTGAATGAGCAAGGGACGCATAGAATGGCCATCTATTCCCTGATAGCTTTCTCCCTCCATGTGTGGTGTATTCACAACTCGTTATGAAATTCTGGTTAGAATTACCAAATCTGAAAGTGCTGGACCAGATTCTCTTTCCCCAGTGGTTTTACATCAGCTCAGGTGGCTCAAGTTATTTCAGTCCCACCTGAGGAGGTTTATGCTTCTGAGGAAAAGCAATTGCTTTCAATGTGTCTTTCTCTGGCAACTTGTTACATTTAACATGCTTCCAGGTTCCCATGACTTGGGAAAGAGGTACTACTATAAATCACTGACAACAGCATAGGAAATCTGTTTAAAACTGAAGAGTGCATTCTGAGCCTAAGTAAATGCATTTTGAAAGTCCTAAGTGGCTGGCTTACTCTCCCGCACCATTTGCTGTGGACTAGAATCACTCAGCTGTTTCCAAAGTGTCCCGATGCACTTAACATGGGGAATGAGCCATTAGTGAAGAAGGGCTAAAAGCAAAGTTATTCAAAGTAAAATCCCTTATGAGAAACACACAGGCAGCTCACCCAGACCTCTGCAGTCAAATGCAAATCCAAATCTTTCTCTCACCTGGAATAAGAAATAAGCATGGAAGGCCAAAAGCATCTTCACAGGAGCCTCGGCCTTTGTTCTTTAGATGCTGGAAAAATAAAAGTGTACAGCTATGTCTGTCTTGATCTCTTCCTGTAACCTTCCTCCAACTCTGAGCGCTTGGAAGTTTCCTCCTGAATATGAGTCTGACACCAATGCGGTGGCTGTTCTTGATTTGGGGAGACCTGGAAGGATGTAAAGGTGTGAAAACTGGTCCTTTCAGGATCCTGAATACAGAATGAGGGTGAAGACTGGCCTTCCTGCCACCTCATTCCCTCTCTGCACTTTGACACTTCCTTCTGATTAGCAACTAGATCCTAGTTGCATGTTTGCCACGAAGCAGTGGGCAGTGGCGATGGGGGTTAGAGACAGACTCATGTGCCAGGTTGGGACAGCCTGCCACCAGACTAGCAGGACTGGCAGCCCCTTGCCTGGAGATGCCCTCATCCTCTATGCCTTGGGCTTCTGCCATGCTCCAAAGAGCATCTACACGCATCCATGCCCTCGTACTGCCCCACACAGCAGCTGGCAAGCTGAATGCAGAAGATCATAGAATCACAGAATACCAGATTGGAAGGGACCTCAAGAATCAACTGGCTCAACCTTTCTGGCAAAAGCACGGTCTAGACAAGATGGCCCAGCACCCTGTCCAGCTGAATCTTAGAAGTGTACAATGTTGGGGAATCCACCGCTTCCCCGGGGAGATTATTCCAACAGTTGATTGTTCCCATTGTAAAGAATTTTCCTCTTGTGTCCAGTTGGAATCTCCCCAGGAGTAACTTGTACCCTTTACCCCTCATCTTTACCGTGTGAGTCCTTGTAAAAAGGGAGTCTCCATTTCATTTGTACCCACCCTTTAGATACTGGAGCATGGTGATAATATCTCCCCTAAGCCTTCTCTTCTCAAGGCTGAAAAAACCCAGTTCTCTCAGCCTTTCCTCACACAGCAGGCTGCCCAGTCCCTTGATCATCTTTGTGGCCCTTCTCTGGACCCTCTCTAGCCTGTCCACGGCTTTTTTGTACAGTAAGAATTTGTACAGTACATGCCTTAGAATACAACAAATATTCCTTCCTCTCCAAGACATTCACAAAGCAGGCCAGCCCATCACTGCCATCTCTCCAAATTCCTATTTAATCTCTCCCCACCATGCACTTCATCATGTGGAGCAGAACAGAGAGGCACCAGGAGGTTGTATTTTCCCGACCTGTTTACTCTGATGGGAGTACCACAGACTGAGTATCTGCTGACAGTCCAAAGGGAGCCATGCCTGCCCTTTCCTGGAAACAGGAGTTCATAGTGGGTGTGAAATTCGATGGGGCATTGACAAAGCTGGAACGCAGGAGAGGAACGGAGGGGGATGAAGGATGTGCTTCTCCTTCATACCAGTTCTGTGACCTCTGGAGAGAAGCAATCAAGAGCACTCCCACCACACAGTAACACATTTGAACTTCATCTTGAAAGAGTAGAGAAAATCTCTTGTTCTTGTGCATCAGCTTGCTGAAATGGTGTACAAGAACCACGCTGGTAACCAAGTAATGGATTGCCATCAGTCCAGTGAGGATTTCTGTGTGATACAGATTAGTATGTTCCCCTCTTCACAATAAAGTTATTCCTATCTTGAGCGCAACAAGATCCTGGAGCACCTGGGGTCAGGGCATTGTAGGACACAACCTCTGTAGTCTGCAACTACTCTGTGATTACAACGTGTTTATTCCTCTCTGCTACCTATATGAAGTACCAATACCTTTACGTTCCATAGTACTCTAGAAGCAGAAGTAATAGTGTCTTGGGAAATAGATCTTGCCTGCTGATGCGGCATTCTCTTTTTTATGCATGAAGGGCATGACACATGTAGGTGAAAACAAGTAATTAGAAAATCATCATGTAATTGGAACACTCTATGCTACTGGAAGAAATCTCCCTTTCATATTGTGGTGGTTTAGCCCCTGCCGGGGTCTGAGACCACGCGGCCGCTGCCCCTCCCCCACAAAGGGAGTGAAATACAAAGCCCCAAGACTGAGATAAGGACAGGTTTAATACAACAATGCAATAGCAACACAACAAACAACAACAATAACAATAACAGTAATAGTGATAGCAATGAACAGAGCAAAATAGCTACCAAATACAGCAGTTTGAAGCACGATGTACAAAACCACGAGTGCACCGCGCTCCGTGCCAGGAAAATGTGACCTGCCAGGATGTGAGGTCGGCATGGTATCTGAATAACCCGGCTAGAGCTCCCCCCCACTGCTGGGGAAACTTAACCCTATCCTGGCTAAACCAGGACACATATTAAACAATAAAATGCAATCACTCTGCACTATGTGCATATTTGCTCACAAACATGTTCATTTCCACAAAAATATTTATAGATATTGCTTGTAAACAATCCACTAATATTTACTTTTACAAAGCACTCAAAACGAGCCTGGCCTGAAATATTGCTGATGCTGTGAAGACACTGAGTAAAGTAACTCAGCGTGTCTTTCTTTGGATAAATGGTTTAAAGAAGAACCAGCACCACCCTTACTGAGTGTGATCACTCCTGAATGTGTAAAACAACATATCCAGCCTGCCCAAAAGCATTTGATGAACATTCAAGTAACAATGTAGATGATACTCTGTCAGTCTCTCAAACAATATGGTCTCTGCATGTTAACCTGGGGAAAATAAAAAGTAAAAAAATCAAGGTTAGATATTCAAGTTTAGCTTTGAAAATTCATTTTGAAGTTATCCACCCCCTGAGATGAGCCCTGTATTTGTCTACTTGGAGTGACCAAACACCTCTGCATTTGTCTTTGGCTTGAGGTTTGCTAGGGCAGCTGAGAAAACTGTACTGGAGAAGCAGGAGCTATTTTCAGCTGACAATCCGAGGAGCTGAGGTGCCTGATTCCACCTTGTCTTTGTAACCAGAGCTCCCTGCCCCGCTGCAGCCCTGATGCAGCCCAGCACTGCCTGTACACTCCACCACAGGGGATGTGTGTCTGGCAGGTGTTTTAGTGCTCCGCTGTTGAAATGTGCTGAAGCCACGATCAGGGCAGATGCATGGGCTGGGTTTGGGGGGAGCCAAATACAGTTTTGCTGTGTCCAGCCCTGTTGTGGGAGAGGACAGCATCGCTCCCCTTGAGTTTTGCAGGCTCAGGGGAGTGCCAGGAGATCCTTTCACAGGGCAGCGCTGACATCGGAGTGGTTTCACGGCACAGACGTTGCCAGATCAAAAGCAGCACCGTGGAGTTTGCAGCAGTGTGAAGGTTTCACCCACTCTACTGTGGGGCCCGACAGGCTCTTGCTGCCAAACCGGCCCCCACAGCAGGCACACAGGGGACATCGGCGGCAGCTCTGCAGAGAGTCCTCAGCCCTCGGGTGCCCATGGCTCTGTCACTGTCCCGCCTTAAGTTGCCCTCTTCCCTTTGTAGGGTGTTGCCATCAGAAAATAAACCACTGGAGCTGTTCAAAGGCCTCTGCCCTGCTCGGGCTGTAAAACCCAGGGGTGTGGGGCTGTTCACACAGCTCCCAGCTCAGTCACTGGGGCTGAGGCTGGCTCCCGAAAGCCGGTGACCTGGCAAAATCCGCCTGCCTGTGTGTAGGAGTCTGGGCCGCGCTGGGAGAAAGTTAGTGCAGACAGAAGAATGCAAGGACGAAGACAAGGCCAGCAAAATAAGGCTGGCAAAAACACACAAGACAGCAGATAAGTGAGAAACACCTGTGGTCAGCAAAAGCACACAAGTCTGAGCAAAACAGGGTATGAGATAAGGGAGTTTTGGCAAGTTTTGGGCTTTACGTGCTAATTGCAATTAACCAATGCAAATGCTTGTAGAGGCGCGTGAACAGCGCGTGTAGATGACCTGTAGCCTATTAGAAGATAGATGAGTGCGTGTACGGAACTTAGTAGAGTATAAATGTAACCAGAAAAGGAATAGAAAAAAACTAGAACAATAACTATAATAAAAAGATGGACGACCTGATCATCACATTGGTGTTGCGTCGTTTCTGTTCCCGCACGGAGAAATAAGGACCCCGGCTAATGGTGACTCCGACACCTGTGGACACCCCCAGCCTGCCAATAATTGCCGAGAGTCCTGGTCCTGCCTCACTGGGGTGCTCACTGGTGGCTGGCAGCCTTGGGCTGCAAGTCGTGGGGCAAGGGACTGCACCGGAGCCAGGGGCGAGGGGCCTGGGCTGCTCTGAGCCCCAGGGGGCTCCTCGACTCCCCCCAGCCCATCTCCATAGGGAAACAGCACCAAAGTTCCGCCTTTTCCAGGAGTATCCCAATGGTCCTTTTGTCTCAGACAGCCCCCCCCCGGCTGCTCAGCAGCACTGGAGGAATTACTGAATTTTTGCCAAACACAAAAACTGCCTTTCAGGTTAGCCCCTGTATTTCACCCCATAGCCACATAACCTGCCCTGCTGCTGCTGAATCGCCTGTTGTTTCTTTTTTTTTGGTTTTGATTCAAAGGCAGTCAGAGCCCTCCCCCGAACCTGCCCCCTTCCCAGAGCAGCCCCAGCCCCAGCACCCACAGGGCTCACACTGGGGAACCCCCAGCACCTGGCCCCAGAGCCCTGAGGCTTCTCACTCTGATGAGGGGGTCCCTCAGCAACCCCCCTGCTCTGGGCCAGGGGTCTGCCAGGGGGGCTAGGGGCCAATTATTGCCATGAGTTGGTCTGCTGCCACTTTCATCTTTTGTTTGTTTGTTTGTTTGTTTCAGGCATGGTTGAGTTGGGGTTTTTTTTGGTGTGGGTTTTTTTTTTTTTTTAGGCAGGGGCTTTGTGGGGTCAGTTTTGCTGCTTCACTGTTTTGGGTTTTTTTTCCCCCAGCTGTCCAGGGGGAGGGCAGATGGGTACACTGCTCATTTCACTCCTCTTGCACCTCTACTATCTATGTTTGTGCTTTTTTATTTCATTCTTTCTCCTTTTTCACTTTTTTCTTTTTTATCTTTTCCTCTTTTTTCTTTTTCTATTTATTTTTTCTAGGTTTTTACATTTTAATTTTTTCCTGTTTTTTCTCTTCCTTCTTTTTAAATCTGTTTTTTCCTGGGTTTTTTTTTTTTTTCCTTTTTTCCCCATCATTTTTTCCTTCTTTCTTTTAATTTTTTTTCTTTTTTTTTTTTCTGTTTTGCTCCCAGCCTCTCCCAGAAGCTGGGGCGGCCCCACAGGTGTGGGCACTCCCTGGCCAATGGAAAGGACCCACACCTGAGAGGGAAGAAGGGGATGTGATGGTGGGTGTGGGTGCTTTTGGGCAGTGGGGATGCAGGGAGGAGGCTGGGTGTTGTTTAGCCCCCCAGGGTGTAGAGAAGCTGTGGTGGGTTTGGGTTTTGCTGCTGCCCTCAGCACTGGCAGCTCCAGACAATGGGTGCGGCCAGAGCCTGTGGCCATCCCCAGGGCAGCAACTCCCCGTGACAGCTTTGAGGGTCCTCATGCTGGCCATGGGGAGCTCCCCTTGCCCCACTGTGGGGCTGGAGCTGCCAGCTCGGCTGTGCTGCTGGCAGGCGGCCCTGGAGAGGAGCTGTGAGGAGGCCAGCCACACGGAGGAGAGCAGCCCTGGTCCGTGGGTTTATGCCCTGGCATCACTGTGAGCATCCCTGGGGCTGACTGGGCTTGTGCCGCACTGTGGGGTCTCATCCCGGGGCACCACTGAGCCCCAGGGCTGCACGTTGATGCTGTGGGACCAGCCTTGGCGCGAGCCAAGTACCTCACTGTTGGCGTTTGCCATGGAAAGCGTCCTGTCGTGCCAGCCAACACAATGTGAGGGCAGCCATTTGCCCAGCGGGGAGAAAATCTGGCGAGGTGCTCACTACTCAGGATGGAGGGCCCTGCTCCAGGGAGCGCTTGGGAGCACCAGCCCTGGCCTCCAGCCATGGGATGCTCCTTTGGCACGTTGCACTCAGGCTGCTGATGCAACCACACAGGATTTTCCTCCAGGACCCCTGGTATCGTGCCAAGGAGATGCAGGACCAGGGACACACGGGGACCAGCTAGGCTGCTGTCACTCGCTTTGTCAGGATCCCCCTGGCAAAGGACCTGGGGTGGCTGCACAGATCTAGGGGTCCCTTCTGCTGCTGTAGAGACCTCTGGGGATGTTCATAGCACAGGAGAGTTTATTGTCCCTCCTCTGTGCTCTCCAACACACTCGTGCTTTGCTGGCACTGTGAGCCTGGGCACCCCCAGCCCAAAGCAGGGTAAAGCTTTGTCTTTAGGGGTGCTGGGGCTTTCCCTGTGTGGATGGGGAGCACAGACCTGCAGCCAGCACTCAAAAATTAGGCATCTGGTGAGTAGCTGCCTAAATTCTTCATTAATTACAGCAGTAGCCTCTCAGGGCTGATTTCTAGGCTCTCCCCAGCTGTGGGTGGCCCTCCTGAGCTGCCCAGGACTCAGCCCAGGTGCTGGGGGTGGGCTGGGCTTTGGGGAGGGGCCCTTCTGCTCCCCAGCACTGCTGCAGCCCCTGGGAGAGAGACAGCCCCATTGCTCCTGAGCACGGTAAGGAGTCAGGCGTGAGCTTGGGGGGCTGCCCTGTGCCCCTGCGGCAGGACACAGGGTGCCACTGCCCTTCACCAGCCCAGCTTCTGCCTTGCTGGGGACAGATGTGCCTTGGTGATGTGCTTCTCTGAGTGATTTAAAAAAAAAAATACATTAAAGCTAGCTTGTTAAGTAGTGTGTGGGAATTGGCAAAAGCCAAACCTAGGCAAGCAGCCAGAGTGGAGTTAGCATTGCACGAAGGCTACGGAAGTTTATGTGTGTGTGTAGATGTGTGTAGATGTGGGATGGTGTGATGGGAAGCAAGGTGCGGAGTTTGCTTAACCCTGCTCAGGGAAGATGGAGCACATCTGTGTCTCCTTGCTGAGAGGAGTGCTGCTTCAGGCTTGAAATGCAGAAAGGGCTCTATTCATTAGCTATATAAACTCAGGCCATATGAAACACCCCACCAAGCCAAACCAAGAGCCCCTCAGCTTGCTGCCGGCCTCTGATCGAGCTGTGGGTGACTCGGGGCTGGAGGCTGTTGCCAGCTGGGAGGTGGGTATGGGGTGGGTTGGGCACGACGGTGTCTGCCTCCCAAACCTCGACCGTCTCTCCAGGAAATCAGTTGATTTCTCTTCTCTTATTGCTGGCAAAAGAACAAAGCCAACTGGACTGATCCAGTGGCTTAGCTGGGACAGGTTGGCGTAGGGAAAACGGTGCTGTGTGGCAACTGGAAATGAAGAGCCGCTGGCCGTGTCTGTGCCCGTGGCTGGCATCATCTGGAGATGGGGCTGCTGGGTTGTATTTCACTTGGTACCAATGCCGGTGACCCAGCGTGCTGTGTGGGTCGAGTTTGTACCTGGTTTTGCTGCTTTGGGCTCTCTGTAATAATAATGTTGTATGGAACAAAGCTTGTGCCGCATTCCTGGAGCTGGTGCTGCCTCTGATGGATGGAGAGCAGCTTCTCCCAGGAAGCAGTGGGATGGGTTTCCCTGCCCACAGAGCTGCCTGGGGCAGCAGCACCAGCCTCCCAGGAGGGCTGCAGCAGCTGCATTGAGTGACGGTGAATAATGTCATTGCTAAAATAATTCAGATAAATGCATCCAAAGGCAATCAAGAGTCACTCCCGCTTTGTTTGCCTGCCGGCGATTGCATGTGGGTTTTCCATGGAAAGCCCAGAGGTGTGTGTGCCCGTTTGGGAAATCAAGCTGGATGGGGGGGAGGTTTATGGCACAAAGGGCTAAAGGGCAGCAAAAGCCCCCTGTGATCTCCCTGCCCAGCCTGGCATGGGGTACAACCTGGGGCTTTCTTTCCTCTGTCCTTTTCCATGTTACGCCCTCATCTCCAACCTCTCCCTCAGCCCGTCTGGGCTGGTGTCAATCTCCCCCTCGCCCGCCCGGCACCCATGGGTGGGGATCAGCCCGGTTGCTCCTGACCCCGGGAAATGCCTCCCCACCCTCAGCAGGGATATGGAGCTGTGGGCCACGATGGAGCAGGGAGAAACAGGAGCGACTTCTGCTCCCGGAGAGGGTTTTGAGGCAGCGCCTGCAGTACTGCCACCCTGTTATGGGCTGGGCTTTGGGACGTTTTGTTGCTCTCCCTTCTGGGAAAGGATTGCTTCTGGTAGCTGGGATTCTGACACTGACACACTCAGATGGATTTAAAAAATAATTGAACAGTGATAAAGAACAACAGGGAAGAGGCAGACGTGTCCCCCTTGCAGGGGCTGCTTAAATCGTGGCCCTCGGCGCGTGTCGCTGCCAGAAGCAGCAAAGCAGCCGGCAGAGGGGCAGTCGGGGGGAGCTGGTCACCATTTCCCAGTTCCAGTGGATGCCACTGCCTTTGCAACTGGTTGGCTCCCACAAACAGCAGCTCTGAAGCTGGTGCCAGCAGAGACCCCTCCTGACCAGAGCATCGCTCTGATTTCGGGGTGCTGCTGTTCACTTGCCTGGGTGCTGTGGGGGCAGTGGGAGGGCAGAGCCGGCAGGGCAATGGGCAGCCTCCCAGCTCCCAGGGGGGTGTCCCAGCAGAGAAACCCCCAAAGCCCCTTCCAGGCATGTTCCTCATAAAAGTAAATAGCTGGGGGTGTATCGTCCCACTCAGGGGCTTTGCTCAAGGTCCAAACCTTTCTCTCCCCATGCTCAAGTTCCCCTTTCCCCCTCCCCAGTGGCTGCACTGGTGGGATTTATCTCACCAGGCTCAGGCTGAAACAAGGTGAAGCGGTTTCTCCCAGCAAGCTGGTTTAGGCTGAGCCTATGGAAAATCCCATGGCCATGCAGCACAGCTAAACTGCGCTCAGCCCCGACTCCCGGTGCTGCTGGGAGTGCTCTGTGCCACGACAGCATCCTCCCTGATCCCCGGAGCATCTCCTCCTCCTCTGGTTTCCAGACTTTCAGCCTCCTTTAGGCAGCCATTTCAACCTCCATTGTAAGGCAGCAGGTAGCAGCCTCTGCTGAGTCTTTCAGAGCCAGAGGTGACACATGTGATGTGTGTTCAAAGCTGCGTCATCATACTGCTCCCCTGTAATGGCAGCTTTTCTATAGCGCCAACATGCAACACAGGCATTAATCTATAGGTGTTTTGTGCAGGGTAGAATTTCTCCTTGACGCAGGTAGAGATGAGAGCTGTTTTGTGGCTCCTGCAGTGAAAAGAGCATCCAAATTGAACGGCGCCTGCTTTGCCATGCGCGCCGTAAAACCGGGCAATGCCCCCGGCAGACAGCAGTGATGCTCGCGCCAGCTCGGCCTCATTTCTTCAAGGGTGACGCACAGAAAAGCGGCGTCATTCTTGCTGCTGTGTCCCCAGGTGTCAGTCCCTGCTGATGGGGAGATGGAGAGATGAGCAACAGGGTTGTGCCTGCACAGCTGTTTGGCCAGACACCCCCGTGCCCTGCGCTGTAGGGCGGGAGGGGACGGGCAGAAGGCAGGCTGGGCTTTGCAGCAGGCGATGCAGGGCTTATGCATGGCAAAACACTTGGCTTTGGTCCTGGCCCTGCCCATGAGATGAGGCTCTGGCTGGACCGTGGGCAGGAGCATCCCCGAGGTGCCTGTGAGATGAGGCTCTGGCTGCAGGAGGCTCCGGAAGGTCCCGCTCTGTGCCTTGCACCTCTGTAACGCGTTGGCCTCTGTTGCCATGTGGATCTGGCCTCCAGCCTGCTGGGCCAGGCTCATCTTGGCAGCTCCACGCTCGTTTTCCTGGCGGCTGCAGCCCGGCTGGCCACAGGGTCGGGGTCTCCCCCAGGCTGAGGGAGAAGAACAGACCCAGAGTATTTACCCACATCCTTGCTGCCTTCGGTGTTGCTTTTCCGACGGAAACCTGGAATAATTGCTGTTTTCTGCACACACCTGCATTTCCAAATGGGCAGGAGCTGTAACCTGCCTGGCTGATGGCTGAGCTGAACCAGCAGCAACCCCCAGCCAGAGCTGCAGCTGAGCACTTCCCAGCTTGGTTTTTTCCAGTCCATTCCAAGATTTTGTGCTTATGGGCATCTGCTCAGGGGACACAGACTCCCCTCCTGGCCGAGCTCTTGTCATGTGGGTTTTTGCAGTGCCAGTGCCAGGCTGGGGCATCCCTTGCTCTTGGTGCCACCAGCCCTGGCTTTGCTCGGCCTGTCATTGCCCAGCAAGGGACAGTGGCTCCCCGAGCCCCCAGGACAGGAGCCCGCAGCACAGGGCCACAAGAGCCCCACGGCCCTCACTGCCGGGTGCTGGCTGCCGTGAGATTTGGTCACATTCAGCCTGTGGCCCGAGTTGGTGGGGGCTCACCTCATCGGGAGGAGATCTCCCAAAAAAGGGAGGCAGAGTCTTTGCTAAAGCTGGAAGCAGCCATCGAGTTGCAAAGAGAGCAGGGAGTTGAAGAGAAAGCAATTAATTACACTTGAAACTGGTGCAGAGGAGAAGCCTCTCCTAAGTGCTACAGCTGAGTTTAAATGAGAACAACTGAGTAGCCCTGATTGAAACCAATGTAAAAACCAGTTTTGGGGGTTTTTTGGACTTGGCACGTCCCCACTGACCCCCCCTGCTTTATGTGTTTTGCCTGAAGAGCAAGGAAAGAGAAGTGGAAATGAGAGTGGGGACGGTGACTCAAGCCGCTGATGTGGCCTCTCTTCCCGTGTTGGCCTCTTGTGGTGGTACGAAGGATGCGCTTGTGTGAAAGGCTGATTTCTTACACTGAAAGGGTGGGGTTTATTAGTGTTAACAGGGAAAACCCTCATTTCCTGACCAACCTGGAATGGTTTGAGTTTTCCAAGGCACATGAGAACCTCCTTTTGTTTCCTGGGCTGCATTTGGTTGCTGGATAAAGGAAAGCATCACAACTATTGTATTGTATTGGATGGTATTGCATTGGATGGTATTGCATTCTATTCTATTCTATTCCAGACCTGAGCTGTCAGTGTCAAGAATGACGCCATAAATGTGATTTAGAGTCTCAGTACTGTCCCTTATACATGATTAGATGTGGAGAAAGCTGTTTGAGAGAAAATCAGCACCTCAACCCAAAGCCCATGTGCGTTGTGGTGTCATGAATAAGCTGCTTGTTTTTCCCCTCCCTCAGGTGCTGCTGACCCTGTACCACAGGAGCAGCTTTGGGCTCAGACAGAAGCCGTGCCGGGCGCCAGGCTGGGCTCAGGGTTGCAGAGCAGAGCGTGAGCCCCCGACTGCCTGGGTCAGTGTGGGCAAGGGGCTGGAGAGCCGGGGCTGTGGGTCGTGTTGGGTCTGTGGGCACTGACCAGGGGATGGTTTGGGGCTCCAGCGGGGGTGGGAGTCTGGGCCATGGGGCGCCAAGACTGGCCCAGGGGGGCTGGGGCTCAGTGGAGCCAGGGCTGGGCCTGGGAGGAGGGATCCAGCCCCAGATGGGTGCTGTGGTGCCAAGAGCAAGCCCCGGGCCTGGCCTTGAGACAGAGCCCAGGTCCTGTGTGGTGGAGCTTGAAACCAGGCTCACTGAGCCAGTTCTGGGGTACAGAGCCCAAGTCCTGCGTTTGGCAGACTCAGACCTGGGCTCAGTGGCTGGTTTGGGACTCATAAACAGTGAATCCCGTGGGGTCTGGGGCTCAGGCACAGAGTTGAGGCACTTAGTTACACATGCTCAGGTCTTGGAAACAGAGACTAAGTCCTGCGTGTTTGGGGCTTGAAACCAGGCTCATTTGGTCAGTTTAAGGCTCAGAAACAGAGCCTAAAGCAGTCCTGCATTTTGCAGACTCAGAACTGTGCTTAGTGGCTGGTCTGGGGATTAGGCACACAGAGTTGAGACAGTTACACATGTTCAAGTCTGGAAACAGACTAAGTGCTGCATTTTGGGGGCTTGAAACCAGGCTCATTTGGCCACATTTAGAGTTTAAAAACAGGGATTGAATCCTGCATTTTGCAGATGCAGAACTGGGCTCATAGTGAGTGAATCCCATGGGGTTTGGGCTCAGGCACATGGACTTGACCCCATTTCACATGCTGAGGTCTTGGAAAGAAAGACTAAAAGTTTTGTTTTGCAGCACAAAACCATAAACTGAAAGTCCTGTTTTTGCGGGGCTTGAAACTAGGCTCATTTGGCCAGGTTTAGAGTTTAAGAAGAGAAAGTAAGTCTAGGGCTCAAGCACACAGGAGTTGAGACAGTTACACATGTTCAAGTCTGGAAACAGAGACTAAGTGCTGTGTTTTGGGGACTCAAAACAAAGCTCCTTTGCCCAGATTTAGGGCTCAGAAACAGAGTCTAAGTCATGTGTGTTGAGGGTCTTGAAAGCAGGGTCACCAAGCAAGACTAAATGTTGCATTTGGGGGGCTTGAAACAGAGACCAAGTCCTGGGTGTTTGGGCTCAGAGACTAAGTCCTGTGTTTTGGGGTTCAAAACAAGGCTCCTGTGGCCAATGTAGAACCAAGAAAGAGCTTAGTGCTGTGTTTTGGCGCTTGAAACTAGGTTTATAGGCCAGTTTAAGCCTCAGAAACAGACACCAAGTCATATGCTTGGGACCTTGAAGCAGAGCCCACACCCGACGTGCTCAGGCACAGAGAGGGCTTCCCGGGCTGTTTCGCTGGGTCCCGGGGCGAGGCTGGGCTGCCCCCGGCCAGCGGGGAGGCAGGCGGTGCCCGGCGGAGCCCCCGCACCCGGCGCTGGCCCCGGGCAGCCCCCACCCCGCCGGCCATCGCCGCCTTCACCCTGCGCCTGCTCGGAGGCGCCGCCGTTATTCCGTGACCGCAGCACCGGCAGAGCCCCGGCTCCCCCCACCGCCGCCGCCAAGGCGAGGCCGTGCCCGGAGCCCCAGCGGAGCAGCCCCCGCCCGGGCAGGCAGCAGCCGCGGGCAGGAGCGGGCAGCGCGGGACTTGGGTCCCGGGACCCGGCCCCGGAGCGCGGCTCCTCCTGCCTGCGGCACCGGGACAGAGGCAGCGAGGCCGGACTCGGGAACCGCGCGTGAGGCCGGTCCCGGTCCCGGCGCTGCCGCATTTCTCCGGACCGGGCCCCACTCACCTGGGGAGGCGCGGACACCACCCGGTCCGCTCCCAGCAGCGCCGAGAGGCCCCCACGCCCGCGAGGGCGGGCACCGACCCAACCCCCAGCCCCCGCCTCACCGCCCCGGGGCTCTGCATGACCCCAGCAGAGGCCCCCAGGCTGCACACAACGCTGCAGAACCGCGTACCGGCAACATCAGCCGCCGCCGCAGCCGGTGCCGGCGCCCTTCTGGCGGCAGAAGAGGCGGTGCGTGCGCGGGGCGGGGCGCGAAGGGGCGTGTCCCCAGTGCGCGTGCGCGGGGCGGGGCCCGAGCCAGGTGTGAGGGGGCGTGGTCCTCAGTGCGCGTGCGCGGGGAGGGGCCTGGCACAGGTGCGAGGGGCGTGTCCCAGTGCGCGTGCGCGGGGCGGGGCCCGAGACAGGTGCGGCGAGTGGGCGGGTCCCCAGTGCGCGTGCGCGGGGCGGGCCCGAGCTCATTTGAGCCCCCGCGGCCGCGTCTGAGCCCTCAGTCGGTTCCTGCCTGCGGCGGCGGCGTCCGGTCCGGGCTTCCCCGGTGGGGCCAGGTGAGACGAGGGGAGCCCGGGCCGGGAGCGCGGGACCGGCAGGCGGGGCCGGGGCCGCGACACCCCAGCGGAGGCCCGAGGGCAGCTGCCGGTTCTCGGCCGGCCGCGCTGCCGGCGGCTCCGCGGAGGAGCCGGCGGGTCTCGGGGCGCCGGGGAATAAAGCCCGGAGGGCCGGAGCCCGGCCCCGCCCGGCCTCGGCACAGCCGCTCGCGGTCACCCGAGGCCGGGCCCGCCCCGCGGGTCCCCCCGGCCCGTTCCCAAGCACCGCCCGCCCCTGCCGGGGCTCCCGGGCCCGTCGCGCCGCCACACGCGGGTCCGGGGGGTCGGGGCTCAGCCGCGGCGTGTTGGAGACTCGAACCCTTGGGCCAGTTCGGGGTGACAGCAGCAGAGACTGAGCGGGGGGTGCTGGGAGAGGTGGCCGCCGGCTCGGGCCTGTCCTAGGGCTTGGAGCAGGCCCAGGGGGGTGGTTTGGGGCTCAGGGCTGGGCCCAGTCGTGGGTTTTCCCAGAGCAGGAGCTGGGCTGGGGAGATGGGAACGAGCTCAGGGGGCTCCAGAGGGAGGGTAACTCCTGGGTTTGGGGTGGGGGGCAGGAAGGGGTGTGGGCAGGGTGCATAGGCCCCCACCGGAGGTGGGGGTCGGGTCACATTGGTCCCCAAAGCCAAGGAGGCTGGCATGCACCAGGCAGAATTAAATGTCTGAGATAGTCTCTGGGGCAAAAGGCACTTTTCACACCATCTTTGTGTGTCCAACTCTTTATTCAAGGGGTGTACAAGCACTGGAATAGTCATTGAACAATAAACACAAACTAATTAGTCAACATGTGTACAGTTATGACAGTGATTGATTTACGACCTTGCCAAAAGCCAAGGTTGTTTTAACAAGCACAAGCTGTCATGGCTGGAGATGGAAACCAGCTGGGGCCACAACCAAACTGGAACTGAAGACAAGCTGGAGACCTAATTGCACTGGAGATGAAAACGAGCTGCAGCCAAAACTGAGCTGGAGCCAGACCTGAAAAAAACAGGTAGAGAAACAATGACCTGAAGCTACAAACAAACTGGAGCTGTTCACAGGCTGGACCAGAAACAACCAACCTGTGAATGAGCTGGAGCTGTCCAGGAGCCCAAAACAAGAAACCAGCCAAACAAATGGGGCCCAAACAACCAACCTGAAGCCATGCTGTGCTGGAGCTGTGCAGTCCCTGCAGCATCTCCAGGCAGGTGCAGGCAGCCTGGCTTCTTCCTGGGGCTCCTCTGTCTGTCTGTCCATCCATCCCTGAGCAGGGGGATGTTGGACAATCAGCTCCTGGCAGCGCAGCCCGGCCCAAAGAGCCCCCAGAGCTGCTGCCCTGCAAACCCTGCTATTTCTTGGGCACTGGCAGCTCTGCCCGACCCCTCAGAAGCAGCAACCCAGTACTGCACACCAAAGATGGGAGGGGAGGGTGAAACGGGGACAGGACACCAGAAACGTCCCACTTCTCCTCGGAAGAGCGGGCAAGAGCCAGGATCTGGCTAAAAACCCACCTGCCCTGCGCAGCAGCAGCGGCTGCACAGACCAACCACAGCAGCCCCAGACTGGGAACAGGGCTGGCACCACACCAGTGCCAGCAGGGTCTGGGCCAAACCCCAACAGTGCCCGCTCCCAACGCCCCTCACAGCCACGGTCCCACAAAACATGCAGCCTTCCTGCCATGGGCCCCATGGGGAGCTCTGCCAGGGGATGGCACCCCCCTTCCCCATCCCTCAGCCAGCCCTGGGAGCTGAGCATCCCGGTCCCACCACTCGGCCACCGCCCAGGGACACTCACCCCACCAGGCACATGCACCTCGCCTGGTGCCAGGATGAGCCTTCCCCACACGTTGTTGGCACAGGCACGGCCACGCAGCATTGCCGGGGCCACCAACACCTCCCAAGGGACCAGCAGCACCAGAACAGCTGCTGCTCCCCGTGCCCGGCCAGGCCAGCTTCGCCCTCTCACTGATGGGGCTGCAGGAGACACTGAGGGTCCCTGGAGAGGCCTCTGCTCGCACTGCAGCACGTTTTTAGCTGAAAAAGAAGTTTTTAGGTAAAACCACAGCTTCAAACAGAGCTCAGAGCCACCCCAAGGCCCTGCCACAGGATCAACCTAATACTGCCAGCTCCAGTCCTTGGGCATCTGCCTGTGCAGATGAGGCCGGGCAGGGCTGAAGGGCTGAGACCCAGTGGAAACCAGTCCCCGCTGGTCTGAGCTCTCCCCAGCTCTGGCAGAGCCAGTGCCAGGCTGGAGGGGCCTGTCCTGCCGGCAGTTGCTCCGAGAAAGAGCTGTGGAGAAGAAACCAGCCGGTGCCTGCAGCAGGAGGAGGGAACCCAGCGGCAGGAGGGGGCACCCCAGGAGATCCCCAGCGCTGCAGAGTCCCCTTCTCCCCCAGCAGACACAGCTGGCAGCCAGGCCCAGGAGCCGCCGACATCCTAGAGCAGGGATTGATCCCATGGGGGAAATGGGGAGCTGCCAGGGACCCCCAGCCCCACAGGCCGAGCTGCAGCCACTGCCCCCCCGAGAGAGGATTCCAGAGGGCTGGTGCTGAAACCCACCAGGAAAGTCACTGGGCCCCAGCCAGGCACTGGGAGGGGTTCAAACCACATCAGAGGGGCTGGGATACCAGCATTACCTCTTGGCATCCCTTATCCTTCAGGGACAGCTCTCAGCTTCCACGAAGCAAAGTCCTTATGTCCAGGGCCGGGTTGCCCTTTAGGTTGTTTTCTTCAGTGTGAACACTGCCTGCACCTCCAGTGAACTCCACCACCCCATCACGTTGCGGTGCAGAACGGGAACTAGTACAGAGCAGCAAAGTTAATAAGTTTTCATATGATAAAACCCGACTGATGCCATCACTAGGGAAGGGTGTTTTCTTAACACCCCCCGGGCAGGGGGCACGGGCAGCACACGCCACTGCCAGAGCCGCCCCCATGGCTGCCCCCGAGGCCGCTCCAAGCGAGTCCTGCAGGGAGGTGTCAGCCCCTGGGACTTTGGCCCAGGGACCTGTGGTAGCCCCAGGCCCCCAGGAGCTCCACTCCCCTCTCCCGTGCCCCGAGGAAAGTCACCGCAGCAGCCACCAAAGTCCCCACTTACCAGTAGTGGGAGCAGCCGTGGCGTCAGCCAGTTCCCCTGAGCCACAGCTGCCCTGACGCTGGTGGCCCTGTGAGCGAGAAGCCCTCGTGCCCAGCACACAACAGAGTCCCACAGAGCTGCCAGAGCGCAGGCAGCATGGCGATGGCAGCCAGGAGACAGCACGGCCAGCAGCCAGCGCTGCGCCTGGCCATGGTCACTCATGGGCTCCTGGCAGAAACCCAGCAGCTGAGAGAATGCAGGGCCAGACAGATGGACGGGAAGGGCTCAGAGAAGGACATGGGACAATAAAACACTCTGTTTTCAGGGGGAAGAAAGAAAAGCATGGTAAAAATCAATGCACAAATACAACAACTGCTGCACCAAGTCAAAACTTTAACCTTTAAGATTAAGTTTTAACTTCACATCTTAACCTTAACCCGTGCCTAGCAACCACACACAGGGGACTGGTAAACTGCTGTTCAAACACATCAGCTAATAAACTGCATTTAAAAAAAGGAAATAAAAATGCACATAACGACACCCTGAAACTCACCAGAACTCCTGCAGAAAGGCTGTTCTCATTTGGGTGACCTGAAGAACCACGGCAGCAGTTCTGGTCCCAGCCCCACTGCCTCCAGCAGCTCAGGGGACCTGATCCCCTCCAGCCCTGCCCAGAACCAGCTGCAGCTCTTGGGGTTTTGAAGGAAGAAACAAAAACTGTTCTTCCAAGTAACTGCCAACACCTGAAGCCGAGAACCAGAAGAAACTGCAGACAAACCCAGGCAACAGAAGGCAGGTGGAGCCAATACAGGTGCCTCCAGCTCCTCCTGCCTCCTGTTACTCACAGTGATCAGGGTAGTAACAAGCATCTTGTCTCGGTTTCCCCTCTTTGGAGAACCCCAGGAAATTCAGGCAGTCCACCAGCCATCCAGTCTGGGGGTTTGGATGCCAAGACCATGCCCTGGTGTCCAGGGAACGCCCCGCCGGTGCAGCCCAAACCATCCTGGCCTGGCCGGGGCTGGAAATGGGTGCAGCCCAGAGCAGTCAAGGTCAAACGTCTCACTCTGGGATCGTGGCAAATCCAGCAGTACCGCCATTACACGGGGACCAGAAAACCTGCACCAAAAATGCATTAACTCACTAAAGCAGTCCTCAGACAGGGCTCCCAGCACTGCTGCAGAGCCTGCACCCACCCGCGTCCACCAGCCCCTGAGAGCCCCCAACCCCCCCCATCCCTGATCCCGCACGGGGGGACACCCGTGTCCGGGCCCGCGGCCCCCGCGGGGACGTGCAACTGCAGCGGCTCCCTGCGAGGCGGCATCTGCGCACGGGGACCCCGCACCCCCGGGCTGAGCCCCACATCCTCATATCACAGCCAGGCCCCGACACCCTCTAAGCTCCAACTCGGGTGGAGCTCCAACGCCCCCCACCACGGACACCCCCTCAGACCCAGCCTGGGTCCCCCCCAGCCCAAGCCGTGGCCGGGCCCAATGACCCTCCGGCCCTGCCTAGGCCCCGTTCCCCCCTCACCGCAGCCGGGCACGGCCTCCGCTAGGGGCACGGCGGGACCCCCAGGTCACTCGGAGACGGGCTCCGACGGTCTCTCCCCAGGCAGGGTGTCTTTCTCCACTCCCCCCCACGCCCGCCGTGACCCCCGGCCCGGCCGGTGCCTGCGCCCGCCGCCTCGCAGCGCAGCGCGCCACCCCTGTCCTGTCCTGTCCTGTCCTGTCCGGCCCGCGGCGGCGCCCCCTGGCGGCGGCGAGCGGTACTGCGCGCCGGGGCTTATTGAAGCCCCGGGAGCGGGTCGTCCGGGCCCTCGCCGACCAATCAGCGGTGCCGGCGCTTCAGTGGAACAGCCAATAGCGAGGCGGCGCGGGAGCGGTCCCCTCCTTCCGGTGACGCCACCTAGCGGAGG
This sequence comes from Strix uralensis, assembly GCF_047716275.1. NCBI lineage: Eukaryota > Metazoa > Chordata > Aves > Strigiformes > Strigidae > Strix > Strix uralensis. The sequence goes on from NC_133975.1 coordinate 65,902,931, forward strand.
GAAAGCAGCGGCGGCGCGGGGCCGCAGGCCGGGCCGGCTCCCTCGGCCCGGCTTTGGTCAGTGACCCCATTTCTGTCAGATTTTTTAAAGCGTCCTCTGACGTGACTTGCCCCTGCCCAGCGGCTGCGCACACAAAGCAGGCCCTCTCCCCAAAGTTCTCTAATCCTCCGCATTTGCAATGGGAAGGCAGAAAGCAAACCAGAGCGCAGGCTCGTCAGAGCACCGTCCAGCCCCTCCGTCCTGTCCAGTTGTGAGGGCACCAAACAGCCTAAAAAGTGCGTTGGATACCAGCATCCTGTAGAACTAACCTGGCACGTGCAAATCCTTTTTGTAACGGAGCCTAACTTCTTGTTAACAGACACAAAACCAGACTAAGGATTGGTGTTTCAAACCTGACAGCCTTTAGTCAACCACTACCTGCTGGAGGGACCTCTGAGGTTGTTGCAAAGAGACCTGACACATAGATTGCTTCCAGGTACCCCTTTTCAATGCCCATTACTGGTAGTAGGAGTAATGTACAGTGGCAAGCTGGAGGAAGGAGACAAAATGTGACATTTTGAAACACTTGGGAGTGGAGAGCAGAGGAGATCTGAGCTTCCACTTCTCTACAAACAGAGCAAGCTGTCAGGACAAAGCAGCCTTTACTGGGTAGCAGGACTGAGGACACACTAGTCCAACTGCACAGAGCATTACTAACATCCCAGGGCAGTCAGCGACACTGCACTGCCTGCATCTATTACAGGGGCAATGGGGTAGGCAGCAAGAATTTGCAGAGAAACAAGTGCTGTACCAGGAGTGAGGTACTGTGAGAAAATAATTTCAGGACTGCCCGAGGACCTGAAGTCCAGTTGCTGTTAGTTTTGATGAAAACTGAATAACTCTCACCCTCGAGCAACGGTGCAGCAGCGGAAATAAGTACAGACAAGTCAGTTTTGTACTGACAAAGGGAGAACAAGATACGTATTCCTCGTAGACGGATGCGTCCATCCTGCAAATAAGAGAAAGCCGATAAAAGAAACAATCTACAGATTGGTGTCAGTCTGCCACAAGTGAGGTTAAGCATAGAAATGAACCCAAAAGACAGGTTTGCAATTGCAGAAAGCTTCAGCTTTGTATGTGGTCATTCCCTTCTAAGCCACAGCAAGTCAGTAAAACATCTTTCATAGTCAGAAATTAAGGCAGGAATGAATACATGCCAAAACCCCATTCCAGCCAGATTTTCACAACTGCAGTCCTCCTTTGTCTGTTCAGACTGAAGCCCAGCCATTTTTTTAAGATGCTGCATTTAGAAATGTGCTTAGAAGCATCCAGGACTTACCTGCACCTCTGATGTAGTCTTCCTGTAGCTGAAATGCAGTTTTCAAGGCTGTCCAGCGTAATGTCACATTTGGCTAACAAAACCAAATGCTGAAGGTCTCAGGTGTCTCACATCAGTCCTCTGCTGTTTTGCAGTCACACTACATCTTACAACCTAAACACACATATATCTGCACTGCTGAGCCCACCTAAGCTTCTGCACTCAGTTTCTAGAAGTAATGTTTCCCTTATTTCTTTCCCCCCCTAAAGAAGTCCATACTCCCCAGCCACCAACAAAGTCATCCTGGGCCCATTTTCCTTCCTGAGGAACCCATCTGGCACAGTAAATATCCAGTTACAGCTATTGACACTGGCTACAGAAAATTACTGTAGCTAAAACCGTTTTCCTTTTAAATTCTCATTTAATAAAAGATGGAGAGAAAGGGCAGTTATGCCACACCAGGAGGAAGGAGAGTATGAAGTGTAAAAGCTGGCCATTTTAGTTTCTGAAATGCCATTCAGGAAACCTTTTCCAGTGTTTGCTCTTTTCCTGCCTGCACAGGTCAAAGAGTATTTGCTCACACCCAGCGAATATCCCCATGTCAGGATGGCTGCCCAGGAATCTCACTGCCTTCACTGAGAGTTCAGAATTCGCAAGGGAGCATTCCTTTCAAGCTGAAAAGATCCCATATTAGAAATATTTGGTATTCCATTTTGTGTATGTTTTTCCTGTGAAAAAGCTTTCTAGTTTCCTACCTAAATTTGGTCATTGCCAGCTTATACCCAATAGGTACCCTTTTAATACTTTCTTGTAGTAAACATATTGGTTTTGTTTCCTGGTGTGTACTTCTGAGATTCAAGAAGAACAAAAAACCAGATGCCGCCTCAGCATGTGCTGTACAGGCTACACAATGAAGAGTTCTTTGCAGTTTTTCTCCTACAAAGCGTGTCCTCTTCCAGTCCTTCAGCAGCATCTCTGTCAATTTGTTTTAAATTAACCTTTCCTGAACTTGTGGGCTTTGAGTAATAGAGACTATTCCAGGTGAGGACTTTCTAATACTGTGGGGAACTTTGAAAACCACCACCTCCATCAGAAATACTTCATGTCGTGCTGTCCTGAGATCCCACCAAGTTAACTAACTCGCTCTTACTTTCCTTGAGTTAATAAACCCAGAGCTTCCTTCTTCCCCAGTCTTTCTTACTGATGAGTTCTCAAACTTAACAGCCAGAAATCATTGCTGCAACATAAATCATGGCCTTACACTCAGTATGACGTTTGATACCATTTTTATTATCTTACCTGCCAAGGCCATCCTCCCCTCTCAGCCAATCCTCTCACAGTATGCGACAATGGCACACATGCCTGTGACACTGTGCTTGAGAGGACAGGTAACCCCCTCTAAGAGGTGCAGTGGCAGACACAAAGCAGGCAAGCTGCAACTCACATGTTATTTGGAAAAAAAACCCAAAAGCACTTCCCCTGAGCTGCATATATTTTGGGAATGATTGCTCCTGTATACAGAGGAGAGGGGATCATTATCCTCTGAGGCTATTGTAAGCGTCTATAATGACATCCCACACAACAGCAACATCACAGTCCACTTCAGGACCTACAAGAACAAAACCACATCTATAACTGCAAGCCCGAATAAAGTTCATCTCCTGCGCAGCAACTTCCCCTTTAACAACTAAAAGACTTTCAAATTAGGAGAAGAAATTAGACCACAAGATAGCCCCAAAATGCATCAACACTTTGAGAGCTGTTCTGAGGAAAACAAAGCAAATATTCACACCATCACATCCGCAAGCAACTCACCTGGGACACAAATCTGAATCCTGCTCTGCTGGTTGCAGACTCCCATACCCAAGGCAGCAGCACATCTCAGTGTACATACACACACAAAAACAGCACTTCCAGCTGCACAGGGACACTTCAATTTTTTCCTGGCAGAAAAGGCTTCTTTTGAACGAGATGTTTCAAATTCCAGATTATTTCCTTTGTCAGGCCGGATGGGAGTGTTACAAGCCTCATGATATATTCTGAGGTGCATAACAAAATGTACGTACCCAATCTAAGTGTGAGACTGATGCTCCCATATACAGAATCCATAGAGACCTTCTCGCTTCTGCTACAGCCATCCGTGTTGCTGGCCACAAATCGTGACAGCCTGGTACTTGCACTTAATGTGCTTGGGATGGGTCTGGCATCTGGAAAAGCTGAAAATGTTTCTCCGTTGTCTGTCTGCCCCCATATTTATTATTTTAAATGGGTCTTTCTAATTTCAACTGTTGTTGATTGATTTGAAGGACAGTAAGCAAATCAAAGAGTAAACATTCAGTTCATAGTCTGTGTCCATTAATTGTTTTCTTACTATCATGAGAAAAAAAAAAGGACTGAACTCATCACATGGTCAGATCTAAAGGTATGGGAGTTAACAGAATTACCAGCACATACACCACACACACGCTTCTCACTGCTTGTCCTCACTGTGCGTCACTGCAGAGAAGACACTTGGACACATCCTAAACTGAGATGATGTTTCTGCCTCACCCTGCACACTGAAGGATGCTGACCACCTTGCTGGAAAGCCAGCACTGGAGATGTCAGAGTTGATTGGTTTCAGGTGCTGGTAGAGGCATTCAGAGTGTCCCACCAGGTCCCCATCACCCTGACGGCCTCACCTGGAGCCTCCACCATCCACACACCCTTCCCCATTGGCCCCAGCTCTGTATTTAAACTCAGGCCAGGGGGCTTATTTCTCACTTCAATAATAGCTGTGTTATAAGTTGTCTTTTTTTTTTGTTATTCTTGATTCTTTCTATTGCTGTCTTTATTTTTGACTTTTATTTGGATAGTGTTATTGGACTACATTTGACTCCTACTTAGGTACTGTAGGGTTATGGAGGGGGAGGGTGTCCTAGTTTCCTGCTGCTGTTAGATTTAAGTTCTTTTGACTTCCAGTTTTATTGTAATCTGTTTTCATTATATGAGTTAGTGGCAACATGTAACTTAATGATTTTCTTTTACTTCTACTGACTGATAAAATAAGGCTAGATAATGTTTTCTTTAAAAACATATGTGTGAACTTTTGCTTTATTTCTTATACCTAAAAATACTCATTCTGGTTATAGCATTATGGTATAACTTCTTGTTCTCCTGATCTCTGGCAAGATTTCTATTACCTAATTAAGCCTAGTAAGATAAAAGGGCTGTTTTGGTAACCTATACCCATGGAGAGGTACTCTGGGGAACCCCCTAAGAGCAGGGACACTCTTTCCCTTTTAAGCCAGAGCCCTACAGCTTTTTTTTTTGCGCTGGATGCTGAGATGTAAGTTGGGCCTCAAGCACTCATTAGCCTTCCTGAGATTCTCTTTCTCTGCCTTCTAGCCATGTAAGGAGGGAGAAAGCTCCTAGTGATCATGATGGGATAAATATTAGCAGCTTTGGCTCTGAGGTCTGCCCAGGAGGTGGATTCTGAGGAGGCAGAAACAGATAAGGCAAAACTGCAAACTCAGATACAAAGGCCAACTAGTTTAACCTGGGCCATACAGTCTGTTCTTTTTTCCCCTGGTTCCTGCTGCTGATCTAAAAGCTACCCTTGTCTCCTCACCAGAGAGGCTCAATCTAAATGCTGTAGCTCAGCATGCAGGACAAGAACCTGAGAGTTGCATGCTGTGCTGGGGAGCGCTCAAGTGCACTGGGGAAGGATCTGGACTGCTGCTCCCCCTCAGCTGTAATGGCTGGGGGGGTGTCAGAGGGCTGGTGTCTGTTAGTCCCTGGCCCTGATAACAGGCTTCCTAAGGCAAAGGGATGCCTTGAAGAGCAGAAGAGGGAGGCTCTACAATGAAATATATGCAAGAAACCCAGCCCTGATGTGCAAACCAGGCATCCCCCTCCACCCCAGGACAGGGGTGGCTGCTGGACAGGGGTGGCTGCTGGTGACAGCCCTCTAGTCCCAGGGCTTGGCAGCTTGGCTTTGGGCTATTCTCTCCAGTCCCTCCTTCCTCCTCTCCCTCCTCCCTGCATCAGGCAGGAGCTGCAGGGTCTCTTGCCTCTCTGCTGTGCCTGGGGCTGCAGCCTTCCTCCTCAACGCACTGAAAAAGCAAGCGGCTGCTGTGGAGCTCTGGCACCTGTAAGTGGGGGTATCCTGTGTGAGTAGGGTGGGGGGGCTGCTTTTAACTTGGGTTGGGCTGTTCCTCCCTCTGTTGTAGCTGTGAGCTGAGGTAAAACTGCAGGTGCTTTGTTAGCAACCGGTTTTTGTGTGAGAGGTGGGATGCTGAATCTGCTGCTCTGAGATGGCAGAGGGGTGCCTCAATTTACCTGGGAACATAATACTGCCTGCATGGGGCTCCTGGTGATGCCAGGCATCTGCCTTCTAGTAAGCAAGCCCCCTGCCCCCGCCAGAATGCTTCTTAAGTTGGTTCCAGGGAGTGCAAGGCTGTAATACTGACCAGTTCATGTGCTGGGGGGGGGGGGGGGGGAAGGGAGTGGCAGTAGATGCCTGTGACTCAAATGGCTTTGTGATTCAAAAGCTGGGGGGGGACATACGACAACACTTGTGCCCCCCCCCCCCCCGCAAGGACCAATGTGTGTGATGGGGTGGGAAGGCATCTGTGTTGCTGCTACTGAAAGTGCAAATCTAAATGGGCTGGCTGCTTAATCCCTGTGCAGAGCTCCAGGTTTTTATCAAGAAAAGCCTGTTGCCACCAAGAGCCCTACTGTGGAAGAAGGGTGAGTAGAGCCATTTATGTAACTTGCTTTGCTTTTTCCTGAGTGATTCTATAAATGGCTGTCAATTTAAAGGAGCTGAAATAATGTTTTAAGGGTCAGTTGTCAAATGCTGCTAGTTAAAACAGTTGCCCTGCTGACTCTGGGAAACTTATATGCTAGGAAACAGAGTTATGTTAATTTAGCTGTGAATGAAGGTGTGGAAAGCCTAGTAGAGTATTTTGGAGCAAGCTTTATGTGGGCTCTACCTGTAATAGTCCATACTGTATTTCTGTTGGTGCTAGCAATGTAACTGTGTTCAGGTCAAACAGATGTGCAATGTAACTGTGTTCAGGTCAAACAGATGTGCACAGAGGAGAATTCAACCTGAATTTAAATGTTATTTTGAAGGGAATCAACATGAAAACTCCCATTAAAGATACATTTGGGATACATTTTAGGTCAAGGACAACCCCTTTTATCCAGTGAACTACTCATTTCAGTCAGAATGGCTCTCAAAGGGGTGATTTTGTAATTTTTTTCCTTGGTGACTGACTAAGAAAAGTTTTACATGCTCTTATTTTGCTTTTGTATCAATAGCAGACTACCTCCAGTATGAGAGAAGTGTCTGAAGCTTGAAGTACCTTATGTTATCTAACTCTGCCTTCAGAGGATTAGTGCCTTGTTCTTTAAATTTGAACCATACTCAGGAGCTGCAAAGTATAAAATGCAGTGGGATCAGTATTTTGCTGGAGAAAAGGTAATTAATTGAATGTAACTCTCTGCAAGGGAGAATCACTTCTTGAGGCTTGCAATTAAGTACCTGTAACATGGCATCTCAAACCAAAGGAATGGACCTATGATGCTGCTGCTTTTCTCAAAAGGAATATCTTAGCAAAGGAAAACTTCCAGTCCTTGCAGCTTGAGGCAGAGCAGCAATCTGATTATTTTCCCTTATGCCTAATGCACATCCTAAATCCCGTGTTGTGTTGATGTTAATCTCCTTAATAAGCATCTCAGTAGAACTTCTTGACTTCCACAGAAGTCTAAGACTTTTGAAGGTTAAAAGTTGAATTTATGTAGCATGTGGTTTGGTAAGCAATCTAACTGTGTAGACCTCAGACTAATATGTAGATCCTTGCAAATCCTCATATGATGGGCTTCTGTCACCCTCATTTACTTTGTTGGCATCTGGACTTACACTTTTGCTGAATCCACTGGGGCTGACTTATGGTGATGAAGTGCTAAAGGCAAAGGTACTTACAGGCTTGTTAAGAGGGCTGTGGAGAGGCAAGTGGGTAGCAAACTGCCTGGGGTGCTGTGGCTATTGCTGCTGTATGAGCTTGCAGAGCTCTGTAAACAAGGAACAAGAAGATGGGGAGAAGACTGGTATGAAACTGCAAGTTAATTGAGCTGGGTCAACTACTTCTACAGTATTGCTCTAATCGTCTTGTGACTTATATTCTGACCTCACCAAGCTATATCAATGGGTAGTTTCTGTGTGAATCACAGTGCATCAGAAAACTGACCCTGAACTTGCAGTTCCTCATTAGATGAGGATATCTGTATGGTACAGCCATTGCCACTGAAAGAAGAAACAGAATGGGACTGTCTGCACTGGCTGTCACTGCTCATGGGACTGAGGTACCCCAAGGGTAAACAGAATGTAGGAAGAGTAACAGTGTCATGCCCAACAGGACATCTGTGCCTTGAGCCATGGATCTGCTGAACACCCTGAACTCTGCAAACTGAAAGCAGGATTTCATGTGTACTGGATGAGAACTGCATTACTTATGTGGAAGTTTAGCATTTAGTAGTCTGGTAGTAGCTGATGCCAGTAACTGATGCATTAATGCCCTTAAACCAGGAGAGGTGACACATAATTGCATAATGATGACTTTATAGACTGAAGTAATTTCCTACATGGCATTAAAATCTAAGGATAAGGTTTACTGAAAATTTTGGCCTGACCTCTCCTTGTAGCAGGATTATGTATCCTGAACCTGTTGACTAATTCTATCTTTCTGATGTAGTTAAATGAAAGGTATCAAGAGTACTGCACTGACAGAAAAATAATTGTCTCTCTTGAAGGAAATCATTAACTTCCTCTTTAGAAGGGAAGAGTTACTGTACTGTTGGTTTTCAACAGTCTCTAAAATTGAAGCCTAAAATCCTGAGGCTAAGGGTTTCACTAAAACGCTACTAACCATAGGGTGACCCTAGTCAATATGGTTAGAGTGCTTGTGTTGCTGTTGCCTTCCAGTAGATAAACCTAGGTGGTTAGAGCAACTGTCTGGTAGCAGTGTTATGATATGCCTGGTACAGGTTATGTTATTTAAGGTACATAAGCAAAATAACAGATGAAGACAGCTTAGGGTGGCCCATCAAATATACTACACTTCTCAGCATAAGCTGCTTTGAATACAGAAGCAGGTGGTGTTGGGAACAATTGTGGCACACTTGAGTTTGAGCTATCACTTGTTGAACAGAATTGGCTTTAGGAGAGTGGGGAGAGCTTGGTTCAACATGTGAGCTCAGGTTCATGGTGATGGAGACCTCAGAGTGCAGGTGCAAAATAGAATAAAGCTTTTTAGAGCTGAAATACATATGCATGGTTGACTTGCAATAGGTGCATGCAATGGTAGCTTCAAGTAGCTATTTTCATGGAGGTCTTGAAGTGGTGGCAACCTGGTGAAATAATGCCTAATGCTAATCAGTGACAAAAGGGGTGATCAGGAAAGAAGATGATGAAGCAGGACAGCTTACCATGCCACTGAAAGTTCTGGGTTCATTTGTGTCACTAGTGCTGCATGCTGCTCTCCCCTTCATCCATGACAGGTTGCAGTGTACTTGGAAAAACACAGGGAAGGGGACATAGATGACTATGTGAGGAATAGTCTATGTTTGGACAGAAAGCCACCTCAAACTTGACAGCTTGAACCCAAGAGGTTACTGAGAGGTAACATCTCAGTATTATAGGAGTAGGTAAACTTTGTGACCTCTATTAGATCAATGTCAGTATCACTGTTATCCAGGTGAGGTTTAAAATCTGAGTGGTGTTAATTGCTCAGTGCATAATGAAAAAATCAAGTCAATGTGGCAGTATATGAGAATTCAAGGGTACTATAAGGAGTCAAATGACTAGAGCTACTCATGGAAAGAATCAGTGGATAAACCTATAAGTACTTAAAGTAACTGTAGATGGAGGTGCTGGTGTGCTAAGTCAGTGAAAGTGAGTAAGTTAGCAAGTAGGAAGGTATAGGAAGAGTTCACTCCCCTATTCTGCAGTCCTCCTACAAACTAGTAACTCTTTCTAGAGAGATACTATACAGGTTAAACCCTTGATATAACCTTAACAGTTTTTTCTGCTTAGTCTATACATTTATTAAAGATTAAAGGTGTTGCCTCTGGACAAATCGAACCTTTGGTTGTGGTTAAGTGCAGCAAGTCAGTATTGAATCCTTAGCACAGCTAGTCCACCTATTCTGCCCTTTGTCACGGCAGACTGTTCTGCTTAATTTCTAGTGAACTTGAGTGAGGAGGTAAAATGCTATTTAATTGTAATAAGCTCTAAGTAGTGATCCCTGATGTAAAATGCCAACCATATAAACCCCACAATTAATTTCATGTTACATGTGCAGCTGGCTGGGTTTGAACTAGTATATACTAAGTGGTATAGAGGTGGGAAAAGATGTATTTTTGAGCTATGTTCCCATCTTGGTTTAACCCCAGCTGGCAGCTAAGCACCATGCAGCTGCTTACTCATTCCTCCCTGTTCCTAGTGGATGGGGAAGAGGATCAGGGGAAAAAATAAAACTTCTGGGTTGAGATAAGAGCAGTTTAATAACTAAAATATGATAACGGTAATGAGTATAATAGAGAGAAATAAAACCCCAGAACAGAAAGTGATGTACAATGTAATTGCTCACCATCTGCTGATCTCAGCAGTGATCTGCCCCCGAGCCAACGCCCCCCAGTTTATATACTGAGCATGACATTCTGAGGTATGGAATATCCCTTTGGCTAGTTTGGGTCAGCTGTCCTGGCTGTGCTCCCTCCCAGCTTCTTGTGCACCTCCTTGCTGGCAGAGCATGGGAAACTGAAAAATCCTTGACTTAGGGTAAGGGCTACTTAACACACTGATGTTTTAGTTGAGGCTATCAGTATTATTCTCACACTAAATCCAAAATACAGCACTGTACTAGCTACTAGGAAGAAAACTAACTCTATCCCAGCTGAAACCAGGACAATTCCCCAAAATGATGCCTGTGTTTACAGACTTAAGGTAATACTTGCATGTGACAGTAAGTCATCCCAAAAGCAGCATTAGCTCAAGTCCTGGCTGAGAACAAACAGGGCTTGTAGCTGTAGTTCTAAGACTTCCTTCTACTTGGAGTAGGCTGGGGTGTTTTGGTGCAGGGGAAACACCTTATTCTTTTTCCAATGGTAGTTCACACATACCTTTACTTGTGTGTAATTACAGCAAACATCTGGAAGGAGGGTGTCAGTCTCATAACTTTGGATCTGTTACTGTGATTTTTGTCAAAAATGGATGCTTATTGGTTAGCTTCATCTGGTTTTGATCTATTCCACTTCCCCCTTGTTATCTAAATAAGATACTTGTGTTCTCTTGTATATAGACCAAACAGAGATTCTCAACCTGGGTGTGTTGTATTGAGGTGGGTCTTCCAGCTAAGGAGAAGAATATACTCCAGATCATGAGCTCTGTTTGCTTTCATGCCTATTTCATATTGGGCAATAACACTTCCATGCTAAAATAGATTTAAATCAAATAATTATATGGCTCTTGCCCATTTTTCACAATAAGCTTAGATATAATCTAGTGCAAAGAACCTTTGTGATGTGCTATTTGCATTGGTATTGTTATGGTTCAGGCTGCTGGCAGCTCACATGTTCTTAGGTAGGAGAAAGGAGACTGAAAGGACAACATAAATTCTTCATTCCACTTCAATAATTCTAGATGGAAACCAATTTTCTAGGTAAAATAATAAATAAAAAAAATCCATATATCTTTTCAAGTTTTGTTTTTATAATGTTTAAAAAGCCATGCAGGAGGTTGTTATAAATACTGCCAAATTCTATTGTCCAAGCCCTCAGTTTCAGGAAAAAATGCTATCCTGTTTGGCTTGAAATGTTAGTGTTTTGATGACTGGGCTGAGGATGGCACTTGAGGAAGCTGTCATGAGCACATAATTTCTTGGGTTTAACTCTCTTAATTTATGCTTGTATAGAGTTATTTTTTTGACTTAATGTTGGTTTTGTACTCATTTTGCTATAGTGAGAATAACTTTTTGACAGCAAATCAGATCTCCTGAGGTTTTAATGCTGAACTCTGCCTGGGGGGATGGTTGCAGTAATATCTACCTGCATTTGAATTTCTAGTTACTATTGTGCTGGCATGAATCTTGTCACCCTTTGTTGCCCACACAGCAGTACCTGTGTGACAGTAGCTTCTGGAGTTACCCTAAAATACAATTTTAACTTGGATATAAACCAACATGAATTAAGGCTTAAAGTCAGATTCTTTTAGTGTTAGCATCAAAATAAGTGTTGTGCTTCAGTTGGGTCTGTTTGATCCAAGGAGCACTCCTAACAGTCTGAGTGAATTTTCTGGTTTGGGACCTGAACTACTTGCACTACTCCCAGCTCTGTCTGGGGGGTTGCTTGTAAGGCAATGCTGGCTCTTCAGCTAGTTGGAGAGGCTGACATCAGGGAAAGGATGGGTGGGAAAGTGGGTTAACCTGCTGAATTTAGTTAGGACCCTATCTTCCCCAGAGCATCATCCCCTGTCACACAATGGGACTTCCTCTAGGGACACTTGCATGCTGTCTGAGGAAGCACTTAACTGCTTCCTTAGAGGCTTACTGCAGAGGACACAACACAGCAGATTTATTTGCTGTATCTCTTGGTGGTTTGCAGTGGACTGAAAACTAACATGTCCATGCCATGTTTCTGTCTGGACTAATGACTTGATGTCAGTGAACTTTGGGCTGAGTTCTGGTCATTCACTCCTGAGTGATTGCAGGATCCTCTATGCCCACCGACATTTGGGGAGGGGGGCATAAACTACATCACAATGGTGCCTGTTTCTTCATACTTAGTGAACTAGCTTGAAACCTGACTGGGCTCCTAAATTTCTTGTTTCACTTGCCAATTTTATTCTTCACTGTGACTATCTCATAGTTGTCCCACCTTTCAGCTTCTACCTAAACTATGATTATACTTGCTTCCTCCTTCTACCTGCTCCCCCAATTACTCTGTTCACTTTCAATACTCCAAATGACATGGCTGTCATCTCCACCTGAGTGCTCTGATAAGGAGTGACTCATGTGCAGAGCCTTAACTTGCACATAAGATCAGATGATTCAGCTTTGTGTCTACCATCCAGTCAATATTGAATGACTGAGGATGGTAAAAATCAGGTACTGTGCTGGAAGGTGGCAATTTAGGAGGCTCATCTCCCATTAGTGGGGAATTTAGTGCTGGAAAAAGCCTGGCAGTGATCATTTAACTGTTCCTATAGCCTAATCCACAACACTTACTGCTAAGTGCTCACTAGAATATCTCTCCAGTGAAAAAAGCTCAGACCAGACCAGATCAGATGATATTTAGTGGGGTCCCTGGTCAATTTCCCATGATGGATGGGAAGCTGCCACTTACAGACTGAATCTCAGGAGGACTTAATTGAAATAGTTTACTGAAAGCTTTTCAACTAGGGACTTGTTTCCCCTTCTGAATTCAAGCAATATATTAAAATAGACAGATACAAGCAACATATGAGGGGGTAGCAGAGAGCACCAAGAATGTCACGCTCAGTGTCTGGCTCACAGGAGTAGTGAACATGTTTGATCAGCCCACATTAGAGGAGGAGAGAGATGTGGCAGGTTTGCTAGTCTACTTTCAAAACACTGCTAATGCTGGTGCACACAGTGACTGTTCGCATCCTGGTGAACAGGGAGAATGCTGCTCTTGCCATATTAGCTTTTTTCTTTGAAGTTTTACTCTTCAGCCACAAAGACCCACTTAATGTAATGAGAAATTCATCCCTTCTCTGCTGAATGCATGTCGGAATAGCAAAGGCAAGATGGAATGAGTGCACTGAGCTTTCTGCACAGTTCTGGTTTGTACAGCATTCATTCCTTTATAGTAGCAAGCCCAGTACTCTACTTGATAGTGCTAGATTATACAGTGGGGTGTGTGTGGGGATGAACCCTCAAAAAAAAAAAGATACTCTAGGTACTAATACCTTTGAATGTGTCCTAAGCACCAAGTAACTTGCAGTAACTTACAAAAAGATGTATCTGAGTCCTTGTGTTTTCAGTATAATATTACATCAAGAGGACAAGAACATCAGGTGGTGTAACAGAAAACACAGGAATTGTGTTCTAATACCTTAATTTAGCCTCAATAAGAATTATGAGAGCTTTCAGTTAGGTATTGTGCAACTTCTAAACAGATGTTCTCTCATGTATGTGCTAGGTTTCTGACTCAGCAGCTGTTAATTTAAGACTTGGGTTTAAGTCTCTTATCATGACCAGGTCAAGCCCTGTACTGAATGTGTTGTATAATTTCCTTGTACTCTACTCAGCTGAGTGCCTTATGATTATTTCCCCCTGTGCTGCTGACATTAGTGGTAGTACCATTCTTGTTTCTCACCCTGCTGCTGGCCAAGAGGACTAAGGCTAAAAAGACTTCTTAGATTCCAGTTGCAAAAAGGCCACTAATAGATGGGAAACTTTGAGATTTGGGTTGTGAGTGGTCTTAGGGGAATTCCTGTGAAGATGACAAAGCCATTTCCAAGTATAAGGGAGCTAAAATCTTATGACTTGCCAGGCTTCTTAATAAAGTGGCTGGATAAGTGCACCTGTGTGTGGAAATCTTACTTTAACCTTATTTCAGGGACAGTTGGCTGAGATTCTAGTTAAAATTTAAAACTGCCTGTGACACATTGAATAGAGAAACTTTAAATTCAGAAGCTTAAAGGTTGACTAAGCATTAAGCAAAAAAAAAAGAGTATAATGACAAGCAATATGTAAGCAGCCTAAGCTCTAATTCTCCAAGAATTTATGTATGTTATGTTACTGCTTTCATAACATGCATGCAGAAAAGATTTTCTGTGTTTCTTTGTTACCAAAGTATTAGGTAACTTTCGTCTTACTGTGTAACCAAGGACTTGCTCAGCTCATGTTAAAAACCCTGTCATTGTGTCTGTTTATGCTATCAATCCCTGTTCTCCTTGTGCAGTATGTTGTACAGCTTCATGATGGATAAAAAGGCAAAACAAGTAACTAACAAACTTGCACCCCATATTCAACTATTAGCCAAACAGGATATTCCAGATTCTGAATGTTTCTGGGCAGATTGGTCGGAGTTGTGTTTGTACTTGAAAGGATAAAATTCATACATTGGCATCTTAAGGGCTGAAGATGCTTAGCTATAGCAAGGTTTTGCTATGGTAAATTTTCAGCTTTCTCATTTAGTGTAGTAATAAAATCAATGTTTGACACGAAAACTGTGTAATGTCATTTGAATGTCAGAAGAATGAAGCAGTGGAAAAAATTATATATTCTAGAGAAACATAGGAAACTTGCTCTGAATGCCTCACCTGCCATTAGCATCTTCTGATTTACACTTGAGATTTGGCTTTTTGGCCAAATGTTTTGTATTCCTGCTTCAAGTGGATGAGTAATCCGCAGCTAAGTCTTGTTTTGTTTATTATAGCAATCCTACCAATAGAATTGTTCTTTATAATTAGACGGGATAGGAAGAGTTTAAGACCTTAAAAAAAAACCCCACACTTTGACAAAATACTTTCTTTGTTCCCACCTCAGGCTACCCAAATAAATGACTGTTAGGGGAGGATAAATGGTTTAAGACTATTCATAAGAGCTCTGTGTGCAACTTCAAGATTGGTATGTTTCCCTGGGATTGCTCATTTTAAAATGAGAAATTTGCTTCTCATTGTATACTTGTTTTCTTCATGGAAGTAAATGCCAGTAAGAAAATTTTTTTATTGTAACTTGCTATTTTTAGTGTGGCATTTCTTTCACAGCTCCTTTTTCCTAGCTGAAAGCCTACCATTTCCTTCTGATATTCAGTGCTTACTTTGAAATAAGAGGCTCTGTGGTATTTCATATAAAATATCATGGAAATTCTGATGTATGAAAAGGTAAATAAAATACTGTAAGAGTAAGTTCTACTACCTTAACTCAAATATCCTTGGACTTTGTACTTTGCAGTTCAAGTCTTGTATTATACAAACTCAACACTTCTGCTTACTTGAGAAACTGACATTAAGTGCAAAATGAAGTTAAAACATACCTTAAAACAATTTCCAAGCAGTTAACGATGCTCTAATGAAATCTTGACTTGGGGAAAAAGGCTGTCTTGCCTGCGGTGTTTATCTTGGCAAATGCAGGTGCTCCAGTTTGTTAGTGACAGTTTCTGCACTTCTGCTTGTCATGTACTTGAGCTCAGTCTGGAAGTTGGTGTTTGGCTGTTGCTGATGCCTCATTCTTTCTCTAGAAGAGAAAGCAAAGGTGAGCCCTGATGCAATGAACTGCAGATATACATCCTTCATGTCTGACCTATTGAAATGTATGATGCTATGATAAAGTATTTCTAAAATTTACAGCAAAATGGGAGAACATATTGCCACATTTTAACTTTTTAGATTAAATGACTCCTTATCTTACCATATTTCCCTGTAGGTCATACTCCTGAGCCCTCTGATCTTTCCTGTAACTTCCTATAGACTTCCTGCACTTGATTCAAATCTGTAGAATGAAGTCAACCAGAACTAAATGCAGCAAATGAAATAAGCCTGGAGTACTGAACAGCATGGAGGTATTTAATGTGTTCTGTATGCTACTGTTCTGTTTACATGCTATTAGGGTGCCTGCCATTTTTGTATATCATGGTGCTGTTGCCTCTCGTTCAGCTGGTAACTTGGTGTAAACCCCAGATCCTTGGCCACAGTACGGCCACACAGTCAGTGATTCCCATGATTTATTCCTGCCTCACTGCATACTGTTGTGCAGTGTGTCCCTGTTGAACCTCATTTTGGTTTTAAGTTGGTTTCCATAGGAAATGGTCTTCTGCAACCAAAGTGCCTGGCTGGCATTTAGACCACTTTCCCTCCTCTCGCTTCCTCCAAAAAAATTACTTTTCATTAAGGCAGAGGTCACTTGTGATGACTTCCCACTCTAATACTACTTTACATACCCTACTTAATTCTTAAAAATAGCTGCTAATAGCACTTCACTGAGTTGGGAATGTTCACAGTTGATCTTTCTACAGGTTTTTTTAGGCAAGAACAATTTGTTCATCTTGGTCAATAGCTTTTTCTGATCCCCTGAGTCAGAGGATAATCCATGTATTTGTCTTCCTTATTTCTAAGACACTTAGAGAATGAGGTACTGCTATTTTTACCATCCCTCAGTGGCTGCATTTTGCCATCAGGATTTTCTAACTTTTCAGCAGACCAGATAGACTATCATTTTCCAAGGTCTCCAGGAAATTTCTGTAGTTGACCCATTACTGAGTATAAAGCTCAGGACAATGGGAGAACACATTTTTTAGCACTTACCACATTAATTTTTTTCCACAAAAACATGTTTCTCCATGCCTCTGAAGGTTCCTTATCTTTGTTTCAGCTTCTAAAGCGTCAGAGGATTCTGTAATGAGATTTCACACACACAGAAATCAAGATAACAAAAACAGATGGTGGTACACAAAGGTGAAGCAGTGTTGGCTGGCTCCAGTGGTTACTAGACTTCCTCCATATGGCCAACACAAATAATTGTGTTCACTTTGTGATTGCCTTGAACTGTTTTTGTAAAAATGGAAAATTGATTTTTTTCATATCCTATCCAGTGGCATGAGATTGTCCTGGTTATGCTGTGAGACTTTATACTGCATATTTGTATATGGGTGCTGTTACTGGGATTTCAACACTGTATGAGCCTTGTGTTTAAAAACCCAGTGTATGGGACTGGATAGATTTTCACTAGCAGAGGCTCTTGCTTTGCTTCTTTGCAGATTTTCCTCTGGTATATTAAATGAAGTAGGGAGGCCATGCCCTTATCAAATTACCATGTGGAAGCATATTTTGTAATATTTACACATTGCATTATTTCTCCCCCCTTTCTTACATAACCTATCACTGTCTCTCTTAGCTGGCAAGTACCTTGTGAAAACACAAGGCACTACCTTTGTTTCTTCTTCCAGCCAATCTTTTTCCACCTCAGCTACAATATAACAAAAATCCATGTACATTTTCCATTTCCTGTAAGCTATGGTATTTATACAGCAGATTTGCTGTTTGCTACAGCCACAATGATACAAAATTTCATTAGTGCAACTGTGATCAGACCACATAAGACAGACACAGCTCCAGTTTTGCCTTGAGGCTGTTTGCAACTTCTTGTTTATCAGTTACAAATAAAAACTATTCCAGAGTTCATTACTGAAAAGATTGAAAGCTGTTGCTTTACAATACATTGTTGGAAAAAGAGAGAAAATCCAAGCTATATAGCAAAAAAAAAAATTATAAAGTTATTCCTCCTGCTTTTAGTATGAGAAGATATCATTTCAGTTGTCTCAATGAACAGAACTGTAAGTGATTCACTAGTATACTGCCATTGCATAGGAATGACCCACAAGGGTTTGTACTCCAGGGTCCAAAGCCTCATATTAGTATTACCTGTGTAACAACTTGTACTTGTAAAAAGCCCAGCAAAAGCCTGTGTAGCCTGTGAATGGTTGTGTATATAAGGTGCAAAGCAGCAACAATGCTCCTCTATCATGGAATGACAAAGAACTCCCTCATACCATCACAGGCCCCTCAAAAAGCCAAACTACAGAAGGCAGGGCTGCTTTGTAATGTCATGGGGACTAGGAGCATAACAAGCTAGAGTGTCTTCCTTAAAGTACCACCTCTGGGAAGCAAAGGATTACAGAAGAAAAATAGTGTTGATTTACAATGATAATAAAAACATGTTTCTGACTGTCCTATTTGCAGAGAAGAGCTGCAGAACATGAACTTAGGTGGAACCTCAGAGAAGCTAAAATAAAGGAGCCAAATACATGCTTATTTTTGTTAGAGGATGAAAAGAGGCTGAGGGTCTGACTTTTTACCAACTGTTGGGACTGGGTGTATTGCTACTCTTTGCCAAAATTTTCAAAACCAGGAGCACAAGTCTTGTGCTTACTCAGCACAGAGCAGAACTCTGATTTTCTCACACAGCTGCATTTACTGCCTGAAATCAGAGAATCACAGAATCATTCAGGTTGGAAAAGACCCTAGGGATCATCGAGTCCAACCATCAGCCCTACCCTACAAAGTTCTCCCCTACACCATATCCCCCAACATCTCATCTAAACGACCCTTAAACACATCCAGGGATGGTGACTCCACGACCTCCCTGGGCAGCCTATTCCACTGTCTGACCACTCTTTCTGTGAAAAATGTTTTCCTAATGTCCAGTCTGAACCTCCCCTGATGGAGTTTAAAGCTGTTCCCCCTTGTTCTGTCACTAATCACCTGTGAGAAGAGACCAGCACCAACCTCTCTACACTATCCTTTCAGGTAGTTGTAGAGAGTGATGAGGTCTCCCCTCAGCCTTCTCTTCCTCAAGTTAAACAGTCCCAGCTCCTTCAATCGCTCCTCATAGGATTTGTTCTCCAGGCCCTTCACCAGCTTCGTTGCCGCCCTCTGCACTCACTCCAGCACCTCGATATCTCTCTTGTATTGAGGTGCCCAAAACTGGACACAATACTCAAGGTGTGGCCTCACCAGTGCAGAGTACAGGGGGACTATCACCTCCCTACTTCTGCTGGTCACACTATTTCTAATACAAGCCAATACAAATGCAGCAATTAGTCTAGGGTAGTTCCATCCATCACTTTGTTTGCTCTAAACATGTAACGAGTGTCAGATTATTGGTACTGTCTGCTCCGTTCCCTGCTATTTCATTTCTTCTGTGTTAAACCCAACTCCTTGCTTACTCTCATCACTAGCCATCAGGAAAAGAAGGCTTGAACGGAAGAGTCCTCACATTTCTAACTTGATTAATACCATCAGTTGGCAGGTTCAGAAGTGACTTGGAGCTAGAGAGCAAACACTGGCATGTTAGATTCTTCGTTCCAGATTTGGGCCTCACCCAGCACAGCCGTGGCAAGCTAGGCACCCCACTGCCTTTCCCAGTGAAGGAAGCTCCTGTGGTAAGCTCTGTTGCTCACCTAGATGGCCATTCCCTGGGCAGGGAGATCCTGGGTCCTTACTGCCCTGAGAAACTGGCTGGGGGATGACGAGGAAAGTGAGCAACAATAACTCTATTTCTTGTCATGAGCCAGAAGGGAGGGTGCGAGATGCTGAGCTTTAAACAGGGTTTCAGTGATGCAGCATCTCTTGGGATTTATAAAGCACAGCTCCAGATCTGTGATTAAACGAACAGTGTACTATTGTCAAATATCTATATTTGAATTCTGCCAACCCTGTTCATCTCAGGCATGTTTGTATGCAAATGCATCAGTGCCTACTATCTTGAGTGAATAGTAAAATTGGCATTAAAACACTTTCCACAGCAGCTGACTCTGATCTCTGGCTAGTTAAAGCATTTGGCACATAATACATTTGAATAAAAATATTTTCAATAGTTTTGAAAATATGTTGAATAAAACCAATAAAGATAAAGATAAATAAACTATATTTCTCCATAAAGACAGCCAAAGAGAATATACAATTATTACAGCTAGCTTGTATACACTTCTTTGTTAAAACATACAAGCAGCCATTTTTTTGAGAGACATTTCAGATTCTTGTCTGCCTACCTTAATATGCAGACATTTTAATGAATATGTAAAAATAGAGACCCGTTACAAACATTGTACTGCTGTGGACTTCTAAAAAGGCAGAATACACCAGAAACCAACTTTCTCTTCACTACTCTGCTTGTTCCAACCCTGAGGCATATCAAAATAAATATTTTTTTACTGCATTTGCTACCTGGAAATAAAACACTGCAGAAGCTTTGATGTTATTGAATTTCATTGACAAGCAAAATACAGAGAAGCTGCAATGCTTTCCTGAGAATTACATGTGAGTAAATATATCAGGGAACAACAGGCAGAGACAGAAGGAAAATTAGAACTTTTAAGTAAAACCTAGCAAGAAGAATGAAGAAAAAAACCCTGCTCTTTTTAGCATTGGTACCTAACACTCATTTTCTTTTCCCGGGGAGAGGGCTGCCCTATGTGGAGTGACAAAAGAATGTTGCCTTCCATCCCTATACCACAGATATGGGAAAACCAGCACACACCTCATCATTAGGTATCTGGGGAGACAGCTGAAACCTTAGCTGCACAAAAAAGGGCCTTCTCCAAGCTTCCTTTCATAAGGAAAGAGGTGTAGCCAGCACTTTCCTTCCCTCACATACAAGCTCATCAGGATTTGGATGCTTGTGCCTTAATTTAAATTCCATTTATACTAAGAAATTTGTAAGTGTCCTAAAGGCACCTGCACGCATACATTAATTTTATGCTTTCTGCTACCAATTGATTTTGCTATTCTTTTAAGTTAGGAACACCTCCATCCCTCTGTTTAGGCACCTCCACCTGGTAGATAAGATAAACATGGAAAAAAAATTTTGAACACTTCCAAGTCAAGTTATCTGGTGTCAGCTCTAAATGTCAAGATGCCAGTGCTGGCGTGTTAAGTAGACCGATACCACTTCTGTGTGAGCTGTATAATATACACATTAGAAGTTTGTCACAGTTAAGATTTGATTTAGAATTTCAGTGCAGCGTTTCTGTTGTCCCTGCTCAGGGGGAGATCCTGGCGGGCAGCCCGCTGCCATGCAGGAGAGCTCAACAGGCCCTAGGCTGTCTACTATTGATGGAGTAAGATAATTGACTTTTTACATACAGAGGTTAGTTTATTCCAAATTTAGCTTGAGTCAGACATTGATCAGCACTGTGGTTAGGTGGCTGCATTGTTCAAATTAGCCCTTGGCTATTGTCTTGTTACCTGTCTCCCCCGAATCCACTTTGAGGCAGATGCAGCCATCACAGGCAGATGCATCCATCAGGATCGTCACTGGTGGTTGTCACTTGAATAAGGTTATGGAAAATACAGGTCAGGTTGTGAGCAGGGGGAGCACACCGCCCCAGTCTTGTATAACTAGAGGTTCTGCAGGACAAGAAAAACAGATTGTGGCCTACAAAGTTAGTATCAATCAGTTAAATTTGGAAGTAAGTTTTGGGCATACAAATTCTGTACTTGCCTTAAATTAATTCTTTTATCTCCATCAAACAGTCAAATAAAAAGTCTTGGGTCCCTTATGTTCAAGCGAACACACCAGCAAAAACATTGCTGCTACAACACAGCAGGCGCAGATACTTGTAGCTTGAAACTGAGATGATACAGTATCAAGAAAGTTCAGACTTGAAAAAATTTCTCAGAAAAAGCTTGTAGTTTTTGCCAACAGTAATCTAATAAAATACAAAATGAGAGAATTTACTTTACAGTGTGAATAAACCATGTGGGAAAGGTATTACTCACATTTTATAGCAGAAAAAATGTAACATGGACAGATTACGAATTCCCCAAGATCTCATGGGAATTCAGTAGCAGAGCTAGGAAATTAATCCAGCTATCTTGTATCTCAGCCTGTTTTAGACACAGTGCAGTCCTTCATGTTTGCAGGCTCATCTCCAGACCTATGTAGCTTGTAAGCAGGGAAGTAAAACCAACTGTGGTCTAATACCAGCTGTACACAAAAATGTTTCCTTTGCAATGAAATGGGATTGGATTTAGATACATTCAGGCAGAAGGTTTGTGCCACTTCAGAAATCTTTAATTTAATCACTGTTTTTTATGGCTCAGCAATCTCACTGTTGCCTAAATGCCAGATTACTCCAGCTGTTGAGTAAACTGATTTCTCAAGAATTCTGATTATTTTTTTTCTCAAAACAAACTGCTCAGGTTGTTGGTTTGTTTACTTCACACAATATGATAGGCCTGTTTACATCCTCCCTGGCTTTCCTCTCCTTTGGGAAAGGAAGGACTTAATTTATAGAGCCTGCAGAAGGAAGAAAGCCTTCAGCAGTCTCACTGGTCACTTTTGTATGCCTGTGTTGTAAAATCAAATTAATAGTATTTGTTGCTTTTCCTATCTGGGGAGGCTCAGAACATGAACTGTTAAAATAAGCCATGGAGGGATGAGCTTTGCATGTATTTCAGCACACAGTATATCCAAACTAGTCACATTTCTTCAGATCATTTTCAAGCACACTAAAATGACCTTCTAAACAATATCTTTCAAGGCACATGACAACATGAGTCAGAAAATGGACTCAAACTTTTCATTCGATTGGCCTCACATGCTGAATTATAATGAGACTTACAAGTACCTCTACTTAGAAGGCAACGTCTCCTATGTGGACTTCTACCTTCATCAGCCTTCAGTGGCAGCTGTCTTCATCATCTCTTACCTCCTGATCTTCCTGCTCTGTATGGTTGGCAATGGAGTGGTTTGCTTTATTGTCCTGAGGAGAAAACATATGCGTACAGTCACAAACCTTTTCATCTTAAACCTGGCTGTCAGCGATTTACTGGTGGGAATCTTCTGCATGCCTACCACCCTCCTGGACAACATAATTGCAGGTAGGCTGGTTTGCACCATGTGGCAGAAAGAGCTCGAGGAGGACTCACAGGCACTTCTGAGTGCTGGCCTCCCTAGGGGCCCTGAGGGCCAGGTACGCATCTCTGAGTGGGCTCTATAGGCATTTCAAGTCATTGGAAGTCAAAGGTGAGGAAGACAAGCCTCTAACACACCTTCTGACTGGGGCTGTCCTCCCTGACTTCCACATCCTTCATCTTTAGGAAGGGATTCTCCCACTACCGGGTTATATGTTTAAGAAAATTTGGCAGATGGTCTGAGCCAAATGCTGAGAACAATCAACTGTAGTGGTCAATTCTCTTTTTTGTCTTGAGATCTCATTTTAACGGGATGGTAAACCACAAATGTTTGCTTTGCTGTTTTTTGAAATATCAGAAACTCACCCAAGGCATTTGGCAAAGCATTTGTTTACATAACTGCTGCCTCCCTAACACCTACTATGGCCTGACAAAGCAAGAGAAATGTATTAGTTCTGCGGTGGAAATTTCCTCTTATGCGTATAAACATAGTGCTGTAGTGAGATGGCAGCAATTTCAATTGTCTGTTTCCTTCCAGGATGGCCTTTTGGGAGCCTGGTTTGCAAGATGAGCGGGATGGTCCAAGGAATCTCTGTTTCTGCCTCTGTCTTCACTCTAGTTGCTATTGCTGTAGACAGGTAAGACGATGCAGAAACTGTAAACTGTCACTTTCATCTCCCTCTGGCCTCCTGAGGCCAATTAATTAATCCACACAACACTGCAGTAAATTATATGTATTTTGCTCCTAAGATGATTAGGCAAAACAAAATGTGCCCAGGTCTAAAGAGCAGCCATAGCAATTTGCTCCTCCACTGGGTATCTCTTAAAGATGGTACAGCTGGGCTACATCTGGCTGCCTAGAACTGGTTTGTTCCTTAGCTATTAATCTAGATAGTAGAGGCACTAGTACCTGCTTTGGTTAAAGGAAGTAGCGGAAGTAGCAGGCTGGTATGGAGACAGATCAAAATGAGGAAATTTTAGCAGCAAACGTGACTGTTTTTTTAAAGTTGTTTTTACCAACACAGCTCTTAAATGGAGCAACTAAATGCACCTCCACCGGTTTATGCAGGATGAGGCGGTGATTCCATCTAGACTTTAAAGAAAACATACAATTTAAAACATGTGTGTATGCTTGCCTGTTTGATTAAGCATGCCTTAAATGGCTTCTCCACATATGTCCTCGTGTGTCTTTGCCACAGGTTTCGATGCATTGTTTATCCATTTAAGCAGAAGCTGACCATTTCAACTGCAGTTGCCATTATAGCAGTCATCTGGATTCTGGCCGTCGCCATCATGTGTCCTTCTGCAGTCATGCTGCAGGTACAAGAAGAGAAGCATTTCAGGGTGATCCTTGGCTATGGCAATGAAACCCGCCCGGTATACTGGTGCCGGGAGGACTGGCCTAACCCAGGAATGAGAAAGATCTATACAACGGTTCTGTTTGCCAACATCTACCTGGCTCCCCTGTCGCTCATTATTATCATGTATGCTAGGATAAGCATTGCTCTCTTCAACACAGCAATGCCCATGGTGGGAAAACACAGCCAGGAGAAGCGGCACAGCGCATCTAAGAAGAAACAAAAAGTCATCAAAATGCTCATTATTGTGGCTTTGCTGTTCACCCTGTCCTGGCTTCCCCTGTGGACTCTGATGATGCTCTCAGACTACGCCAGCCTTTCGGATATCCAGTTGCAGATCATCAACATTTATATCTACCCCTTTGCTCACTGGCTGGCCTTTTTCAACAGCAGTGTCAACCCCATCATCTATGGTTTCTTTAACGAAAACTTTCGCCGAGGCTTTCAGGCGGCCTTTAAACTTCAGCTCTGCTATAGGGAGATTGTTCAGAGAGAGATCTATTCTCAGCGAGGCCAGAGCAATGCTATTTTGCCAGCTGCCAACTACCAAACACCACAGGATCAAGCTTGTCAAAATGCTAAGGAGGAGAGGAAGACAGTTAAGAAAGGAAATTGGGTGAATAACCAGCAGGATTTGATAATGGAGGATCTAGAAGAGCCCTGCAATGATGGGATTAAGTGAAACATGCTACAAACTACCTAAATGATTTATGCCTACCAGAATTTATTTATCGTGTTGTGAAATTCATGCTCTGTAAAGCCTTTTCTGGCAAAAATGTCAATATGTTTTTATTCTGAAGGAGATACACAACCTGCATGATATCTGAATGTTTGATATAAGTAGGAAACCAAATTCAGCCCTTTGTGTTACCAGCTTAAATCAGTGGCGAATCTCCTGCAGTCAGTGATGACTCACTGGTCTTGAACTGGGCTGGAGCAAAGACATGATTAAAATGGGATTACCTTCTATTTACTGTGACGTAAGAGAGAAAGAGAACTATGATACAATTACTCTAGATATTCACTGATGAAGAGGAGAACGTTCATTCATTTTCTTCTGCGAATCTCTCAGAGCAGCTGAAACAGGGTTGCTTGAACAACATTTATGGTAATGTTTCAGCATGTAAGGCTAGTTGTTGTTAGTACCTACAATTTTCTTCCAGTATCAGACAATGAAAACACCACTGCTGTTTGTAGCATCCAGCTAGACTGTGGAGCTGGAAAAAGGAGGGACTCGCAATACTTGCCAGGGCCCTGAGCCATGCCCCGTTCTGGAGGTTTGGCTGTTGGGGCTCCAGGCAGCTCCAAGCCAGTGCGGCTGAAGATGTCCCCCTTGTTGCATTAAGAAATAATTTTATCTCTAGACCAAAATACCCACTAATGAGATTTATAAAAAAGTCCTCTGCTAATCCGATAAATTCACTTCTTGGCTTAACATAAATTTCTCTTTGTTCAGGAATGGGTCCTTGATATGACTCTTTTAGATGCTTCTGCGAAGCATAAGCCTGTTCCTTGAACTTGTCAATCCCTTATTCTATAGCTCTCATTAACTGAAATGTTGGAGATATGTTCTGAGTATTTGAACTAAACTCACTGGTTCCTGGGTCATCTTGTGGTTGTACTCATACTGCTTCTGCCTGGACATTCTGAATGCCAGCCAGTTCCTACCCAAATGACAAAAAGTAAGCATATTCAGCCACATTCCATTTATTCCCCTTTCAGGTTGCACCTCTTGTTAGATCTGTGATATTAATTATTGTTGCATCTAGAGAAATAAATAGGAGTGAAAATTTGAGAAATAAAGAATAAAAAATGGCTTTTGTGCTACATTTTTGGGGGGAAAATTCAGTTGGGGGGGGGGGTGTATAAGTCACCTAAAAAGACTGCAATTTCAATACTAGCAGGAGATAAAACATCTTTAGGGCCCATTCAATCTGACAGAAGTGAGCATGTAGAGACAGCAACCTTGGAAGCATCTCACAGAAGCTCCCGAAATCAGTGAGGAATGCAGGTGTGTGCATGAAGTGCTAAGGCTTGGACAATAAGCCCAAGCCAGAGTTGACCTATAGATGAATCCTGTAAATTTTATAACTGATAGCCATTGTGCTAATAGGTATTATACTAAGTTATAGCAAACCACCTATTCTGATGTAAAAGGTGGGAATACTGAAGCCTGAGCAACAGGCCCCAAACTGAAACTGCTAACTCCGTATGTAGTCATTAGTGAAATATGCATAGAAGACGTAGCTTAAACATCATAAAACATGTCTATCTTGAATGTATGCTTATATTTCTTTATGTGTGAGCAAGATAACAAGGCCACAGAAACAGTTGTCTGGCCTTGTGACCTTGCTCATAAATTAACTAGATAAGCAGGGAAACTCCCTTAGCTTCTCCCTTGAGCCCTGGCCAGGCTCTGGGGGGAACCTAACGTGAGATGAAAACCAGATATTTCCACTTAAAACAAAGGTGCCAGCTATTCTGGCTTACTGATTTTTAGGTATATAAGGCTGGACCCGCTCACAGCGACTTTGGATGCCTCACCTATGGGTGGACGCACCGCGTAGGATTTCCCACTTGCCGGGATGGGCTCTCCAAATCCTCGCTGTAACCGGGGCTCCCCAGCGACTGTGGATCTGGATGATGGTAAAGTATGCAAGTGGTGATGTATCTTTCTTAATCACTATTCTCTCTCTCTCTCTCAAGTAGTAATGATTTGATGCATTACCCTGTATTTTCCTATTTGTTTAAGTGCACTATTCTGTCTTTTCTTACTGTATGTTTTCTGTATTATTCTGTTATATTATTTAGTTATTTCTAGTAAAATACGCCTGCTCTTTTCACTCTGGTGTCTGAGTTTAATTGATATCCCTGATCAGCAAAACAGTGCAAGGACCAGCCTACACAGATCTGCTATGGGAATAGAGCATCACCGTGTCCTATCCTGTGAGGGTCTGTAGGGGCCATATACTAGGTAAGGTAATTCTCCAGTGCAGTCCTCCTTCAGGTAAACTGAAGTACCTTTCAGATCATGACATATTTGCACAACTAAGGAAAACTGACAACTTTTCAGGCTGTGTTGTCCCAAACTGTCCTTTCTTAATACCAGAAGATAAGGAAAACATGTGGGGAGTAATAGGAAGAAAAGCTGACAGAGCAGCTCTGATTTCACAGATGGTTTTTATAATGGATTTTATCTAAGCTAAGATTTTGAAGGGATCTAAGCAACTATGGATGCCTGATCCTCTTGTATTTTCAGAGCTTCAGGTGTTCCACACTTCCTGTTTTTCATTCCATCAAGTCCTTTGTCCTTCACTTGTAGTTTGAGAAAATGAGACCTGTTTTGCCTGTCAAAGTTTGCCTTACCTGGATTCCCAAAGCATCCGTACTGGGACTGATACTATTTAATGTCTTCATCAGTGACATGGACAGTGGGATTGAGTGCACCCTTAGCAAGTTTGTGGATGACACCAAGCAGTGTGGTGTGGTTGACACGCTGGAGGGAAGGGATGCCATCCAGAGGGACCTGGACAGGCTGGAGAGGTGGGCCCGTGTGAACCCCATGAAGTTCAACAAGGCCAAGTGCAAGGTCCTGCACATGGGTCGGGGCAGTCCCAGCACAAATACAGGCTGGGCCATGAGTGCATTGAGAGCAGCCCTGCAGAGAACAACTCAGGGATAGTGGTGGTTGTTAAATTGGACGTTAGCTGGCAACGTGTGCTTGCAGCCCGGAAAGCCAATCCGGAAGGCTACATCAAGAGAAGCATGGCTGCTACGCATCTTGGAGGGGGCATGCCATATATTGATTTTAGAGTAATATTTAATATGCTCATACTTGTTATGGAGGCTTCCAAATAAGCAACACACCACCAATTTAAAAAAATAAATAAATTGATTTTTTTCTAAAACCACCAATCAGCCCTCCGTAGATTACAGATCCGGATGTCCGCAAGAGGAGGACAGAATAACTTTCTGGGGTTTAACAATAACCCCAGAGACTTTACAAAACCCCACTCCCCAGAGGTTTAACGAGAACCCCAAACGCAAATTTCACTTCCCGGGGTTTAACGGGAACCCGAAACGTAAACAAAACCTCACACCCCAGGGGTTTAACAACAACCCCAAGCGCAAACTTCACTTGGTGGGTTTAACGAGAACCCAAAACGTAAAACAAAGCCTCACAGCCTAGGGGTTTAACGACAACCCCAAACGTAAACAAAACTTCACTACCTAGGGTTTAACGACAACCCAAAACGCTCTATCACTCACCTGGAAAGTGAGGGCTCTCAACCTCGAGGACCTGCTCAGGGCAGTGTCCCAACCCAAGGCACCTCGAGGAGTTTCCCTGGGCGGCGTCCCGAACCCAAGGGGAGAGTCCTCTGACCGCAGCGTGCAGCTCCAGGGGGACAAACTCAAAATGGCTCCCCCAAGGGACTCCGTTTATACCCAGACCGAATCTGACCTGTAGTCAATAGCGGCTCCCATTGGTCAAAGGTCTCAACTACCGTGAGACCCTGAAAACAAAGCCAAAAGCTGCCACGTTTCAACAACCAGGAAGCTCTGTTTTCACTGGGCGGATGCACCTCCCACAATACTTGAGACAGCCTCTTGTTGTGGTAGGTAGGGGTTTTTTTGCTCAAAAAGGTTTTGCCAAAGACACGTTTTCCTGATTAAAACCAAGGACCAGAAGAACTCCAGAGGTCCTGTCCAACCTATATCATTTTGTGCTTCCAAATGATTCAGCAATGTTTCAAGACTATTTTAAAGTGTAAGTACATGCTTGTGTTCATCCCAGTTCAGCAAATCGTTCAAAAAAAATTACTCAAAATGAGTGCAAAGATGACATAAAAATGCCCTGAAGTGTTTGGCTCAAGCCGGTGATTCTCAAGACATACTTCACATTTCACTGCAGAACAAGAATACTGAAGTACAAGCCATCAGATGGTTTGCCTTCACTAGATGCTGGCCTGTGCTAATGCAAAAATTATGTTTGTAAGACAATTTCAAAATTAAATAGTTCTGCTTTTTAAAAACTGAGTTTCAGAACATTCTCTGAATGCCACCCCAAAAAACAACAAACCCCACCATGACTGATCTGTAACTATCTGTAACACAAAATGTAAAAAAAATTTTTAAAAATTATTTTAAAAAGCAACATTTCATTCTGGAAACACTGTCTGATGTAGCCATTGGCCTTTGTAGAAGAAACTGAAGGGACACTGATGAAAGGAAAAGAAAATTCTATAGGCTGACAGGATTTCATGAAGTATTTCAATTTTCTTAGGAGTACACATTCTAGCTGGACACACAGCTATCAACATTTTCCCATTTGTCCTACATAAAAGGCACATTCGTAACCCAGCATCAGTGAACACAGCTTGTCATCTGGATTCCTGACAATCCTTGCCACAATTAGATAATTATTTCACATACTGCTTTTTCTTTTACAGTGATTCCAGTAGCACTAATGAAAAGTCAACATGTTTGGTTGTGTGATTCACAACCACACAGCCATTTAGACATCACTGCACTTTCAATAGGTAGCTGAGAGTTTAATCATATAAATCCAAGATTAACCAAACTGAGTTGTTTTCAAGAGACGCTCTCATTTCATGAGAGCAGAACAACTCACACTAGATGCACTTTTGGATTATTCTAATACCCTATCAGCCTTAACCCTCTCCAAGTGTCTCCTTTACATCTATTAAAGTCACAACATTCTCTAACAACTGATTTATTTCATAAAAGCAGGAGCAGGCCCAGATGTCTAGTAAGGGTTCTAATAATCATGCCCAGGGTGTTCACGAGTAGGCTTTTAAGACATACCTAAATGACTTTTTCAGCAGCACTGACTGATTCAAAAACTAGAGTATCTGATAATTCATTAGACACTTATTTTTACTATAGGATCTGTACAGAGAACTTAATGCCACTTGCTTGTCCTCAGGACCAGCAGTGTTCATGAGGTACAACCCATGCCTCAGAGCACAACAGATCCAGTTATCATTTATCAGCAAAAGCACAAACAAGAAACGTATGCCTTCCACTCTCAAATGGAATTAGAATCAAACATCCTTTGCCACAAGTAAGGTACTAAGTTTCCAGAGTCTCATGCTTTACAAGCTGCCTGGTCACATTACTCCTAAATGCTCATAATTCCCACACATCAAGCATCCTCGTTAGCCTAAACGCCATTGATTCATCTTCTTGTACTGCTCTGCTTTTAGACAAATACCTCAAATTATTGCTCAATAACATGGAAATCCAAGTCAACAAATCGTTAACTGAAATTTGTAAACATATTTCTTTATCTACATTTGGGCCTGATAGCATTTTAAAAATAGACTCTGAATGCAAATAGACTGAGTTTTCCAAATGGACAGCACTTTTTAATTATTATGAATACTTTTCTATTTTTTGTGCTTTACTGGACACTTATACTGCCTACAGATGTAATACAGCAGAGCAAGCCAGCTATACAACACTGTTGTCACCAAATTTGATACTGCCATACAGGCTCTAGAAGCTGAGGTTATTAAGTTTCTTTCTGCTCCTCCCTTCCCCTGCCAGCATTGCCATTTAGGTAGAATAGTAAATTGCTGGCATCTGTACTCTAAATCCCTGCAGTGGCAGTCCTCTCACAAAACATACATTTGGACTGTATTCAGGATCAAGAAAACTTCAACAAATGCATGGAACTGGATGAATACCTCTTTGGAAAAATACAAGATTAAAGAAGTATAGGGAAGTTGGTAGTTACTGGAAGACACAAGAGTCTCAAAAGCAAACTTTCCCTATGACAAAGAATAATATGAAACCAATACTCGTTGTGTCAAGAGCTCTTTATTGACATCAAAAAGAAACTGCCTGGAATAGGAAAAAGATCATGTTAAAAATCGAGATTGGTTGGGAATTTGAGACACGTTACTAAATAGGGAAGTAAAGTACATAGATGACAATGATATGGCTAAAATCCTCAATATATTGTGTTGCCTCAGTTTCTCTTTTAAAGAAAAAGATTAAGTGTGTTCTCAGGCAGGACACAATGGACATGAAGAGATAAAGATCATTACGCAGCCATTATCACCTGCAGCTTGCTGTCTCCCGCAGCCAAAATACTCACATATTGATTGTCTGGCAGCCTCTTCCGTATCCACTAACTTTTGGTGACAGCAAAGACTAAACTCCCAAACTGAGAGGTATAAATACATCAGCTTATTCAAAAGATTTTTTAAGCAGATCTAACAGCAGACAAACTGCTAAGGCCTTCATACTTCCCAGTATGATATAGGGAACACCATCAGCTAGAGTACCATGAGACCACCTCCCATCATTCTTCTTCCTCTGTGGATTGAGTCACTTGTGTACTTTTTAACATCAGTGTCTAAATTATGATTATTTTATTGCATGCTGATTATT
This sequence comes from Strix uralensis, assembly GCF_047716275.1. Taxonomy (NCBI): domain Eukaryota; kingdom Metazoa; phylum Chordata; class Aves; order Strigiformes; family Strigidae; genus Strix; species Strix uralensis. Next base: position 65,934,432 of record NC_133975.1, read on the forward strand.
AAGCATTTGACCTAATCTGCAGAGGGTCCAGGTGACTGAAAAGTCTAGGTAACTGAAATTTTATGTAATAGGAAAGCTATACTAATTGCTAGAAGGTCTGTGTAATGATAAGATACATTTCTTGTTAAAATCTTTATATAGTAATAAAACTCTAATTATAACTACAGCCCTGTGGTCAGTTGTTCTCATTCTACCAAGGATCCTTAAAAGAACCTGCCTGTTCCCATAACATCGGGTGACAAAACCCCAGAAAACCATCCTCCCAAAAAGCTAATGGGGATTTGTGAAGTACGAATCACCTCAAACTAATCCCACTGAAACAACATTTAAACACAGGTCCTGGCCCTTGCCTGAGTGATGCTGTGGGTGTGCTATATTGTACTTGGCCTTACTGACCTTGCTTGGCTTCAGACCTTCCTCAGCTACAGTTACGTATAAACTCTATTAAGAAGAGTATGCATTTTACAGTGCTTTCTGTTTACTGTAATGAACTAAGGAACAGTAGTATGAAGGAAGTAACTTTAAAATCAGTGACACTGGACATTGACTCAAAAGCTGTATTCCAAACTTACTTATCAGTTGTTCATACTCAGTGGAAAATGTTTCAGTTTGTGATCACACAAAGGTCTGCCCAAGGTCAAATCTACTAAAATATTTTTACAAATTACATTGATCATGAAAAATATCCTCTTCATTATAGATGTGATTTAGTCCTGAAATCATTTGACAGTTTATAAGAGCAAGGAATAAAAATTATTTTAGACAACAAAGCTTTAGAAGATGGTACAATATCCCCATTCAAATATAGAAATTGTTCAAAATCAGCAAAGATTAAGTGTTGCATAGACAATGGCCAAACAAAATGTAAAAATACAAAATGGGATTACTCTATATAACAATATTGCAAAAATAGTTCTGGGCATTTTGGTGGGCTAAACTGGAGAGTGGTGAAAACGTAGTAACAGTAATGGTGTTGCAAAAAGAAAGGTTAATATTAACAGTTGGGAATGTTATCAGGACTGACATTCTACTCTTTTCAGCACCAGTACGATTTGAGTTGGGCACTGCAACTTCAGAAAGCTGAGAACAGACTCAAAAGAAGTCAAAAAGACAGCAAGAGGGAGGAGAGACTTGGAGAATATCATTGTAAGGGAAGTCCTTAATCATGGAAATCTTTGACTTCAAAGACTTGTGCTTTCTAAGAGAGAGAAGATGGAAGACGGGTAAAGGACAAAATAAGGCATTCTTCCAATATTTAAAGATTGTTGTAGAGGAAATAGCAAACAGTTACCTTTTCTTTGCATGGGGGGTACAAAAAGACAGAATATACTTAAATATGGAACAATTTAAACTTTAAACATGGTTCAGATCTGGACCTGATTGCTTAGAAAAAAATCTATAGATCACTTACTGTATCTCCCACCCCCCACCGAAAAAACATCGAAAACCAAAAAGCCCCAAACAGATAAAAAGTTACATCTATTTCATAGAGGGGCAATAGTTCCAGAAAACATTACAATATCAGCTTTCAAGGTCAGTGTAAACCCTGTTGGGTTTTTTTTGTTTTTTTAAGAAAAGAGGGTATAGAAAGGGAGAGGCTGAGCTAACCCTAAATTTCTGCCTATGTGCACAGAGATACATCACAAGAGGCAGAAAGCTGAGACCAGTCTAAATGAATGTATACACACTCTTAGAGTCTAGTGTCTGTGCCAAGTGGGTACGGGGGGCAAACCTTCCTTTGCCCAAGTAGGAGAAGCTGGTGGTTTTGGAACCGATGGATTTTAGCTCTCCTGTTAGTAGTGACGCACCTCTGTTGGGACATAAACCACAAAATGAAGGCAGAATGAAGAATAAAGAGCAGGAAACAATGCAGAAGATAACACAGGTTATCTGACATTAAGGATAAAGAAAGGAAGCAGTTTGAGAGAAAAGGTTTTGTGGAGGGAAGGCATTTGGCAGCTGTTCATGTTTGCAAAGAGCAAACCAGAGTTTGACAATATGAAGGAGGCACAAGAGGTGGGGCTGGAAGCACTGAGATAACTGGAGTAATGACACAGACCTGTGACAAGAGAGGCTGCAGTTAGAGGTCCTGGAACTGCAAATAAAAACTCTATTTGATTATGGAAAAAGTAAAAAAGCCAGGAAGGACTTTGAAGAGGAGAGACAGGCAAACTGGGAGGTGAAGTCAGCTAGACAGCAAGTGGATTCAATAGTCCAAGCAAGTAAAAATGTTTTTAAAGAAAATAAAAAGATCTTGTCAAAATCTTTTTCCATTCCCATCCAAAAATAAAATTGCAGGCAGTCTCCATGAACCTCAGGAACCCAAGATCCAAAAGCAGTCCATTTCTCCCTTCACTGTCTACCTGTCTCCGGGCAATTATTCTTTTGCTATTACAACTTCTCAAAATTCAAATGAAGAACTAGTGTCGGTAGATTTACTACTAGTTTTGATCCCACACCAGGGAAAACTAAGCAAGACTGAACTGTACTTACTGGATCAAACCTAACATTCTTCATAATCCATTAGCTCACAGAAAATAAAGTTACTTCCTGCCTAAAGCCTCAGTTCTGCAGGTCAGATGACACAGCATATTACTGTAGAATAAGTCCTAAATTCCACCAAAAATATGAAGGATTTCCTGCCACATAACTAGAAAACTGCCCAAGTCAAACAGGATGGAGAAGAAATCTCTTTGCACCCACTAAAGACACTGCTCTGGAATTGCCAAGTTCTGGGTCCAGTCATGAATTCTTTATAACTTCACTGACATGAATCATGCTGGAGAACTCCATGTCCATGACAGTGCACCCACAAGGATTTCTTCAAGTGATAAAAATGTTTGGGTGCTTTGTTCCTTGGGCATTTGAGACTCTCAGCAGGCTCCAAAAGTGTGGAGGCAGTCTAGCCACAACTCAGTTTTGAAAATCTTGGCATGAATTCACAACCACTGCCCTTCACAGGAACAGAAGTCCAGTGTCACTGTCACTGAAGCCAGAAGAGCCAGAAGAGCTCTGCTATGCCACTTCTGCACTGGCAGGATTGGCAGCCTGCAAATCTATAACCAGTTACAGTATCCCTCCTCCTTTTCTTGCCTTCTTCAGCGAGAGCAAATTGGCTCTGGGTCATTGTATTTCCTGCAGTTTTCACTTGCCTGTGGTGGTAAGAGAGATAGCATGGAACCTTTCCTCAAAATCCCAGGCAGACACATCTTTGGAAGGCTCCTCTGATGCAGAAAATTTATTTATTTCAGCATTCCTTTGGGAGACAATTCATTTAATGTGTTCCCCGTTCATCAGAGCCCCAAACCACAGTATGGTAATACTGCAAGGCTATAGCAGAATCGTCCTGGCCTACCTTTTGGTTCAGATCTTTTTTTACTGTGGCTTTGCTGCTGTCCTTACATACAGCTGCCAGTTTGACTGAGATGTTAAACTATTTGTGAACTGTTCCTCAGAAAAGGAACTGATACTGAAAAGGTACTCAGTATCCCCCACATACTGCTGTAGGGTCACAGCAAGGCTTGCAGGTGCTCAGCCCCACTGAGTGTGTTGGTGCTGATGCCTCACACAAGTAGTCATACAGTATTTGCCAAAGATGAGGAGATCCAAGCCAACAGCTTCCATGAGAATAAAAATGCTGGTCCACCACCTTCCGTATTTTAAATGCTAGTTATAGAAATCACTCTCTCTCAAGAGGAAGAAAAAAGTCCCAAGTGATTGGGAAAAGATACACAGCTATCGACACATGACTTCTCCGATGAACAGGGCATGGAAGTAACAGCTGTATTTGCATTTCTCTAACCTCCTGCTTTCTCACCACAGGTGCATTTTAGACTTGGCATCAGGTAAGCTTCAGTTTCCAGGGATGAATCAATATGTTTATTACATCAGCTTGGACTAAACTGAACTAAACACTGTATATACATTCTGGCATTATACACTGTATAGCACTCCGGTCTGAATTTGCAGCACTAGCTGATAACCAGAAAGAACTGCCTGAAAACTATAAAAACTATACGCCCCACCATGGGCAAGGAGTTTTCTTAGAATCTTCCGTTTCAAAGATGACCGCAGACACGTTTTCTATGAAAGGAGTGAATAAAAAAAGGAAGAAAGAGGAAGAAAAATTTCCTACAGCTATGCTATCTCTTCACAATTTTAATAAAGACATTTTTGAAAGCCAGGGAGCATATGTGGTTTACCCACACTGTAAAACTTCCTGTGCTGTGGTTTAATAAACATTCTCAGTTTGCAAATACTGAGCTTTCCAACAGCTGCCAGACAGAATCATTGGTTGTTCCAGGGATTGGAGTAACAGCAACCACCTTCCAAAAATATGAATTAATTTGGGTGTCACCAAACATCCAGTAGCATGGTACACATCCTTCTCTTACTCAGCACTGCCTTGAAATAATTTGTATTTGCTAACAGTTCTGAGCTTTGATTTCATCACCAGCTGCCACACAACCCCACTTCCCCAACAAAAACACACTCCTCCTGTTCTCCCGATATGTTGTAGCAGGGGCCAGCAGAGGTGGAATAGAGAGTTCAGCAGAGGAAGAGCACCCTGTGTTTCCTCACCATGTCTCACTCCCACATTGTTGCTCTACAACAGGGGTCTTCCAGACTTCCAGATCGGGACTGTCATGGTCAAGACAGACCTTTAGAAGAGCTGGAAAACACTTGCCAGTTCTGTAGACAGAGAAAAAGCCTCCAGATAAGTATTTTTACTCTAATCTGGTAGACAATGCTTACAGGTGTTAAAAACCTGGTAACTGCTGTCAATCATTTCTGGCTATTCAATTAACAAGAAATCAAGTCTTCAGCCATTTGTGCCAGACTAGCAGATGCCACATAGAAATAATTCTCTAATCTCCCCTTCGCAGTGCTCAGCGGCATGCTTTTTTTTCCACTGACAAAATAATGAATATTTCATCTTCTTGGACACATGTCTCCAAAGTTGTTGGCAACCTGGCTCCATAAATGGAAGGGAAACATCTGTCCCCATAGCTTGGCCAGGGGCTCAGGCTGCATTTCTGTCCCTTTACTTCAGTCCTCATGTCTAACCAACTGTTTCATCCAGTAATAGAAATATTATTCTATCCCATGCTCTAGACCTTCCACGAACAGTCAAGACAGGCAGTAATGGACAAAGATTCCACAAAGCCAGTACTGCCCGCTTTCTTTAGCTTACAAGGTACAGTGGTACGCAGACTGATGGCAGAGTTCTGCTGGTAGAATGGCTTTCATTTCATTTGCCAAAGGGACCGCAGGAGCACCAGGCATCAGTGGACACCACAGATGGCAAACCATACTCTTTGCCACTTGTTTGGCATGTGCCTGCACATGTGTTTGCTCTGTGGCACTGTCACTGCTCTACCCTAACAGCCAAGTTACATGGAGAGATGTAGGAGGAAGACTTAAGGAATGGACATGGCATTTGCAGAAGATAAATTATTTCCAATCCACTGTAAGGGTCTCTCTCAAAGTGGTGGAAAACACTACTCCCTACGTTCATTCACTGAACCATATCCTTCTGTGCTGTGCTGGAGTTCTAGGCTCAGGATACTTGCCTGGAAAGCATCACTTGCTTAGAAACAGAAGTGCAAATTGCAGCAAACACACAGCTGGTTACAAAGCTAAAATATCTCTACGAAGGGACAGCAAAGCAAACCTACACTGAGAAAGGCCCTGCATCTTGCTGCAGCATTTCAACGTTGTCAGAAAACTGCTTTCCTCTCTCTGCTTTCTGCTACTTATCAGCAAAATCTCTCCTGCACCAAGTCTGAAGCTGGAATTTTATAGTTACACACCCTGTTCCTAATACCTCATTCAGGGCCCTGGGGATACTGCTATCAGCAGTAACTTCCAGGACACTCTTCTACAGACGCTATCTTTGACCTACCCTGCTGTCCCATCACTGCAGATCTCTAGGACCAAGCTGTCTCTCTTTACTATGGAAATGAGCTGTCTGGAATTCTCCTTCTCTTTCCTAAGGTTTTCTTCTTCTCACTTTCACAAGCAGCTCTCTTCTGAGGACTTGTACTCACTTGTCATCATTTTCTATTTAAACCCATGCCATAAAAATAATGTTCAGCTTTCATATGTACTCGAAACAAGATTCCACCTCGACTTTTCAAGCTTATCACAACCTCTGCTGCCTTTATCTCACTGCCACTGTTCAGCAATTTTCTTCATGACTTGAGGCTAAACCGGGTGAGGCAATTCCTTTCCCCATGCTCTTTAATTGCTGATAAAAGGTAATCTCTTCAGGAAATGCTCAGTACTTTGTTTTTTCCTTGCAGAGTTTTTAGATCTGCAGATTAGGGCTGTTAGTACCAATGGTTTCTTTTATAGTTATCCTAAGAGGCGTCTCTGAATTCTGCCTCTCTGAAGAAGAGAACTGCGTTGCTCCTCTTGGGTCAAGAGACTGAACCTGGTGGCATCCAGCCAAGAACCATATAACTTAAGTCAGGCCCTCCGGTGGGGTGGGGAGCTGCCTGTTAGCTGGCAGAAAAGTGGAACAACCTGGAGAGAGTCTCATACCATTCACAGGTGTTTTAATGACAGTAGATCAACAGCAAGCTCTAGAAACCACACTGTGCCTTACTACTACTGGATGGAGTGAGACAACATATAGACCTGAGATGATAAAGGATGAAAACTTCCCTCTTTCATGGAAAAATCATATTAGGACTCTGGCTTAGACTCTGAGATACACTTGGATTCTCCTTACCAAAGCTCTTGAAGCACAGCAAGGGCTTCCCAGTGCAAACATGATGTCTCTGAAGCTTCTATTCTGTAGCACTTAAACTGAATCTCTAAGTTGGAGCAGCTTCAACAGGGCAGGTGCTCTTCTTCTGAGCTGAGCAGGACCTGTAACAAGAGCAGCAGCAGGTATCACAATGAAGGGGCTGCAGCACATAGATTACAACACCACAGGCGCTTGTGGCATCAAGTAGGGATACTGCAGGGCATTCAAACTAAAAGATGTACGTGGACAAACCCACGACTGAAGGGGTCATGTGACCAGGACGCATTTGCTGACCACCAAAAATGACTTGAGTCCACATATTGTATCTCTTAATATGTGATGTCTCTGGGACTCTTATTAAAAAGTGTCCTGCTTTCCACTTGTCCCAGTGCTAGAAGGAGTTCCAAAGCGAGTGTACTTTTAAGAGCTCAGAATCCAAAAGGCAAATAAAAAGGACTCAATGCTTCTTTGGTTTTTAGAGAGAAACAAACTGAGGATTTCTCAACATTTGTCCTGCCCTCTGCACACTCTCAACTGATGCTAATGTGCTGTTCTGGGCTTTCTCTCTCAGGTACTGTGTTCATTACTTATCTGGGGCCTTTCCATCGCAAGCTTTTGGGTGCAAGGACTTTCTTATTAGTCATCTCCATGTTGCCTAGTGAAAGAGGTCCTCTTTCACACATGTCATTTGTAGTCATACTGTTAATATTAACAACTGACTTGTTACTATACTGCTAAGAAATAAGGGACAATTTTCCCATCTTCCAAAAATTGAATATTTCATTGCCCATCCCATTTGAAAAATAAACAGAACCTGTCTTAGGCATTAATACTAAAATAATTCAAAAACCACTTAGCAAACACCCTGCAAATCTGAAAACCTTAACAAGGAATTCATGGTCCTCCACGCAGACACTTATTGCTCTCCCATTCTGCTGAGAATAAGAAGGAAACAGCTACAGTTTCTGCCATAAGGTAAAGGCAACATTATAAAAAACTAAGTTGATGTTAAAAAAAAAAAAAGGATGCTAATTGGCAGAATAACACTGACAAGGAAAGTAAACATTGTTTCTGGATAGTGAAAAAAACAGGTCATTAAAATGAAATCATCCAAAGCCAGCAGAATATCAAGGGAGTAAAGCAAATTATGCAGTAATAAATGTGTCAGAATCCTTAGCAATGATGCCACTGTGTTCTGTTTCCCTTTCCATTGCTTGCTTTTGTTTACCAAATTAAAATAAAATAGTTTTCCTCTAAATTACTATTAGACAACATCAATTTCTTTACAAGTGCTTAACTTCAAAAAAAACCATATTTCACTGAAGTCTGGCTTTGTAAGCTGCTCTTATTGATTTTTAAACTCCTTTCTAAACCTAAAAAAAAAAAAAAGGCGTTAAAAATCTTCAGAACCAACAATGTATGCATTGTCAAGTAATTCCTGCAGAGAAGGTGAAGAGAAAAATCAGATACAAGCCATGTCACTTAATGTACCCAGATAATACTTAAGAGAGAGCAGCAATGAGAAAATTGTAAAAGGGAGGTAATGGAACTGCTAATTGCAGTACAGACTGTTTGAATTTACACTGGTGTAGTGGAAATCCTGTGCTTCAAGATAAATTTAAGTTTCTCCCTTACAATCAACACGTTACCTATAAGTTTGAAAAATCTAATCCATACTTTTTTTGTGGGAGTGAGGGGGTAGGGGTGGTACAGTTGGAAGGAGAATGTATTTTTCACTGAGAAAAATAGCTTTTAGAAAAATTTAGCCCCTTTCATCAAATGAAGATTAATATTATGACAGCTCTCCTAACACCCCTGTCAAGATTCAGCTATATGCTGTACCAATGACAGATTACTATCTACCATCCTACCTCCAAAAAACATTTGGGAGAGAGGACATCTGTGTATTTATGTAGGTCCTTTAATGCTAGAGGAATCTAACAGTTGAATTTACATACTGATCATGCCATCTGGGGACAGAAGAACAAACAGGTGCTCTGTCCTGGCTAGCAACCCTTCACATCAAGTCCCTGGAAAAAGGCTGATAAGAAGCTCTGTGCTGTCTCAGCTGGACAAGCACTATCTGAGCATTTCTAGCTGTCTTGCAGTCATCTGTCATTGCAATAATTTATTAAAAACTAAACACCAAGCAGTTACTCATTATAGTCAGTTACCAACATAATAACATACGTGCACATCCATGTCCAAGTGGATGTCCTGCTACAAAAGGACCTCATGTGTGCATCTGGATGCAAACAACATTGCGTGGATGCAAAATGAGTCCTCCTAGCTGCAAATAAAACTCATTAACTGACACTAGTCCTCTCTGCAGACATTACATTTCAAAGGCCAAAGAGGCCTCAGCAAAGTCTCAACTGAGCACGGAAAAAGTGTTGTCAGCTTTCAGCTCACCCTAGTAAAGGCTCACAGTATTGGTGCTAGCTGGAAATGTCAACAGCATCAGGAGAGAGTAGACTGAAAATACTCATCAAGGCAAATTTTCATAGCAAAGGAGATTTTTAGTAAAGAAAATATTTGTTTCGTAAAAGTTGACTTCATTTTGCAGACACTGCTACCTACACCCCATCCGCAGTCAAAAGTGATCATTCCCACTGGCTCAACAAGGGCAGAGACAACTTCTGCGCTGTGGGAGATGCACCCGTGTAGGAACCTGGCCTCAAGAAGAAATCGAGATCAAGGAGAGTCCTGCATTGCAGTTCTCATGACATGCCATGGGGACATTTCCCAATGGAAAATTTCCATTTTGGAAGTTTTCAGATAATAATTTGAAGCCCTTTGAATTTTGCTCAGCTGCTTACTGCTCCAAACACATAGAATAATATTTGCTACCCTGACTACCCCACACCACTTCTGGGTGTGAGAGAGCACTTAACCTGTTTGTGAATCTCTGCTCTTTCATAGCTAAACAGGCTGGAAATTTGTGGACCAACAATCTGACACAGTAAGTGCCAGATGGGGGCACTCACTGATATCTGATACAGACCAATACACTGCACTGAGGAACAGAATTACAACCTCAGAAAACATCTCTCAATAACATCTGAGAGGAAAAAAACCCAGAACTTTTACAGAAAAATGTTTCACAGCCTGGATGACCTTCATGCAGATGACAAAACATTCATGAGCTTCATGTACTGAAGCCCAGACACATGCTGGAGATGTCACTGGTTTTATTACATCTGTTTCAAAAAGCAAACAGGAAAGAAGTAGATAGTTGAGACTCACTTACAGACACTGGACTAGATATCCAACAGCACAAGTCTATTTTCAGAAAGAAAGTCACCCTGGCTATAAATAATTGGCTTGCTATAACATGCATTAAACAAACAGAAGAGGAAAGTCCATCTTAATACTAACCTTAAGCTAGGAGCTGTAAGGAATTCATGCAGCAAGTGAAATGACATAAGGGAATATCTGTAAATTCAAAGACAGAAATAAAAGCTCTATCAGCAGAAAGGCAGAAAAAGGGAAAGTTTTCAAAAAACATTTCTGCAGTCTAATTAAGAATTGCTTCCAATCTTCCAAGTAAGAAGAAAACTAACTGGCAGCTATTAAGTCTTTACTTTTTTAAGATCCAAATAATTTATACTAATGTGTTTTAGGAGAGATGAAGTGCTCTCTGAATTGCAAAGAATGCTGCTCAATTACATATTAGAGAAGTAGAGCAGGAGCCAAGCACCAGTTTGAGAGCATACCTGAGAAGGCTCTTTGTCTGAAGGAGGAGTGATGATGTGGGCTGCTGGACTTGGGAGGCACCAGCTACAACGGAGAAAGCATCAGGCTCCGGCACAGACTCTGACCTCATTACAGGAGTTTATTCTCTGACTTAGCACAATTGTCTCTATGGCCACACTCTTACCCAACAACTCCACTCTTTCTGTGAAGTGTACTCCCATCAGCTGTATTCAGGTCTTAGCCTAGTCCTGATTCTACTCTAAATTTCTTTTATTTTCTGTTGCTTTTCTAGTCACTTTTACTTCATACTTTATGGGTTTGATGCTTCTTGGAAATGTGAGAACAATTTGCACTGGCAAGGAAAGAAAACGTCGTTCCTCGAAGAAGGGAGACAGAAGGAGCTGGTGGTCTGTGTAACAGGCATCTCAGCACACCTCTAGCCAGCAGTGCCCAGAAAACTACTAAGGGACCTAGGTGATCAAGAGGACAAAAATATTAATAGAATTGTGTCTTGGAGTTTTTTTATGCCTTTTTCAGTGGCGAGGAGGTAGTTGAGTTGGCTCTGCACCCAAAACCAGCCAGCTCAGTTTCTGTATTGCCTGCCCACTGCACCTCTTTATGTCACAAAGTAAGCAGAAATAACTACATGCAGGGAAGATGCTGGAACTATCAGCCCCAAATCACAGTAGCCCTCTAACTGCTAGTTAAACTAGTTTTATACCTGGGAGTGAAACTACCACATGCATCAACTATCACAGATATTTGTGCTGAAAGGAATAAACACATGCATATGGATGCTTATGGATACTGTCTCTTGAAAATGTGATCTAGTACTATCAGAGCAAGTAGAAAAAATTCCTCGCCTAGTACTTCCTTGCCTGCTTTCTTTTGCCAAATAGCTGTCAGATGGAAAGAAACAATCAGAAATAGGAATGAGCCAGTCATCACACTCTGCCAGGACTTAATTTTTTTAACTGCAACCCATCTGATTGATACCCAATGTGATTCTTAGCATCCTATGGCAGTTTTAAGAACCACAGTCGAGCAGATTGACAGTCCATTCCAGCAAGAACTCAGCACGCTTCCAGAGAGGCAATTTCATTATCTAAAAAAGAAAGAAAAATTGAAGGAAAAGGGGATTTTTTTAAATTTTAAAGTTATTTCAAGTTATTCAATCCAGAACAACATTTGCTTTTGATTTTTGTTATGGGAATAATGAGTAGTGGGCACAGGTCATATCATATTCGGTTGCTGAATTTAGCACTGATAAGCAAGTATATGCCACCAGAACGACAGGTAAAGTCCTTAAGTTTATGGGGAACTTAAAATAAGACCCATCTGCCCAGCTAATGCCTCAAGCTCGGAGCTGAGTTACTGGGTGATTTTACCCAGGGCCTGGTTGCCTCCAGCTCCCCAGCGTCACACACTGCCTTATGTGTTTGTCCTGCTTTACTTCAGCCTCTCCGGAGAGGCAGCTCCCCCACAGCTTGTCACGCCACACTCCACTCTAGCTCAATCAGACAGCATTAGGGTTGATAAATAAGTTATGCAGCCTGTGTAATTCCACAGGAAGACAGACTGTTTGTTCAAAAGGGTTTCTCAGAATGTGAAAATTGCTTCTAATCTTTGCAATTACTGTCTAGAATAAGAACTGAAGTGTATGAAGTTCTGAATGAATTTTTTTGTCTGTGAACTAAATCAAGAGTTTAACATGCTCATCATAATGTATAAGTAGAAAGTTAATACACTTGTTCTGCTGACAGTAGTTAATTTTGTGACTCAATATGAAAAGGAAATGTCTCAGGTTAAAAAGTGTAGTCATACTCAGAAAAGAGTTTCTTTGTGCACAGCAAGATATTGCCAGAATAATGGGGAAAAATTAAAAAGACAATATGCTTGTACTGAGGTGAATTATCTAAATAAACTCAGAAACTCCATGGCTTTCTTCTTTAATAGATTCTCTATTCCTAGAGCTAGGCAGTATTTTTGCCTAAATTTACTGTACATGTTCTGTTAAGGTATTTCATTTAAAAAAAATGCTGATTTGAAGGATGCTTTCTAGGGGAAGACTAACTGATTTTCTAAGTGGTTTGCCTACCCAATTTCTGAAAAGTAAATATTTTGACATTAATTAATTTCATTAAGTACTGAAAATAACATTGTTCATTCTGATAAAATTCAAAAGCAGATTACAAAAATTAAGAATTTGGGAAGTAGAAAATTTAGCCTCGAACCAGCCTGGTCCATGGGTGTGTTACTGACCTGCTGATCTTAAAAGTATTTGCAAATAACAGTCATGGGTTTTTCTCCCCATTTTCCCACTTATCACTGTATAAAAATTTAAAACACCAGTTAGAAAAAGCCAGCTATTTATACTTTCAAAGTAATCCAAACAACCATCAGAAAACCGTGAAAAGATTTGAAGCAAAACTCTGGTATTTGGTGACTGATTTGCAAATCAGAAAACCTCTTCAATGAATTAATTACATTTCATCTAATAATATTTGACTAGTCTTCTCGTAGGCTATGCAGTTATTGCAATATTTAGGTTGCACAGGCAGACTAATCTGTCAGCACTATCTTCTCAAAATGGAATTATAGTCTTCTTTTCAAATTGCCCATGTAATTTGGTTTTCTCAAAGAGAAATTAAGAAATTGCTCATGGCAGTTTGGAGATTAAGCTATCAGAAAGGAAAGTAAAGAATAAATATTCATGTAATAGCCTTTGTGATCTGCTAAGCTGAATTTAGAATGTTAAATTATCTGTACTACAAACAAATGAGAACCTCAAAGAGAAAACAAAGACTGTCAAGTGGTGTATGAAAGCACCAGTTTGACAACCTTAAAGTTATCTTTTTTAGTGACTTTTCAAATCAAACTTTTAAGCTGACAAGCCTAAACTTTCATCCTGCCAGTGTGGAACAGTAAGAATATTCACACAGATGATGCATTTAAAGCACACTTCCAGAAAACACTCAGAGGCAGTATAGAAGGCACAAAGGTATGTTGTGTTTCAGGCTGTAAATAGCTGCAAGAAGCACACGACTTCCCAGATGAGGTGGCATTTGCAGTGACAGCAGCTCAGCTTGTCTCCAGGCATGAAGTATGAAGTAGCACGAGCAGAGCACACAGAGCATTTACATTTTCCGTGGCCTTAAATGTCATGCTTACAAAGCAAGAATTCCAGGCTGGAAGGGTAACACCAGGGGCTGTTTTGCTACTCTTCAAAATAACCACTGCCAGACTTGTGAACAGAAAATCACCCCTCTTCAGCTGAATAAATGGGTACTGGATGCAACTAATCAAATTAGACTGATGCACTTACTTCCTTGTGAAATAAAAGGTTATGTTCATCTTATAAAGTTTTGCCAGCAGAATAGTAGACAAGACCTTAATAATAAGTGAGAGCATTTGTAAAACTGTAGCGTAATTACCTTAATTTTAGTACGGGCAATGACAAAGGCTTTAATCTATGTCTAATACACAGTATGACCTTCACTTTTTAAATCTCTGTGCAAGCAATCAGCTAAGTGACTGTGTACACAGTACACTCAATTAATCCATGAGATTTGAGTTTGACGATTAACCTATCGACTTCTTGAACTCGAACTCCAGAAGGAGAAGGGAATATTTACACCATGTTGGTCCAGCTCACCTGAAGGTGCAAAGCAGCTCAGAAATAGTTTGTGTGTTTTAGATTCACAAGGCAGTGAAAAAATGTTCGGAAAAAAAGTCCTATGTGCTAAGGTAATGTTTCAGTGACTAAATAGGTTCTCCACATTCCCTAAGACAGACTTTCAGTTGTAGACATTTGTTACAGGTTAGTATTGTTTCAGAAGTTACTTTTAAACTGGGCAAGTTGGGAGTTTCAAGGGTGATGGTTGCTGCTTTTGCATATATGCAGCAAAAAAAGGTCTTATTTTGGACAACCATCATGACAGCCTTCAAGCATTGATTCTGTTTCAAAACACAGGGTCCTTCAACACCAGAAGACAGTTGTGACCCATATTGACCCCCATGCAGGATACACACCAAGGAACAGCCAATTCAGCACCGCTGGCATGGGTACGGGAGAGCTCCCTCACCTGATCCCCAAGCTAGCCTCCACCTGCACACGCAGGGCACCCCCTCCCTCACTCCTTGTCCACTCTTCAACCTACTTCAACTGTTCTGCTTGAATTTCCAAAGCACTAGACACAGACCCAGGGCAGGCCAGGCTGCTCAGACTTCATGGTGTCAGTAAGGGTCACAGACACAGCATACTAAGATGCTCCAAGACATCTAGGGAATAGTGTTGCCAACTTTTCTGCAATTACACAGAATTGTACTTGGAGTAAGTATTTTCTGCCGGTTCAAGAGCCAGGAGGGAATGCAGGACACTGGACTTGTGACTGGGTAAGCACTGTTTAAGATTAGGCTATAAAATACATACTAAATTCTTCCACAGAAATAACATACATGGAATCTTTCTGCCTATATTATACTGTGCTGTTCACATCCACAGAAACAATGATGCCACGAAATAAAGTGGCATAGATGGAAGTATTTTTCAGAGAAGAAAACCAAAGACACTGGAACTGTATACATATTTTAAAGTGCTTCACCACATAATCCAATTTATCATTGGACTGTTGACCTCCTACCTCCTTTAAAATAGTGGGAGTCCAACTAATTCCTGCTTTAAATCTACAGATATTGGTGAAGTCCTGCCAGAGATTAATTGTGTTTGACACAAGTTTCTCAATAGCAGAATATCTTGTTGCTAAGGTTATCATGAAGCCTAAAATTAAGTCCATCTCATTTCTGACAAAGCTGCAAATTATCTGGAAAAAGATAATAATTGCACAGGAGGACAGTTCTCTTCTGGATGCAGTTAGCTTATTTTTTTTATACATTTAAACTGTTTAGGAATGCACAATTAAAATCAATCACAGACTGTATCTATAATCATGAAGTAGATATATATCAATATGGTCCATTCTACTTTACCCTTTTGTCCCACAAGGACAAAGTACAGAGATGGCAAAAGCAGCTTTGCCTTGTAGGAAGCTTTTGGAAGCCTCAAGTAATTTGGGAAGGCTGGTTTAAAAAACAATTCCTTGGCCTTGAGCTTTTGCATCCAAAGGTTTAATTCTTCCTTCTCAACTGGAAAACCTTGCTAAGTTCTTGGAGGGGAAAAAAAAAAGCTAAATATTCACAGTCATAAAGATGTCTGAAGAGAAAGTACTTCATAATATTTGTACCAAGCCAGATTGTTAAGTGGTACTGGCTCTCAAATGCCTTGAGTCAGAGCAAAGAGAGAAAAAATCCCAACACAGGCTGTAACAGCAGCCGCTGCCCAGACGCCCTCCACAAGGAGAACATGGCTCTTACCTACCAATGACCTAAGGCACATAGCAAGAGTAGTACTTTACCTGAGGTGACAAGTAGCCTAACCACTGAAGAAAGTACATTTACTGTTCCCTACAACTGGCTGTACAGTACCACGAGGACTACAACAAAAATTACATTTATTATGACATTGTTTATACTTCTCATGTTTATTACACATCCACATGAACAATATAGCTATTTCACAGGAGGAAGGGAAATTGCTTTCCCTGGGTTTTTTTTCAATATATATACTTCAGCAGCTGCAACAGAACTTGGCAAAAGAGAACTGTCCCAGCATTTCCAGCCTTATTTTGCAAGGAGTTATCAGCCCTCTGTAAACTCAATGAAATGAAGACCGAAGCAGCTCTTGGACATGAGCCGGCCATGTGCCACAGAACAACCAGGGTATTTTGGCACTTTCAAAATAGATCAATAATCACGCATTCAAGTCAAAGTGCCTTGATACAGTAATTAAAAATAAACCACAAAATGCAATACATGTTGTTGCTCTGCAGGCTTAGCAGCAGATGCTAAGCCTCTAAGAAACAGTTGAGCCTCCCCCATTGCCTCACTTAAGGCTTTGGAAGAGGTCTTCATCTGCCTCACAGGTACCTCTTCCTTGTATTAGCAAATCCAAGAGATTTCTCTGGTAAAAGCTGCAGCACTTGTTGTCTCTGCATTTATAGTTGCTACTGTTACAAGGCAAAGTTAAGCAGATAGGATTATATGACACAGCACCTTTTTAAGTGAAGAACACAGAAAAAAAAGATACCACCCTTTCAGGCTTAAGACATTGAGAAAATTATGGTTCTTCCCTTTTCCCTGCTCTCACACACCAGTATATTGGATAAACTGTATATTGTTTCTAATGGCATCTGATATGTCATACTGTGTTGCCAGCCAAACAGTCTGGAAAAAAGGAGAAAGACAGGAACAGAGAGATACAGACTGGCAAAGCACAAAATTCTTCTTCTCAGGTGAAAGAAGATGCCATCAAGCTCTAAAACTAGTTCTCAACTCAGCTTTCACCAGTGTACTAAGCAATCGGAGCCTTAGGAAATGAGCTGTGCAGGCAGGAATTGGTTCTGTATTCATTGCAGTGCTGGGAAGCAGCACAGTATTAGCAACAATGTAATTTCTAGAGGTTGCTGTGACATCCCGATATGACAGGCAAGCAACTGGGTACCATGACACACCAGGAGTGCAAAGGGACTGTGGAAGACTATGCCATGCACCTTGCTCCTCACCAGTAAAAGCAAGCATGCCCCCACGCTTCATTGCGCCACACAAACTCCTGCTAGGAATGAGGCCGTGTCCTCCTGGATGCAAGAAGTCTTTTGCATCTGCGAGAGCCACTTCGCCAATGCCCATGTGAACACAGCCCTGAGACTTGCCCATCCCATCCTGCCACTGCTGGAGCTACACATCAGGAGAAGTTCAACCCTCCTCTCCTCACCATCTGCAATTTTTCCTCTGCTTTTTCCACGCTGTTCAGTATGCCCTGCAGCAGTCTATAGGCTCATGGCACAGCCTCCTCTTTACACTAATTTTATCAGCTGACACAGCTCGCTGCACATGGCAAAAGGTACCCAAGACCATTTCCTAACAAAGAGAAAAACACATAATCTAACAAGCCCCACAAGCCCACAGAGCCCTTTCAAGACACGGTAATAAAGGAGCCAATGCCTATCAGCAGCCTGTGGGTGGTTAACAAACCTGTCATGCAGATGGTGGGCAAATAAGAATCTAAATACAGCTAAGAAGAAAGAAAAAAAAAGAAAATTCATTAACAAGAAACATGCTGAGCACGTTAACAGTGCAAAGTAGAAAACCAAACCAATGCTGTTATTCAGAACTGCACACTACAATACCAGTGTGAATGTAACAGCTCCTGAACAGTTAATACTCCTTCTAAAATACTGAATAAATGGCATATAATTTTTCACAAAGATTGTTTTGCAGCTAAGGGTCACATTCCTCACCTCAGGAGCTATACTCGGTTCTTCATGGGAGTCAGTGAGAATTGGTCCTGAATGCTGAAATTGTGAGCCAAGTCAGGGACATAACTAACACATCTGAGCAAGCCTCCTACCCAGCTAACAGCTCATGCACTAATTCCCGTCTGGACTTTCCATTTCTAAAGACATACAGAAAACATTATTAAACCATGCATTGCTTTTTACTCAGTGCTTACTTTCGGCAATCTAGCCCCACTGGAACTCCTGGTACTTGATATTCAAACTATTAAAATACTGATGGCACTGAGCAATACTGTTGCACAGACACCATTCCTAAATGAGCAGTCTAATCCACAGCATAGCAATCGCCTTAGCAAGGAGCAGAGCCAGCTCTGCAAAGCATTTCATCACACAAGTTGACTTTGCATGTTTAACCTTCCCAGCATTCTGTGAAGACAGAAGATCATGCTGTTGTGGGAAGGTTGCCTGTGTTTTACTGCAGTAAGGTTTACAGGCTCTCCTCTCCAGCAAGTGGAACTAGCCACTACCAGACACAGAGTATGGGGCTGAAAGGGTCATTCCATGCTCAGGTATGGGACCTGGCTGTAGACAGCTCCTTTATTGTCTTCCCAAAGGCAAAGAGACACACACGCACTTGGCAAAGCACTTTGGCTTATGCAGTCCAAGGGGAGCCTAAACACCCTGTCCCATGGGCAGAAACCTTGAGGGTTCGGAACCCATCTGACTCCATCTGTTCCTGGCTTTGTGCATAGCTCTCTTCCTCTCTGACTCATCTTTTATTCTTTCTTTGTCTGTAAAATCCTGTGATTCTCATTGGGCAAAATTTCCACTATAACCTGTGAGCAATCACCAAAACCTTATTAATACAACAATTATTCTGTAGCAGACATTACTAAAGACAGAAATATGAGAAAGAGTAATCCTCATACATACAAATGAACACAAGATATGTAATGATTGAATTCAAAGATGGTTCATCCATGAATAAGTCTAAACACTTTAAAATTTCTTGGTGGAGGTCTCTATCTCATAACATCAGACTGAACCTACTGACAAGTTACCTTTCACAAAGTATGTGATCACAAAGCAAGGATCTCACAAACCTCCAGAGACCGCAGGCTACAAGTCAATGCTGTGCTCTTTAAATACTTATCTTTACTGCAAGGTGCATTTGAAATCTCAAAAGTTGTTTAGAATCACACTTTGAAAAGGCAGAAATAATCACCGTCTCAGTTTTACTGATGGAGTACTCAAGTGCTGAATGTGGACACACTGACATCCACACCAGAGCAAGAACAAAAGCTACACAACACCCGACTTCCATGACAAACCTTTCTCAGAAGGACAGGAAAAAGGAGAAGAGACAGGAGAGCAGAAAGACTGTTTCAGGGGAAAAAGGTCCAAAGTAGTATTTGTCACCTCTGCGGTCCCTGCCAAACTCTACGGGTGCTCATTTAAAAATGTCTTTGCCTGACTCAGGCTGTTCAGCTGTAGCCTGGCAGTATCACAGAGGAGTCTGGTACCACACAGGCATACAGCACATGAGATAGGACTCAACATATTGCACTTCTGTGCACAAAGGCAGCTCAGTCTGACTCCATGCACAAAATCCAGAACCTTCTCCCAGCCCAAGGGAAAGGTTTAGCCAGAGCTGACATGCTTTGACATCAGCAATGCGATTTTGAGTTTAGGGCCTTTATCATCTAGGGAACAGATTTCAAGCTCATTTGGTCTGAAAAAAAGCTGAATATTTCTCCAATCTGACAGCTGTGAAAAGCTTGACT
Source organism: Strix uralensis (assembly GCF_047716275.1). Classification (NCBI taxonomy): domain Eukaryota; kingdom Metazoa; phylum Chordata; class Aves; order Strigiformes; family Strigidae; genus Strix; species Strix uralensis. The sequence goes on from NC_133975.1 coordinate 65,954,018, forward strand.
TGTCTCAGTCCTGTTTCCACTGAAATTCATAGCATGTGAGACACGCTCATAGGTGACAATCCCCTGATCATCACAAGGTGGACAGTGATGGACAGGCAAGCTAAGACAGCTTGCTTCAACTCCCAGCCTTCCAGGCTTGCCTGTGTGAGCCTGGGACAGCAATTCACAAGGTTGTCCCATTTCGTTTATTTGAACTGCGGGGTCCTCCAAACAGGGGCTGTTTTCAAGTTGACAAACATGCAGTGCCTACACAATTCCTCTCAAATGTGAGAATATGCAAAGACACCACTGATCTCAGTTGGAGTTTTTGCCTCGGCTGGAAATGTAATTACCCTCCCACAGCCTGGGAAGTGGTTTCTGTGACTCAGCCAGGGCATTGCAGAGGAGCTGAGCTGCAGGTGTTCCTGTAATGACAGCCAGGGCTGAGCAGCAAGACTGATCTCTTCCATAGTGTCTTCCCAAATATTTCAGAAAAATTCATTTGCAAAGAATAAGCACGCACATAAATCAGCACAGTTTTAACATGCCTACTTTCGTACTCTGCTAATCAAATATATATTCTGTACACTTTTTTCCGACTTTCCTTACAAATGATGTAAATATTTATCTCCTCAGTAAGACTCCCTGAAGAAAGCCTATACTTTGAATAATGACATTCTTATTGGCTTCAAACGCCTTCTAATGCTTTTGCGCTTCTTTGTGTTCAATAGCCCAAAGGTTCAGATGTTTGCGAGATGCTAATTATTTTCTACTTTGACATCAAGCATTTAAAAGAAAGGCGATCTGCATGCAATGTATTTTTCAAACTGACAGATATGATGTTGTATTCTCTTAATGACACTCTACATTAGACCTTAAGGTAACAGTTTAAGAAAAAAAAAACACATTAGTGGGCATGAATTTCAGACAACTTGATGAGAGCTAGCTTTATTCAAAAGAAACCTTAATGACACTCTGCTTCCAACAGGAAATTACTGAGTCCATAAATCTCACTCTGGGCAATAGCGGCCGAAGGAACGCTAAGAAGGGAGGCTGAAGAAGGACTTGTCCCCAAGTTTCACAGTAGCAATGAACTCCAGAACTAGTTATTGTGGCATTTTTTTCAACTCCTGACAAAGTTTCTAGGAAGAGTTTACCTTGAACTCATCTAAAGACTGCCTTCAAGATTTCAATGCTTAAGTCATCAATTTTCCTTCCAAAGAAAATGGAAACATTCTACTACCCTCCAAACAGACCATGGGTTGCAGGGTTCACTGTATGGCATCATGGTCCTTTCAAGAGTGCTGACCTACACTCAGGGCTGCTCTTCCACCCCATTTGAGGTTATGGAAGTTGGGCTTCCCTGTCCTCCCGAATAATGGTGGTAAGAGTTTCTGTTTAAGCCTCGGGCTTATTTAGATATCAGGGATGGGCTTTGGCTTATTCTGCCAACGAACAGAGGGATTGTCCTGCAGCGAAAGGACTGCTTCCTGGATGCGTTCAGAAAGAAGGAGAAGAAAATAGGCCCACGCACCTGACTATGGCAAAGCCTTCTACCTCCTGACACATGGACTCATGCACATAAAGTCTCTTCAGCCAAAACCAGGGTGAAAGGCAAAGGGAAAGGAAATACACCTAGAATTTATGAGCAGGTCTGGGATTAAAAAGAAGATGCATCACAATTTGTAGCGAAGACTGTTACAGGGTGCACCTAACCACATTTATTATCCTGCACTTCAGCCAAAAGCTTTCAGTTGCTCCCACCTAACCGGCACTCATGGCACAGACTGCTCTTCCCTGTTTTGTTGGAAGGACACTAAGTCAGAAAAGTCGGGGAGGTGACAAGGGCACAGACAACCCCTAATAACTCCACACAGTCTCCCTTTAGCTATACATGTCATAACCCTGCCTACTGACACAAATCAAACTTATTTTCTCTATCATTTTTGCTGCACTGAATAATTCTCCATTAATATCTAATTATTCATTTTTTTCTGATTGGCCTTTTTGCAGTACATGCGATCAACTTTTCTCCCACCATTAAAATTCTGCTTTGAATATGGATGCGTCCATTTTTCTGCCAGCTTTCTGACAGTGTGAGCACCACACCATCCAACTGGTCCACAAGCATTAATCATTTCATGCTCACAGAAGTATTTCGTAGCTTAGGAGCCAAAGCACAGCGATAGCAGTTTTACATATGCACACTAGTTGAAGCATCCAGAGTGAAGCACCTGTGCTCTTTTTTCTTTAGAGGACTCTTTATTATTCTTTTAGCAGCTTAAAGTGTATCCACTGACTTTTAGCTGTGACTGCTCTTCACAGCCATCAATCAGACCCCAGAATAGTCACTCAGACACCTAGCAAATAACAAACGTGTTGCCACCAAATATCTACAAAATTAGCAAGACTTGCCCAACATCAGACAAAGACCACAGCAAGAACAGGTCTATTTTTTCATCCTGATCAGCTTCTGCTTTCCATAAGAACAAGGCACACTGTATGCATCCCTAGCTTCAGAACACCCTTTTACCCAAAATGAGCAAACGCCAAGTTTTGCACGGCTGGCTGCCTTCATATCATTTAGGCTTTTTCTCTCTATAGCTTGCTCTCTCTCACTCAGATTTTTAACATCTTTTTTCTGTTAAGACATTCTCTGCTGGCATTTATTTTTAACATAGGCAGCATTAGGTTCTTGTGCTTACAGGCATACACACACACATTAAGAAACATAAGTGGTTTCATGAAAGTAATTGCACTAAGTCTTCAAAGTGCTATCCTGAAAGATGCCCCGAGAAAAAGTGTTAGCTCTTGAAAAGCAGATCATCAGCTGGTTTTTGGTAACCTCAGCCGACACAGTAATTGTCATACCATCTACTGCACTCATTCCCATAGAGCAAACATTTGACTTCCAACACGATAGCCAAGAGGAACCTGGCAGCTTTCAGACCACAAATATTTTCCTCTTCTCTACTTGCACAATTACAATTGAAAAGTTGTAAGGGAAAAACATAGTGATTCAAAGCATCTTCACTCATCATTACTAGCCGCATCAACTGCAAAACAGTATTTTCCTTGTGACAAAAATGCACACTGCTGCCTTGCACTGACCAAAGCTATGCGATACATAGATGTCTTAACCACATTTACCAATACTAGTGTGTGCCTTGCACCCTGTCACGACAGGAGCTACCTCTCCACATTCACCACTTCCTTACTAGTCACATCTGCAGAGGTTTCTCTAATGGAGCATGAAGAGATGTCAGCATCTGGATTTCCCAGTGTGTTTCACTTAACTTTACTGTGTCAGCCAATGCACTGAAGAGCATCCCTTAAATATGTGCCTAAGATATCCAGACCTTCAGATGCAGCAAGAGAAGCCCTGGCTGTGTCATTGCTCACAACAGAGCTGGCTCAGCGGCAGACAGAGGTGCAGTATATCAGATAGTTCTGCTCTGACCCCTTTGCCCTGGACAAAGGTCTCCGCTTCTGAAACCACAAGCATAACAGGCAAGCCTAGAATTACATAGTTCAACAGGAAAGGGCTTGTTTGTCAGTCTGAGCTAGGGAGGAGACACACACACCTACAGCAGGGCTGGAGCGTATCTTGCCACACTGCCCAGATGCCTGATGTAACTATCATTAGGAAAATAAAGGGCTGGTTGCAGGCCAGTGCAGTCAATGACTGACCCAGTTAAATCACATTAAATCCTCCAATGGTGCCTCTACTGGGACAGTGAAAATGTACATTCTAAACATGTTTCCCTTTCCCTGTTTATCAAGCATAGGACAACTGGGATTTGCTTTCTTCACATGTGTAACTGGACATAACAAGATCTCCTCTGCCATCTTTAGAATCATAGAACAGTTTGGGTTGGAAAAGACCTTAAGGATCATCTAGTGCCAACCCCCAAGTCTAGTTCTTTCCCCCATATTGTTTAAACCCCATTAAGCTGATGAGAGTTAAAAGCAAATCTCATGATACTTAAGGAATATGCCAACTTCCAATTTTCTTTTGCTAATAATAAAGCATTGTTATTTCCACATCTTTTTTAGAGTTTCAAAGGCTTCTTTAAAGCAAACTGCCGCACATGGATGCTAAACGGGACAACAGTAAATCCCAAAGTCTCCAATTTATTGGCAAGGGAAACTTTACGATTTGTCCTTTAAATCTTCCTAGCAAGGGAAAAGAAGAGATTTGTTCTCTTCATCCCCTGTAGAATTTTACTAGGAGCTTTTCCGATGGAGGAATTATAGATTAGAAAAGACACAGACTCTTTCTAGGGCATTTTGTTCTGCCCGTCAGTGACCCCAGCTCACAATTAAGAAGTACAACTTCCCTGCAAAGCTGTCACTTGCTAGAAGCTAAAGTCTGATTGCATTGCCTGACCCTTGCATCTTCCATAAAGCCCAAAAAACTTGTGGGTGCTGGGGCTGGAAAATGTAATTTGAAACTGCATTTGGAAGAGGATTTGAGTGCTGAGAAAGTTGCCCAAATCCCTTGCTCTGTAGCAGAGATTTTTTTACCTGGCAGCCAGTCCTTCCCAGTCCTCCTTAACACAGACCAACCTGAAACTGGCCTCTCACGTGGATGTATCATGTTAAAGATTTCCATACAGGGGAAAGAATTTTCTTTGTTTCAGACTGGTTTGATTTTCCTCTAAAAATAGCATTATTTCTTTTGATAGCTGTTTTTAACTTCTTTGTTTTTCAGCAGTACTTGTTGCAATTTTTTCCAGACCAAATTGCCTACAGATGGCAAAACACAAAACAAACACACCAGCAAGCCCTGGGTCTCTGTTCTGTTCACTTAGATGCAGACATCATCCTCCACAAGAGCTATATACCGGGAGGAAATCTCAAGGTGAGACATAAAATCTCAGGATGCAACAAAATGCAGCTGTTCATCTTTGACTCAGCTTCTCCATTAAAAAACAGCCCCCAAACTCATCCAGCAGATGAAACAAATTCCCATTCTTAGCCTCAACAGCATAAGATGGAAAACAAAAAGAGAGGGGGAGGAAACATACCTTTATAAAACCTAAAGTTTGGAAAGCATGTAAATAACAGCCTGACTGGTAAGGCATACCACGCAATGCCCTTGCATCACTGCAATCCAAACCAAGGGAACCTTGCTGAAACCTTGCAGGGCAAGGAGCCGACCCCTCTGTGCCAGTGTGCTATCACATGTTAGTTGGAGTCTAGTCTATGAACTACACATTTACTACATGCTAAGTCAAACGAGAAGCAGTGTCTGACCTTGGCTCCTGATGTTGAAAATGTTTATTTCCTGATTTTGTTGTTCATGATTTCCTAATTTACAAAGCAATTATTTGGTTAATAGCATTTATCCTAATACTGTTTCAAATCAGCGTGTGGACCCAAAGCTTAAACCTAAACATTGACCCTTAGCCTGAATCAATCTTAAACACAGCACAGTAATTTCCATCAACACAAACCTTTACATATATATAAGCACAAAACCCACAAGTGCCACATATTTCTTCTAGTACCAGCATTAGGTAGTCCTCATGTGTCTAAACATGGTACCTCAATTCCTGCTCGAGTAAAACCTAGACCTATCCCTTAAACTAATCCTGGACTTAAAACCTGGCCAGTCTGCACGTAGCTCACCAGAAACCACTCAGTTCCATCCCAATCCAGAAAGAGGAAAAACCCAACATACCAATCCCTTACCATAATTCCAGCCCTAATTCTGATCTTAAAGCTGGTCCAAGGCATTACACCAAATTAATCAGAAGGCAGTAAAGGCCACTTTGGTAAGTGCTATCCTTTCTCTGTAGGCTTTACGGACTGCAGCGACCAAAGCACTTCAGCATGTATAGCCCAAAACCAGAACATATCTCTAAAGTGAAACTCTGTATTAGCAATATGCCAGTTATAACTGGAAAAAAAAATTATCAGAATCCATCAGCCTCTGTGGCTGCTACTTCATTTAAATCACACAGAACATGCAAAACTTAAGAATGCAGCTCCTCAGTCCCTCTTATCATAAAGCCTAGTTCTGACCCCAAGTGTGATCCTAGAATTTAATCCAAATGAGAACCGTGCCCAAATACCCACAGCAAAGCTAGAAGAAAAGGGAGTCCATAGCTTGGAAAGCTCTATGACTACAGGACAAATGTTCTCCTTTAGGAACAGCAGACCCCACCAACAACCTTGCTGCACATCCATCACAAGGACTAACATGTACTCAACAAGAAACACAATAATAATTTTGTTCTACTTTTACAAGCTTTCATCTCAGTTTTGCAAAAAGTAGTAACTGCACAGTCCCTGCTTTCCATAACGCCAGCCACAGTATGTGACAGTTACAGCCACAGCTAGGCTGAGCAGAAGGCAATAGGCCTTACTAGTAAGAGCCCTCACCTGATTGCTGCAATTTGAGCGAGATCCAGCTACAAATGGAGAGCTTGAAATATCCTTGAAAACCTTCCATAATCATACCTTTAAAATAACAAGACTGCTCAAAATTGCAACAACTCCAGTAACTCAAGAGTCAAGCTCAGTAACTGCAAGAGTCCTTGTCCCAATCCTGGAAGACTTACATACACACTTATAAATAAATAAGTCACACAGTCCTTGCTTTCAGAATTCCTAACCCAAAGCCTTGTCTTTCCTGCCCATAGCTGCAGGAAAATCTGACATAATATTAACAAATAACCTTTGCTGAGAGCAGTCATTACTCCAGTTCTTAAGGCTTTGCAAGATTTTGTAGTGAACAGCCCCAAATTTCCAAGCCCCAAATTCTAATCCTAAATCTAAATTTCTACCACATTTAGCAATAGACATATACCCTGCAATTTGACATGAATTACATAACATCACAAAAATAGGCACTCATTTTAGTGACACACATGATGCCTTGAGCAACAAGTAGAAAGAAATGTTCTGTTACACCTTTTGAGGTCACACTGATATGATTGGTCCATGTTTGCTTAACATGTATCAAACCTTCAGAACAAGCAGACACTGGGCTCAGAGAACCCTGCAGTCAGAACCAGCCAAAACAAGCCAACTGTATAGAAGAAAAATAAGTGTGTAGATTAGCCCACAAAGCACATGCTCCAGAGGAGAGGTCAACTGAAGGACACCCCTGAAGACCACCAAAGACCACCAGGAAAGACCCTAAGAGACTCAAAGTGCGTGTGTAATTAGGATGTGTGTATTGCAATTAGTTCCAGGAAAAAGAATGAATATGTGTAACTATTCTGGGAAATCTAATGCATGTGTAAATCTTTGTGCAATATAAACTCTGCATGTTGCAACTTGCATCATGCACATTGGGCAGAGCGATCCCCTGTGCATGTGGCCCTGTAATAAAGAATGCCTGCCTTCTAAAACTTCAAACTAAGTCTTAAAGGGTTCTTTTGCAACCGAATTTACGGTAACACAGACTTTGCATCAGGTACCGCAAGAGAGGGCTCCCATGTTCTAGGACTCTCAGTCTCTAACTCCAATTCTAAAACAAGATCCAATGATGGCAGAGCAGACAAGACTTTGGCACAGCCCAGAGTCCCCCTAGCACTACAGGCATTACATGATGCACCAGTAAATAGAGATCTTCACAATCTAGCTCTAGGTCAAGCTTTCTGTAGAGTCTGGAGATACAGGGAGAGATCAGATTTTGCTTTGAGCCAGAGATCTTTGTGGGGACTAGTCTTTATTGAAGGGTTACAGACCTTGGAAACAAACCTCACAATCCCACTTTCCCTTGGCCTCCTCAGCAGTGTAGGTGAGCACAAATACACCAAACCCCAATATGAAAATTTTTCCCATCATTAATGAGAGTCATTGCTAAGAACAAATTCTTCATCAGAGTCCTGAAGTTTCCAAAGATGTAGCAAAGAAGAGACTGTCATTCCCAAATCTTCATCCACAGCAATAATCATTCACTCATTCTAAAACTCACTCTGTTAGCATCTGTCAGGTCTTTAAAAGGCTGTGTAGTTAGAGCTCATCTTTTCTTTCCTTACCATATTCTAACTCTAATCTTTGCTTTCTGCAAAGCTTGCAATAACTCTTATCATTACCAGAGGTGTCTCTTCCTTTTGCTGCCATAATTGATATATAAAGAAATAACTGTGCTCTTTAGGCCTCTTTATCTGTACTCTGACCATATCCATTAGCTGTGCACAGCACCAGATCTCATCCTACCCACCTAAGGCATGATATTTTCAGTAATAAGCAATAATCATCCATTGCCCCCACAAACCAACCCTGAACTCTAGTTTTTAGCTTGCCACAGAGCCTCTAATTCACAGTTCTACAATATGTTAGTAGCTAACACAAGATCAGCCCTTCCTCTAGATCTCTATCCCTGCATCAGCTCTAGTTCACTTTTTCCCAACTTCTGAGTTTGGCTTTAACAGGGACCACAGAACTGTGATGAATCAATACCATGAAACATGTCAGTCTTCTACGTCACAGCATGCCTTCATCTTAGTCCTGAGAATCTTGCAGCCTTTCAAGACACACTGCTCCCTTTCTAGTCCTAAAATGTTTGAATGTTGGTGGGTATTTTTTATATGGTTAAACAAAGCATGCTTGCAATAGTGTTTCAACTGTTCTTTTGTAAGACTTCAAAATAAGTTGAAACAATTAATAAAGCATTTCACATCAACATTCAGGTTAATTTAATTTTTCCTTCCCCACTATTTTAATGTTACTTCAATTAAGTGCAACAAATCAAGAAGCAGCAACTATTGTGAGAGTTTTTGGCCAGAAACAGATTTCTTACCATGCTACCAGAGACATATGCCAAAGACAGCTTAAAAAGAAAACAAGAACATATTAACAAAAGAATCTTGACAGTAAATCATACAACATAATTAAAAGACTGAACAATGAATAACTGCAGTTCTTCCACGGCAATTAGTTGGCTTACCTGAAAAAAGAAAAAATACAGATGTTGAATATGAGAATAACAGTAGTTCTCTAATAGGTAGTGTTACCATGTTGTGTATAAGAGAGCCAGGACATATTTGTTGCCCCAGGAAATATACAGATTTAACATATTACATTTTTGACAATAAATTCCTAAATTTTACAGCCTTCTGAGCTTTGGAGCTGTTACTGTCTTGGTGAATGCAAAAGTGAAAGGCACTAAACCAGCTATCTTTCCCACACAGTCAGTGTCCTATTGCTATTTTTCTAAGTGCAAGGGGAGCAGAAATTGCACTGGAGCCTGTGAACAGATACTCATCTCAAACTCAAGCAGGAGAAAAGGAAGAAATAAGCTTTGTTCAAATAATTCACAAGACATTTCACCAGGTTTCTGCTTCAGACTTAACAATTTCAGAAGAATTAACAAACCCTCAGGTGCTCAAGAGCACCACCGGCTATATTGAATTAACAGGACTACTGGACTACCGCCATGAAACTAGACATAACTAAAGCTCCCCACGTCGTTTACAAATGCTTTGGTGTGTGAGTATGAGGGTCACAAAATCACGGGAAGTGGAGAAGTGGCCAACTAGTGAAAAATTCTTCCTTTCCTTCACAACCTCTAAAAGATACTAAGAGACAATTTTTTTTCCTGCTGAAAGGAAGCAGGTGGCAATATTACAAATAGAACAGCAGTTCCAAGAGGCTGGCAGGAGGTAATTGACAATTTTAATGAGCTAGATTTGCTATTTTGTGTCTTATTAGAGCCCTAGCTGCACATCTCCTCTCACAGTTTCAGTTCATTCATTTTCTTTCTTCCTCAGTCAGCTTCTGTCCGTCCTTTCCTCACAAGCCTCAAACTATAGGACTGAATCTTTGCAATCAAGTGACAATAGAGTTGTTATTAATACCTATGTCTCTCAAAGTTTATCAGAGAACTGTGCTAGCACTGAGCTACTCACATATGCCTTGAGTGATTATTGGGAGGCAATTACTAGTAATTTCCTCTTTTTAAAAAAATTGATGACTTTGTTCGCTGTTGAAATATTTGACACATCCGTTTAGGTTTCGGGGGTTTGGTGGTGGGGTTTTTTTTTTGGGGGGGGGGGGGGGGGGGGGCACGCTGATACTGACAAACCTAGACCAAATCCAACTGCCAACATCACTGCTCCACAGAAAATTTGGACAAAATATTTATATAGCTTTATAAATACTCCCCTTTCATGCTACTCAGCCCTTATTGCACAAATTCATTTTTTTATTTCTCATCTTGACTTTATACATTGTTTATTATCAGACCTTTACAAGCTTTGGTTTTGTCTTTTGCAGTTCTTGCTTATACCTACAACTGAGCACATGAGATATTCCATAGTTGGCTGTTCAGGGCTTTGTTACTATTCCCTGTGCTCCCAGCCTTCAATGCAGGAGACCCCCACTTGACTCCTTTGCAGAAGTGGTTCAGTTCAGGTGGCTGCTGCTAAAGCAAGTGGTTTGGCTCCTTGTCCTGGTTTAACCAGGATAGGGTTAAGTTTCCCCAGCAGTGGGGGGAAGCTCTAGCCGGGTTATTCAGATACCATGCCGACGTCACATCCTGGCAGGTCACATTTTCCTGGCGCGGAGCGCGGTGCACTCGTGGTTTTGTACATCGTGCTTCAAACTGCTGTATTTGGTAGCTATTTTGCTCTGTTCATTGCTATCACTATTACTGTTATTGTTATTGTTGTTGTTGGTTGTGTTGCTATTGCATTGTTGTATTAAACCTTTCCTTATTTCAGTCTTGGGGCTTTGTATTTCACTCCCTTTGTGGGGGAGGGGCAGCGGCCGCGTGGTCTCAGACCCCGGCAGGGGCTAAACCACCACACTCCTGCACACCTCCTCACACTGGAGCTCTGGGCAGGAGCTGCACACAGTTCAACTGCGCCAAAGCCAACAGACAGGAAAAGCAGAGAAGCTGGTTCATCAGGAGGATGGGCCTCACCTGACAACAGCAGGTTCTCAGTAGAGCCCCTAAGTCATTCATCAGGGAAGCACCTACACCAGACAGCTGGGTAACAAAACTGTGTTTGTTGCCTCTCTAGAGGCAGCCTACTTCCCTAGCACTGAAAGTGTTAAGGGATAATGGTTCTTCTCATTTACCTGTACTTGTGACCCTGTCAGGAAAGAAGCTTCACCAGGAAAATTAAAAATTAAGAGAAAACTAAGCTGTAAAGCTTCTGAAACACACTTGGAGTGTCAGTCCCTCCAGTGCATCACTGCAATGCTGCTGCATAGCCAACGTCTTCACATACTTACAGACTCAGTGATAAGTAATTGATCAAAGTAGATCTGATAAAACACAACTCTATAGTTAACAACAAAAAATTAATCCTAAAATACCCCTAGCTCTAATGCGCTCAGATCCATGTGTGCAACGAAACTAATTGCAGCCAGGCTCTCCTTCAAATAACTCTCATCTTCACCATACGTACGTCAGAAGCCGAGGCAGTTGCAGACATCCTGAGTACCCGCCATTCAAGAATGAAATCGCAACACCAGTTTTACATTTAATACCAACTGTAATTGGTGAAGTGAATGCTACGGAGTTACAAGCCAGTTGCTTGAGATGACCAGCGCTATTCTTCTCCCAGAGGCATTGCAAAGTCAGGGAGCAGATTTACTCCATCCTTTGTTCTCAAACAACCTCTCTCCAGCCCAAATCCAACTTCTCACAGACACAAACTAAGCTAACCTAAGGCAATTGTTCCAATCAGCACCTGGAATGAAGAGTTCCCTGTTAACTTGATTGCTCATCAAAAAACTCATAGAAATCTTGACAACTGTCCCGAGACCTCTATCTTCAAAGGAAAATGCAACTTGATATGACACAGTTCTAGCACCAAATTTTCCTTATTTCTGGGGTCATGGACACACAGAAGTAAATATAATCCCTCAGACCTTGCATCCCTGAACACAGCTGCTAAACACAAGGCTAACTTGAGTATTGATGAGATCCCAAAAACCTGTAAGTCTGTGTTAAAATGAGCACAAGTCAATCACTTCATCCAGCACTATCACTCCTTTTCAGTGGTCTAACAATAGTATTCTTCTGTCCTGCTTCTCTTCCCAAACCTTAACTAAATCTGTTTTCCCATGACCACTGCTTGCACCAAGCCCAACTTAGAGGCTGTCAACCATTCTTCCATTCGCTATCACCCTTGTAAAATCCGAAAATAAACAGAGAACTTGGGTTCGTGCTGTCCTAAACCTTCAAACCAATTCTTAGACTTTCTTTCACAAATAATTAGCAACCTATACCTCTTAGCACAGCTAAACAGAAGGCAGTTATCCCTGTCTGACCAGGCCTATAGTCTACTCCTGGAGGCTTTGCAAGATTCATTTCCATCTGACTGTAACCCTAATCTCAGCCCTCACCCTTCATTGCTGCTCAGTGATCAGCACTTGCCTCAAAACTAATGCCCGCCTTGCCAGCAGCAGGGGATATCTGCAGGTTCAGCCAGCCTGGTCTGCCCCTCAGAAAGGTTTGGCTGGAGGACAGACAGAGTAGGTTCAGTGAGCAACTTCTAAGTATACCTGTCAGCAATGGACATGTCAGGGAAATGCTGGAAGTTCTGAGTATGACAGAGCATGAAAAGGGAGTATCTTCTGAGCCAGGAAGGTTGTACACGAGCTGTAGACTCTTGACCTGATCGAAGAAGGTATCACAGAACATAATTATCACCACTGGGGAGAAAGGTAGTGTGATGCTACCACTAATTTCAGCAAGACCCTTCACCATCTCATGACTAGTGACCTGTGTTGCTGAATTTGACTTAAGCATCCACCAAGAAACCAAAAAGAATGAGTCATCCTGCAAGACTGGTGCAGAGCAGACTGTGTCTCAGGCCAAAAGGGGTCTGCAGAACTGAAAAGGCAGAAAAGCAATTAGCTAAAGTTCCTACATTGCCCCAGTAGGTAAAGTTCCATTATAGATAGGTACAGATATATGGAATGCTGTTAAAGTAGGCACATGCTAAGTGTACATGAAGAGGAAGCATATTCCTGATGTTTCACAAACAAGTACTATTTATTGATAGTAAGAACAAAGACTGCTTCTTAACGTGTTGGGCAGATAAATCCATGTAATGTTAATTAAATTTAAGTTTTATCTCATGTAAAATACACACAAAAGCTCTAAAAGTATTTTGCTCTTGAAAGCTTCCCACCCAGAGTCATCCTCTGGACAGACGTGATACAGTCAGGCAAGCTATAATGCAAATTCTGTTGCTATTGAATCCTTCATCCATAAATGACCAGCCTCTATTAACCCAAAATTAACTTGGTCATATGACTCTTAATTTCAACCATTTTTCAGAAAACACATGTAGGACCAGACTGCAGTCTTTAAAATGTCATCTTCATATTGAGTTAATCCCAAGCAAAAACGGAAAATAGACATGTACCCAGTAAAAGCTTCCCTCTAAGTTAACCTATACCATTGTTAGAACTAGATGCCATTTCAGCACAGGCAGTCAGGGCATGGAGGATGTTGGGTTTGATCAAACACCAAAGTATTTGGCATAGCTATGTTGACTTCACTGATTTTTCCTGTCTGGAAAGAGAGGGGAAAAAGAAAAATAAAATTAAGTACACTGTGGAAGTCAAAAGATCCTGGTTTTCACACTTTTGTTCTGATTTCTCACTATAGGAGTTTTTTTCCATAAAAAAAATAGAAGTGACAGCCAAATAAAATACAAAAGTGACCTATTTCAACATATTTATGCATACCTCCTTCAGGCATAAAATTATGCTAAATTTTCTTATTGTATTTTTAGCCTAATTTTAACAGAACTATTTTCATTATATACCCCACCTTGTTAGTTATCTATTCCTTCACCATTTCAGTTTGGACAAAGTAAGATATCTAGTATGCTGCACCACAAGAAAAGCTTAATGAGAACTGAGCCAGCAACAAAGAGAAACAAGCGCACCCACCAGGTGAGGTGCCTGGGCAGCACGCGGCAATAACCTAAGCTGTCAGAAACAAAGGAAGACAAAATCAATGAGCAAAACATGAGTTAAAAGTTATCCCTCTGACAAGAGATGACAAAAACTTCCTGCAAATGCTTTCAAGTCCTTTAAAACACCCATATTTGAAAGCTGTGTGGTTGGTCACATAGCTGTGCTACTAGAATCACAGTCAAAGCATTTCCCCATCCTTCTGCAGAGATTGTTCAGTCAGGGAGTTTCCACATCATATGCCAGCAAGGGAACAAAAGCACTTTCTCAGTGAAACTGATGACAACACCTCTCTTTACAATCAACTCAATTTAATAAACATCCCAGACTTTGGTGTCTGAACCATTCAAGATCGCAAGGCTGAGAAAAAAAACCACAAAAAAATCCATGTTAGAATCCACCAACATAGATTATACAGAGAAATCATGATGAGAAATACCTCAAAAATATGACAAAAAAACATTTCAAGACATTTCAGAGAACAGAAATATGTTCATGCCTTGCCAGTCCACATCTGCTGTGTCAAATACATCCGACGTGTGCAGATAAGGCTCAGCTTCCTCTAGTGTAAATACTGTGTAACCACTTGGATGCTAATCCTGGACAGCACCTATAAAGAATGGTTAAAATGTAAAATTAAAATGACCTTTCCTGTTAAAAAAAATGAGTGCTTAAATTTTGGAAAATTTAATAACATAACTTTCAGATGATAACCAGAGGCTACGCATGTCTCTCCAGCCCAGCTGATAACAGGAAGGATAACTAAAGGGAAATGCATGTAAACATAGTTATTTCCACTTATTTCCTAGAGACTTCTCTACAGTTGGATGCTCTTTTTGCACTTTTCCCCTCATCTAATTGATTCATCACTGGATGGTGATCAAATTAGCTATTATACTGAAGCAGTTCTTTGCTTCTCAAAAAAGGATGGTACTAAGGCCTACGTACAAATGCAAAAATGATTAATTAAGGACAGTGATCATGCACTAGATACATTCAGCATTGCATGTTCTCAAAGTTCACATAACTAATGAAACTGGACAAGTAGTACATTTTTGCTTTCTTCTTATGCCAACATAGAGCAGTCTGGAAAAAACAATACCAATTCAATAACATTCTCCAACTCTCCCCTCATACCTCTCCTAACGTTATGCATAATGCACTAAGGCACTGTATCTACCTTGCTGTTACCCTTTTGGCTCATGATCTGTTTCCCATCTTATGTGGGTTGCGTCTAATAAAATATGAGCCTGACACTTTCAGTGGAGAACCTTAGCAGCTACCACACCATTCTTTTAAAGAAAAAAAAAGAAGAAAAACCACCCCACACCCCTATCCCCAGAATCAGTTAAACAGCACAGAAATGAAGGTATAAGCTGTGAACACACTGGCTTGTAAACACCTTTAATTCTGTGAACAGTTTCAGAGTTCAGTGAGAACATGGACCAAAAGAGAATTATGTGCCTTGATGTTACAGAATTAAGCCTTAAATGTACCAATTAAAAAGCAGCACCAAAAGTAACAACTGTGGGCCAAGGTGGCAGCTGGCAAGCTGCACATTTCCATCCTTACACGTTCTTCCTTAGTGCTTAAGGAACAGTCCAAGTCCCAGCCTCCCAGACAGCACTTGAGACAGGTGAGCATGTCCTAACCCAACTCTGCTGATGGCTGCTGTGGTGGTGCAGTACTGCAGTTTGCTGCAGCACAGTTTCTCCCCACACATAGATACTACTACACAGCAAAAAATAACATTTAATCATCCTTTAATTTTCACTTGTTTATAAAAACATAACTAATCATTTTAATCTCTTCCTTGTGGAATGTTTCAAATACAGGGTCATTTGCCAAGCTGCTGGCTGGTCATGTGAAACAGTCCTTCTATTTTTCTTCTCACAGTGGGCATTAGTGTGGTATAGAACTAGTTATACACTTAAAAATTCCTCATCCTGTGCCTTAGCCCTTTAGATAAACTAGACAAACACTATGCTCTACCCATTTTAGTAATTAGAATCAAGATTACAGTAAACAGCCTGTTATATAATGGGTATCTGATGTAGATACACTTATTCTGCAGTAAGTAGGAAGAGTTACCATTTAATCTCATTTTTGACCAAAGCAAAGTAACTGAAAGCAAAGTATATTCAGGGAATAGTTTAGAGCAATTGACACAGTAGGGAAGCAGTTTTATTACATACAAAAAAAAAAAATCACACACCGTGAACACTGGAATTGACTTTATTGAGCTGCAACACAAAGATATCCACAGTAGGCAATTGCAAGAGTTGAGCACAGGACTATAGAAATAGCATCTGGGGCTTGGAAGAGTAAAATGTTATCAGGTTACAGAGACAGGGGATGATGTTTGGGAACAAGGCCTTGCTGACTGGAAAGGATTCATGCGTCAGGGCTAATGAAGTCTGCAACAAGAAGTCCTGCTCAGCCAGCAAGTGAATTCAGACAGTTTATCAGCAGGAGTGGGATCTTCCACCTCTTACTCAGTTATCATGGAGTTAAACACCAAGTCTTGCATCACTACCATCAGAGGGCGGTCCCTCTGCTCCAAGCCCATCAATGAAGACTCTTTACTCAACCTTTTAGCAAACCTAACACATGCCCATCTGGCTACCAGCCAGGCTGAACAGTGAAAAACAGCCCATCCACAGCAGCAAAGAGCCCTCTAGACAGAACCAGCCCTCTGGAGAACAAACACCAAGAAGCAACTACTCTGCTTGGCATAGGCATACTTGCATCCTAGTCAAGGCTATTTTCTTCATTTTTATTCTTTCACCACAATTATTCTAGCAAGGGAACTTTCCAACAAGTCTATACAATAGGAAAATGTGTCCTGCAACAGATCCTCCAGATAGATTTGAACTACAGAAAACCTTAAGCAAGGACCTAGAAGATGCAAGTGTGATGTATTATTATTTGGAGTACAAACAACTGAGGTTAAGTTTGTAAACATAAGTGCCATAAACAGCTTCAGCTGCTTCTCTTGCCACTGCAGCAACTGGAGCTTTCCTGGAATTTCATGCCAAGTATGTCTCTTTCAAGCTAAGTGACAAGTGAACAAACAGGTAGTCCAAGATTTATTTTCTTTGTACTTCAAGCAGCACAGACCCGCCAGGGGGAATTGGAATCAAAGGGTAGATCTAAAAAAAGCTGTTTTCCTGCCTGCTGCTCTCTCCACATTTTCTTCAGGTAGTATGTATGTGCCATTCACCAGAGACAGGAAAACTACCCTTTGAGTTCATTACAAAACCTGTCTTAAAAGACAAGGATGCCAGGGTCCAGCAGCAAGTTCTTTCTATTTCTGCTTACATGAGTTTTAGTTTTGTTCCACAGACTCTTTTCTGCCAAGCTCATTTCAGTATTTTTTTCATCTTCAAAAGTGTTCTAGCAAAGCTGACTTTGTGCTAACTGTAACCACCATCTAAAGAAACAGAAATCATTCTAAACCATTAAATGTTCAATACAACTTAGGTCTGATCTGTGGAAATACCCACAACATAAATAGGGATTACTTCAATGACACTTGCAATTTACAACAGGACTTCTATGTTTGAGGTGTTAAAAATTACATTTGTTAATATTTTAAACATAACTCATGTAAGCAAGGCTGCTTCTCTTAAGTTTAGGGGAGAGAAGTTAGCTCCTTGGTAAGAAAAAGAGCAGAACAAACCACCCCACTGCACAGCTAAGTTTACTGTTCATCCATACAGGTTCCAGAGAAGAACATGAAGGGCAAGTGCTTCAAAATGAATGGAAAACCTTCTGGCCACCAAAAGGTCAGCCTCCTTCCACTGTTTCATTTCAGACTACAGAACTCAACTAGCTCTCAGAAGCTAAGCATGAAAACAACTCAGTGACTGTGCCAACCAACTAAATTATTCAAGATTCATTTCTCCCCTCCCAAAGGCATAGTGTTCACAGACAAGGTGGAGGTAGCAGTGACCAGCAGTCAGATCATACTTGCAGACATGAAGAGCAAACTACTTCTTGAACTCAAGTGTATTTAACTGGAAGTTGAAGCCAGGGTACACTTACAGACCTGTGAGATGCTAAGGGACTCTGCAGAGTCCCATAAGGCCTCAGAAGGAGGACCACAAAGTACCCAGTGAAGAATACACAGCCAGGCAGGAATGAACCAACCTTCTCCATTGCAGTAGTCACTTCTGAGCCATCCGCATGCTGACAACACCACAGCAGTCTCATCACCACTGAGGAGCAGATTGGAAGTGTGAGGACACGTTCTATAAAATCACTCTGCATCAGCCTTGAAATGCAGGCTTACATTACAGTATGGACTCTGATTCAGGGTAGAAGTGCTAAGATTAAAGCAATATAGAATAATTTTAACTAGACACTAGTAGGCTAAAAAAGGCAATAGTCCCTTATGTTCTTGTAGGGACGCTGACATTTTGGCATTGCAAGTGTTAAAAGGACCAGGAATTTATGGTTTTCTGATGTTTTTGAAGTCATTGGTTAATATCAAATTATTCCTCTGAAGCCAAAGCCTCAAAAAGGCATATTCAAATTCAGTTATTGAACTACACTACAATTGCACAAGCAAAGCCTTCCAAGTACAGCTCATGAACACAGATTACAACTTCACATTTATACCATGTGGCTAAGTGAAGGGTTAAAACAAAATCATGCAGGATTTCTTGGTAGCCAGCTTTTCTAAACATTGATATTCTGCACATAAAGCCCCACAGTCATCATTACTTTATAAATGTAGAGGGCAGGAGACATGCTTAGTTATATGCTGGATGCAATACTTGGAATTTAACAAGCAGAGAGGAATGGAAAGCTTTTCAGCACTAGTTAGTAATGGCAGTGTATTAGTAGATCCAATACCAGGCAGAGTCAGGGTATGTGTTGAAAGCATACTTAAGCTAGCAGCTGTGCTCCCTCAAAACATTGAGTTACACACCCACCTATTTCACTGGTCTCTACTGAGGCTGAAAGAGCACCAAGCATGTAAACAGCCCAAAACTTAAACTCTCTGGGGAAGATACCACCCTCTGCTGAATTTTTTAACCCATCCCTTCCTCTTCCAAACACCTGGTACAAACACATGGGAACTGGCACTGTCACAAGCTGACCCAGTCCAGGAGTCACGCTCATTTGGCACCAAGAGGAAGAGTTGAAATAGCAGGCATAGCACCACAGCAGAAGATCTGTGTAGCTCCAGGACTTCAGCCAGCTTGACTCAACCAGACAGCAAGCACAGGCAATAAGCCTGAATTCAACTGTACCTGCTCTGTTGGCACAACTGTACAACTCACACTAGGCCTTCTGCTACAGGAATGGCTGTACTTTCTGGTTTGGCCAACAAGTTCACAAGTTAACAAATTTTTTTCTACTATTGCCCTTGTTACATCATCTTTGCTTCTTCCCATGCCTCTCATTGTCAGGAGAAAAGATTAATTATTCATGTTAAGGCCTGCAACATTTAATCTCAACCAAACATAACTGTAGTTGCATCTGTTGTGCTGCTGTGTATCAAAGTGTCATTCAGCAAGTACTAATGCTGCAGACTTCACTGCACTGGTGCCTCAGAAAGGATGAATTAAAAC
Organism: Strix uralensis; assembly: GCF_047716275.1. Taxonomy (NCBI): domain Eukaryota; kingdom Metazoa; phylum Chordata; class Aves; order Strigiformes; family Strigidae; genus Strix; species Strix uralensis. The sequence goes on from NC_133975.1 coordinate 65,973,481, forward strand.
ATCTAGAACAGCTGAAGCAACCAACTCTCTGCCCCCACGAATAGCCTTTGCTCCACTGAACTAAGGTTGCTTTTTTCATGAGAACTGGTTCATTTTTTTTTCTTCTCACACTTAACTTGGAGTATTCTGATGCTACATTTGCCATGCTCCTTTTGGCAAGTAGAAGCTTACAAACTGCCCCAAGCCTTTGCATCCAATTTTCACTTTTCTATACAAGTTAGACTATTTCACTATCCTTTCAGAAAAAGCAATATAACAACCTGAGTACTATGGCCTATTGTGCAAGCTCAGCATACCATATAACGAAAAGGATTACTATTATCTTTCTGAAGCCAGAACACGCCTGGCCTTTGCTTTTCCATTAAATATTCTGTTACCTATGCAACTAAGGGCCTTCCAGTATTTTGCAAGTGTCAACCAGGAAATTAAAAATAATCCTGTCAGTGAGGGTTGTCTGTACAACATGAAGAGGATTCCAAGCCTGTCACTGTTAATAATTTGCTTCTGAAAAAGAGGTCAGACCACGAGATGCGTTGTGTAAGAGGACAATGCCAGGCAGACCAGCAATATCACTTAAGCAGTCATGGATAGCCCAGTTGAAGGCTCTGCCTTGTGGAGGTTACAGAGCTGAGAAATTGCTTGCCACAGAACACATTTTAAACACTGCATCCACCAGTGAACTGTCGTTGCAGGAAGAAACACTAATTTTGGGAACACCACAAGTCATCTATAAGTTATCACTGGAATTGCATCTACAGTACAAGTTGTGAGAAGCATTTAACAAAACTATGACCTTATAGTTAAATAGCCATAAATCCATAATGCCAGTATCAAATTTGTCTGCCCACCAAGTCCTACACCAAGGACATCCCAAACAGGAGGAATATCTGCCACTCTCCAAACACCAAGACCTCCTCACTTCAGCATCCAGTTCAGGTAATAAGGACTTAGTCCTGGACTGTGAAACAAGAGATTGGCAAGAACCACTTAAAAATCACCCCATCCCAAGGGTGTCCAGGCCTGGAAGAAAGTCCTTCCCACCACGGTCTTTGCATTTCCCCTCCCTGTCATTTGTCTCTGCTTCCGTTTTTGGAAGCATCTAGCTCAAGCTGCATTACATTTCTGCTCAGTGCAGACATCTAGTGGTCAAGTTGGTGACGGCAACTGAACAAATAGTAATGCTGTCAAAGAAGTGACCAGTAGACTTAGGTTCACTGTCCACTTGAAAAACAGCTTGTGCAGTTTGTCAGCTCATCTCAGCAGGGGTGCAAAGTCTCTTCCCCTCACAGTGGCAGCTAGTGGTAGAAAAAGAGATTTAGGCAGTAATGATGTGTTGCCTCATCTTTCCCCTTCTACCTCAACTCATTTCTTCTCTTCAAGGTTCAGGGACTTGCTGGCCCTGGGTCTTCAGGAGATTAAGCGTTGAGCATGTGGTATACCCAGACTGAATTACTCCTGCAAACACTTACCAAGCCCGGGAGAAATCAGGCTGTGATTTTATCTGCAAACTGAACAGCACCTCCCCAAGCAACATCAGCTTCATAGATGTTCTCTATTGCAATTAACAGCCTCAGTCAATCTTGCACAGTAAAGCAAAGTGTTTTTTAATTCCTCCTTCTAAGAGAGGAAAATCAGCTGCCAGCAAGTACTGTTTCCAGCTGACCTGGCCCTCATGGGCAGATGCCATCCCTGAAAGGGATAAAACATAATGCCTTACTCTATTACTGTAGGCTACTGCAAGCCCTGTGGTATTAGGATTTAAAACTACATTTAGGTCAGCAAAAAGGTCACTAGCTGGTACAATTAACCAGTAGATCCTGGAATATATTTCTAAGTGCATAAAAACCTAAAGGAAAAGGTGTTGAACACACTGCAGTTAAAGGTACTTAAAACACAGGTTACCTAAACCACTGAGAAATGGTCTTCAGTCCGGTTTTTGACTGCTGCCACCCCCCCTTCCCCGCACCTTTTTGTTCTTTCCAGAACAGCTATCATTTCTGGTAGGTCAGGAAGAAGGGGTGTTAGACCTGATCTGGGAACCCCTAGTCCCATTTTGTGACTTGTAGCATCTGCAGCCACCACCTGAACTCATGTCACTCAGATTGTTTCACGAGACATCTAGTTAGTGACCTAGCTACACAGACAAGCACAGAAAGCTCTAGTACACAGACATTATATTGGCATTAGCCTTAGTACTTAAGTACATAATTGAGAGAATGCAGATAGCATGGAAAAAAACAAAATTATACCAATTATCTTGCTAAGTGGTTTTCAAGTGGTACTTGAGCACTATTTCATTGTAATCTTGAGAGCTTCAAGGAAAAATCTTTTAAGCTACCAACCAAGATGTCAATTTTATTACACTCCTGTCATAGAACTATTCCCAAGCAGGTTTTCTGTGGTAACCTTAAATATTTGTGCATTTCAGAAGCTACACACTTACAAAGCAGTCACTTAGTAATGTGAAACTTAACACATGTTGGTCTGTTAGTTTCTAATTCATACTCTCAAGACATTTAAAACATTTTAAATCAGAATGAAGTTACTTGGTAACAGGACAGCATTAGCTCAGGAACACTGAGATACTCCAGAAAATATTCACTATGGACTATCCATTCTCATCACTCGACCATCTTTAGCATCCTCTCATTTTTTTAAGATACTGACTTCTATTTCAAGGATTTCCATCAGAAAAAAATGCTGTTCCTTTCACTGCTGTTAGCAGAAGCAAATCACCAAGTTGATTTTTACCACCTGCAAATAGGTAAGACTTAAAAAGGACAGCTGCTTTAACAAAAAAAAAATCAATAGCATTATGATGATCAGACATCTTTAACTGCAAGTGTTTGATTTTTTAATTTCCATTTGTTAAAAGAAGTCTAAAACCTCAAAAATATATGTCCTCCATGAGCACATATGCAAGACCAGTGATAGCTCCTTTAAAGGAAGCAGACCTTCTGAACTCCTGTTCCAAACAAAATCAAACAAGATCCACATTCCTAATTTAAGATAAGCTTGAGTGCATTTCTCATGAAGAGAAATTATCAATTTGTTTTAGATGACTGTGCGGTAAACAAGTGGTGTTATCTGGACAGGCCTAGGAAATTAAGCTCTCTCATCACCCTTGGAAGAATAGCACCATGTACATCACAATTCTACATACATCATCAGCTTTCCTGAAAATCTGGTTGCTCATATTGCACAGCATTCATAGCTCAGCTCCACAGTGAAACACAAAGGACAAAAGAGTGAAATAAAGCAAAAATGTATACGGGTGACTCAGATCCAAAAGCATCACTGACAGCTATACACAAGACAAAACTTAACTGACAAAAAAAAAGGAGTAGCAGCTCTTGGTCTTTTGGTTTATTTTTCAGCTACACTGCTTAGCAAGTGAATGATGTACTCACACTCTCAGCCACAATTTGTTTGAAGAGCACCACACAAGACAAGTATCCTACAGAACAATTTTACAAGTGTTTAAGCAGTCCACTGGAAGACAGACAGGAAGCTCTGCACTGGTACTCCACATCTGCTCTGAAATGCCTCCAGGCAGCTTCACCACAGCTTTTTATTTTTGTCCATCTCCACTTCTGACAGGCAGCACTAATACTACATCTGTTGAACACCCTGAGTATTTAGGGTTAGAGTCAGACCAAGGCCCACCATTTTCTGCAGAATAGCTTATTATGTTTTAGGACTTAGTTTTCACTTCTTGAGGAATAACTTCATTTCTTCATAACTTCAAGTGATAATCATCTGGTAATACTTAATATTAACCCAAAAGTTACAGTTCATCTGTTTAATATCTCAAGAAGTTCAGTTAGTCTTTGTGTAAGAAAAACTGTACTGCATCTGAAAACTGACTCTAATTAGTGTTACCTGAATTATCTAGGTATTAGACAAAAGTTCAAAACAAAACACGCGATCCTAAGTGAGTCATCTGATGTGGATCTGGACAACGATAAGAAGCTCTGCTATGAGCTTTGTAGAGTTCATTGATGAAACCAGTAATTCTAACCCAACACTCTTCATCAGCATCTGGTCCCACACTGTTGACAAACAGGAATTCAACCATCAACCTCAGAAAGCAAGGAACAAGCTCTGCATAGCACATGATATATAGAGACTTTAACACAGCTCAGACAAGAGAAAACCAGCTGCAAGTGTTGCACCCAATACCTGCATGTTTTACTGCATGTCATTGTGCGTCTGCATTTACATGTACCTGTTAGAGATAAGGTACATAACTGCACCTTATCCTCATTGCCAGCCAGCTGACTCAGACAAGCTTTGGGCAGTCATTTAAACCAAAGCTTAATTGGAACTCCTGGGCCAATGAGCAGAACAAGTGTGTCAAGATACCAGGTGAGACTGGACAAGACACCTACTAGTGCCCTCAGGTCTCCAGCACACTCCTAAGCTTTTCTGCCTCCTGTGGTGATACCTAGGGCATGAATCAGCAGCAGGACAAAGACTGCTACATCACATCACTCAACAAAAAGCTATCAAGTGCCCTCTTAAAGGACTCCTTTAAGAGAGGAGTTTTTCACTATGTTTAGAGACAAAGAGGAGAAGAATCCTCAAAAGGCAGTTCTTCATGCCTCACAGCACCTTCTGCTAAAGACATTTCACAGAAGTCCATGATGAAACAACTGAGTGGGTACTTGAACTTGGTGTCAAGCCAGGGCTGCTCCTGCTTAAAGACAGCTCAAAGCTGAACAAGAGAGCCACAACTCATCCTACCTTGACACAGCCAATCCAATTCTAGCAAGTATGTACAGCTCACATTCCAGTTACCAACTTAAATAACAAAAAATAGCAGCTATATGTGCAAACCAGTATAGAAAGGCAACTACCAAGTATAATAGCATTTTTACAGGCTAAGCACATTTTATCGTTTGAAATTAAATCCAGGATTTCATCTACAGGCCTTAAACACCCTGTCTCTGCCCAAAAAAACATTCTGTGGGCCAGATACAACAGAAGAGAAGCCTCAGAGCAGAGAAGCTGAGAGCAGGACTAAGAACTAGTCTCATAACTGAAGCACAGCAGCACCAGACAGGGGACAAAAAACCACTTTACTGAAGCTTGTGGAGACCATGACCACTTGTAAAAAACATAGAGCTCACAAGCTGCACTACATCTCTCACAGAGCCTCTACAAAGCACAACACAGCCCTTGCCAGTTAATCCCTGTCAGCACTGAGCAAACTAACCCAGTCATACAGGCAATACTGCCATATGAGTAACTCCAACAAGGGTTAGAGCACCCCACTGAGAAAGCTCAGCACAGTATCTTCCTAAAAGAAAAGCTTATTCCCTAAACAGCACCCCACAGCATTTAAGCTTAGCATTACATCTCATAGGTCAGTCTGCACCAGGCAATTAAACATGCCCTACACAATTAGGACAAGGTGATGGTTTAACAGAGTGATTTGGAATTACTCTGCAATCAGAGCAGTTTCAAAGAGAGTTCATCAGTATGGTGGTAGACACTTTATTTGAATGAAGACAAGTTTATCTACATACTTATAAAGCATTTTTAAAAATACTATGTTTCCAAACATTTTTAGTTTTTGTGTTTAAATCAGCTTGAACTCAATACACAAATTCTCTTCCCAGTCGTACTACCAAACTTAAAGAATAGCTCAGTTATTATCATCATTACTAAGGGTAAGACACCTTGAATTTATGAAGTTATTAGTACAGATGAATGAAAATAAATGGTTAGTGAAATTAGAGCAAGATAACCTCTCTGGCTCCTACTACCTGCCAAAAAAACCCTCCATTTCCTTATTACAGGGAGTCCTGCTCTTAACAGTTACTTCCCCCCCACAACAACTACAGTCAGCACACTACCTTACCAAAAGAAAAACTATAGCCACACATAACACCAGAACTTCTAATATTCTCACACAAAATAACTTCCATGTCCAACTAAGACTAGAAATTGAAACATAGTAAGAAAGAGGCCTTAACAAAGTCCCAAAAAAGCAAAAACTTAAGTAAGAAAAAAGTAAAACAAGCCTTAGTTCATATCATGCTAACAACCTTCAGGGCAAAAAAATAACACCTTACTAGTAAACAAACTCAGAAAGCAAATACCCCCTCAGCCCTACTACAAGTGCACCTGGGGTCACCCAGTACCTGCTACTTCATATGTTACTCATTTTAATGTATCTATAATCAATGTATTTTAAAAACTATAAAATACTATTACTAGATTAAATGAAACAAACAAACAAAAAAAAGCTTAAAAAAATTACAAAAATCACCTGAACTAACCTTCATGCGACAACGACCATTATGTACTCCCGCCCTGGCTCACGATTGGCGGTTCCCTTGTGACGTTCGCAGCGTTGATTGGACAAAGGGATCCAGTCCCCGCCTCCTTCCCCCCCTTGAGGCAGGGGCGGGGCGGCCCCCCCGAGGCTTTAAGAAGTCCCGTGAGGCGCGGGAGCTGCTGCAGTACCCGCCGCCGCCGCCAGGGGGCCTCGCCGCGGGGCACAGCAGGAGGGGCCAGGCGGCGCGGGAGGCTGCGACGGGAGCAGGTACAGGGGAGCTGGGCGGGGGGGGTGTCCCGGTTACTGTTGGAGTGTTCTCTGACTGCAGGGGGGAGCCCTACCGCACCCAAGCACCGTTTCCGGATGACTGAGGGCCCCGCCGTGCCCCTCGCGAACCCTGGGCCCGGCCACAGTGAGCTGTGACGGGGCCCAAGCAGGGCTGGGGGTTCGTTGGGCCCGGCCGAGGCTTGGGGGTGGTGTCCGGGCCTAGGTGGGGCATGAGGGGATGTCCGGGGTGGGGGGTGGTTGGTTGCCCCCTGGTTGGGGCATACGTGTGTCAGGGCCTGGCTGGGATGTGGGGGCAGTGAGGCCCGGGGCTGGGGGCGGTGGGGCCCACCGGGCTGTGGGGGGGCAGCTCCGTCCCGGAGCAGCCCCGTGGGGCTCAGCCCGGGGGTACGGGGCCTCCGTGCGCAGATGCCGCCTCGCAGGGAGCCGCTGCAGTTGCACGTCCCTGCTGGGGCCATGGGCCCGGACACGGGTGTCCCCCCCGTGCGGGATCAGGGATGGGGGCTTTGAGGTGTGGGCCACGGCTGTGGGTGCTGCCATGATGGGGGGACTCTCGGGGGCTGACGGATGCGGGTGGGTGCAGGCTCTGCAGTAATGCCCTGTCTGAGGTTTCCCTTGGTGAGTTAATGCATTTTTGGTGCAGGTTTTCTGGTCCCCGTGTAATGGCGGTACTGCTGGATTTGCCACGATCCCAGAGTGAGACGTTTGACCTTGACTGCTCTGGGCTGCACCCATTTCCAGCCCCGGCCAGGCCAGGATGGTTTGGGCTGCACCGGCAGGGCGTTCCCTGGACACCAGGGCATGGTCTTGGCATCCAAACCCCCAGACTGGATGGCTGGTGGACTGCCTGAATTTCCTGGGGTTCTCCAAAGAGGGGAAACCGAGACAAGATGCTTGTTACTACCCTGATCACTGTGAGTAACAGGAGGCAGGAGGAGAGCCACCGAGAGCTGGAGGCACCTGCATTGGCTCCACCTGTTGCCTGGGTTTGTCTGCAGTTTCTTCTGGTTCTCGGCTTCAGGTGTTAGCAGTTACTTGGAAGAACAGTTTTTGTTTCTTCCTTCAAAACCCCAAGAGCTGCAGCTGGTTCTGGGCAGGGCTGGAGGGGATCAGGTCCCCTGAGCTGCTGGGGGCAGTGGGGCTGGGACCAGAACTGCTGCAGTGGTTCTTCAGGTCACCCAAATGAGAACAGCCTTTCTGCAGGAGTTCTGGTGAGTTTCAGGGTGTCATTATGTGCATTTTTGTTTCATTTTCTTTAATGCAGTTTATTAGCTGATGTGTTTGAACATCAGTTTAGCAGTCCCCAATGTGTGCTTGCTAGGCATGGGTTATGGTTAAGGTGTGAAGTTAAAACCTAAGGTTAAAGTAGACTTGGTACAGTAGTTGTTATATTTGTGCATTGATTTTTACCATGCTTTTCTTCCCCTCCGTGAGAGACAATTTCTAACTCTCCAAAAAGAGGGCCTGAGAGAAACAGGCATGCAAGAAAAAACAGCCTGAGAGAGAGATAAGGTATGGGGGGGGAGTGGAGGCCCTGAGCCGAGGAATGTCTCAAATACAAGTAGTGAAACTATAGCCACAGGGTGGATAGTGTGGAGTTTGAAACTGATAAGGCTGCCTGGACAGCACAGGATGCAGCTGGAGGAGGGAGCCCTTTGAAAGCAGGATGATTCTGCTCTGGGGTGCATCTTGTAAAGTTTCAAGGGCCTTCTGCCTGGTGAATGACCTTTGCTTCATTATCCATGAAATGCATATTAAAGTTGACATCCTTGAATATGCTAATAAAGATTAACAAGATTATGCTAATTACATCATCCCATGAAACACCTTACCCCTCCCCATACATGGGATACTTAGGTATGTGGGTTGACCTGGGGGACAGACCCAAGGAAAATGTATAAATTGAGGGGGGAGAAAGAAAAAAGAAGACATGAAGACGTGAAGAAGAGGGATGCATCCCTGACGAACTTGGACGGGACCAATGCCGGAACCCAGACCAGTGATCTCTATTTCTCTATTCTCTCCATCTCCCTCCTTTCCTTTTTTTGGCTTGTTGCTTCACTGCCATTAAGTAATGCAAGGCATACTATATTGCTTGCCATAATTCATTATATGCTTAGCCAATTATCGTGTATCCAGTTAGTACATTGTGGGAAGTTAATAAATGTCTGGACTTTGAGACTTGTCTCACTGTTGTCCACTCCATTGGGGATTTATGAATCTAAGTCACTTGTCTCTCTTGTTGCAGCGGGATGTGACACCCCCACTGAAAACAGAGTGTTTTATTGTCCCATGTCCTTCTCCAAGCCCTTCCCATCCATCTGCCTGACCCTGTGCTCTCTCAGCCACTGGGTTTTTGCCAGGAGTCCACGAGTGACCAGGTGTGGTGCAGGGCCACCAGCATCAGGGCAGCCGTGGCTCTGGGGAACCTGCTGATGCCAAGGCTGCTCCCACCGCTGGTGAGTGGGGACTTTGGTTGCGGCTGTGGTGACTTTGCTCGGGGCGTGGGAGAGGGGAGTGGAGCTCCTGGGGGCCTGGGGCTACCACAGGTCCCTGGGCTGAAACCTCCCTGCAGGACTTGCTTGAAGGGGCCTTGGGGGCAGCCATGGGGGTGGCTCTGGCAGCGGTGTGTGCTGCCCGTGCCCCCTGCCCGGGGGGTGTTAAGAAAACGCCCTTCCCTAGCGATGGCATTAGTCGGTCTTTATCATATGAAAACATATTAACTTTGCTGCTCTGTACTAATTCCCGTTCTGCACCACAACGTGATGGGGTGGTGGAGTTTACTGGAGGCGTGGGCAGTGTCCACGCTGAAGAAAACAACCTAAAGAACAACCCGGCCCTGGACATAAGGACTTTGTTTCATAGAAGCTGAGAGCGGTCCCTGAAGGATAAAGGACATCCCAAGGTAACACTGGCATCCCAGCCCCTCTGACACGGTTTGAACCCCTCCTGGCATCAACTGGCATCACAGAGAACCGACTCAGGCAAGGCAGGCTCCGGGGGTGTCTGGATCAACAAGATAAGCAGCAAGAATTCTGCAGAAATAGAGTTACTTTGCCAAGTTTTTCTGTGCTCAGTGGTTGGTAGTGTGGGTGCCAGCAATGAGTCAAGTGTGTTGGGTCTGAATGTTTGAAGGGTGCAAGAACCCCGGGTGAACCCACGTTTGACGTGCCCCGGTTGGGCTGGGATGCCTCATGCACACGAGTAAGTATTTCCTCTTGTGACTCCGTAATTTGCATCCCAGCCCCTCCTTGGTCGGCACACGCCAGTTGTGGGTTTGCTGACAGGTGCTGGGCCCCCCTTCCCAGCCAGGTATCCCATCCTTGGCGCCCAGTCCCTGCTCCACTCTGGGGCAGGCACATGGGGCAACTGCAGGTGAGTGGTCTCTTCCCCTCCACCCTGGTGTGGGACCCCTCCATGGGTGCCCAGCTTGGGCTCAGTGACTTTCCTGGTGGGTTTCAGCACCAGCCCTCTGGAATCCTCTCTCGGGGGGGCAGTGGCTGCAGCTTGGCCTGTGGGGCTGGGGGGTCTCTGGCAGCTCCCCATTTCCCCCATGGGATCAATCCCTGCTCTAGGATGTCGGCGGCTCCTGGGCCTGGCTGCCAGCTGTGTCTGCTGGGGGAGAAGGGGACTCTGCAGCGCTGGGGATCTCCTGGGGTGCCCCCTCCTGCCGCTGGGTTCCCTCCTCCTGCTGCAGGCACCGGCTGGTTTCTTCTCCACAGCTCTTTCTCGGAGCAACTGCCGGCAGGACAGGCCCCTCCAGCCTGGCACTGGCTCTGCCAGAGCTGGGGAGAGCTCAGACCAGCGGGGACTGGTTTCCACTGGGTCTCAGCCCTTCAGCCCTGCCCGGCCTCATCTGCACAGGCAGATGCCCAAGGACTGGAGCTGGCAGCATTAGGTTGATCCCGTGGCAGGGCCTTGGGGTGGCTCTGAGCTCTGTTTGAAGCTGTGGTTTTACCTAAAAACTTCTTTTTCAGCTAAAAACGTGCTGCAGTGCGAGCAGAGGCCTCTCCAGGGACCCGCAGTGTCTCCTGCAGCCCCATCAGTGAGAGGGCGAAGCTGGCCTGGCCGGGCACGGGGAGCAGCAGCTGTTCTGGTGCTGCCGATCCCTCGGGGAGGTGTCGGTGGCCTCGGCAATGCTGCGTGGCCGTACCTGTGCCAACAACGTGTGGGGAAGGCTCATCCTGGCACCAGGTGAAGTGCGTGTGCTGGCTGGCTGAGGGATGGGGAAGGGGGGTGCCATCCCCTGGCACAGCTCCCCATGGGGCCCATGGCAGGAAGGCTGCATGTTTTGCGGGACCATGGCTGTGAGGGGCGTTGGGAGCGGGCACTGTTGGGGTTTGGCCCAGACCCTGCTGGCACTGGTGTGGTGCCAGCCCTGTTCCCAGTCTGGGGCTGCTGTGGTTGGTCTGTGCAGCCGCTGCTGCTGCGCAGGGCAGGTGGGTTTTCAGCCAGATCCTGGCTCTTGCCCGCTCTTCCGAGAAGTGGGACGTTTCTGGTGTTCTGTCCCTGTTTCACCCTCCCCTCCCATCTTGGGTGTGCGGTGCTGGGTTGTTGCTTCCGAGGGGTTGGGCAGAGCTGCCAGTGCCCAAGAAAGAGCAGGGTTTGCAGGGCAGCAGCTCTGGGGGCTCTTTGGGCCAGGCTGTGCTGCCAGGAGCTGATTGTCCAACATCCTCCTGCTCAGGGATGGATGGACGGACAGACAGAGGAGCCCCAGGAAGAAGCCAGGCTGCCTGCACCTGCCTGGAGATGCTGCAGGGACTGCACTGCTCCAGTGCAGCACACCTTGGAGTCAGTTGTTTGAGCCCCATTTTTTTCATTTGTTTGGTTGGTTTGGGCTCCTGTTTGTTTCTACTCTGGTTTCAGGTCCAGCTCATGGATGGCTTTGTCCAGTTTCACCTCCTGTTCTTTGTGGCTCCAGCTTATTTGTAGGTTGGTTGTTTCTGCCCATTTTGTTTCTGGTCCAGCCTGTGAACAGCTCCAGTTTGTTTGTAGCTTCAGGTCATTGTTTCTCTACCTGTTTTTTTCAGGTCTGGCTCCAGCTCAGTTTGGCTGCAGCTCGTTTTCATCTCCAGTGCAATTGGGTCTCCAGCTTGTCTTCAGTTCCAGTTTGGTTGTGGCCCCAGCTGGTTTCCATCTCCAGCCATGACAGCTTGTGCTTGTTAAAACAACCTTGGCTTTTGGCAAGGTCGTAAATCAATCACTGTCATAACTGTACACATGTTGACTAATTAGTTTGTGTTTATTGTTCAATGACTATTCCAGTGCTTGTACACCCCTTGAATAAAGAGTTGGACACACAAAGATGGTGTGAAAAGTGCCTTTTGCCCCAGAGACTATCTCAGACATTTAATTCTGCCTGGTGCATGCCAGCCTCCCTGGCTTTGGGGACCAATGTGACCCGACCCCCACCTCCGGTGGGGGCCTATGCACCCTGCCCACACCCCTTCCTGCCCCCCACCCCAAACCCAGCAGTTACCCTCCCTCTGGAGCCCCCTGAGCTCGTTCCCATCTCCCCAGCCCAGCTCCTGCTCTGGGAAAACCCACGACTGGGCCCAGCCCTGAGCCCCAAACCACCCCCCTGGGCCTGCTCCGAGCCCCAGGACAGGCCCGAGCCGGCGGCCACCTCTCCCAGCACCCCCCGCTCAGTCTCTGCTGCTGTCACCCCGAACTGGCCCAAGGGTTCGAGTCTCCAACACGCCGCGGCTGAGCCCCGACCCCCCGGACCCGCGTGTGGCGGCGCGACGGGCCCGGGAGCCCCGGTAGGGGCGGGCGGTGCTTGGGAACGGGCCGGGGGGACCCGCGGGGCGGGCCCGGCCTCGGGTGACCGCGAGCGGCTGTGCCGAGGCCGGGCGGGGCCGGGCTCCGGCCCTCCGGGCTTTATTCCCCGGCGCCCCGAGACCCGCCGGCTCCTCCGCGGAGCCGCCGGCAGCGCGGCCGGCCGAGAACCGGCAGCTGCCCTCGGGCCTCCGCTCCGGTGCCGCGACCCCGGCCACGCCTGCCGGTCCCGCGCTCCCGGCCCGGGCTCCCCTCGTCTCACCTGGCCCCGCAGGGGGAGCCCAGAACGGCGGCCGCCGCCGCAGGCAGGAACCGACTGAGGGCTCAAGCGCGGCCGCGGGGGCTCAAATGAGCTGGGGCTCGCCCCGCGCACGCGCACTGGGGACCCGCCCACTCGCCGCACTCTGCGCACCTGTGCCCGGCCCCGCCCCGCGCACGCGCACTGGGCACCCGCCCCTCGCACCTGTCGCAGGCCCTGCCCCGCGCACGCGCACTGGGGACACGCCCCCTCGCACCTGTGCCAGGCCCCGCCCCTCCGCGCCCCGCCCCGCGCACGCGCCGCCTCTTCTGCCGCCAGAAGGGCGCCGGCTGTTTGTTACCGGTGCGCGGGGTTGCAGCGTCGGTGCGGCCTGGGGGGCCTCTGCTGGGGTCATGCAGAGCCCCGGGGTGGTGAGGCGGGGCTGGGGGTTGGGTCGGTACCCGCCCTCGCGGGCGCGGGGGTCTCTCGGTGCTGCTGGGGGCGGACCGGGCGGTGTCTGCGCCTCCCCAGGTGAGTGGGACTCGGCCCGGAGAAATGCGGCAGCGCCGGGACCGGGACCGGCCTCACCCGGGGTTCCCGAATCCGGCCTCGCTGCCTCTGTCCTGGTGCCGCAAGCAGGAGGAGCCGCGCTCCGGGGCCGGGTCCCGGGTGTGGATTGGCGGCCGGGGCCCGGGACCCAAGTCCCGCGCTACCCGCTCCTGCCCGCGGCTGCTGCCTGCCCGGGCGGGGGCTGCTCCGCTGGGGCTCCGGGCACGGCCTCGCCTTGGCGGCGGCGGTGGGGGGAGCCAGGGCTCTGCCGGTGCTGCGGTCACGGAATAACGGCGGCGCCTCCGAGCAGGCGCAGGGTGAAGGCGGCGATGGCCGGCGGGGTAGGGGCTGCCCGAGGCTGGGGCCAGCGCCGGGTGCGGGGGCTCCGCCGGGCACCGCCTGCCTCCCCGCTGGCCGGGGGCAGCCCAGCCTCGCCCCGGGACCCAGCGAACAGCCCGGGAAGCCCTCTCTGTGCCTGAGCACGTCGGGTGTGGGCTCTGCTTCAAGGTCCCAAGCATATGACTTGGTGTCTGTTTCTGAGGCTTAAACTGGCCTATAAACCTAGTTTCAAGCGCCAAAACACAGCACTAAGCTCTTTCTTGGTTCTACATTGGCCACAGGAGCCTTGTTTTGAACCCCAAAACACAGGACTTAGTCTCTGAGCCCAAACACCCAGGACTTGGTCTCTGTTTCAAGCCCCCCAAATGCAACATTTAGTCTTGCTTGGTGACCCTGCTTTCAAGACCCTCAACACACATGACTTAGACTCTGTTTCTGAGCCCTAAATCTGGGCAAAGGAGCTTTGTTTTGAGTCCCCAAAACACAGCACTTAGTCTCTGTTTCCAGACTTGAACATGTGTAACTGTCTCAACTCCTGTGTGCTTGAGCCCTAGACTTACTTTCTCTTCTTAAACTCTAAACCTGGCCAAATGAGCCTAGTTTCAAGCCCCGCAAAAACAGGACTTTCAGTTTATGGTTTTGTGCTGCAAAACAAAACTTTTAGTCTTTCTTTCCAAGACCTCAGCATGTGAAATGGGGTCAAGTCCATGTGCCTGAGCCCAAACCCCATGGGATTCACTCACTATGAGCCCAGTTCTGCATCTGCAAAATGCAGGATTCAATCCCTGTTTTTAAACTCTAAATGTGGCCAAATGAGCCTGGTTTCAAGCCCCCAAAATGCAGCACTTAGTCTGTTTCCAGACTTGAACATGTGTAACTGTCTCAACTCTGTGTGCCTAATCCCCAGACCAGCCACTAAGCACAGTTCTGAGTCTGCAAAATGCAGGACTGCTTTAGGCTCTGTTTCTGAGCCTTAAACTGACCAAATGAGCCTGGTTTCAAGCCCCAAACACGCAGGACTTAGTCTCTGTTTCCAAGACCTGAGCATGTGTAACTAAGTGCCTCAACTCTGTGCCTGAGCCCCAGACCCCACGGGATTCACTGTTTATGAGTCCCAAACCAGCCACTGAGCCCAGGTCTGAGTCTGCCAAACGCAGGACTTGGGCTCTGTACCCCAGAACTGGCTCAGTGAGCCTGGTTTCAAGCTCCACCACACAGGACCTGGGCTCTGTCTCAAGGCCAGGCCCGGGGCTTGCTCTTGGCACCACAGCACCCATCTGGGGCTGGATCCCTCCTCCCAGGCCCAGCCCTGGCTCCACTGAGCCCCAGCCCCCCTGGGCCAGTCTTGGAGCCCCATGGCCCAGACTCCCACCCCCGCTGGAGCCTCAAACCATCCCCTGGCCAGTGCCCACAGACCCAACACGACCCACAGCCCCGGCTCTCCAGCCCCTTGCCCACACTGACCCAGGCAGTCGGGGGCTCACGCTCTGCTCTGCAACCCTGAGCCCAGCCTGGCGCCTGGCATGGCTTCTGTCTGAGCCCAAAGCTGCTCCTGTGGTACAGGGTCAGCAGCACCTGAGGGAGGGGAAAAACAAGCAGCTTATTCATGACACCACAACGCACATGGGCTTTGGGTTGAGGTGCTGATTTTCTCTCAAACAGCTTTCTCCACATCTAATCATGTATAAGGGACAGTACTGAGACTCTAAATCACATCTATGGCGTCATTCTTGACACTGACAGCTCAGGTCTGGAATAGAATAGAATAGAATAGAATAGAATAGAATAGAATAGAATAGAATAGAATAGAATAGAATAGAATAGAATAGAATAGAATAGAATACCATCCAATTCAATACCATCCAATGCAATACCATACAATACAATACAATAGTTGTGATGCTTTCCTTTATCCAGCAACCAAATGCAGCCCAGGAAACAAAAGGAGGTTCTCATGTGCCTTGGAAAACTCAAACCATTCCAGGTTGGTCAGGAAATGAGGGTTTTCCCTGTTAACACTAATAAACCCCACCCTTTCAGTGTAAGAAATCAGCCTTTCACACAAGCGCATCCTTCGTACCACCACAAGAGGCCAACACGGGAAGAGAGGCCACATCAGCAGCTTGAGACACCGTCCCCACTCTCATTTCCACTTCTCTTTCCTTGCTTTTCAGGCAAAACACATGAAGCGGGGGGGGTCAGTGGGGACGTGCCAAGTCCAAAAAACCCCCAAAACTGGTTTTTACATTGGTTTCAATCAGGGCTACTCAGTTGTTCTCATTTAAACTCAGCTGTAGCACTTAGGAGAGGCTTCTCCTCTGCACCAGTTTCAAGTGTAATTAATTGCTTTCTCTTCAACTCCCTGCTCTCTTTGCAACTCGATGGCTGCTTCCAGCTTTAGCAAAGACTCTGCCTCCCTTTTTTGGGAGATCTCCTCCCGATGAGGTGAGCCCCCACCAACTCGGGCCACAGGCTGAATGTGACCAAATCTCACGGCAGCCAGCACCCGGCAGTGAGGGCCGTGGGGCTCTTGTGGCCCTGTGCTGCGGGCTCCTGTCCTGGGGGCTCGGGGAGCCACTGTCCCTTGCTGGGCAATGACAGGCCGAGCAAAGCCAGGGCTGGTGGCACCAAGAGCAAGGGATGCCCCAGCCTGGCACTGGCACTGCAAAAACCCACATGACAAGAGCTCGGCCAGGAGGGGAGTCTGTGTCCCCTGAGCAGATGCCCATAAGCACAAAATCTTGGAATGGACTGGAAAAAACCAAGCTGGGAAGTGCTCAGCTGCAGCTCTGGCTGGGGGTTGCTGCTGGTTCAGCTCAGCCATCAGCCAGGCAGGTTACAGCTCCTGCCCATTTGGAAATGCAGGTGTGTGCAGAAAACAGCAATTAT
Source organism: Strix uralensis (assembly GCF_047716275.1). NCBI lineage: Eukaryota > Metazoa > Chordata > Aves > Strigiformes > Strigidae > Strix > Strix uralensis. The sequence continues at coordinate 65,989,845 of NC_133975.1, forward strand.
TCCAGGTTTCCGTCAGAAAAGCAACACCGAAGGCAGCAAGGATGGGGGTAAATACTCTGGGTCTGTTCTTCTCCCTCAGCCTGGGGGAGACCCCGACCCTGTGGCCAGCCGGGCTGCAGCCGCCAGGAAAACGAGCGTGGAGCTGCCAAGATGAGCCTGGCCCAGCAGGCTGGAGGCCAGATCCACGCGGCAACAGAGGCCAACGCGTTACAGAGGTGCAAGGCACAGAGCGGGACCTTCCGGAGCCTCCTGCAGCCAAAGCCTCATCTCACAGGCACCTCGGGGATGCTACTGCCCACGGTCCAGCCAGAGCCTCATCTCATGGGCAGGGCCAGGACCAAAGCCAAGTGTTTTGCCATGCATAAGCCCTGCATCGCCTGCTGCAAAGCCCAGCCTGCCTTCTGCCCATCCCCTCCCGCCCTACAGCGCAGGGCACGGGGGTGTCTGGCCAAACAGTTGTGCAGGCACAACCCTGTTGCTCATCTCTCCATCTCCCCATCAGCAGGGACTGACACCTGGGGACACAGCACCAAGAATGATGCCGCTTTTCTGTGCGTCACCCTTGAAGAAATGAGGCCGAGCTGGCGCGAGCATCACTGCTGTCTGCCGGGGGCATTGCCCGGTTTTACGGGCGCACGTGGCAAAGCAGGCGCCGTTCAATTCGGATGCTCTTTTCACTGCAGGAGCCACAAAACAGCTCTCATCTCTACCTGCGTCAAGGAGAAATTCTACCCTGCACAAAACACCTATAGATTAATGCCTGTGTTGCATGTTGGAGCTATAGAAAAGCTGCCATTACAGGTGAGCAGTATGATGACGCAGCTTTGAACACACATCACATGTGTCACCTCTGGCTCCGAAAGACTCAGCAGAGGCTGCTACCTGCTGCTTTACAATGGAGGTTGAAATGGCTGCCTAAAGGAGGCTGAAAGTCTGGAAACCAGAGGAGGAGGAGATGCTCCGGGGATCAGGGAGGATGCTGTCGTGGCACAGAGCACTCCCAGCAGCACCGGGAGTCGGGGCTGAGCGCAGTTTAGCTGTGCAGCATGGCCATGGGATTTTCCATAGGCTCAGCCTAAACCAGCTTGCTGGGAGAAACCGCTTCACCTTGTTTCAGCCTGAGCCTGGTGAGATAAATCCCACCAGTGCAGCCACTGGGGAGGGGGAAAGGGGAACTTGAGCGTGGGGAGAGAAAGGTTTGGACCTTGAGCAAAGCCCCTGAGTGGGATGATACACCCCCAGCTATTTACTTTTATGAGGAACATGCCTGGAAGGGGCTTTGGGGGTTTCTCTGCTGGGACACCCCCCTGGGAGCTGGGAGGCTGCCCATTGCCCTGCCAGCTCTGCCCTCCCGCTGCCCCCACAGCACCCAGGCAAGTGAACAGCAGCACCCCGAAATCAGAGCGATGCTCTGGTCAGGAGGGGTCTCTGCTGGCACCAGCTTCAGAGCTGCTGTTTGTGGGAGCCAACCAGTTGCAAAGGCAGTGGCATCCACTGGAACTGGGAAATGGTGACCAGCTCCCCCCGACTGCCCCTCTGCCGGCTGCTTTGCTGCTTCTGGCAGCGACACGCGCCGAGGGGCACGATTTAAGCAGCCCCCTGCAAGGGGGACACGTCTGCCTCTTCCCTGTTGTTCTTTATCACCGTTCAATTATTTTTTAAATCCATCTGAGTGTGTCAGTGTCAGAATCCCAGCTACCAGAAGCAATCCTTTCCCAGAAGGGAGAGCAACAAAACGTCCCAAAGCCCAGCCCATAACGGGGTGGCAGCACTGCAGACGCTGCCTCAAAACCCTCTCCGGGAGCAGAAGTCGCTCCTGTTTCTCCCTGCTCCATTGTGGCCCACAGCTCCATATCCCTGCTGAGGGTGGGGAGGCATTTCCCGGGGTCAGGAGCAACCGGGCTGATCCCCACCCATGGGTGCCGGGCGGGCGAGGGGGAGATTGACACCAGCCAAGACGGGCTGGGGGAGAGGTTGGAGATGAGGGCGTAACATGGAAAAGGACAGAGGAAAGAAAGCCCCAGGTTGTACCCCATGCCAGGCTGGGCAGGGAGATCACAGGGGGCTTTTGCTGCCCTTTAGCTCTTTGTGCCATAAACCTCCCCCCCATCCAGCTTGATTTCCCAAACAGGGGCACACACACCTCTGGGCTTTCCATGGAAAACCCACATGCAATCGCCGGTAGGCAAACAAAGCGGGAGTGACTCTTGATTGCCTTTGGATGCATTTATCTGAATTATTTTAGCAATGACATTATTCACCGTCACTCAATGCAGCTGCTGCAGCCCTCCTGGGAGGCTGGTGCTGCTGCCCCAGGCAGCTCTGTGGGCAGGGAAACCCATCCCACTGCTTCCTGGGAGAAGCTGCTCTCCATCCATCAGAGGCAGCACCAGCTCCAGGAATGTGGCACAAGCTTTATTCCATACAACATTATTATTACAGAGAGCCCAAAGCAGCAAAACCAGGTACAAACTCGACCCACACAGCACGCTGGGTCACCGGCATTGGTACCAAGTGAAATACAACCCAGCAGCCCCATCTCCAGATGATGCCAGCCACGGGCACAGACACGGCCAGCGGCTCTTCATTTCCAGTTGCCACACAGCGCCGTTTTCCCTACGCCAACCTGTCCCAGCTAAGCCACTGGATCAGTCCAGTTGGCTTTGTTCTTTTGCCAGCAATAAGAGAAGAGAAATCAACTGATTTCCTGGAGAGACGGTCGAGGTTTGGGAGGCAGACGCCATCGTGCCCAACCCACCCCCTACCCACCTCCCAGCTGGCAACAGCCTCCAGCCTCGAGTCACCCACAGCTCGATCAGAGGCCGGCAGCGAGCTGAGGGGCTCTTGGTTTGGCTTGGTGGGGTGTTTCATATGGCCTGAGTTTATATAGCTAATGAATAGAGCCCTTTCTGCATTTCAAGCCTGAAGCAGCACTCCTCTCAGCAAGGAGACACAGATGTGCTCCATCTTCCCTGAGCAGGGTTAAGCAAACTCCGCACCTTGCTTCCCATCACACCTTCCCACATCTACACACATCTACACACACACATAAACTTCCGTAGCCTTTGTGCAATGCTAACTCCACTCTGGCTGCTTGCCTAGGTTTGGCTTTTGCCAATTCCCTCACACTACTTAACAAGCTAGCTTTAATGTATTTTTTTTTTTAAATCACTCAGAGAAGCACATCACCAAGGCACATCTGTCCCCAGCAAGGCAGAAGCTGGGCTGGTGAAGGGCAGTGGCACCCTGTGTCCTGCCGCAGGGGCACAGGGCAGCCCCCCAAGCTCACGCCTGACTCCTTACCGTGCTCAGGAGCAATGGGGCTGTCTCTCTCCCAGGGGCTGCAGCAGTGCTGGGGAGCAGAAGGGCCCCTCCCCAAAGCCCAGCCCACCCCCAGCACCTGGGCTGAGTCCTGGGCAGCTCAGGAGGGCCACCCACAGCTGGGGAGAGCCTAGAAATCAGCCCTGAGAGGCTACTGCTGTAATTAATGAAGAATTTAGGCAGCTACTCACCAGATGCCTAATTTTTGAGTGCTGGCTGCAGGTCTGTGCTCCCCATCCACACAGGGAAAGCCCCAGCACCCCTAAAGAAAAAGCTTTACCCTGCTTTGGGCTGGGGGTGCCCAGGCTCACAGTGCCAGCAAAGCACGAGTGTGTTGGAGAGCGCAGAAGAGGGACAATAAACTCTCCTGTGCTATGAACATCTCGAGGTCTCTGCAGCAGTGGCAGGGACCCCTGGCGCTGTGTGGCTCCCCTGGACCCTTCTCTGGGTGGATCCCAATGGGGTGAGTGGTGGCAGCCCAGCCAGTCCCAGCATGTCCCTGGTCCCACAGATCCTCAGTGCAATGCCAGGGGGTCCTGGAGGAAAATCTGTCATGGCTGACTAGCAGCTGGAGTGCAACATGCCAAAAGAGCATCCCAGGGCTGGAGGCCAGGGCTGGTGCTGCCAAGCGCTTCCTGGGGCAGGGTCTTCCATCCTGAGCAGTGAGCATCTCGCCAGATTCACTGTCTGCTGGGCAAATGGCTGCCCTCACATTGTGTTGGCTGGCACGACAGGATGCTTTCCGTTGCAAACACCAAGAGCAAAGTGCTGGTCCCACAGCCCCAGCACACAGCCTTGGGCCTCAGGTGCCCCAGGGCGAGATCCTTCAGTGCAGCAGAAGCCCAGCCAGCACTGGGGATGCTCACAGTGATGTCAGGGCACAAACACACAGACCAGGGCTGGTCTTCTTGGTATGGCTGGGCTCCTCACAGCCCCTCTCAGGGGCTGCCAGCCAACAGCACGGCCAAACTGGCAGCTCCAGCCCCACAGTGGGGCAAGGGGGGCTCCCCACAAACAGCATGGGAACCCCCAAAGCTATTACTGGGGACCTGCTGCCCCGGGGATGGCTGCAGGCTTCAGCCAGCTCCCTGGCCTGGGGCTTCAGACAGCTCAGGGCAAGGGAGGGCAGCAGCAAAACCCAAACCCACCACAGCTTCTCTACACCCTGGGGGGCTAAACAACACCCAGCCTCCTCCCTGCACCCCCACTGCCCAAATGCGCTCACACCCACTATCACATCCCCTCCTGGATGCGGGTCTTTTCCCATCTGCCCGGGAGTGCCCACAGCTGTGGGTCTGCCCCAGCTGCTGGGAGAGACCTGGAGCAAAACAGGAAAAAAAAAAAAAAAGAAAGAAAGAAAAAGAAAGCATTTAAAGAAAGGGAAAAAAGGGGAAAAAAGGGGTGGGAATGAAAAAAGAGAGGAATAAAAGGAATAAAAGACAAAAATAAAAAGCCAGGGGAAACAGATAAAAAATAAAAAAGATAAAAAAGAGGAAAAAAGGGGAAAAAAAAGGGGGGGGGGGAAGGAAAAACACAGAAACAATTGATTACAAAAGGGAAAAAAATAAAAAAAATAAAAAAGAAAAATAATAAAAAAGCACAAAATAAAGCACAAACATAAAAAGTAGAGGTGCAAAAGAAGTGAAATGAACAGCATGAAGAGCATACCCACCTGTCACCCTCATGAGCAGCTGGGGGAAAAAGAAAAGCTGGTGAAGCAGCAAAACCAATCCAGCAAAACCCTAGCCTAAAAAAACCCAACCCCCTAAAAAACCCCCAAACCGCACAAACCAACCACGCCAGAAACAAAAGCCTCGAGTGCTGAAGCTGGGGCTGCTCTGGGGAGGGGTCAGGTTTGTCGTCCTCGAGAGGAGTGGAGACACCGGAGCCAGGCAGCTTTGCCCGGGGCACAGTGTGCACAGAGGCTGGGCAGATTTGGGGTCTGGGACACAATGCAGTGGTTGGATTTCCATCCTTCCATCCCTCCAGACCTGCTTCCCTCTCTGCAATGCACTCTCCAGGCAGGTCCAGCAACAATTTTGGATGGATTTTTTCCTATTTCCAGGTTTGACTTTGGACACTAGAAGACAATCACTTGAACTTTCATTTTTCAGGGGGTAAATGGAAAGCTTAGCTTAGCTCTAAGGAGATCCCTCAGAGCTCTACAATGCTCCCAGCAGAAATCTGGGATGGGTTTGGGACAGATGTATGTGGGCACGGTTTGGCTGCTGAAGCCTGGCTGCCAGGACTGAGCCCCTAGGCACCCTTGGGCTCAGCCAATGTGCTCGTAGGTCCGCCCCCCCCCCCCCCCCCCCCCCCAGGCCAGAGACACCAACCCAGCAGCTGCAGGGGCAGGAATTTACCCTGATGCTGTACAACTTTGCTGAGGCCCTCTGTGGAGCTGAGCTTCCCAGGATAACAGACAACATTTCCCAGCGGTGTTGGACACTGCCGATCCCCCAGTGTTTAACACCCTGGCACGGAGGGGTTCATCGATGCTGCCCACACTCATGGGATGGTTTCTTGGGGAAGGAGACTCGGAGGCATGGACCAGCACCAGTGTGCTGGCACTGGTGTGCGCCAGGAGACCCAGCCTGGTGTCTCATTAATTATTGTGCCTGACAAGGACTGTGGTGCAAGCAGTTTGAAAGGATCTACCTCCAAAATCCTGCCCTTGTCACTGCGCGGGGTGAGCAGGCAGGCACGACCTGAGCTGCTGCTGAGCAAGGACAAGAGGCAGGACCACCTTCCTGGAAAATATACAGCATTTCATTACATTAGGTGGGTGTTTATGTTTATGCTTGGGTATTTTCTGATGTGTTTCTTGGTCTCACTTGGATTTTCCCCTCCCTAATTCTTCAACCTAGTCTAGTGGAAGGTGTCCCTGCCCATGGCAGAGGGGTTGGAACTAGATGATCTTTAAGGTCCCTTGCAACCCAAACCATTCTGTGATTCTATAATTAACTTCCCCTGCTGAAAACATGAGACTAGAGACAGGGGAACATCATATATGGGGCATCTTATATACATACCTGACATATGCACACCTCCTGTAATTGGGCATCATTATACACACACACCTTATAGAAGCACCCAAGGACAGGTGAGCACACCCATCCGCCTCTTACTGTGTTAAGGAGAGGCACAGTGCAGAACCCAAATCCCAGATGACGCAGGCACAGTGGGATGATGAAGCGGGATCCCAGAGGAGCCAAATTTGGGGCGGGACACAGGCAGGAGGTCGCTGCCATGCCTGAGGAAGGAGGGCTGGCTAGTTTCAGCCTAGCACACCACCAATTTTCATAATTTTTCACATCCTGATGAGCTGTTATGCATCCCCCTAGATTGCAGTGATTTTACAAGCAATTATCTTCCATCTGGTTTAAGCCATACACAAGTTTTTGTTCAAACCAGGCTGAATAGGTGGCGACTCAACAGCAAGCTTCTGGGAAATTACAGCTTGATTCATACAGGGTAGTCACAAAAGAGACCAAATATCTGGGTTTATACCCAAATAGCCCATTACCCAGATTGCTTCCACAAGCACAGTGTAATCAAACCCACCTCTGACCTCTAATGGCCCTGAATCCTTCCGAGTACACACAGTATGCTGCTGCTTCTGGTTTTATTATTCCCCAGATCTGAAAACATTGCCACTGTACTGAAGAGCATCTCAGCTGGCACATACACCTAGGTGGGGCTGCTCACAGGGGAAAAGCACCTTTAGTCCCAGCAAAAGCAAGAAAACTCACTTCTCCACACATCTGGAGGTGCACACAAGCCCTGGTCACCTCTGTTTTAACCCAGAGCCACCTCTAGACCACAACTATTGCAGAACTGTCCCAAGAAACAAGCTCACCACTGCAAGATTTGGAGAGTGGCCCAAGACTAGCAGCAGCCATCTCACATGCCACTTGCCCCAAAACAGCTGCAAACTCTCTGTATTCTTGCCTGGCGAAAGAGATATTTAAGATCTGGCTGCTCTAGTCACGACTGAGCTCTTAAAAAGCCCCAGGTGGCATCGGTCTGTCCGCCCACAGGAAGCCACCCAAGAGGAGCCAGTTGCTTCAGCAAACACCAGTAACCTGGGGTGGTATTTGCTAGATATTTATTTTTCAGCAGTCTCGGGTCATGATGCCCGCCGTCTGCCTTCCAAAGGCTGAATAAATAAGCTGCTCTGACCTTGGTGGCTCCACGGTCCCTCTTTCCCTGAGCCTGAGCACCTTGCTGTGCCACATACAGCACCCGCCGCCCCTTCTGCTGCAGCTCTCGGGGGGCTCTGCTGCCAGCCCAAGGAGGGGAAAAAGAAGTTCATGATCTCAGAAAGCAGCAAACTTTTGGGCACCTGCATGTACAACCCCCGGCTATCGGTCATTTTGGGTGGGAGTCACCCTGACCCAGCATCTGTGCAACATGATCACAGCGGAGCAGGGAACTGCATCAGGCCACCATCTCCTCACAGAGCAGTTGTCCCCACCTAATCACTACCCTGGGACAATTTGGTCTGCTTGCACCCCAAAAGTGTGGGGTCCTTCCTCACATGGGGCTGGAAGGACCATTTATTGGCCTGACCACACACGGCTTTGCCACTTGTGGGATGCACGGGATACTTTGCCTGGCACATCTCCTCTTGTCGTTCATGTTGCGCCCATCATCCATCATGGGCAGGAGGACCCTGCCTGAGGTCCCACAGCAATGCATCCCCATTTTGCTGAGTTAATGATTAAAATCAGTCTGATTTTGGAGGCGCTGGCACCCAGGCTGTGGCAGGCAGGCCAAGGATGCTTGCCCTCTGCCCCACCAACGGGATTAATCATTCACCTGGTAATTGGCAACCCATCCATATAAAAGCCAGGATGGGTTTCCCAGTGCCATTTTTCAGCAGGAGGAGGGAAACCAGCCCCAACATGAAGGCAGCTCTCGCCCTGCTGCTGCTTTTAGCCACTACGCACGCCGAGCACAGAGGTAAGGGCATTTATCACGTGCCTGGGGCTTTGCTCTCCCCTGGGGATGAGGGGTATGAGGCTGGGGACCATCAGCTCCGGTGGTTTTCAGTGGCCTCCCCTCTCCCCAGCCCACTCCCAAATCACCCGGTAGGAATCAGAGAGAGGAAAGGGAAGGCATGGGGTGATGTTTTGACACCCGTGACATCCCTTTGGGGTGATGCTGGAGAAGCTGGGAGAGGAAGAGTCTGGGCTGGGGTTGGGGGCGGAGGGAGGAGGAGGGGACAGTGTCACAGGGCCCAGCTTCTTCCCTTTGCAAGGGAAAACAAGATTTTCTGACCCCCTTCACAAGCACCATTTCACTGTAAAACCCATCCCTCAGATGGAAACAATGCTCTGTGCCACCCCTTACCGCCTTCACAGCTCCAAAATCACCCACTTGCCAAAAAACTCCCTTGAAACTTACTTCTCCTACACCACTTTATGAAAACAAAAAGAAATGCAACAAGTTGGCACTTATAGCAGGACCAATAGCCACTGTTCCTGCAAGGAAAGGGAATTGCCTTTTACCATAGCTTCCTCTTTTTAACCTGGTGCTACCAGCCTTGCAAAAGCCCCCTCACCCTTTCTTTCCCACTGAAACAATGTGACCTTCAGTGTAACAGCACATAACCCTTCAGTTTTGGGGAGATGACCCTGCTCTGCACTGTAATATCAGTAAATAGCGGTATCAGTATTTACCCTGCCGGTACCAAAGTCTAACCAATGCCATTTGTAGCAAAAATCAATGCCATTTTTCCAGGGATGAGAGTCACTGGGGATGTCTTCATGGCTGGGTGTTCCTGATCTCTGGGTTCCTGTCTCCAGAGCTCCCAGCCTTTACACTCTCCAAAACCTGCCAGAAAAACCAACACCACGCATTTCAAACACACAGAAATATCCATTTGGTCAAGGGGTGAACACATCTAATGTTTTACCTGTAGCTGTCACAGCTACAGCGAAGGGTTTTCCCCCTGCCCCTTTCTTTGCAGAGCTGGAGCAGCAGCTTTTGCTGGTCTGCAGCACCGTGCCAGCATCTCTCCAGGGACTACGGCCAAGTCTGACTTGAGAAAAGAAGCAACTGCATAAAAAAATAACAATCCTCAAGGGAATAAAGCAAGAGCCCCGCAGACTTTGGACCGCATTTTGTGGTGGCGTAGCATCTCTCATTCCCATGCCGTTGCTGCTGCCACCAGGGAGGAAAGCAGAAAGTGAGAACAAAATAGAGGGCCAAGTGGGAACAGGCAGTTCCCCAAATGATCATTTTCCCTGGCAAAAAGCAAAAGACCCAAGTTATTTTCTGTAGGAGAGTCAATTAAGCAGAGTCATGCTGCTTTGTTGTTTTGTTGGGGTTTTTTTCTGCAAGGAGAAAGGTTGCTGGAAATGAGCTCTATTGCCACCCAAAGAGAGGGCATCAGAGGTGGTACTGCCAGGGAAAGCAAAGCCAGCATTTTCCCAAACCCCAGCCCCAGGAGATGCAGGCTTGCCGGGTCCCAGCTCCCTGGCCACTACCCAGGCTGCACCCAAGTGAGCCAAGGCACAAATCCTGCTCTCAAATCCTTTTTCTGCACTTACAGGTAAAGCTTATGTCCGGGACAAAGTCTGCCAGGAGTTCAAGGCCCTGGGGAAGGAGAACTTCCGAACCCTGTAGGTACCTCCTGCTGTATTTGCCCTCCCAGGACACTCAGCAAGCCAAGACCACAAAAAATTAAATAAAAATAATCTTAGAAAGGAGAAGATTTATTCACTCCCTGCAAATGAGGACTCCAATGGCTTGTAACAGGAGAAAAGTTTACTTTATTGTTGAACTCCTCAAAAACAATTAGATGCCTAAATAATTAGCAATTCTAACAGAGATGGCCCACGATCCCCTGGGAAAGGGCAACCTCCAGCCTGATACCTGCTCTGGGTCTTTCCGGGCTGTTTCCCAAGGAATACGCTGCTATTTCTTGTAGCACTGCAGCTGCTCCTCTCCAGCTGACAGTGGTAAAACCTGTTTTGACAGAATGGTGCTGCAATGTGATTTTTTTTTTTTTATAAGAGAGATAAACATGCCACCAGCTCATCCTCTCCTTGTTCCCTGCTCCCAGAACCATTATCGCTAACAGCAGAAAATTCTCCAATGCCACCTTCGAGGAGATCAGTCACCTCGTTGGCGAAATCGTCTCCCTGGCTGAAACCTGCTGTGCTGAAGGTGCTGACCCCTCCTGCTACGATGCTGGGGTGAGTCCAACCGAAACTGGGTGATGGACCCCAAAACTGGGAGTGGGTGGACAGGATGGCCCCTGGCATGTAACCTCCTCTCCCTCCCACAGTCCTCAGCTCTGTCGGCCAAATCATGCGGTGAGAACTCGCCTTTCCCAGCCCACGCTGGCACAGCTGGGTGCTGTGCCCAGGAGGGGCTGGAGCAGAAGCTGTGTCTGGCCGCCTTGCAGCACCCGCCCCAGGAGCTGCCCCGCTACCTCCAGCCCTCCAACGAAGAGCTCTGCCAGGCCTTCAAAAAGGACCCCAAGGACTTTGCCGACAGGTAAGCCTGGCTGGGGATGGCGCTCAGTCTCGCCGATAACGCCCGGTTGAGCCCAGGTGTGTGCTGGTGCCAGCTGACGTCCGAGTGCTCACCAAGCAAACCTCTCTCGGTCTCACCCCACTTCCATCATGGCTGTGGGGCCACCGGTGCATCAGAGTAAAAGGTTGGGGTGTCCAGCATTTGCACAAGCCCCAGGAACAGGATTTTACCAATGTGATGAGGTGTGCCATTGCCTGTGCGAGCAGCTGGAGAAGGGCCACCAGCCTGAGCGATGGCTTGGCACAATAAGCCAGAAGCATGGGGTGGTACCTGGAGAGGGCTCCCATCCCCTAACACCCCAAAAACCCTACATCTCCTGCACCCGAGCACCCGATCACGGAGTACCAGGTGTTCTCAGCCCACCTCCGCCACAGGTTTCTCCACGAGTACGCCAGCAGCTATGGCCAGGCGCCCCTGCCCGTGCTCCTTGGCTCCACCAGGACCTTCCTCTCCATGGTCTCTACCTGCTGCATCTCCCCTGCACCCACTGCCTGCTTCCTGAAGGAGGTGAGGCCCTTTGGAGCCCTGGGCTCATCCTCATCCTTGCTCCTTGGCGAGTCGGGTGAGAACCATGCCGACAGCCCAAGGAGACGTGGCTGGGAAAGGCTTGCATTTCCCTTGGAGGACACCTCCATCTTCTTTTTGTGGCAGAAACTGGAAAGGAAAACCCTCTCCCTCCTCACCCTGATGTCAAACCGGGTTTGCTCCCGCTTCACGGAGTATGGGAAGGACAAAGTCACTTTCAGGTAAAAGGGGGAAATGGCCTTTTCTCTCCTTGAACATGGGTCAGGGTGGGAGTGTGTTCCTATTTCCAGCTGCGGATCCTGCTCTCAGGCAGCATTCACAAAGCTAAATTTTAATTAAGATGTAAAAACAAGATGTGTTGTAGCATCCTGTGGGAATGCTCTGTGTATAATGGAGGCACAGAGTGAGCCCCGTGGCTCCGCATTATCTCCCTCCCGCACCTCTACATGGCGAAACCCCTTCTCTGAGTTGTTAGCAGGGGAAGGGGAGCTGAGCTCCCTAAGCCCCTTGTATGCCTTGTGCCTGCCCAGCTACCTCACCTCACTTGCTCAGAAGATGCCCAGTGCTTCCTTCGAGGACCTTTTCCCCCTGGCAGAAGATGCTGCTGAGGTGTTTTCTGAGTGCTGCGACTCGGTGGCTGAGGACTGTATGCAGAAGAAGGTAGGAGAGACAGGACCCCACCCCAAAACCACATCCCAAGTCACAGCAGGGGCTTAGGGAGAGAACCCCATCACAGTGAGGGGGTCGCAGCCTCACCAGGCCCGGCAGGATACCAAACCCCACACACCCTCTGCTCCCCTCTCTGCAGCTATCGGAGCACATGGCCAAGGTCTGCAGTGCACTGACAGCCCGAGACAAAAGGTTTGCTGACTGCTGCAAGGGGACAAACCTCATGCAAAACTATTTCTGCATCTCGGCTTTGCCACCAGCACCCGCCCCCAAACTGCCAGAGGCTCAGAAGCCAATGAACAAGCAGCTGTGCAGTGAGGATGGGGCTCTCCACGCCAAGAGGTGAGCGGTACCCATGCTGGCTGAGTGTCTGACCCTTCCTGCTTCCCTTGTCTTCATTATATGCTTTGATTATTATTAGGATAACCAGGGGAGCATCCTCTCTTCTCGCAGAAGTGTTGCCCCCAGGAGCTGCACAAAGATGCGAAAAGCAGCCCCTATCCCACGCTGAGCAGCACTGGTAGTAAAAACTCATACGGCGACTCATTCTTCCTGCTCCAGGTACCTGTTTGAGCTAGCACGGAGACACACCAGCGTCCCCGACACCTTCCTTGGCAAACTATACGATGCCTGTGAAAAAGTCAGGGGGGAGTGCTGCTCTGCCAAGGACACCTCCGCCTGCCTGGACAGCAAGGTGAGGGGCAGGGATGGCTCCGGTGTCTCACCCTGCTCTTCCCACCCTGGCCCTGTGTCACCCAAAATCCCCACAGAGGCTTTTCCCAGCCTGCTCACAGCCATCCTCTGCCACTCAGCGCCAGCAGATGGGAGAAGAGCTGCCCCGCTTCCTGGAAAAGGCCAACCAGCTCTGCGGACAGTACACTGAGTTAAATTTCCTCGACTTCAAGAAGAGGTAAGCCTTTGCCCCCTGCCCAAAACTGGATGCAATCAGAATTTGGCCAAAATTTTGAGGGTGCATGAATGGAGCCAGTGGTTTTGAGGCTAAATAGCAGCAAAATATGGGGAAGCATGACACATCCACTCATGCTCCCCCCCCCCGAAAATGCGCACGGGAATTTAATGCCCTCGGGTCCCTGCACTGCAGGCTGCGGGAGAGTTTGACACAGATGATGCCAGAGGCTGGCCCTGAGCTGCTGGGGCAGTTGGTGGAGCAGCGAGCCGACTTCGCCTCTACCTGCTGCTCCCATAACTCACCACCCCTCTACTGCGCATCCAAGGTAAAGCTGTGGCCCCACACCACCCCGCGCCGTGCTGGCGGCCAGCCCCTGCACTCCGGGGCTGACCCTCAGCTCTTTTCCTCCCTGGTTCGCAGGTGAGCTCAATGCTGGGAGAGGCATGCAACGGGGGATCCTGCCTGCTGAGTTAGGTGCCTAGAGGTGAGCAGATGGGGCGGGGGTCTGGCACACCAGCATCGGGGACCACTTCTCCAGCGATGCATGGATGGAAAAAGAGCATGAGGGAAGCCAGCTGGAGGACGCCCTGCAGACGTCTGCTCTTCTTTGTGCTAGGAGAGGAAGGTGACACCGAGCCCATGGCTCCCTGTCGCCTGCCAGCATCACCACCAATGTATTCCTGCAGCCATAATAAAAGACTTAAAAAAGCACCCTCGCTGCTGCTGGAAAGGTTTTCTGCACCCCCAGTGCAGTGGGGAGGGCTGGGAAGGGGCATGGCCCTGGCTCTACAGGCAGGAGGAAAAGGAGGAGAGATCCCTGCTTTAGTCCTGGGAGCTAATGGTTGAAAAAATTAATCAAGAACACCGAAAACACTCATCAAGTGCTCCCAAAGATGGCTCTCTGTGGGTATTTGGATATTCAGCTAGCTGGAGGCACTAGCCCATCACCCAAGGTGGGGCCTCTGGGCACCCCTGCAGCCCAAACTTCCCTGCTCCATACCCCAAATCCTGCTCCCCTGCCCATATGAGACTCCTGCAGCCTCCCTGCCTGCCTGCCAAGCTGAGCCCAGCCCTGCCAAGCACCGGCTGAGTTTTGGGGTGCTGTGGGCAAAGCAGCCCTGGCTTGGGAGGTAAGAGGATGGCAAACCCACATGGGAAAACAACGGGAAAATCCCCTGAGCCCAAATTTGGCATTTTTTTACAGGAGAACAAGATCTAAATATACCAAGGAAAGCAGATAATGATACCTCAGGGCACAGAGCTCTGCTGTGCATAGATAAACCAGCAAATTAAAACAGCTTGTGCTGTGGCAATAAAACACGGATGAGCTGAAGTGATGATCAAAGGAAAACAATAAAGGAAATAAAGGGATACAAAAGGAGCAGTGGACTTACCAGTGGGGCAGAGGGGCTCCATCCGGAAAGGAAAAGCTCCACAAGAGGCAGAGAATTAATGGCCAAAATTGGGAGAAATCAATTTAAAGCTAATTAAGGCCCCAGAGTAATTACTTTGCAGACAGCCTTAGCAGTCAAGTTGCCACGCTCACCAGACCCAACCTTAAGTGAAAACAAGAAAAAAACCTTCATGTTGGTTCCTTTCTGTACTGGAGAGCATCTGTAGCTCCTGAGTCTCTGCTTGGTTTCCCCATGATGTGGAGCCGTAGAGGCTGCATGGGGTGGCAAGACATTATTATTTTGGCGGGCAGAACTAGGAAGAAAGTATAACTTGCCTTTTTTTTGTGCAAGGCACGTGTCACTGGGCAAGATAAACACCCTTTCTCTGCATGGGTGTGGAACACACTCTCCAAGTACGGTAGCACACAGGCAGTTACCACCAACCTGGGGCTGGACCTTACTGCATTGTAGCAGCTAATGCACAGACACTGAGACACCGCTTCCACCCACCCATTACCCTGTTACATTGTGCTTTATTCTCCAGGATAATTAACAGTTGTTTTTTATCCTCTTCTGTTGGAATGAGGGACCCACATCTCATTCATATACTTGGCATTGCCAGGAAATTCTCTTGCCTCTCCTGGTACATCACTCTGTACGTAGATGTGTTCCATTTCAGCTTCTTGCTGCAGGTGATACCCAAGGCAACAGATCTGGGGACCAGCCACAGTCACCACTGCACCCCTGGGCCCTGGTCAGACAGAAGGCCCTGTTCCGACAGAAGGCCCTGTTCCATCCCTCCCCTAAAGCAGTTTAGTCTCTATCAGGCACAAGGTGTTAAAGACCAGCCTGAGCTTTCGCTCCATTTCAGCATCGTATTTGCATCCGTCAAATTCAAGATGCATATGGTAAGGGCTAACAATTACAGTGACCTTCTGAGTTTCCAAGAAAAATTGGAGAAATACAATTAAGCCAAGAACATCTCTGCTGTGTGCCTCTTCTAGGAAATGTGCTGATAGATATGAAAAAAAGGGAAAATAAAACAGCAGTTGTTATTATCATTGCAGCTTTCGGGGTGAGAAGTGTGCACTGTGATATCCCAAGGGCATTTCCCAATGCTGAAAGACTGGGCACGATGGAGGGAGCAAGAAGCCAAGCCCAGGCTCTCTCCAGAGCAGCCTGCATCACTCACCCCTTCACACTCTGAGCACAAAACTTCTGGCAAGGGATTTGCCCTACACATTTTTAGAAGCAGGCATCACTTGCTGCTGTGGTGTTCCATCCCCTTGGCTATCAGGGGCTTAAAAAACCTGAAGCCTTGCTGGTAATCAGCAGATGAAGACAAAGGGCATAAGGATGTTCAGCTCCTTGCTATTCCCTCGCCTGCAAACGTGCCCATCCAAGCCCTGACCAGGGGGTTTCTATCTGCCTGACAGCGGCTCTGGGGCTGCTGAACCCCACCAAGCTGATGGGTATCAGGGAACACCCTAAAATGCCACAGAGGAACAGCAAAGCTATTAAAAAAAGCAAGCCTGGGGTGTCTTCTGTGAACATGAGCAGCCTCACCAGGCACCAAACACTGGGATAGAAACATCCCACCTCTGTCTGCACGCCAGCCCGGTGGCTGGGCAGGGCATTTGGCCACCAGCTCCCCAGCCCTTGGCACAGGGCTGGCTGGCCAAAACCCACCCACGCTCACTGCATTCTGACTTCAAAAGCATGTGGGAAAACGCTGCCTACCTCAGCAGGAGGCTTTGGACAGCCACATGCCTGCTCTGCCCTCTGTATTTATTTAACGAGAGTGTTTATTAGCATTGGCATTTAGGCTCCTTTTAGCTTTAATTATGTATAGAACAACCCAATTCTGCCCATCTTCCTCCCTACTGACTAATCAGGCAAGTGATCACACCAAGCCATTACAGAGATTGCATCCATGTCGTGGTCTGAAACCAGGACAATCCATTATCAAGGATTTTGTTTTAGCAACAGGTCACTTCTCCAAAACAGCTCTCAGGACCTTCCCCGCGCATCCATCCCTGAGCCGACAGCCCTCTCCATCCCAGCCCAGCACGAAGGACGTGTCCCCTTTGTTTTGCACCAGAAGCTGCCCACAGTTGCCTGGGGAGCTTCCAGCTTTTGGGATGGAGAAGCTATGTGTTGCACACCAGAGTGAAAATAAAATCAGAAAATGCCCCGAGTCCCTACCCTGCCTGGGGAAAACAAAACTTTTGCTGGCCGCAGCCTGCACAGCACCCTGTGAGGGTTCCTGGGAAGCACTGGCGTTGCACCCCATGATGGCAAAGCCACTGTCATTGTTTACATGGAGACCTTGTGGGAGGAAAAAAATGACCCAAAACATAATCAATTGCTGTTTAAAAAAACCACAACTAAATAAACATAAACCACAACAATTATTTTTTTATTAAAACCAGTTGTCTTCTGAGAAAGCCCGGGCTGGCAGGTACAGCAGCAGGTCTGCTCTTAGCTGATGCCACCCAGGAGCATTGACCCGGCCAGCAACACACCCCCAAAGGACTCCCACCCAGGCCTCTGCCAAGCCACGCAGAAACCACTTTCCTTTTCTACTCTTCATTGCAGTGGGGCTTTTTGCCTGGTTTTGCTTTTAATTTTGTTTACTGGGCCTCCTTCCTCCTGCCCTCAGCACTGCAACAGGCATGAAGCAGATTTGCCTCATGAATTTTCATCTCTGCAGCTCTCTAACCCATTTTCAGAGATTTGGAAGAAAAAGCAAAGTCCCTGTTGTGGGTTGGTTTTTGTTTTTTTAAATACCCTTGCTGCTTAGAGCAACCCTTCCTGGCCGGTCTATCTGCACATCAGGGTGCCCAGCAAACCCCAGGCCACCTCCTGCACCTTTCTGCCAGGCAGCTTGTGAAACCCAAAACAGAGGGTGCCATGACGTTGGAGCAGGCAGTGCAACAAGGACAGACTGAAAAATAAACCCAAACCAAATACCTCTGCCAGACAGATACCATTCCCAACCACAACCGTCTCGAGCAGTTAGTCACACTAATTGCACGGCTGGTACAGTAGTAATTAAACAGCAATGCATTGCAGACACAGTGGCAGAGTGGGAGTAACATCACTAAAAGCTTCCAATCAGGGAAAGCAGGGCTGCGATGGGAAAACAGTGCCATGAATTGCTGGAGGCACTAAAAACCAGTGGCGCTGAATAAAACAGCTCCCAACATTGACCTCCCTGGTGCTCGCAGCCCAGCCGAGCAATGCCCAGGCTCCTGAAGAGAGGAAAGCACGTAAGTGTTCATTAAATGACATGGAGCAGGGTGGGTTTCATAAAAATTGGAAAAACCTCTCCAATCTTGCCGCAGTCAGCTCACAGCATTGCCCAGCCTTTCAGGGGAACGCAGGGTGTTTTCTGCCTCCCTGCCAGGCATCTAACTTGTGGGGCAAGTGATTTGTTTGTGAAGAGCAGGTTAACCCAGCACAGAAATAAATGACTAACTTCTGTCTCTCTTTTTTTTTTTTTTAAATCTCTTACTAGATCCATAAAAGCATTATGAAAAAGGTTAAAAGCATTAGTTTTATCTGCCTCCGAGACCAACAGGGCTGTTTGCTTTCCCAGTGACTCCTTTCCCCAGCCACTCAGACCAGAGTTTGCTCTTCTGGGCCAGCAGCATCCCTGCCATCAACTTCAACTACACAAAAACCCAGCAAGTAATGGGTTCATACTTCTTTTTAACTTAGTTTTTCTTTTATACTGCATACAGCACTTTCCTAAAAGGAGCAGCAAGTGTTTTCCTCTTGTCTTGACAGCCCAAACACCCACAGAGATCTGGCCAGCTGGCAGGACATGAACAGCAATTTGTGAAGGAGGGGACCAGTTTGCAGGTGATGCTCATGCCACCCAGCTCACACCCAGGGCTTCCAGCAGCTGCAAGGAATAAGTAATTTATTTCCCCAGGGGATAATCCTGGTACCTGGTGCAGAAGTAGCTGCCTAAAACATAGTAGAGTCCTAAAATGCCACAAAATGCTTTCCACAATGACAAAATGGGAGAGATACTGGAAAATATATCGCTTTTGGTCCCAGTTTAAGAGTGCAGAACTTGGTGCTACCTAAACCAAGCCTGCCAGGTCAGGTGCAGAAGAGCAGCAGTCAAAGAGAGAAAGCTTTGGGGACCTGCAGCTTCATCATTGCATCAACAAACCATGACCCATATTCCTTACTAAAGAGTTAGCTCAAAATACCCTTGTAAGTGTTTTAATGACCCCACCTCCTCCTGCGGCAGGGAGGGATGGGGTTTCTGGAGGAGTTGATGCTGCATTACAATTCTCTATCATCCGGATGGCTGCTCATAATGTTAGTGGAGTCAGAGAGGTGTTGATGGTTGCTGTTGTCCCAGTCCCACGCACTCACTGATCGTTATTCCTGGCCAAGGAACCGCGAGTGCAAAAAGCAAAGTTTGGTCATAATAAGTTTCAGCCCAGAAAACAGATTTCTTAGAGAAGCCCATGCCATGTAGGGCTCACCCTTACCTGTCTGCAGGTGGCAGAGACGCTGTGTGGCTCTGGGACCTCCTGGTCACCCTCCAGATCCGGCCCCCACAGCTGGTCCCTGAGGTGAGGGGCATCACCCAAAACCCAGGGTCCCGCTGGCCACCCAACATTGGGGTGCTCAAAGCTAGGGGCTCGCATGCCTGAACCACCCAGGACAGCTTTGCTGTGCTGGTTCTCAGCAAACATCTCCTCTGACTTGGTCTCCCCCTGCGTAACACAGAATGGCAAAGTACCCACCCCGGGGAGAGCTGGGAATCAAGCTCCAGTTCAGCCCAGCTGGTGAGCTATCCTTCAGTGTCCCGGGGATGCCAAACCACCCCCCCACCCCAGCTTCTCCCTAGCCAAGGGCTGGCTGTGCTGCCCAGCTGTAGCATGATTCACTCTGGTGCTGCCCACAACCCTGCAGCTGGACTGCCAGGGCTCCCTGTGCCTGCCCCCCAGAAGTTGCACACCCAAGACATCTCTGTAACACAGTTCTCCCTTGTCCTGGGGAGCCTCTTTCTGTGGGCAAGTGTTTTGTCAGAGCAACAAAGCAGCCCCAGGAGGAAGATGGTGCCACACAAACCATCCATGGTGGTTGCACACCACTGTGATGGCTCCAGCCACATTGTGTGAGCAATATTGACCATTTTCTAAATGCTTCTGATGCAAAAATGCAGAGGCCAGTGCTTATTGAAGGGGAGACCTGTGGGAGGAGCACTTCAACACCACAGATATGCTGTAGGGCCAAGCATGCGGTGGCTCACAAGTTTCAGCATTGTGGTGTCATGCAAGGGAATTGTCCACCAGATAATGAGAAAAACCCACAGGAAAGGATGAAGAGATTCAGCCAGCCCTTGGGGCAGCCCCTGTGGCAGGCACAGCCCTGCTCTCTTGACAGCCCCATGGTGCTGAGGCTCTTGGGGCCCCAAGTGCAGACCCTGAACACAGGTGCTGATGGGCGCTCACCCCTTTCCCACCACAGCCCACTGAAAAATTAGCCAAGGGTTTCTCTAGTGGTTTTCATAGAATCACAAAATGGTTTGGGTTGGAAGGGACCTTAAAGATCACCTAGTTCCAACCCCCCTGCCATGGGCAGGGACACCTTCTACCAGAGCAGGTTCCTCACAGCCCCGTCCAACCTGGCCTGGAACACTGCCAGGGAGGGGGCAGCCACAGCTTCTCTGGGCAACCTGTGCCAGTGTCTCACCACCCTTACAGTCAAGAATTTCTTCCCAATATCTAATCTAAATCTACCCTCTTTTAGTTTAGAACCGTTACCCCTCATCCTACCCCTACACCCCCTGATAAGAAGCCCCTCCCCATCTTTCCTGCAGGCCCCCTTTAAGTACTGGAAGGCCGCTATAAGGTCTCCCCAGAGCCTTCTCTTCTCCAGGCTGAACAACCCCAACTCTCTCAGCCTGTCCTCATAAGGGAGGTGCTCCAGCCCCTGATCATCTTCATGGTCTCCTCTGGACCTGCTCGAGCAGATCCGTGTCCTTCTTCTGTTGGGGGCCTCAGAGCTGGACACAGGGCTGCAGGTGGGGTCTCATGAGAGTGGAGTAGAGGGGGAGATTCCCCTCCCTCAACCGGCTGGTCACACTTCTCTTGATGCAGCCCAGGATACAGTTGGCTTTCTGGACTGTGAGCACACATTGCTGGCTCATAGTCAGTTTTCCATCCACCATTACCTCCAAGTACTTCTTTGCAGGGCTGCTCTCAATCCACTCATGGCCCAGCCTGTATTTGTGCTTGCGATTGCCCTGACCCATGTGCAGGACCCTGCACTTGGCCTTGTT
Source organism: Strix uralensis (assembly GCF_047716275.1). Classification (NCBI taxonomy): domain Eukaryota; kingdom Metazoa; phylum Chordata; class Aves; order Strigiformes; family Strigidae; genus Strix; species Strix uralensis. The sequence goes on from NC_133975.1 coordinate 66,010,525, forward strand.
GAACTTCATGAAGTTCACATGGGCCCACCTCTCAAGCCAGGTCCCTCTGGATGACATCCCTTCCCTCCAGCGTGTCGACTGCATCACACGGCTCAGTGTCATCGGCGAACTTTGCTGAGGGTTTTCATCATTTTCCAACCCTGCTCTTTGTCTTGATAGTGTTGGCCATCTTGAGCTATCACCAGAAGTTATCCTTGCACATGTATGGCAGCCAGGAAGCAGCCCTTCCCATTGCCCCTGGAACATGTGAAATGGGGGGTGGTGAGCCCCAGGGGGCCACAGTGGGCCAGACCCTCACCTATGATGGGGAAGGAGATCAATCCTATGCCTGCTCAGGGAGAAGGGCAGTGTCTCCTCAGCAGAGGCCGTTTCCATAAGGGAACTTAACCTGCACAGAATGTTTTCTATACGAGTCCCAAGTGATGCGTTTTAGCTGGCTTGACGGGGGTATTTGCTTGATGGGAGCGGGAACAGGAGATGTCCCAGCCCCACCAGCCCCATCTCCCACCACTGTCCAGGACCAAGCCCCTGGCACCACCACAGTGACCACAATCCTTGGATTTGCGGTGCGAGGGGAAACATCCCTGTTACTGGACACATATTTCACAATGTTGTCTAATCCCAGGTTGGACTCAGGGTACCATGGCATTGAACTCCTCGAGGGCCTTCTTTGCATCACAAAATGATCTTTAGTGGGGTCAGTGAAGGTGCCTACATCTCCACCAGCACCTTTTTCTGGTCATGCTCCACTTTCCTTCGCAGCCTTCTGCCAATGTGGTGCACAGTGAGGAATGGGCCAATAAAGGACCCATCAAGAAAAAAGCTGGTGTGGGGCTGGGATTTGTACCTGGCTGCTGCCTTCTGTCACTACCTGCTGTCCGTTGACTTATGCAGATGGGACTTGGGTCTCTTCACCTTTATTTATGGACAAGTTGTATTTCACTCCCCAAAAAGCTTCAATATATTATTTCAAGAGAGAGTATTTACGTCATTATAACTCACTTTTACAGTCATATATCTTAAACCCCTCTGTGATTTGTTAAGAGACTTTCCCTACAATTTTTTACATGTATTTGCCAGAGCTTTCCGAAGCATCCTCTTCCTCCAGAGAGTCACTGAGCATCTTCCCTTGGAAATCACGATTACAAAAACACTGATACGAGGATCTCAATTCAAACAAGACTTGAGTATATAATGAGGAAAAACAAACACACAACTCTCCAATAAATGCATAAAGTTACTTTATTTTCAGTATACATTTAATTTTGAAAAATATAAATGCTAAAATATCTCATCATCTTCATCTTTTGATTCCATAAAAGTCACAATAGAAAGCTTCATAAAACTGTAAAATACTATAATGTTATAAGGAATTTCATGTTTTATATTACTGGAAAAAAAATCATTTTAATATATTGAAATGTTTTCTGCTTTTTTTCCTTTTTGTTCCACCATCTTGATCCACTTCATTTTATACTAATTTTTTATTCTTTCCTCCAAAACAAATACAGACTTACGAGAATTAAAAACAATAATAAAAGTATCTGAAAGTGCGTGTTGATTCAAAAAAATAAAAATACAAATACAAAGATGTATCGGCCACGATGACAAGTAAGTGTGAGCTACAGAGGCAGATGGCCACCACATTCCCAGGGCTGGGACAAAGCTGGCTGCGGCTGGGTGGCTGACACTGGGTCCCACCATGAGCTGGGACCTGGCTTGGTTTTGCTCTGGGAAGTTCATTTCTTGATGCCCGCCTCCGATTTCAAAGGGCTTTGGGTCAGTCTCCACACCTACTCCCAGAAGTGCTCACCCAGGCTTTTCCCATAAAATACCCAATTCTGATTGAATTCTGATTCTCTTCCCTGCCCACTGACTCCTGATGCCAGCAGAGCTCTCGGTTGCTCTCTTTGTGCTGGGTTTTATTTTTTAAAGGAAAAAACCAACAAAAGAGACACAACCTCCAATGAAGTGCTAGTGTCAGGCACCAGGAAAGGAAACATGTCCATCTCCTGTCACTGGAGTTGTGTGTTTTTCATGGAAAGCTACAGAAACCTTTGTCCCATCCCTTCAGTAACGCTACCCTCTGTACAACAGCTCCCTCGGGTTAAAATAAAAAATAAAAAAAAAAAAGAGAGAGAAAGATCTAGATCAGCAGTCAATACATTTCAAGTACATTTAACATGGTTCAAAAGTGGAAGACCTCATTCTTGTGGAGACATATCCCCTCCCCAGGTGCCAGCAGACAGGAGCCTGAGTGTGTGCGTGGGTGCAGTGCCCTGCCCGCGAAGCCTACCGGGAGCAGGGAAGCCACTTCCCTCCATTCATCTGGTTCTATCTTTCCTCCATCGTTATTGGGATTCCGACAAATAAAGGTCCAGGCAAAACACAAGCAGCTCCCGTGTACTCTGGAGGTGACGCTCGAGTCCGTTTCCCCTTTGGGAGCTATGGACTTGTGTTGACCAAGGGATGGAAACCGTTGGTTGAAGCTGGCATTGCACTTCCCAGCTTATCTGTCCTCCAGCTAGCGGGGCCTGGCAGCGGAAGGGATCACAGAGCCGCTCCTTTTCTGGCCGTTTCTGATGTTTCCTCAGCCTTTCTGAAGCGGATTTGGGCTGGGTTCCCGGACTGTTGATCTGAGAGTCAACACACATTTCATGGAAGCTGAAACCGAGATCCCTCGAGAACGAGTAGGGGAATGTACGGAGGTGTGTGTACGTGTGTGTGCGGTGCAGGAGCCTCTGCAGCTCTGCCATCCTTCTGCAGGAGATCAAGCTCAAACTATCAGGGTCTCTGTCAACTCATCCTTTAACCAAAGCACTGTAGGGAAAGTAAGGTGGCCAGCTGCTTCTACAGCATATCTGGGAAGGAAAAGAATAGCCCTATTCTGCACCTCCTGTTGCCGATATGGCTACTACGAGCGAGTAGATGCTAAAATTTGGCATATAAGGTCTCAGCACCATCATGAAATTCTGTTTACTTAACCAACACGGACTTTGGTTGCACAAGGACAAAAGCAGTAGCAATGCCTGTCCTCTGTGGCAGGGTTTTTCTCCATTGGGGAATTAGGCCCTTAAAGCTGGGCTTTTTTTTACTTTTTTTTTTTTTTTTGATGAAGCTTTTAGTGTGTTATGTGTAGTCCTCACACTTCATCAAAGAAACGTCTCAGTGAAGCCCAATTTCCCAAATGCATGTTTTCATGCACACACAAGTACATATGCATACATGCTACAGAGAGAAAATCATCTCTCCCAAGGTGATATTGGCTTGCTTCGTTTAAAACCAAAAGCCTGGGCACGCTCAGGACTAGCCTGCTTCATACTGATGCATCACCATGTACAGACAGGTGAGTCTAGGACCGAGCAGTCAAGATTTAGGGTAAATCCTGTAGATGATGGTAAACAGATGTGGGACACTTAGAGGATGCCAATGTTTGTAAGCCTGGCGAACATAAGTGTTGGGATGAACATCCCAGTAGGCCATCTTCAGCTGTCTTTCTACTCCATTGCACCATCATTGTGCCTGAAATGCACCTGGTGTCTTCTCACATATACACATACACACACGTGCACACACCGATGTCTCAAAAGAAATAATTCAAACAATACCGTGTCGGAAATCAATGACATGAATACAATCAGCATCTGTCCACTGATGTTGGTAGCCGGTCAGTATTTTGCCTACCAACATTACATTTAAGACTCTTCCTAGATCACAAGAAATTTAAGTTACATCCCATCTCCTTCATAGTAAAGTTAATTACTTATTAAAAAAAATAATAAAATAACATAATACTAATTAAAACAGATGCTTCAGAGTAGAAAGTGTTAATCAAACTGATCCAGCCCTATACCATGTCCCGGAGATTGTGGTATGGTGTTGTGGTTTTGTGGTTTGTTTTGTGGTTTTTTTTTTTTTGTAAAAATCACATTATATATGGTACAATACATTTTTTACAGAAAGCCTGGCATCTAGAAATAAGAGGTAGAACTACTCATAACTATATGTTTCCTGCTGCAGGAAAAATTCATTTTTCTTTACAGTAATTAAAAAAAGGTTAAAAAAATTGACAAAAAAAAGTCATAGGTTAGGCCCCCATAATTTAAACAAAATAATCTAGGAAAATAACACTCTTCAATGTACCTGACGGATTAAGTCCATTAAAGTGTTTCTTTAAAAAAAAAATTGCATAGGAAAGGGACATTTCAAAACACATGCTACAACGATGGCAATGGTTTGTCTGTGCTGGGAGTGAAGTACCTTTTCCTTTTCCTTCCTCTGTTAACTACAAGTACAGGCTTTAAGAGCAAGTTAGTATTAGCAGCACTTTCCAGCATCTTTGAGCAGTGTAAGCAAGACATCGAATTAGCCTGGAGGTCAGTTTTGTTCTGCCAGACAACAAACAGACAAACAAACAAACACTGATTCACAACTAAAGTAATGCCAGTTCCTCTGGCATCTCCCACAGGTACAATATGATATTCTTAAAACTTCCGCCCTCTGCTTGCAAATGAGAGAGGTGCGTGCATGTCGAAGCGACAGAGAAGGCAAAACAAGTCTTGGTCAGTGCAGGAAAACTGGGTGAGGAGGGATCAGAGGAGATCTGCATGGGCAAGGGTGGAGAGGCAGCATGGGGCATCTCATTTACCTATGCAGGTCGGGAGCAGAGAGCATTTTAATATTTGGCTAGTGACAAAATAAATTCCATAAAAGATTTAACAGACAGACAAATTACAAAGTAGTTTCTGTTCCCTTGCTCCTCCAGAAATAACCACTGTCTTCAGGCTCAAGTTCTATTCTAATTTGAGGCACAACTTTTACTGGAGTTCGTGGAGGGCTGTGAAGAAAAAGAAAGACAAGGTAAGTGTGGGGACAACCTCAAGGCTTCTCAGCCATTCTTAACGTGGTCTGCCATGCTCAGGACTTCCGCTAGCACAGCTTCCCAGTGACCAGATCCTGAAAAGAAAAAATAATCTACAACTTGCAAAAGAAAACCAGTAATTTACAAACAAAACAAGAGGGGCAACTTGTGTAAACTGCAGATCCTGGGACTTAGTGGGACACCCAACAGTGTCACATCCAGAAACGGAACAAATGCTCGACTCCCGGTATTGGTTCCTTGCATTAGCTCACACAATACAGCTTTCTGGAATGGCAACATACAGATACCAAGTAAATAACCTTGGCAGACAGTGGTAATATAAAGCTGGTCTTAAGATAAGACTCATATATCACTTGAGATAATTTTAATGAGTTGATCTGCACACTGTTCATGTCAGGAGGTAAAACCACCAACTTCACTGACTGAGGACCTCCAAGTATCCAGCACTTGTGCTTCCCACCAAGTTGTGGTAACACTCATACACTGCCTTTGAAATAATCTGGTTGCAGCCATTGAGATTAACTTCACACACCCCCTAACATTGGGAAGTGTAGATATTTCTTTGACATTTCAGAGGACTATTGCTGCCTTGGTCTAGATCCGACTCCTGGCACTGGGAAGTCCAAGGTGGCCCCAAGGGGCTGAGCTTTGAGAAATTGTTACTTAACTCTTCCTTGCTGCAATTTAAAGTTATTATTTACTCTATTTTCCACCACAGACATAGGAAAATGGATTACTTCCTCTTTGCAACATCCTCTTACATGGCTGAAGGAAAGCATAACAGCAATCTTCTCTCTTTTTTTTTTTTTAAAGGCTAAACAATCCCAATTAATTCAATTTTTCCCCCTGTAGAAGTGCTTTCTAGACTCTTCCCAGTTACTCTGCATCTTGCTTCTGGTTTAGACCCCAAACCAACCACGAGTACTGCAGCTGGGTTTCTGACCAAGGCCAGTGGAGCCCACAGGCTCTCCTCTCCCCATCCCAAGCACTCCAAGGTCATGTTGGTAGTCAACTTGGGATGCTGCAACCCTATATAGGGAATTTTCTCAAAGTGCTTTTCAAGATTTTCCTATAGGGGGACAGAAACTTTGCCTCGTTGCCTTTTGGTATATTGCAGAGCAGCTAAGATGCTTTTGAGGAATCATTATAAAATGCATTTTTTGGGTGCTTACCTTGGCATGGTGTATGACTGAAGGAAAGGAATTGTATCAGCACGACGTATGGCGTTCAAGGAATGTTGGTGATTTTTCTGCTGTTGGGAGGGAAGAAAGTCTTGTTTGTCATTGCCTGCGGCACTCATGGCTTCTCAAGCCCAGCTTCAGTTTCCCCAGTATACTCTCATCTGTTTGGCAATGCTTTTTTATTGCTGCCTGCCAGATGAGTTTCACAGCTTACAAATAAAAAAACTAAATTTCTCACTCTCTCCTGCAAGATAAAAACCCTTGAACTGCCAACATGACCAAAAGACTCATTTCCCAAGACTTTCACCACCTTTAGGTCTTGACACTTACCTTTTATCTACCCCTCTTTAGTTACCCTGTGCTCCTCACCGGCGCACCCAAACGCCTTGCGAGAAAATAGGTGGCTTGCTGCCTGTAATGGCTTCCCTTTTGTGGGGAAGAGTACTCTCTGTTAATAATAATCCTGTTCTTGCTACTGCTAAAAGGAAAGCTAATGTTAGTAGCATTATTAGGAATATGCTTTGAATTGCAGAACACAGTTATATTCAAGGAGAATACCACAGTGTTGCTGGATTCTAGCTACTTTTTCTAGTCCACAGGCTTGTTCTTTTAGAATTTTTTTCTTCACGTTGATTCTAATTAAATAATGTACAAATACGCAAACCAACTACTGCTCAGCTCATGGGTGATTTACCCTGTGTTGTCTCAAAGTGCATTCCAGCAAACAGGTTTGCAGCAGAATTAACTTTTTCTTAACTCTATCAGCCTCAAAGTTGTTGAAAACAGTACATCTGATCATTAAATCCTGTGTAACAACATTTAGGATGCAATTTATTTTCAGCACATCAGGGTGTTTTCACAGAAAAACGAGGAGGATTTGTTTGGTTGTCCACAGCTAATTTTGCTCCTTTCCTTTTCCTTACAAGCAAAATACTGAAAATAACTAGTCAGGGAAACTTCTCTTTCTCTTTGGCTTTGTTTTATAATGCCAATCTCCAAGTGTTCCTTTATCTAAAAACCACAGAGCAATGCTTAGGATTGCCTAAGGTATCTAAATGCCACTGAATGGCAAGGGACTTAGGTACCAGTTCTTAAATTCAAATGATAGTTTAACGATCTAAAGAGCTGTAGTTTTAGGTCCTACTTCTAGAAATCACAAGTCTTGCAGCAGTACTAATTTATTACTATCATTTGTATTTCTTCCCTCCCGTCTCATGACAAAACAGCATATTTATCTCCAGATGGCACCCATTGCTCATAGCATTTTAAACAGTCAGCGCAAAGGCAGAAAAACTAAGGTCAGTTGTTATTCCTGATTCCTCACTTAAAAGACTAGAATATGAAAATTGAAAATGACTGAAAATGAAGATCATAACAATCAATTACAGATATTAACATAAGAAACTAAAAAGAACCAGAACAGCACAAACGCAAATCACCTAAGAAGGCAAATATGTTAATAGTCAACCGATTACTGCCTTGTCAGTTTAATGGGCAACATGGATCAATGACACGCTTAATTATTCTTTTAAACACTGATTTTTGCAACTGCTTGGGACCTAAGGAAACAAACAGTAACAGGAAGCGATGCAGTTTAGACATGCTGCAAATCCAGAACACTAGGCTCAGAAGAAAAAAATAAATCAAACCATCAGCACAGTCAACACAAAACGGCAAAGGTCAGAAGAGAGAGGAGGAGAGAGTGAGTGGCCAAGAGACCTGTTAGTAGCGGGATAAAAGCACTTAAACTGGAGGCACCAGAAGGAACAACATCAATTTTGTAACGAACAAAGAAAAAAGCTCACAACACCAGAATCTGTCATTAATCAGAGGCCTGGAAATTAAAAAAGAGAAAAAAACCCAAAAGAACAAGAAAAGTACTTCTCGAGTAATAGGAAAGCTGTTGTTTGGTTTTTTTTAAATCACTCTGAAGATATATGTATTTTTGTACTGCAAGTCAGAGTCAAGCAGACATGCAAGAGGTTAATTCTACTCACTGTCGGCAGGTTTGCTATCACTTAGGAAAGGTTCCTGCTCCATGATGTCCATTGGTATTTTAATACTTGGGACTTTTTCTGAGTAGGGGCAGTCAGACTGTGAAAGAAACGTGTAAAAGGTCTTAGAATATTTTCACTGCTCTCTCTCGTATCATCTCCCACAAATTAAAATTATCCTTCATATAGTTTCTGTAGGAACGAGGAGAAGAAAAGAAGAAAAAATAAAAAAGCATCGTCCAGCTTAGTTGCCTGCTTGTTTCCACCAGTTCCCCACTGCAGCCAACGTCCCTCTTCCTTCATACTATGGAAGTAAAACAGATGGAAAGAATAATCTTATGTAGTTGATATCTTCCCCTTCCCCCACCTCACCAGCTTCTTTGTCACTAGCTTATAAGAAAACATCCAATTCAGCTTGGAGTTGGCTGCAGTGTAAAACAGGTGGAAAACGCATTTGTAGGCAGAAATTGCAGGGCACTGGCTTCCGTGAAAGCTCATCATCACATTTTGTCCTGCTGTGATTTCTGTAAAACCACTTTTTTCTTTCAAATTGCTCTATGAGGACAAGGGCCAGACATGATATAGCACAGGTTCCCTAAGCTGGACTGACTCAACTCCCCTTTTTATTTAAGTCGAGTCAAACCCAGTCTCAGTTACATCTCTATTTATAGTAAAAGAGTTCATCAAATCCAGTGCCCTTGTAAGAATTCAGTACTTCCAGCCAGACAGGAGAAACAGCAAACTGGTCAAGTAGAGGCCCAAGTGCAGAGAAAAGCTGTACACGGGGCCCCCTGGAGTTTGGGTACCAGCATGATTTATACCCTACTGGCTTCAGTAATCCACCTGCTTACGCTTAGTAAAAGGTACTTGGAATGATTTTGCTTTTTTAAAATAAAAGTAACTTCTCATAATCAAGGAAGGGCTGATATTGCATAATTTGGCAAAGGAAGTAAGGTGATATTTGCCAGAAACATTAACTCATCTTTCTTCCTGGAGAGAACTAGACACCACACTGAGGATAATGCTGGGGTGGAGGGAGTGAGACCTTCAACTCAGGGCAGGAAAACATTACAGAGGTCAGAGAACGGCTCTCGCTGCATTATTATTACTATAATTTTTCAATTATTTTTTACCATAAGTGACATCCAGTGCAGTATTTCATACTCCAATAGCAAAATGTTTCCTCAGGAGTAATTTTACAAGGCTGAGGGATAAGCATAGCTCAAATAAAGATAATTCTGCAGAAAAGCACTGAGACAATGAAGTCATCCCAAAATCCCCATCCGCTTGGGGTCATGCTGTAAGCAGAGCATAAGAGCTGGGTAACCTCTCCAACATATCACCATTTCAGTACTAATAAATATATTTAAGAGGTCTGCGGAACGGCAATGCTGACGTTCAAGGTCTACATTAAACCTCACCATTTAAAATGAACAGAGAGACAGAAAGTACCTGCAGCTGGCAAAAATGCCCCAAAGGGGAAAAGAGACCATTACACAGCACTTCTGACTCTGAAACTAAATAGACGAGCCCAATATTTTTATAAAAAAAAATTTCTGGCCTTTCTCAGATCATACATTTTTTGACATAAAATCAGAGAGAAAACTAAGGCACTTGAGTTTGTTAGGCAAATGCAGCAATTAGTTGCACTAATTCATACTTTGTAAAGACAAGCTGGAAGAAAAAATGGTGATATTACCAAAAATGTTTCTTTGCAGCTTCTTTTTGCTGGCCCTGATTGCTAGCAAACCCCCAGTGAGGACTTTAGGTGAGTCCTAACTAGCGCTGAGAGTGGGCTCCACTAATGCCATGTTTTGCCATACTCATTCATCTAACACCACCTGCACTAGCAACGCCCAGCAATTCTCTTTGCTGAACTCTGATCAGTGTATTGGCCGCCAAATCCCACAGGACTAACTCTGTGGGGATATATTTCTGGAAGGGAAAGGGTGAAAATAATCAAACCAATAATGCCAAGTGCTTTTCATTCAGGAAGCTGGTAAAAGCAAGTGCTGAAAAAAAAAACCCAAGAAGAGTTAAGAACCAACATTTTGCATAAATTCTCTTAGCCATTGGATCAATTACTGTACCTGAAATTCATGAAAAGCCTGAGAATAGAGGACGTGGCTTAAAACACACTGGAGATACAGGAGCCATGGCTCAGGATACAACGCTGCTGGATTCAAATCAGTCAAGAGGAGGGGATGGAGTCAAACCTTTGCTGACTATTCGCTATGTACAGTAGGGCATTTTGGTTTGCACAAAGTTATCTGCTGAAGGAAACCCTCACCCTCAGCCTCCCAGGAACTGGAGGAATGATGGGAAAGGGGAGCTTGCTGTCTGACACAAGAGCCAGTCTCCCCAGCTGGGGTTCAGCTTCATTTAACAAAGCATGGATCCAGGCTACCTCCTACAACGCTGCACCCTCACTTAAGAAATTCCTATTTTGTCTCTTGCAGTGTACATGCTCTACTTTAGACAGCATATATTCTATATAGAAAGGCCTTTACGTACTTTCTCATCAGAATAGCCTGACTTTGTTGCCTCTAACACAGATCTGCAGAAGTGTTGTATAGCTCTCACATAAAGGACTCATGTTCTAGTTTGTTCTCCACCAGGACTGAGATTGCCTTTTCTGTCCTCCCACCCTTGAGCAAGATCAGGCATTGGGATGGTCTGGGGGAACTCCTGGAGCTGCCATTTTCCTCTTGAAAACACCAGATGTATTATCTAATGCACAAGGAGGGCCGATTTGGTAGATCTACTCTGTGCAGAAAGGATGCAGACAACACCTAGCAGAAACCCTCCAAACACACAGCAAGGCACAACCACCCCACAGCACCCACTGGTTTGGTGGCAGTGGTGCCACCTTTGGGCTTTGCTGCAAGAAGCTCTCCTGGCAGACACACTGACCCAGCAGCTCCTTCTCGGGGAGGTCACTGTTACCCATTTCATGTCAACTAAGGAGGCCAGAGAGCAAGCGGACCAACTCTGGCAGACCACACCAGGCTGCAGTCCAAAACTCGGGGGCTGCAGGGCAGTGACCTGGGCAGGAGTGCTCAGGAAAGGGCCACTTGACTTTTCCTGCTGTCAGCCTCCTCACAGAGTGCAATCCCTTCTCATTTGTTTCTCCTGCTGTGTTAAAATCGGATTTTTTTCCCACTTCAGGTGATCTTACCTCTACCTGCGACACAGGAAAACCCCTTCTTCATGAATCCTGGACAGTTACATGAGCAGAACAAGTGACGCTGTGCTTAGTACTCTTCATGTAGCCTAAAATTATTAAAGCCTAGCTCCCTTTTCACATTTTAAAAGGTAATGCTGACCAAGGCAGCCAGCTCTCCAAAGGCAGTTCACACTTACTATACAAAGTGCTATATAACCAGTGTGTTTAGCAGTTCAATATAAATTTACAGGACTTAAGTTCATGCTAGACCTGAGTAGGAGAATGTTTAAAGGCACGACGACTACATTTCTCATATGTACAGTAAAAAATAGAACAGTCTAAGGCACGTGGATCTAGTCTAGTCAGGTCACCGCACTTAGTAATGACATAAGCAGCTACATTTCATTATTTTACAGCATGCTGCAAACTGAGATAGGACCAAAGAGCATACTGCAGAAGGCCATGTATGCTTTGAAAATATTTAGGTCATAAGTATTATCAACAGAAAGCAGTCTTTCCTATAATATGGCAAGTCACATCTTTTTGTGCTTTTAAAAAGGCTAAGTAAAAAAATATCAAAAAAGAAAACAAGAATATATTCAGAAGTAACAGAGCTGCTGGCGAAAACCATTCTCCACCTAAAATGTAAAAGACAGTGACGGGGGAGAAAGGTGACAGAGGGAAAGATGAACAAGGCAAGGTGATGAAAGGCATTCTAGCAAAGGGACATCTCAGCAGGTATCTAGTGCTCTTGTGGAAAGTGTGATTTCATTCTTGGCAATGCAAGTACCACCTACCATGGGCTGGTGGCATCTGGAAAAGGGAAGCCAATGTAGAAAAGAAGTTTTGTTTGGGGCCCATTTGCTGCAGCAGCAAAAGACTGAGCCGGTTGGTTTCAAAAGAGGCTGGGAAATCCCCAGCCCCAGAGCTGGGGAGGGGCATGGGCCATCCCCCAGGATTAGGTAGCCAGAAATGAGTAATTTGAAAAGAGCAGAAAGCTCCTTACATCATCATTGTCACTGTCCATACTGCCCTTCTTCTTTTTCTTCTTCTTCTCATCCTCTTTCTTTTTCTTGTCCTTTTCTGGAATGACGTCATCAAGAAAGCTTAAGTCATGCTGGGAGAAGAGGTAGTCCATGGCTTTTCTGACTGCCACAAGTGCCAGGATCTGAAAAGGCAGAGAGGGACTTCTCAGTCACAGCTGACCTTTAATTGGGAACACTCTGTGCATTCCTCTTCATGCTGCTTCTTAATCCCACGGACTTTAATTCTGGTTGTAAATGAACATAGAACAAGGTGAACAGCCTGGGGTATCTACATCAATTTGTAAGTCTGAACCATGACTGCTTCATGTCAGAATAAACAGGAGCAACATACAGAAAAAAGTATGTAATCACTTAATACTCCTGTAGAGACAAAGGTCGTCTTTAACATCCAACTGACAGACATCATACAAAATAATAAGCAGACAGAATATGAGTATTTTCATTTGGTTTTGGATTCAGCCTACATATGCAGGCTCACAGGAGCAGCCTGAGTAACTGTCTTTACTTTCATTCCCACCACTTCCCTAGATGTGAAGAATTAGACAAAGGCCGAACTGGCACCTCAGAGTTTGCAGAATAAAGTTTACTAGGGTTGTGGCTGCATGGAACTGGAGGAAAAGTTTCTTCTGTGCAAGACTGCAAATCAAAGGCACTGGGGAAAAAAAAAAAAGGGACATGTCTGAAATAGCTGTTTACATCAATGCTGGGTTTAATACCACGAGTACACCAACAGACCCAAAGTTCATCTTGGCTACCAAAATATATAACCCATTCCCAACAACTTAAGACTTTAAGATGAAGAGTTTGTTCTGAGCAATGATGATCAATGGCACAAACAATTCCGAGGAAAGGATCTCAAGCTTTGACTTGCGTAATTTAAGACACAATTACAGAAGTGAGAAATTACTCAGAGCTGGCAAGATGCCATGTAGACAGCCATTATTATGCCATTATGAATGAATTCTCTATTAAAAGTGCTTTACCTTCAAATAAACAGAGGTTTGGCTATTGGCTGAATCTTCACAAATTGGAAGTTTATAGTCTGTTTGTTCAGAAGTGCAAATAATTGAAGTTTTGTCATCAGATCCAGCTACATCTAAGCTGTGACCGTCCCTTCACTGAGTTTGCATCATTATAACAAACTTCAGCAGACTTAGGGTTCACTCAGATTCTCTCTATTATCAGCAAAGAGTGTCCAGATCTTAGATTTAGCTTTCAACAGCAGTACAACACAGCCATGAAAATGCAATGGAATGGCATGTCAGTGGGAACTGCTTATTTTTTATGTCTTTACATATGAGCATGTGTTCCAGCAAGAACATCTGGAGGATTTTTTTAGTTGCATAACCTTTTCTCTTCTCATTTCACCAGCATCAGAGAAGAAATGCCTGTCCTAGTTCTGTTTTCTGCTTTCTCTCCATCTCTCCCTTAAATAAGCTCTGTAGTTCGTAACTGCACCCACAACTGATATTTTACTGGTCCATAAACCTGAAACCAGGTGACATTGGGCCCAGATTTCTTAAATGAGTTTCATAAAGCTTTGACTTTGCAGCAGTCTGACCCATCTTCAAGCCAGAGACCGGACTCGGCAGAATCTCTGGGCATGCAGCTATGGTCCTATTGGATCCACACTCGATCCATTTGGCCCTATGGCCACCTTCCTCCCCACTGCTCCAGCTTAGCTACAGGTCAGGCATGAAGGTGGAAAAGGATCTACTCTGTGCTCCCTCATTTCAGATCCATGGTCACAGGTTTCAATGCCCAAGGCAAAGTGTCCATACAAACTCCCCTTAACACTTGGGGTTTTTTTATTTGGTGCCCAATTGTGTCTATAGCTCTAGTAATAATCTAAATGCACAGAAAGCTGTTTCGCTGTTCCCCTTCCTTGACGTAGAAATACTGTATCAGGCTGACTGCACAGTGTATATTTAAGAAACAGTTCTTCTGTGTGATGAGTATTTTACTCCTGAACATCCAAAATAAGTTTTAACATGATTCTGACATGCATTGTTAGAAAGAGAACATGCATCCTACAAACTTACATATCATCCTTCGATGTGAAACACGTGAATCAACATTACTGTCTTTTTACTCAAGTTCAAGGAAAAAGACATTCTCTTTTTTTTTGCTCTTGATTTTAGCTAATCCTTTCTCTCCCTTTGGCACGCCTCTTAGCAGTGCGCCTCATTCTTGGTTTTGTCAATTTGTGCTATTTAAAAGCAAGGGAGACATTTTCTATATGGTAATAGTGTGGACTAAGAAAGGAAAACAATGCACCTCTCATCCATTCATGCAGCTCAGGGAGAAAACACAGCAAATCTAACCTTGGCAGGTTAGATTTGACCAGGAACTGTCAAAACTAACTACACCTTTCCGGAAAAAAATTAACTTTCCAGGCTTGTTTTCCTCCAGAGGATTTACGTAAAGGCAGCCACGGCAACGCTGACCCCGTGCAGTCTTACATCAGTGCCACGAATGAAGGCAGAGGCCCAAGCTAGGGATTTGACAGGAAGAGGTTGGATTTGCCTGTTTATGGGGGGGAATGACCATGCGTGGAAGGCACAGGCTGCAAAAGGGACGGATGTGAAGGAGACCGTCACCTACCATGACAGGGAATATGATGGCAGCCACGGTTGACTTGAGGATCCAGAGGAGGGCCAGGCACACCACCTGCAGGAAGGTGAACAGATGGACCCTGCGCAGTGGGACGTGACGCAGGTAGATAAAGTCCGGCTGGTGTTTTAGAGGCATCAAGAGAAGCTTCAGACGATCCATGAACTGGAAAGGAAAAGAAAAAGACATTTAAATGAAACCCAGGATACCAAAAGGGAGATACAAAAGCATTATTACACTATGAAGTGTGACCTTGAATCGGCTTGCTTTCCTTCCATAAAAGGAACCCAGCAGAAAAGCCAGCATAACTCCTCTCTCCTGACTGACTTGTGTTTAACGCAGGGTGGGCTAAACATGTTATCTCAGTTGTCTCAAGTGAAGGTCCTAGGTCTACACTATATTTGGCAATTAAACAGAGACACAGGAGTGAAGCATCTCTCAAAGCAAGCCCTGAGGTGCCTTTATTTTAAGAAGCAGGACTCCATGTGCTCTGGTGATCAGTGAGTAAAGCAAGGAACGAAGGTGTTGGCGGAAAATGCTCCACTGTCTTCAAAAGAATGGGCCTGATCTGCTGTGGCTGTGGACACAGGGCATTTTCTCTTGAAGGGAGCACTTCATTACCCACAAAACAGAGAAAACAAGATGAATGCCCAAACTATAGTCAGCATCATATTCTGGGTCACTTCTGCCACCCTCCCCTGCACTGCTCCTGCCAAGGAAAGACATTCAGCATTTAAAAACAATGCTTTTCTTTCCAAATAAATTGGGAGCAGAGGTCAACAGAGGTGAGGGCAGACATCATGTTACCAAAGAACAGAAAGGCACCTAACTGAGGAGTGAGGAACATGGGCAGCTTTTCCGGCAGCGTCCCTTGCCCTGTGCTGGACCGGATGGGCTTGGAGTTAAACCAAAATCGGGATTTCTCATCAACTGAAAAACATCCTTGATCAGGGGAAAACAAGCTGCCCAGTCCCCTGAGCACCTGGGCTGGGAAGCAGGGGAAATCCCCTCCAGGAGAACCAACCCAGGGTGAACATTACAATCCCCTCGTTGTTCCCTACCCGAACGTGGGCTTGCTGCCCACTTCTGAGACCAGATTGATCTCACACCAGTGAATGGAAGCTGGGGCCATTTTAAAGAATACCCAAGGAAATTCTCATGGTGCTCAGAGAACAGGCAGTCTTTTCCCGTTAGAGCACAGCCAAAAGCTAAAAAGAAAGGCCACAATTAATAGGGTGCCAGAAAGCAACAAAACCACTTCCAGCTTCCTAGGGCCAATGACAGACACTGCGCTGTGCAAAAGTCTCCTTACGTAATATTTCCTCAACAACAAAGAAAAGAGGCTTGGCTTCCCCTCTCCGGCAAACAGCAATGTTCCCGCTCGTTAACACTGCAGGATAACCCTGCCACCATAAATCAGCTTCCCTTCCATCTGCACAGATGCCCCAAACCATCCTGGGAGCGAGCCTGGGGCCTCTGCAAGAATACCCTGCCCTCAGCATTGCTGAGCTGGGGTGGGGGGAAAGATGGACCCCGGGTCTTCACAAAGCACCCCCCATCAATTATGGGGCCCAGGCTTGGCTACTCTCCCACCAAGCAGTTCGCTCCCCTTCGGTCTCAATCTCAAGACAGCCAGGCTGTGACAATGTTTGTAAATGGTTGCTACTTTCCCGGGGTTTCTTGGAAGGACAAGGAGGTGGTGAAGGAGAAGGGACAGGCCGGAAAGTTGTGAAAGAAACACTGCACTAGTTAATGATTGCCATCTTCTGGAGAAGGAGACGGAGGGACTCACCTGCACGCCGTTGAGGGAAGCGACACCCATGTAGAGGAAGACGCCGTAGAGCACAGGCATGGGAATGAACTGCGGGGGGAAGAGCAGGAGAAACTGAATCAACAACCTCCCCACATACAACACACCATTAACACATGGGGGGACATCATTCCTAGCCTGTTGTCAACTCAGGTTGCACCTATGGGTAGATAATGCAGAGTAATAAAGCCAGCAATCCTTATCCTTACTGGTAAACATGTTCCAGTAAGAGTCAAACTGCTTTTCACCTCTTGGTTTCTGGTGAGACTAGAAGGAGAAGATAGAGAAGAAGAAAAGGCTGCATGATCCTGTGGTATCCATGTGTGGAAATCCAGCCGGAAAGGTTCTTCTCTTGAGTCCCACCCTCAGCCATGACAGTCATGCCAAATAAATCTCTGATTGCCCCATCTTTCACACACATTAATCTGTAACTATTCAAAAATACAGGACCATGAGTTACTTTCTCCACTGCCAGAAACTGTCCTTTCAAACATCAATTTCTGCTCCCTCAAGTGCTAAGTGCTGCCCATTCCTCCATCAGTGGTCTTGCCGTCGGGGACATCTTCCTTCAGAAGGGAGGAAGGCACATGGTAACAACACACACACTTCCCAGAACAAGTATCTGTCCCTCCAGCCTGAAGCACAAAGCTTTCCTCAATGGCAAAAGCCACCACGCAGCTGCCAAGAGGGGGAAGCGCTCCTCAGCCCCACAACAAAACCATGCGCAGCCAGCATGGCCTGCCATAAATGGGAATGCTTGGGCACAAACCAAAGGCAGGAGCTGTATAATAGCCTTTGTATGATTTTACCTGAACCCAAAAAGGATGGAAAGGACTCTGCCAAAGGAAAGCCATTGTGCAGTGACAGACGGCTGCCACTGAACGGCAGCCACAGCACAGTCATGGCTCTAATGCAGCCAGCACTGCTGCTGGAGGAACATTTGTCTTTCAACCTGTGCATGAAACTCATTAAAAAGGCAAATAACGTGGCAGTTATTCACTGTTTTATTGTATTCCCTGCCACATTATTCGTTGTTTACTGGGTCAGAAACATAGTGTCATGCACATATCCCTGGATGCCTCAATCCTGAGTGCATGCATTTCACTTGGGGCACATGAGCACCAAAGTCACCAGGTCATGTGTCATCTGAGACCAAAGCTTCCCAGCCCACATTTTTCCCTTTCCTCCCCTGAGTCTCATTCCCTATCACCTCCTGTGAGCTTCTTGATTGCTAATTCATCCTTCTGTTGGATTTATTTGCTTCCTTGAGTGAGCTGTGTTGATATTTCACATTAAAAGCCAAATGTTTTTTCCGCAGTCCGGGTTCAATGGTCTGCTGTCACCGTGCACCATTGCGGGGAGGGACAGAGAGCCGGTGTGTGGTTCATATAGCTGTGGGTGTCCAAGGGATTCAAAGCCCTCTCTGGATCTGAGGGATTAGACCAGACAAGATAATATTGCCTCCAGCAAGTTGGGTAGGAGGCTTCCAGAGTTTAGCTTTCTAGTTCACTTACATTACTCTTTTCCTCTCCTATTTCTTTCTGTTTTTCAAAAAAAAGAAAAAAATCCAAATATTATTTCACCATTCCACAATAATTAATCCTGGAAATCATCCCTAGGTGAAACTTCAGTACATTATCCCGCAGAGTAGCAAGCAACACTTTCACTTTGGAAGACTTTCTTTTGGCAAAGTATTCACTAACTATGGGGTTGCTGGCTTAGGCACTCCGAGCAAACCTGCTGCTAGCCAACAGAATTAAAGATGTTTTCATAGGAAAGTGTCTGTCATTCTCCTAGCAGCGCCGAGGATGTTTCTGTGGAGATATGCCATAACAGCAGAAACATCAGTGATGTTCAAAACCAGCACAAACCCCGCAAAACCCACAAAAACAACGATGAGATTATTCTGTGGATTGCCTGTTTTATTGAATTTGGGATCGTTAGTGTTCAATTTGCCGCTGGCATGAGAAGACTTAAATGTTCTGCAAGGCATTTAGCAAAGCAGTTGTCTTGAGCAGGAGACCCTGCCACTGGAGTTTGTTAAAGGTCCTGAAACACTGCCAGGTACTTCTCACTGGCACGTGGGCGAGGAGCGTGCCGATTTATCCTCAGGCGTCCTCCCATGAGGATCTTCCCCATATGTGTTCTTAGGGGAAACACGGACAAATAATTAATGAATGAAGCAATAACAGGGGAAATAATAGACCCCAGTGGAATAGAGGAAGAGATCTTGCAGGGAAAGGTCACATGAGCTACCAAACAGAATTATTACAATCAGGCATTAAATTAAGGGCACGGAAAGGCCTGTTTGTGCAGAGGAGGAAACTGTTACCAAGACACAAAAATTTACTAGTTGTAAAAACAACCTTAGAAAACACGGATAGGAACACACTGACTTTGTAAAGCCAATTTCTCCAATTTAAACACAGGCAGCATCATTGCTCTCTGCCTGCCTCCTCCCCTTCAGGCTCACATCTAACTGTGCCTCACAGTCCCCATGGCTTCCAACCTCCTCATGACCAAAAACTCATTTGCATCCTCCACAAATGCTTCTCCAGACACCCGTCTGCTTCATCGCAGACTCATGATGCATGGTGCCACTGTTTCAGTACATATGTTACTGTTTTGATGTCTTCTGCTCATACCATCAGTCTACAGATCCATGGAGATGGACTTCTACAGCTGACATCTCCAGTTGTACAGTATGCCCACACTTGGCGCCACTTAAATGATCATCCCCAGAGCAGACAGTATCCTCCACAAGACATGGATAAGCAGGTTTTCCAGTTTCGTTCTACAATCTGATGATCCACAAAGGATGCATTTCTCTGTGGCCACGTGCCAACAAATTTTCAGGTCTTGGAAAACAGCTATCTACCTAGATTAAATGATATATCAGCAGCACATCTGTCCAGAACCTTGGCTAAACTCACAAGAAAAAAAATTCAGATTAAGAAATCACATTTAATTGCACTGCTTCCTCCAGAAACGCATTTTCCATACTGCTGAGCTGTGCATTGCTTCTGAGCAATAAGGGATGTGCTATTTTAGGAAGATTGAGCCTAAAGGAGTGAAAATTTGATTGTTGTGCTGGCTTTTTTTTTTAAAGCAAGGCAAGCTGCCGGAGCCTTGCACTGCTGAGTTGTGTGCCTTGGCAGCTGCACCAGGGTACAGCTCCGCTACAGCAGTGGCAATGGTCCCAAGACTTTTGACCAAAATTACCCATGGATTAAAACCATCAGCTGTAGGCTCTGCTGACTGCCACCAGTTCTGCGTTTTCTCTCTCATCAAAAACCCCTCCTCTCAGTGGGCCATGCACACAGCCTTTGAGCAAGCATCAAATGAAGATTTTCTTCAGGTATATGTGCTAAGATGTGCGCACACTCAAATAAATACAAAAGTACTTTTAAAACTACATATCCATCTGTTAACCCGTGTCTTCCACACAGCAACTCCACCACATTGCCAACCGCCCTTCCATCATGCCACCAGTAGGCTCTAGAGCTTTATCCACAATATATTTTCCATAAAACACAGGTATCGCGTAAGAGTGCAAAATAAAAGGAAACTTAATTTTATGCAAACATGGAAGAAAAATCTTCAAATGAAAAAAATCACAGCCCCCAAGACCACCAGCCCTGAAGTTTATCACTATTACTATCTAGCACACTACAATGACGTTATTTTTTCCTTCCAAAAGGTTTGTACTTAAGCTTCCAGCATATTGAAAAACTGCATCAGTAATTCTCACTAATCTCCTTTCCACACTTCCATGATGAGCCTTTTTAGGAGCATAAAAATAGCCTGACAGTTGCTGTGGCCCTACTTTGACTGTGTGAGCAGAAGCAAGCAGAAAAAATGATGTCCTTACCTTTAGGATAGGAGCCATAAAGACAGACACACCGGTCAGAATGAAAACGATGACTCCAGTGACTCTCTGCTCCCTGAAACAAAATCACTGGGTGAGCAGGATGGCTTCAGCTTTCACTCTGTTTTTTCTCCCCCTCTCAGAGTACTCAAAACAAACATGAAGCCTGACAACTCATTTTTGCAGCCACATTTTCCAAGCAGACTGGTGATTACAAGCCAATGGCATCAGGCAGGTATCTTGATCCTGTCCAAGCCTCATACACCTCTTTTTTCAAACACCACATGAGTTTTTGTACTGCCTTAGCTCTGCTGTTTGTGGATCAACAGAGTACTGCTACTGAGTAAGGAGTGTGTTTACCTGTTAAACATTAGAAACCGTTAACTAGCAATCCAAATCCTCTGCACGGCAGTGTTTAGAGCATGCACATAGGTAATAAATCATTAGCTCTCCATTCTTAGATTAGCAGCATATTCTGAGTCCTGGCCACAGCACTCCGGCAGTTAGATAATGGTTCAGGCTTTCATGGGGTGCTGAACACATGCCTTCATCAGCCCCCACAGCTGCTCTCTACATCCAAAAATACTTTTGCCAGTAATGTTTCAGAGTACTGAAAGTTAGGCCATTAAATTTCTATTTAGTTGCCTAAACAAGTGGCCTGATTTCCAGAAGTGCTCCTATTGAAAGCACTTCAAACCACTTAATTAAGGCAACCAAATACAGAAAAAATTGCTTGATTAAGTAGGGGTGATTACTCTAGGCATGACAGGTTTACATTTTTTACCATTATGTTTGCTAATGAATGCCTGTCTAATTTCTGTGGACAAAGAAATCTGCAGTAAATTTATCTCCTTTCTCAAAACATGGAAAACTGTGTCTGATCTGGCCAAACAAACTTTTGAGGAGTTACACGGGGATTCGTCCAAGGAATTGCCAGAGACCTGCACTGCTAAATCTCACAGCCAGGTTTGGAAATATGAAGAAAGCAGCATGAAATTCTTCATGACAACTTTGCAGCGTCCCATGGGCACCAGAGCTTGCCCTGTAAAGCTTTGTGTATTTTGGGGTTACTTCAACGTGCATGCCCAAAGCAGACCAAGAAATGGTCTAAGTTCTGGTGCAAAGTTTATTTCCTTTCCTCCCTTTGATCCCACATATTTGCACAGGATCTCCCCTGTCTACAGGCACGCACATAGTACAACAATTTTCTTCCTTTTCAAGAAAGAGTATTTGCAAAAGGGCTACACCAGCTAAGCTTCTAACTGGATATATCCTCTGTGGACAAAAAAAAAGCTGTAAGGAAGTACAAACTGATCTGAAGATTTACAGCAAATATAAGACTATTTCCCCTGAACCTCTGTATGTGTCCTGCTTGAAGCAAGACCATTTATAGTACAAACTGATCTTTGAAGACAAACAAGGCAATTAAAGTCTTTCTGGTTTGACATACCTCACTCCCAAAAACTTAGGCTGTTCTCCAGGGGCTGAAGTTTCCGTCTCCATCTTCAAGCTGTCAATATGAGCAATGGAGATCACAGTAGCAGCAACATACCAGGGCAGACCCATAAAGGAGCATATGATCATCAGAATGGCCACCCAGAACAAATCCAGATGATATCCAGCACCTTTCTGTGAAGGAAGACAGACAACCTTCAGCTTAATTATTTTAAATACCTATGGAAGGGCCAGGGCACTGGCCTGGGGCAGAGGCACACCAAACAAGCAGCATTTCCTTCTACAGCACCTTTTTGGCCAAAAGAAATGTGTCCTACTGTGCTATTTCTTAGGACACATGGCTCCTTAAAGGATGAATTACCTGCTTCCGCACAGAAAACAGGTTAAGTGTTACAAGCTCCGAAAACAACAGCATACAGTAAGCACAGGAAAGCAGCAGACTTTCAAGCAGTCTGGCAAAAGACCAAGCACCTTGTGTACCTATATAGCGGTTAGAGGTTGAGTTGGTACAAGCCAAGTCCTGCGGCCAGGCACATAGCTCTTTACAGAGGTATTTGACACAGCAGACCATGAGTTAAAGGCAATCATAGAGCACAACCTTCACCAAAAAAATCTGGTGAGATACACATTGTATCTTGTAAACAGTATAAGCACGCTCTCAATATATATCTCTCTGTATCTTTTAAATATATATACACACACACACTTATATATCTTGGTATTAATGGGTTTATAGTGTTCTGAAGGAGCTGCATTGTCTCTTAAAAAACAAAAATGAACCGTATTCTAAAGCACTATTTTTATAATGGTATGTTCCCATTTTTTTAATGAGTAACACATCAAAAAGAAATCCAATGCCCAGTACCACCCCAACCCCTGGCTGCCTGCAAAAAACACAACAGCCCATTTTCACAGCACGAGACAGTTATGGCAGCAAGAGAGTTTGGAGAGGGTGAGTGGATGGAAGATAGTCTACAAAGCAAGAGAGTGGCTTGCGGCGGTGTGAGCCGTGTGTCTGACCACTCTGCTACGAAGGCACAGGACACCTTTTGATGTGGTGGGAGGCCAAGATCAGTACCTGTGTGTGCAAAGTCATCTCATGCCTGTGTAAGTGACAGCTTGGATGTGCACAGAGCTTTAAACACCCAAACCACCCTATAAAAACAGCCCAAAGCCTGATTTTAGTTTTAAGCAGTTGTAAAATAACTCTCAGTGTAATGACTTAATGAAGTCTACCTGAAAGCAATCTTACAGAAATATGGTGCCTGCCAAAAGGTAACATTTGCCATTTGCTGTCTCAGAGTGAGCTCTGAACTCCTATATTTAGGATAGGAAGCAACAGTGGGATCGCACATTCAGGACTTCACAACTGGCCTGAGCCCTGCTGATTGTGCCTGGTGCTGGAGACATCTTCCTCAACGCCCAACCCTAGGCTCTCTTGGCGAAAGCAACAAGAACAGCTGATGGGCTCATACCCTATTGAAAGGAAAAAGCTGCTCTCATTCTTTACTCCTTTTGAAAGATCTCTATCTTCTATTTTTTAAATCCTGTAATGAACTAAAACAGGAAATCCATCAGTCACCAAGTGCCAAGAGAAGTGAAGAAATGGAAGAGCCACCAAAGAAAGGGATCTTCAGAAAAACACTAGACAGGTCTCTAAGGTTTGCTATTTTAAAGAAGGTTAACCATTTTTAAATCCTATTCAATTTGATTTTATTGGAAAGAACAAATGATCTGGACCCAGGAGGGAAAGCTCATCTAGAATAGTCCTCATTGTTTTCCTCATACATGCACTGCTTACCTTGGCTGGCCAGCAGCACTGGGATGGGCACTCAGTGACATCCTGCCAATACTTTAGCAAGGCATAGCAGAAAAAAAAAAAGTTCTTCTTCTGGCCTACAGCAGATTTTGGGTACAGAGGTGTTTTTTGGTGCAGAGTAGCAGGATCGGACTCGAGAACCCCCCATTTAACAAAAGCATGCGCTCACAACCATAACAAAGGAAGCAGGTAATAATTTTTTTATATTAAACAGTACTTTGCTGGAGTGTTTGTTACTGAAAAAGTACACCCAATGCTGTTAGCATAACCATGTTCAGTGCCTATAAGCTGAAGAGATGAGGGGCCTCTTCTTCATGAGAGAACAGTGAATATATTCTCAAAATGATTAAGAAGATGATGTATCTGCTTAGTTAGGTGCAGGAGACAGACCTAAAACTGAGACCATATCAAAGATTAGCCTCATCTCAAGGAAGACGTAGGCACAGTACTGAATATATCTGCCAAGATCCAGATGTCAAAAAGCGATGTTCCGGGGTTGTTTTTTTTTATACCAGCCCTGTAAGACCACCAGCCAGTACTCATCACTGCGCACACAAACTTTTCCCATTCCCTGTTACTCTGACTTTCTCCTCCAAGTCAGGCTCAGGACAGTCTTAAATCACACATCAATTGTCTAATGTCCACAGTGACCATATGAACTGAAATATCCTCCTCTTTTTCAAGTAAAGCTCCATTCACATTTCCAACAGCTCTCAATATAACTGATGAAGTAGGTATCTAAAGAATAACCAAGCATTACCCATGTTTTGAGGGAGTCTTTACTCTCATGGGTTAGACCACTTGAAATGTGTCCCATTAGCAGGAAGGGAGAGTCTTCTTTTACAGGAATTTAATATTTTTCAATAGAGCTGACCATGCAGGGAAAGGAAAAACCCTACAGGCATGAAAAACTGCATAGCGCCAGTCTGGAAAGTTTATTTTAAAAACATTACTACATCTTAGGCTGTTATATGTCAGCGGATATAAAGGTCTTCTTTAAATAACATCCAACCGTGGCTATGCCCTTGGTATGCCCCAAATCTCTTCAGCTTATTTCTTGTATTTTACAGCACTGTACAGCAACACATCTGTCATACTTGGGTTGTCTCTGGCCATACCAACCACAGGCGGGGTCCTGCCATTGCCCCTGGCATTCCAACACCTTCTTTGAGTGGCCAACAGTCACATCGACATGCCATGCCTGCTCAGGGATGGCCGCAACACAAAGAGACCTTGTTCCGTCGATGGCTGGGAACATCTGCTGGTGATCGTCTTACATTATAAACACAGTAACAGGGGCTTGTCACATCCAGAGAAACTTTGCCCATTGTGATAAGGTGAGAGAGATTCTGGCTTGGATGCAATAATGCAGTGCTATGCAAATTGAAATTAGGTCCCGGCTCAGGTTAAGGCAGAGCTCCTGAGAGAGGAGGCTCTTCCAAGCTCACAGCCTCTTCCCACACAAGCCTGAGCTCCAAAAAACGGGCACTCTCTGCAGATCTGTGCATGAGTTGGTGGACCCACTCTGGCCACCCTCGTTTTCCTTTCCATGCTGATGCATCAGATCCATAAAGTATCCCCTTATAGTCTACAGCAGAAGTGCAGGGAGAAAGCTGACCACAATCACAAAGCAACCTTCTGTCCTTAAAAACAGCAACGGATGACAGGGAATAGGCCTATGTTTTTGAGGGAGGAAGGTGGTAGGAGGAAAATGAGATGTCAGGAGTAATTTGATACAAGAGGAGAGGTTTGAGTTAGCTGTAATTGAGTCTGGGACTAGTTTCTCTAGAGGACTAGAGTCTGTGAAGTGAACAGCCATTTGAGATCACCAGCACTACCAAAACCCTGTTTTGCACACCAGCCATAAGTCAGTGAGCGATCAGAGCCTTCTGCTGGCCCAAACCATCTTCCCAAATGCCTTGTTGAAAAAAGTGCCAGGAAGAACATCTGCCAAACATGCTCACTGGAAAGGACACGTGTCCTTCCTAAGTGTTCCTGAACATCAGACCTGAGGACTTGTTTTAAAGGAATGAATGCTTCTGGTAGTATGTATAATCATGTTTGCTGGACATTGTGGACAGTATGCGCTTACCCTACACAAGCAAACATCCAGAATGACAGACATCAACTTTTCTCACCAGTTTCTGACTGTGTTTAATGTATTGATTTCTCATCTCCTACTGGAAAAGCAGAGCACACCAGATGGACAAGTAAAGCGGACAAGCAAATAACTTTATGTTTGTGGATAGATACGCACCCTCTTTCCTATTCTAACTCTTCAAATAGCAGTCTTGCAGAAGTACTAAGGCAAACAATACCTCTGCAGTCAGGACTACTAGATTCTGAAATGAACTTCATCCAGTCCTTTCCTAAGGTAGACCAGTACTACTACCATGAGTAGAGTTGCAGGGACAGCAAGGTTAAGAAGGCTGTCAGACATTGTTTACATCAGTATTCTTTACAAGACAAGCTTTGACTAGCCTATACCTACAAGTTTGTCATTCTCAAATGTTTACAGTTGGAGAGTGAAGCTCTTGCAAGGAAAGATCAAAACGTTGTAAAGGTTTTAAGAAGCTTTTGAGTTTATGTCAACATGAAAAGGGGCTTTAAACAAAAGTCCTGCCTCTCAAAGGAGGGCTGCTCTAATTTCTTCCGGCTCTAGCCACATCTTTGCCAGATAAGCAGTGGGTAGGATGCGATGAATTTAAGTCCTTTCATTCCCCTAGAAGGGAAGAGGTAGCTGGCTGGTTTTGTGAAATCTGACTATTCCTGGCATGGGACCTGTTTGCAAAGGAAAAGAGAGGAGCAATCCCAAAGCTTCTCATGTAGGAATGCTTCAGGCTGCACGATGGTGAAGCCAACCAAAATTAGCAAGTGCTTACTGAACGAGACATTGCGAGTTGCCCCTGCACAGGGTTCTTGCTTTAGGAGGAAGGCAAATGCTGTTTGTGCAATGCCCAAGATTTTCAACTGAATCAGTGGTTTTCCTGGCAAAAAACTCTATGCTAGTTAACAATATAAATATTGTTGTTTAACACCAGCAATGATGTTTCTGAGGTGACATGTATGTTCAACACTACTACAGGCCCTCCTCCACCTCTAGCACAGCAAAAGCACCAGGCAGCTCTCTTCATGAGTGAAAGACACGAAGCACACCCACCTTGAGCTTGTGCTCCTTCCTGTTGACGATGACGGCTGTGATCTGCTGGTCCATGAAGATGAGGATAGTCACCAGCAGTGCAGGGATGGCTGCTGCCAGATACACCCACCATGGGTTCCCTCCAAAAGGTGGGATAAACCAACCTCTCTCGGGACTGGTTGGCTTTTAAGGGCAAGGAAAAGAAAGGCTGCATTAGAGCTGCAATATAGGAGTGATGACATCCTAAATACACTCGTACTTGCAGCAATATGGCTACAGGGAGACACTGGAGGTTTGTGACAGTTTCATCCTTCCCATTAACAGCAACAAAAGGTTCAGAGTATGGAGGCAGGATTTGGGAGATAAATCAGTCAACCAAATCAGCCAATGATGCTAATAAAAAGGATATCATCTGAGTAAAATGGTCCTTTCCAGATAGCGGACTACTTTCCTGTTTTGAGGTCAAGTCATTTTATACAGGGCAGATGGGTGGAAAAGGAAACCTAAAGGACATCAAATAAGCTGACAACGACATACCTTGAATTCACTTGGCACGATTAGTTTTGGTGTGTCCACACCTACCAGGGCATCTATTCCACAGAAAATCAAAATGGACAAGATAATGGCAAAGTCACTGATGAGCTTCCGGGCCTGAAACAGAAGTTGATATCATAACAGTAGTCAGCACTATGAAACACCATCTCACCCATGCTTTAGTTTCTATGGGATACTCCAGGCTCGCGTTTGGTGGCAATACAAGCTCATAGTTTCTTCTTCCATAGAAACAAAGGTGTGCATTGTCATGTCTGGTGCCATCTGCCTTAATGTGCCTTGGTACTTTATTGCGTTATCTGAAAGCCAAACAATTAAGCCCAAATGGAAGTATGAAAACAAGCCTAAGGAAAAAGAAAATGGCTTTTGTAAGAAACTCCCACGTTAATTCTTCAAGGCAGGCTCAGTGATGTTAGGTTGAGCAGCCGTCAACAACCGCTGGTATGGAGACCTAGTTCCTCTGCAGCAGTGTCTGAAGAGAGTTCAGGATCAGCTTCCAATATTAACAGATATTGAACATTTACAAATAAACCTAAAAAAATAGTGACTTTTTTAGACATAAAATATTGTCTCCTGTTTGCCTTGTGATCTCTGATTCTTCCTGTTTTTCTATGCAGGGCCAGAGACTGCTTTTTTGACACGAGTCAAATTTCTCATCGCAGGATTCCTGAGGTATGGGGCTTTAACAAAAAATACTGTGTTATGCCCAGACACCATTCTTTTAATACGGCTGATTTTGCAATGCAGATTAACAAAAAAAAAAAAAGGGAAGAAATGGTATTTTACACCAGATAATGGAAACAGTCACAAACTTCCCTTTAGAAGGGAAAACCAAAACAGATGAGATGTTCTGTATGACTAGCAAAGACTGCATTGCTTTCTGTTCAAGTAATAAATCAACCTAAACAGACACAAAAACAAACTAGGCTTCTCAGCTAAATCCTCAACATGCCCTAGGAGTGCAACTCTCCTGAAGTCACTGGAATATGACAACTTCAAGCTGCCACTGGCCAGATCCCGAAATTTAACTGGGCAGGACCCACTGTGCTTGTCTGTAACTGTGTGATCTTTTCAGAATTGTTGCTCCTTCCAAATTTCCTGGGTTCACATGGTTACAGATAAATTGAGCTGCATTCCAGCCCGGATGGAATTTGTTTCCTTTTTATTAAAAATAATAGAGGTTCAATTGTAACACAGCAGAACAGTAAACATCCATGCAGGATAAATCCCCACGTGTCAGAATGCCAAAAATGAGGTGGGGTGGAGGCAGGTCTTGGAGAGAAACATGGCTTTGGTACACACAGAAACCGCCAGCTCGCATGCGTGTCATGGTAACTTTACTTGGGGACACAAAACAAGTATATGTGCCCGAGAGATGTATGTAAGTTGGCGGTAAGTCTGAGCAGAATCTTGTTTAAATCAATGCTGATGTTTTTCAGGTCATCCTTATTTTGCATCTGGATCCTCAGAGAAGAAAGGGAGTTTTTGCTTTAGGTCCCTACTGTAACAATGGACTGTAGTTGAGTTCAACATTTTTGCACTGATTTCTGAGTATTTCAAACACTATCCAAGAACATCAAAGATGTGTCTCTGTTCTCCTGTTCTATACCGACAGCTTGCTTACCCACTTTTACTCAGTGACAAAGGAAAGGGCTTCTTTTGTCCTCCCCAAATACTCCCTCTGGCTATGAGCAGGGAGACTACTGACCATTAATAGTCCCTTTTGGTCATTTGATTTCTGTAGAACGGCCATACATCCTACCCTAGAGTCAGTACGTCACATTAAGCTGTGTATCTGACACTGAAAATGGCCAGCTGAAACTATATATGCCTGGAGGACTCTTCTGATTTCTTAAGGCTGATAAGCTACATCATTGCGTATCTCAGCTTGGAAGTGTTGCCTGCAGCACCTTTAAACTGCCATATCCCCACGACAGATTACGGCGCATTTTGGCTCTTCTGCTGCCTTAACCATGCCCTCCAGAAACACTGAGTGACAGCTAAGCAATCCCAGACATACCTTAGTCAACCAGTTCCATGTTTTTATCTCAACCCATACAATCTGGCTTCTCTGCAAAGCATTTCTCCCTGGATGTGTGTGACCGCTATACCAAAAGGCAGGCTGATCTTTGCAGTAAAGAGTAAAGAAACACACTGCTAGGGTGAAAGGAGATACTTACAGTGGTTGGAAAATAGCGACTGGTCTTGAATTTCTTCAGGGCCATGGAGCAGGTGTAAGTGCCAAAGAAGAGGATGAAAGACATGAGGGTGATGTCAGGGACATATTCACAGTTGTTGCCCACAAGCTGTCCTCCGTATTTCAAGCACTCCTTCGTTGTCAGAGATGACCAGTCAATTGTGGTGTTGTACTGCAGAAAAAAAGTTTCCATAAAGCTGTGCATAAGCTGCTCATGCTAGAACAGGGCATCAGGAAAAATACTGGGAGGAAAAGGGAGGCATGGTGCAGAGGCTAAAAATCTGTGTGCTTGTGTGTAAACAGAATGGATTTTAATCTGGACAGAGGATGGTATTACCTGGGAGCTGAGGACAGTCTGGGCCTCAGAAAGAAGACAGAGATCTGCTGACCTCTGCTGTGATCTGCCAGACATGCTCTGCATTTTCTCCAGTAGAAAAGCAGTGTTGGAAATCTCACACAGAAGCTCGAGTGGCCTGAGACCACCTCTACATGCACTCCCCACTGCTCGCTCACTGCAAGCAACACCAGATCCAAACCCGTTTCTCTCAGGTCAAGGCCAGTACTGTTCCCACAGCAGAAAATCTCCCTCCTTGGCCTTTCTAGAAATAAGGTTCGCCTCAGGCCCGCTGTCAGCTTCTGCACACACAGTGCCGCACTGCAGCTACCACGAAAAATTTAAAGGATTTTCAGGCACCTATAAAATTCTGTCTCTGCTCCTCCATTTCTGCATGGAAATGGCAGTGAAGGAAACCATAGTCCCAGGAACCATGACATCAGAGAGAAAGAATGTTTTAAAATAACTCAAAATGAATAAAACCATAGAGAAGAAAGAGTATTTTACTCCAAATAGTTGTTATAGAGAACTTGTCACAAATGTGGGCACAGACTAATTCAGACCAACAAGAAATTTGCCAGAAAAAGGATGTGCTTTATGTGAAAGTGCAAGGCAGAAAATATCCTTTTGTTTATAAGTGACACTTTCAAGTAGGGAAAAAAAACCAAATCTAACTTATATTAGAAATCTTGAAAATATCTAAGGTACTTCCTGAAGGCAATAGGTTCATGGCCTCATGTTGGGTCTATTAGTATCTTGTTCATGTGTGTATGTTGAAAAATACATCACATATGTGGCCAAACTGGATGCTTACCAAGTTGTGGTCTGAAGCTGCATGTAATAAACTGCAGCTTCCTCAGCAAATGTTGTGAATCCCAAGAGCTGAACTGAGGCATGATTTTGCTGACACTGATGGCGGGGTGGGGGGGAAAACCCAACAACAAAACCCCCAGCTCTGTGTTGTTGTTTGACAAGGTGCTGCTGCATTTGCGCTCTCAGCACTGTCTCTCTCCATGGCATCAAGCAGCAGCACTTTGCCCCTCTTCAATAAATTTCTGCAGATCTGCCCTGACTGCTAACCTCAGGATGGCAGCTGAGGGGAGAGAAACATGGCTTTCAAAGCAGGGAGATAAACTAAAAAACAAGTATTCGGGGGCATATTTTACATTTTGTGATCTTACATCTACAGAAGTAAGTACTGTAGAGTGTTCAATAGGTAAAATTACTGCTTGGGGTACCAGAGATCAGAAAGAATAGGGCAACTCTCTTCTCTGGGAGGCCTCCCCAGTGTGATCTTGCTTCATCTCCCTACCCAGTGCTTGGCAGGATTTGTACTGGGGCTGCTCTTCCCCTTCCCAACACCCTTATCGTGTGTCCCTAGACATCTGTTTTGCTTTGAAACTCTAAGGCATCCAAAATGAGGCCTGAAAACAGAGCTAAGCTCTGCGCCCCCGACTGGCTCCCCCAGCAGGGACCAGGGCTAAGGCAGAGTATCCTACAGGGAGACCATGGCCTCCCAGCTCTTTCCAAAATCAGGCAGAGACACAGAGTCAGGACTGACAGGAGTCCCCTCCTGCATTGCAGGAAGGGTGTTGCAAAGCAGGGTTTTTGGGGAGGAGGGCTGAGACACCAAGATAACTGTTCCAAGAAAGGACAGCCTGCAAATGTGACTTGTTGGGGTTTCATGTCTCCAGGCCTCAGCTCAGTTCTTTGCCTTCCTGTTAGGCACAAAACCCAAGAAAAGTTGTCCTTGTTAACTGAACAGAAGCGGCAATGGGCACTCTTCTCCTGACAGGTGGATGTAGATGTCCTGATGGCTGGCATTGTATTGGGGCTGCTCATCCCTCCCCAAAGCATTATTTTCTGTGGCAAGCAGCTGAACAAAAAGGCCCTCATTTTCAGCCCTTCCAGAGGCAGCCAACTGAGATGCTCAGGGACCACAGTCAGCCGATGAAGTGGGACAGTGAAGAAGGGAAGGAGCGGCAAAGGGCACCCGAGGTGTAGCCTGGACCTCAGGAGACCTCACTTCTATTTCTTCACCCTGTGACTGACCACCTCAGGGACCTTGGGCAATGCTCTTGCCTTCAGGCTTGTGTCTTCTCATGTTCCTAGTGCCTGGAGACAGCATGCCCAGCTCAGAAACCATTCCCTTTCTGCTGGGCCACTTGATGCCACAAAAGAGTTGCCACCACATGAAAAGAAACACAGACAGGTAGGATCTGCATTCTTCAGCAGAAAGTTGTTATTCTGTGTCTCAACTTACTTCCCTTGCATCAAACACATGTATTTCAGTCCATCAACTCCATTTCTTTCTCCTCATTGTCCAAAGCTCATCACCAGAGTGAAATGTGGAAAAGCCAGGGTTAGCTACAGAAAAATCAAAGAATGGGATGGAAACAAAACCTTCCAAAGGAAGGGCTGGCCACAACACTCCTACCATTACAGCCCTGGACACAAGGATCTGACTAATTCCCCAGGGGAACCATTTGCATCCTGCCAACACACAGAGATCAGACTGCAAGAAGTGGCTGCTATTAGCAAGTAATTAATATTATCAAATTGTGCACACAGTATGCCGTATGCAGCACAACGAGAAATCCTCGGAGGATCAAGTGGGCACACTAAAAGGAACACTGTCACATTTTCACAGTGTCATGGGCAACAGGGGAGTGTCAGTGTAAGGGTTTTCTTCACCTGATCAATTCCTGATCTACTAGCATGGCCCAGCAGAAATGCATGGCACTTGCAGACTTCAAAGACCACATAATCCCTGCCCTCCAAAAGGCACTTACCATCTCAGTAGAGGAATAGAACAGCTCATCGGCTGATGGCACAGTTGTCTTGTTAAATAACGAGCTATTAACTGCAAGAGGGAACAGAAAAAGGACTACTGTGAGCATGGTGCTGAAACAGCTAGGAAGGAAAGCAAATTTCAACTGTCAAACCATTTGTTAACTTCATCAAACTGTTTGCAATCCTTTTGCTCAAGTAAAGTGAGTCAAAAGTATTGTTTCAGAGTGACTCAAAAGCATCAATCACCAATCACTTAAAAAAACGTAAAGAAAAGGCTAAGTGAAACATAATTCAAACCTAACTGGGGTTTTTTGGAGTTCACTGAAAAAAAAATAGAAAAACCAGACAGACAATAATATAATATTTCATGGTTTTGTAGTATTTTTTCTAGCAATTTCAGGATTAAAATAAATATCCACAGAACACTCCTAATTATTAACTTAAAACTAATGCACAACCCCAAAGATACCCAGAAAAGCAAAACTAATCTCAGAATCCAGCACAAACACATTTTGCACTTAAAAAAGCCCAAACAGATTAAAAGAGTAATTGAAATCAACAGGATGGAGATAATTTCTCTGAAAAAAGGGGCAGCATTCACTGTTACACTGAGAAATGTTTTCCTTTTGTTTTCATGGGATTAGAAATCATTTATTTGAGATTTCATTTAGAAATGCAATCTTTCCTGAAGATAGTCTTCTCAACTATGTACTCATGTTTTATTCAGGTTTTGCATGTACTTCTATGTCTGATAAGAATATTTAACTTGTATTAAACCATTGCATAGCTCACATTTGTTTGGCTGGAGAACGAGTAAGCGCATTTGTCTCTTATCGTACTGAAATCATACTATGGTCTAAATAAGTAGTAGGACATTTTTATATGCAGGCAACCTTTCCCAGGCCCTTGACAAGTAAGATCTCATGAGTTTTGCTGTGCAGATTTTGCCACGGGCAGGGATCTCTCTGGAAAGGCCAGATGGGCAGCCTGCTCCTTAACCCCAAGGGCAACACTCGAGCACGGAAACTGTGCCAAGCTGCAAGTCATGCTGCAAGGATGGAGCTGAGCCTGTAAAACGATGCAATCCTTTTCTTGAGAGGTCAAGTCTGAGAAGAGATAATGTGTCTCTCAGAGTGCTTTATGCTCTTTTTCTAGTATCTCTGATGATGTCCAAACCCTCTTGGTAGGCTTGACACATGAGGTAAAAGGCCTTTTAGTTGGAGCAGCTTGTCCCTCTGAGTAGAAACACACAAGGTGGCCAGTTCAACCGGGGTCTTCGCACTGTCACGTTGGTACCCAAAAACTGCACGGAGCAGAGAGTAACCAGTTGCAATCTTCTGGACCCCCAGTCCCCTCCACTGCAGCTGTTGAGCCCCCTTGGCCTTCAAGCACACTTTCCTGACGCTTTGCTAAACACTTGCTACATGGATGCTATTACTCCTGAAAGTGGATGGAGCGTGGGTTTGGCTGCTGATTTTGCCTTTTAACTTCTTGACCCACATTATAAAACAGTGCATGGTTGCTCAGAGACACAGGCTGGAGGTGCAAGGATCAAAGGGAAGTCTCTGTGGGACACACTAAGTAATTATTGCCAGAGCACACACAGACCCCATCGGTGATTTCAAAGGCATTATATTAAGGTCCTGCGGAAAGCGTGGTGGGGCTGGCGAGATGCTGCTCCCCGGTCTTCCAAGGCCCCTGCAAGTAGGAGTGCAGGCAGAGTCCACTGCAGAAACCAAGCAATGCAAGCCAAGGGCTGATGCAAAAACTCTGGAGCCAAATCTTAATGACACAGAGATTAAAACCAACAGTAAAAAGCCTGAACCACAATACGAGGGAAGAAGAGTCAGCTTCACCTGTGGCATGACAACAACCGATGAAGCTTTACTTGTGCTCACTTTGGAAAAAAGCAAATAAATCTACACCCGGCTCCAGCACAACCCCTGACAGCTTATGAACCCCTGTTCACCATACCCCAACAGCCGCAGACATTATCTGCACTAGAGGAAAATCACTGGAAAGAAAGCACCTGTGACTGCATTACCCTTTGTTTCCTAGAATCAGGCATCCCCTTTTGCTAATCTGCCACATGCATTTTTATTCCATTTCCTGATGCCTGAGAGAAAGTTTGCAAGCTTTCAGGGAGAAAATGTTAGTGTAAAGGATAATTGATGTCCTAATGCTTTCATGGTATCTGCTTACAAAACCTGCTGCTGCAAGGACTTACAGTTTTGAGCTTTATTTCAGAGACACTCACTACACCGCTGGGATCATGGCTTGCTTTGGGTTAAGCTCAGATCTCCTCACTTTATCTTATGTTATGCCATCCTCCTCAGTGCATTCACCCAGAGCCAAAGGAGAAAGAGCCCAGGCAGTTGCCAGGGCACAATTCCCCCTTTCCCCGAGCCCCTCTGGTCACTGACACCGTGCTGAGCAGCTAGCAAATATCCCAGAAAGGCAAGGATGATGTTCTGCCTCTACTTTGCCATCTTATATAGGGCTTTAAAAAAATGCAGGACATGGAAAATAAGGCCTCTTACATTTAGTGAGCAACATGTCACAGACTGACTCCCATTGCATGGCTATAAGCATGTACACAAAGCAAGGTGCTATCTTTAAAAACAAGCAAACTCGGAGCCCCTTTGTGAAAGTGTTTGGCTTAGACTCTGTCCTGGTTGTTGCTTGCTACTTTGCTGCTGATTTACTGTGGTGTGGTAAGAGAGAAAATCTCTGTAGCTGTGACGAGCAGCTGATGTGGAAAGCTGTTATTTAAGGAGCAGGAATTAAATCTGTGCTGTCTCCTGCTTATGGATGCTGCCTGGGTTTATGCAGAGACACCGCGACAGACACAGGCATGTATCAGCGTATTTCAGACCTGTGAGAGGCCAAACTGTCAGTGTCACGACTCACATAGTAGCAGCTATTTCACAGGCCACTTGTTCCTCTGGAAAATTCCTTGCTTCTGTGCATCAAATCCACCGTGAAAGGACACACCACCAAGCCGGGGATGAGAAAAGCCAAAGGACCCAGCTAGCAGCACTTGCTCTGCCAACACCGTAACCCCAGCACTTGCTGCTTCACACACAGAATCTTCAAATTAATTTTTGAGCTTGTCGTGGACTGAGTTTACATATGGGATCACTCTGTTAGCTGCTCCATTCCCAGACAGTTTGCTGTTTCAAATCTTCTCCCTCAGCTCTGGCCTTTGTGCCTGAGATGCCGCGGAGTCAGGCAGACCTGAGCAGGAGAGCTTGGTGTGGCTGGAGCCAAATTTTCTGAGCAGGCTGCTGTCAGCACCTCCAGTACTGTCTGGTCACTCCTCCTATTCAAGGTTTATTCAATGTTACTTGAAAAACTAGGAAGAAACATTTGGAGATGACAATGATAAGGTCATCTTTACCCTCTGAAACAAACATCTGGCAAAGAGGCAAATCAGATGAAAAGAGAACTGTGGCAGTGAGGGTTTGTGAACTTCACCAAACCACACATGCTGATCCTCCCCTTGCTTGCTTACAAAGGTAAAGACCAGGCACAAATCTCCTCCGAAATAACATGTGGGCTTTTGCCACATGTTCCATTTCCTCTACACATTCCAGCTGTACCACCACATTTGCCCTGGGCACTGGGTCTGTCCTGTAGGCACTTAGATGGGAAGTGGAGACTTTCAATTCAGCACTGACCATTCCCCATCGTCCTAACTCCCGAAAAAGAAAACACCCTGCCATTCAAATGGAAACAGAACTAGACCAACATCCAAGTACTTGCAGAGATCCTACATTTAATAGCTAACATAAGCACACAGCTCCTAGGGACACCTTTTGCACAGAGGCAGCTAGCAGCACCCAGAAGCTTTTCCTGTTTGACAGGTATGTCAAGATAACCTTAAGTTTACTTTGAGCACAAATCAAGTTTCTTACTCACTCCTCATTGTTTGAAGGATCCTAGGAGTGGTCACAGCTTCCCTAATGGTACAAGCCAGCATATTTCTGTTTGTATTTGGGTTTTGTAACCTTTTGTTCACGGTTGTGTTGCCGGATCTATATGTATGCTGGCTATACCTGCCTTGAAGCCCACGCTCTAGTGATAGGCTGAACTGTTGGATACACTTCCTCTCTAGCAAGGAACTGTCTGTGGTTTTCCACTCATACACGCAGCCAGGAGGTGGAAAACCACCCATGTTTGGGTAATACCCTGAATAAATCCAGCTTCTGCACTTGACAAAATGGCACAGTGGATACCAGTAATAACCTGAGCACCACAGCAGTGACGTGGCCACCACTTCTGCCCCTTCACAGACTTTTCAGAGGGATGCCATTCAGAATTAACAGCCACAGGGATGCAAGGAGACAAGGGTACAGAGCCAGCTTCTCCACTTGGTAATGACGCTCACATGAAGAGGCCCAGGAAGGTCGGCTAGAAAGACATACCAGTTGGCACATAGGGTGAAATTCACCCCTCAGCTTCAAAAAAAGGCTAAGACAGGATATCTGCAGACAACTGATAAAGAAGGATTAATCTACCTGTTAATTATCTGGACTGCAGCACAACAGAGAAAGAAAGCAAATGCGATCTCCTATCTGCAAACTGGAGAGCTAATTAAACATTCTCTTACCTGGATCTAATGGTTCGCAGGCACAGGAGTAATGTGTGATATAGTCCACCTTGAACTCGGAGTTGATCGGGTAATGATCTGCCAACTTGATCATCTTCTTGAAAGCATCATAAATGAAGATGAAGCTAATAAGGGAGGAAAAACCTTCTTCGGTGAAACGGGTGAAGTACTTGACCAGGAAACTGGCATCGGTAGCGACAAGAATGAGACACTGGAAGGCTGACCAAAGGCCGATCCAGAGACGAAACTCCAGGTAGTCAAAATCATTGTCTCTACAACAAGACAGGGGTGGCAAGAAGGGAAAAATATCAGGGTTAGATAAAGCCACACAAGATCGTGACTTCCCGGTGAGAAGTGGTGAATGCATGGCCTTGGGGACCTGTGCTCATTTAGGCTCAATAAGAGCATTCCCAAGAGCTAAGCTCTCCCTTTTCAGCCAGCCAACTCCATAAATGTATGCTGTGCAGTTTAATAGCCGAGGTGGCAGAAAAGCATGCAGAAACAATCAGTCTTCTTTACGCCTCCACTAATAAATGTTACCAGTGAATTGAAGCTCTTTCTAGGCTTCCCAGTAAAAATCCTCCCTTGGCAAACATGCACAGAGCTGTAAAGGCCCAAACATCCAGCTGTCCAGACCAAGAGCAGTTCAACAGCCTTCCACCAGCTGAAGACATAACCACAGTTTACAAATCTCCTTCCGAAAAGCAATCTCCTGCCAAGCCTCACACTCAGGAGCCTGCATTTCCATCTCTCAGGCCCTTGCACTATCTGCAGAAATCAAAGCATCAGCAGGAGAAGATCAATAAGTACAAAGCAGAAGATGACAAACCCTTGTGCCAGGATGTGGCAGGCTGTGGAGAACGATGGAGTGAAGTGCATCGTTCCTTCCCCGGAAGTTTGTTTGCCCCTTGTATGCTTCTCAAGGCTGCCATGCCCTGACAGCGCAGAGTCCAAAGGCAGGTTTTTAGGACCAAACAAATGTGAAAAGCGAACACCAGAGCAGATGAGGCCCTGCCAGGGAGGTTGCTGCTTGCTCTGGGGAATGGAGTGGGAGGCAGTGGGGCCAGCAGCCCCAGCCAGCCTGTCTTCCCTGGAAGCCAGGACCCCTGCAGCACTGAAGGACAGAAGAGGAAGGGCAGTTTCTGCGGAAAATCTGTGAGCAAAGTCTCTTAACAGTGTTGGAAAGTTCTGGGGAGGAGACAGGGCTCAGTTTATGCCTTCCTTCCCCTGGCTACATCAAGTGTTGTAAGAAAAACTGAATGTCTCTCCCTGTGAGCCCACCTTTAAACAAAAAGCAGCAAAAGCCGTCTTCAAGACACCTTAGGAGTGCAGGCTACACCAGAGAACCACCCACAGCTCTAAAACATAATAGCAGAAAAGCATCTTCAAGTCCCTCTCCAAGGCACGAGGGAGATAGAGAGAGAGAGACTGCCCTGCAGCACAACCCCTCCAGGCCTGTTTGCAGCAAGAGGACAGGCATGCATCAGCACTGGCTCCTCCAGAGAACTGCACCTGCCTTGGAGAGGGCTTAGCTCCTAGTACCAGGTACCCGGCAAAACTGTGTGCCTTCAGAGCTGGCTACGGGCTGGTCCCACCATTTACTCAAGTCCGCACTGCAGACAGACTCCCTCAAACCTTGCATAGTCATCACGAAAAATGTCCTTGCATCTCCTATGTACCTGTTTCTACACACTATTTCCAGGTAGACAAGGTGTGCTGTTGCACACCTCTACCCTTTGTCAGTGCTCACATGCTGGCGGCAAACTGCAGCAATTTTGCATGGTGCACCCCAAGCACCTGCCCCTCCACCAGCAGAAATCCTGGCCAACGGTGGGGCTCAAGGGCCGTTTTCTAGGACATGCTATAATACTGCAGAGTAAAGAACAAAAGAGCACGTACAACCACCTTGAGATTGTAAAATGGGAGAAAAGGCTGCACACCAGGCAGGGTGCCAGTTAAAGGCTTCCTGCTGGGCAGTGTCATGCATTTCTGTAAGGATCCTGGGTCAGATGTCAGGTAGGCTCAGACAGGGCTGGGCATCTGCATTCAAAGCAAGCCTCTGCAATGCTTTCTCCTTATTGTAGATAAATATCTCAGGGAGGGCTGCGGCCTTCTCACACTGAGAGTCTGACCTGGAAGAGGGGTAAGGCACAAGGAAGAAACAAAGTGATGATTTAGAAAAAGAGAAGGGAAAAAAAATTAAAAATGAAAGACCTCGGTGACAGGTCTCTCAAATATCCAGAGTCAGTGCATCATAGAGCAGGAGCTGCCATCCATCTGACCAAGTGTGGAGAAGATGGCTGGCAGAAGCCCAGGTGGCATCCCGACTGCACACCACTGAAGAACTTCAAAAGCTTTTAAGCTACATTTTTTTTTTTACCCCTCAAAATCCTGCAAGCACTTCTGAAGCTCACAGAGCAAATGAAAAAGCACAGGACATTCCACATACACAATACAATAGGCTAAGTACTTTTGCCATGATTAATTTTCTTTCCAGGGTCTCTGGAGGGGAAACTTTCCCAATAGACCACTTTCGTGGCTGGAAGGCAGAAGGGCTGGGGTCCTGCTTTCCTGGGGAGCCCAGTGCCTCCCTTCCTGCTGCTTCCAGCTCAGAAACCCAGACTCACTTCACAGCGGGCATTGGAGAGGCTCTCCAGGGGAGCAGAGCTCACTAGCCAGGATGCAAGTTGACCCAGCGCATCCTGTAGCATCAACCCACTTTGCTGGCGAACGCTGCTCCTGCAGGCACCCAAAGTTAGATGCACAGCTGGGTACGCGAAGCTTTTTTAGATATCTCCATACACACACACACACACGCCCGCGCACACACACACACACACAGGGTCAAACTTTAAATGAATCAGTAGATGGGAAGTCTTTCTAATTTTGCTCCCAGCAGGGAACAGGGTGTTGTGAATATGAACAATCACAAATGCATTATTGAAAAATCACAGTACTTGATTCCAATTTCCTTTTGAGAAAGTCTCCCTTGAAAAACCCTGCCATTCTGCTCCAGCAGGTTGTTAGGACAATAGCTTTTATAACCACCACCTCCTCCTTGGGTTAAAAATAACCACCTTCTCCCTCCCAAAACCGTACAAAGTGTTTTTCCATCTCGCTTTTTTCCTTCCGCGTGCTGCACCTAGGCTTTGACCTGCCAGCCAGATGCAAACAGCTATAGCATGTCTGTTCCTGATTTTATTCATTTATTCCAGTTGAAGAAATAAAAGTAAAGTGCCCCCCTCTTGCTCTGTTGCAGAGCTCACACCAGTCAGCAGCTTCCAGTTTCCCTCCCTGGGCTAGTCTAATTTTCTGTCCATTTTTCCTAGCCTCCATCTCTTCCTGCCTATGCTCCAGTGGGGGGAAGAGACAGGCTCAGAGTCCATCTCCTCTGCCCCTCTTTGGCAGGACCAACCAGACCGTGCCAAGGAAAGCGGCAGTCCCAGGGCCAGGCAGGAGGTGACCACATTGATTTCAAGGTGCAGGTTGTCTCTCCATGGCATCCTCAACTCCAAGATGCCCTTCTCCCCAGCTTGGCATGAATACAGCTCTGTCTAACAGCAGCCAGAGTGTGCTGTGAGGCCACTCAGGCTTCAAACCCAACAGTACTCATTATAAAATAACACCAACTTTGACAACGCAGCAGGAGAATCAGACCATGCCCGTTTCATCCTGCCCTGCAGTGTTTTCACAGACACGGCTCACTCTGCCACAAGTACTATCAAATGAGTTGACTAACCAAAGGAAATCATCTCACTCCAAGAGAGTCCACTGTGTATGCAGGATCACATGTAACTATACTGTCTGCCTTAGCAGAAGTTCTGTACCTCAGAATATTTCTCCAACACGTAGGGTATTCACAGGAAAGACATGATTATATGCTCTCAATTATTTCTGAGTAACTACCCACACAGATTAAATATAATGAGGAAGGAGATACAATTAAACTACCAAACATATACCATGTCTCCTGCCCTATTGCAACCTGCAGCCATGTTCAGCTTAATAATTCAATAGACCTTTTCTAAAAATAACCACCAATGGCCAAAGAGCTGTTCCACATCACAGGCGACTGCTTTTGAAAGAAAGCCCAGTAATGCCTTAACTCCAAAAGCTCTTGGTTGGGTGTACTGAAACAGAAATCTTTCGTAACTTGCAATGCTGCAAACGCTCCCTGATGGGGGAAGGGAGGGCAACAAGTGATTTGGGGCATTTTCTGTATAACCTAAAATGATTTCCTTGCAAAACACGGTCCAAAGTATCAGCAGCCCTACATGTAAAATCATCAATGAATATGCTGATTCCTTTAGGGATTCTCATTATATTTTGCCAGCACTGCAGATGTGGGAATAGTAAATGAGGACACCTAAGAAAGTGGGGTCCCTTTAGCTCTGGGTGTCAGCTATCACCACTGCATCAAGGTTAACACGGTGGGGAGGGAACAGAACCTCTTTATACCAGTTAAAAGGAAAAAAAACCCAAGAGCCTCCACCGAGGAATCCTGAGGACAGAGATCGATACCTGTTTCTAACATAGGTACTTTTGCTTTTAGAAGTAATATCACTTATTTCAAATGAGTACTGAATTAAGGAAAAATTTTTGGTAACCTTGAGACCTGAAATCACCGTGAGTTGGATTCCCTTCTTTGCTCCTACAGCAAATACACAGCAGCCAGAGAAACACATGCAGTGTCTGGAGAGGAACAGCACAGGGACTGCAACTAGTGCAAACTTCTCATCAAGGCCAGGCTTGGCCAAGACTTTCCAAGAAGCCCCAAGGAGACACGCACCCACACACAGGCAGTGCCCGGGGACATGCGTGCCTGTGGAAATCCCCGATGTGATTGCACTGCAATCTCAACAAGGAACAAAGAGATGTTTCATTTCATGCACTAAATCCCCTCCTTCCCCACCGCTAGCCATCTCATTCCCTAGCTA
This sequence comes from Strix uralensis, assembly GCF_047716275.1. Classification (NCBI taxonomy): domain Eukaryota; kingdom Metazoa; phylum Chordata; class Aves; order Strigiformes; family Strigidae; genus Strix; species Strix uralensis. Next base: position 66,052,923 of record NC_133975.1, read on the forward strand.
GTATTTCATTAGTGTGAGACATTCCTTCCCTCCTCCCTCCTCCACCCTGGTACTTACTTGCTGAAATTAAAGAGAAGCCGTTCGAAGACAAGGACTGGTCCTGTGCTGCTCAAAATCGTGAGTGGCTGACCAGCAAAAAGGCAAAATATCGCACCGGTGACTGCTGTGCCCAGAAAGCTCTCCAACACGCCCTATGGTAGACATAGGAGAGAATTGAGTTCTCCTAAATAACCCTTTCTCTTAGCACTGTTGCAAGAAAATAAGTAGTTACATCACTGACCAGTCGTGTGCTGTATACCGGTATGTCCAAGACTAAGAGAAGACCATCTCCTGCCCTCTCCTGCAGCTGCACACAAAGATGTGATCGTCCCACACAATTCATAGTTACTCAGGATAACCAGTAACCCCCCTTGTTACTTCTGAGGCCCAGAGTTGAATAACACCATATTGTACTTTATATTTGACAAGGGGAGGAGAGTGTTTTCAAAGACCACTTAAAGTATTTGAGAACTCCTTGACCATCTCCCACACCTTTGACAGTAAAGATACACATTTGCAGGGCTCTTCAAACAGGCACAGCAGAGCATGGCTAGAAGACAGCACTGACATCCTCCAGCACAACAGTCGGTGGTTTGTTTTTTTTTTCTTTCTCCAATTGAGCAGTCACTCCCCCTAGACAAATAAGATGCCTTTCTTTCAAGTAACTGGTTTAGTAAGTGAGACGCAAACCAAACAAGGCTACTTCATCCAGCAGTCATGTGTTGAGACCAAAGTTCATCAGATGTCACCAGCAACTAATAAATTCCACATTTAACGGGCTCTACAATTACCTTTGACATGTGTGGCATAACAGCTTTGCTGGAGAAGGATTAAAGAGCATGCTTGATGCTTTCTTTGATTTTCATGTCCAACTATAGCTGGATGATACCTACTTTTAAAATGTAAAATGTGGATGAAGTATCAATTGCAATAAAATGTGATTATTGACTAAGCGTGCTTCCTTCTACAAAAATGGCAGAATTCACTGGACCTTACCTACTTTGCTCTTACGGAAACTAAGCTGTTTACACCTGGCCAAGTTTTAAAGGATCAACAAGAGCATTAACACCTACTGAGTAAGACATGAAGCCACCCTCTCCAGGAATACTTACCCAAAAACTAGGGACAGATTTAAGCATAGGCTTGTGAGCTTCATTGTAGCTTTATCTGAATTAGCAGCCTCATTAATACTGCGCATGCTCAGCAACCAGCAATTAACAGCATGTGCAGATCCTTCTTTCCATCCATGACAAACTGCAGGGTTGGGCCTGCAGTTTTTCTGATTTACCAGTGGTAGCGTGAAAAATTTAAATTAAGTTTTATGGCTATCTTTCTTGGAAAGACTCAAGTTACTGTTTACACTGAGGAAAGTATATTCATACTGTCATATGTCAAACCAGTATGTTACTATGTAGAGCAGAAGATTTTTTTATATTGACTGAATTACTAGCAGAACTTTCTCTAAAGCAATCATAAACGTTTTTCTGGCTGCAAACATGATCTCAAAATACCAGCAGTCAAGCACTGTTATCACTGGGTAATTAAAGTGGCAGCATAACAGCTGTGCAGAGAAGCAAAAGGTAAGGAAGGTTTAAAAGCCGCCTGTTCTGACACACATTCAGTCACTCATCAGTCTAGACAAGCTGCTGTAGAGTGGACAGAAACAACCTGGCCTTGGCAGAAGGTGACATCTTTGGTCCGTTCCGTTTCTAAGTGCTACTGGTGATGCCCATTGCTAGCAGCCCCAGCCCTTGCCAGGATCAGTGCAAGGGACATCTGCCTGCTGTGACACCCTGCAGCTTTCATACAAGGATTGCAAAGGTTTTTACAGAGGACACGGATGGGAGCCTACAAGCCTTTGCTTGCTGCCTTTGGGAGACTTGTAAGCATGAGACAATTGCTCTCGGGGCACAGAACGGCATTCGCACAGCTGATCCCCTTCGCTCCTCCCGCATTACTCATGGAGAGGGCCCTCACGGCCAGCGCATCTGGAATCTCTTTTCCCTGCATTCTTCCACGTGTCTGTAGCTAAGAATAGTGTCTTTTCTCAGAAACATAAAACTCTGAAGTGAGCTTTTAAAGAAACGTTGACCATGCCAGGCTCTCTGGGGCAGGCAGCACGGGACGGGTGATTTTTAGCGCCTGACCCAGCAGCCGTCATGTAATTGTTTACAAGAAACATGAACTGTGATGCAGTAGCCCCAGAAATACTGTTTTCTATGAGGACAAAATGTCTGGGGGAAAACTAGGTGCTGCTCCTCAGCTGTAGAAGCTGGCGTAATCTTCCCTCGCATTTCTGAGTATAAAGATTCAGTGCACGCTTCCAAACTCCTTCCCGCTGCAGGAACGCACCATAGTTTGAGCAACATTTGACATGAACCTGGACTCTGATCCCACTAAGCAGCTCCCTGGAGAAACAACTTGAACAGGGTGCCTTGGGACACTTCACTCCGGCTCTGATGATACAGGGACATTGGAGCATGAAGAATGCACAATTTTGCTATTCTGTTGAAAACCTGCCGTCAAAACCCTTTCCAGGCTCCCACAGCATCCAAGAGACCTAATGCCTTTTCAAACAAGGATGGTGAATACAGGTTTGTAGAAGGGTGATGGCAAAATAAAAGCCAGTTGTGCCCAAACTCTCCTGAGAAGCAAAGGGACAAAGCATTCAGCGGGACTTGTGTGCTGGTTCCTTCTGCTGCTCTAGGAGTTTTTGTCATTAATGGATATGCTGTGTTTATATTTGCTGCAGAGCTTCCCCATTACCAAAGTGGTATTGCTGACTGCAGAGCATCAATGGTTTCCCTTTTCAACATGGAGAATAAATCACTGAGCTCAAAGCAGACTGTTCCCGCAGCTTTTGTCTTTCTAGGGACTTTTTTTCTGCAAGCAATAGGAAAACTCAGACTGGGCTTTATCTACTGCAGAAAAAACTACAGACTAACCTGTGTTTTCTCTTCCTTCTGTCTTTCCGCCCCATTGTGTCTCCCCTCCTATGCAGCTCACAGTCTTGGACATACTTTGGCAAAATGAGACTGTCACGTTTTTGGTTTTTATTGTGAGCATTAAGGAACTAAACTGTCAGTTTCAGTGGCAAAAAAATATTTTGCTACTTGTTAATACATGTTTACGGGATACAAAGGTAAGAGAAGAGACTTTTGGACACAGTAAAGTTATTATGTGCACTAAATTTGGAATCGGGTAACATTTCCCTTTCCTCCCCCTACTTTAAAGACTGTACCTAATAGAGACACAAAGCAGACAGACTTAGCTCTGCTACTCAGTCACAGAAGAGTGATGCTCACTGGTGGATCCTGGAGGCCTTTCCATTCTCTGCTTCCATTTGCTAATATTTCTTTTTAATGCTGTGCATCATGCATTTGTTTGCACGACTGCTACAGAGCTGAGTTTTGGAAGAGGTAAACTGTATTTCTAGAGGGGAGAGGGAAGTTTGGCACTCCACCAGCTACAGAATCTTACTCTAGCCTGTAATTTACCATAGGAAAGCATAGAGCTCCAGATAGTGTCCCCCTTTTCTATGGTTCATTTAATTAAACCTGCATAAATTAATGATTCAGTCATTGTCACTATGTGCTTAATTATTGTTAGAAGATTGAACGTGGCTGCACTGAATCTATCTAAATACAACCTCCTATATTTTCTTCCTCTTCAAAAAGCCAAAGGAACACTAAAGCGCATGGCTAGAGCATACTTCTGCTCCAGTCAAACATGAAGGACCTACAGCAGTGTTAATACAGAATTCCTTTCCTTTAGATTTCATCTAAAACTGAGTCATCCTTTGAAGCCCCTGCTTTTGCCTTCACTGCTGATCCAGCCTGTCTCTGGATATGCAATATGATCCTCAGGATCTGATCTTCTACTATTACAAAATTTGTCTTTCTAAAGAACTCACATTCTTCTCCTGTGTCACACTCTCCTGATTTACTTGCCTTCCTATGAACCTTAAGATTTTCTTTTCACCAGAGTGGCAGAAGTCCAAGGATTGTAAGAGTCATGCAGAGGCTACAGTGCTATGCTCTGATGACACGGAAAGTCTGAATCAGACTTAGTAAACTTAATTTGACGGAGATGGTACAACCGAGACACAAACACAAAAAATAGGTCAGAGGAACTTCTCTACAAAGAAGAAGTAAGAACTTTCTCTGTCACCTGGCCATCTTTCAAACACCATTTAAGGTAACCACTTGTACAATTTTTCATAGGACAGCCATTCAACAGCAGAGAAAACAAGCCAACTTTCGGTGAAAACACAGGATATCTCTATTAATTGCATCCAGCATTCAAGCTTTGTCAGTGGCCAACCCTGCCTCTGACCGTACTTGTTGCTTCTGAAAGCTCTTGCTAACCTGCATGTTTTCCGTAGCGTCACCAAGCAGTCCTCCAAAAGTGATAGCGTTGGTCACTGTGGCCAGGTAGATGAAAAGAATGGCTGAAAGGGCTTGAATATTTAAAGCATCGTAGAAGTCACTGGCAAAGAACGGTGCTTTCCTCTTTATGTCTTTGATTAAGCCACCACAGAATCTGAAAAGACAAGCAAGAGAAGACTTGTGTAAAATGTTTTACAGTGAAAGTCACCAAGATAAGTAATCAGAAACATTGCCAGAAATGAAGTATTATCTGAAAGGAGTGAGATCATCACATTGCATAATAGCCTTACTGCAGCTGTGATGGTCCAGGGGTACCACGGAGATAATGTTGTAAAGAAAGATAGTATCTTGAACATGTGATGCAGCTGGAAAAAGACAAATTTCGGGAACACAAGCCCTGCTTCTGCTGAAACAGACCATTAAAGTTTGCAGTTCAGGAAGCTAGTCTGTTGTTTTTTTCCCCAACTATATTGGTTGATGTAATAAAATATATTAACTCTAATCTAAATCCCTGCCTGAATTTCTCCACATGGCAGACACAATGGTTGGGTGAGCCAAACAATCTGCTAAACGGAAAAATGCTTCAAACTGCTAACCAGAAAAAGAAGTAAAAACGCAAGTAAGTGAAATCATCTTGAGAACAAGAGAGCTCCGCTTGCAGACATACTCTTTTACAATCACAGACAAGACAGTATTTAACTTATAAACTCCATGTGGCTCTGACACTGCCAGCATGAAAAATATTTCTGGTTTGCCTCTTGTTCCCTTGTACGCAGTTCACCAACGTCAGGACTGTTCAAACACTCTGTAAGCAGAGAAGTACATGGTAGATAGGCACAAGCTACTTTCTGACCCAGAATCAGGACATATCGACTGCCTTGTCCACACCAATGTGTGATTTCAGACTTTTTGCCTAGAATTTAGATACTCTACTAGAACTGAAAAAAAATACAGAGTGGGAGAGAGGGCACAACATCACCACAAAAACCTGCATATTGACCCTGAAATGCTGAGCACACTGTTTTATGGCCACCTGAACTGCATTCCCCCTCTAGTGGACTTTTATGTGGCATATAGGCAGAGTAATAAAGCAGAGAGTATGGCCTCAGGCTCTGTTACCATCTGTATTCCTATCCCATAAAAGCCTTCACCTGTGCAACTCAACTACAACAGGAATGTCTGGAAAAGGGAACATCTCTGCTTCTGGCTGAAGCACTTTCAGCAATCCAAATGGAAACTGTAGCTGCACCTGCCATGTTTACATCCCTCACAGTTTGTCTAACTTCACAGACTTTCAATAGCCAACACCTACCTGGGCTTTCTTTCATTTTTTATTACCTCATTTAAGATGCTTTGTAATTTGCAGAGGCTAGATGTTCAGAACCCTTTAGACAGTCTCAAGCTGGGCACTAAAAACCCCAGGGCATGTTCTGGGGGTCACAGCTCAACCTATACAAACAGTATGTCAGGACGGAAAGCAGAAGGAATGAAACAGTTCTGCAAGGACAACATTGCCACCTTGCTTGGATGTTACTGACCTGCCAGTTCGTTGCAGTTCTTCACAGTCCCCATGGCCCCCACCGCCGTGTCCTCCATCATGAGGCGTGTCACCGTTCATCTGTAGATTTTCTCCACCGGAGTACATGTTTTTCCTAGGCAAGAAGGAAAGCCAAACTGAGGCTCGCTGCATTGCCTGACGGCTCCACAAAACATAATCCACACACAGTTCTTCCAAACAAGCGTTACACAGCCTTTCCTGAAGCCATGTTGTACAAAGGAGATGAGAAGGCTGACCTGCTGGCAGCCAAAGTGGAATGTCAGGTGTTAGAAAGACCAAGCAGAATCCTAAAGAGTCTGGATAACCACTATGTATGTTATTATATGCTTACATCATCACCTTAAAGGTTGCAGAATTGCAAGAACATCCTCCCTCCAGCTATTAAGACCTGAAAATATCTCTAGTACTTTTGAAATACAGACAGAGGCAGGTCATTCTGCAGTTGCTCGATAAACCTGGTGTACCAAAGCACCGGCTCTTCCCATCACCTTTTCAGAATTGATGCACACCATCCTTCATCACAGAGCTAAACCTGCCTATCTCCTGCTACTACCTTTTATCTGAAGAAGGAAGAGACTTGGGGGGCTCTATCCTAATGGCTGGATCCCATTCCCCAGGGGGGAGCACAATGACTTCATCCAGAAACTCATCAATGCCAGCAATCAGGTCCTGCCGGTCCTTGGCTTTATAGGCAATGTCGTGGAATACCTGCAAGGAAAAGAGAGACTCCATGTAGAAAAGGTTTGCATTTTCTGTAGCCCAGAGTCCAGAGGCAGCTACCAACTTTTATTCTACAAAATCAACTTATTCATTCTCAAAAACCTCTCAAAAAAGTATCAGGACACTTGGCACAAGGGTGTGTGAACCTCAGGAAAGCCCTTTCCTTTGGTTGGTCGTTTAAGAATAGAGATTCTTTCTTGCAGGCATATTTCTAATTTTTAACAAAACATACATTTCCAACCTTTTTTTAAATGTTACTACAGCAATTATACATTTCTTTTATCCAAAAAAAGTTTTCCTATAAATAAGGAGTTTCAATTATACTGAGAACACTTTTACAAAGCCACAAAAAAGTGTCGATCCTCTTTTCCTACGTACTTCAGTCTATCAAAAAATAGGTTAGTCTTCAACTCTGTGATAGAGAAATGATGACAATATTTACTCAAAAATAGTAACAAGAAGCACAAACTAGTTTTACTGAAAGGCCTAGTATTACTGGTGAAGAACAAATGAGAGAAGAGGGAAAACGAGCATTAATGCTGAATTTTACAGAAATCTTTTGGACTACTTGGGGTGAAGGTGGATCAGCACATGTGATATACTTAGTAAGAACAGTTGGTGGTAGGAAGGATGATTCTGGGGCTATGGAAACCACACTGTTGCTCCAAGCAGTGGAATGACAGAAAACAGAAGAGCTGAGACCAGGCGAGCAGTAATTAAGGGAACTGTACGAGAGCAAAATAACATAAAGAGAAAGCAAGAAACAAACATAATGTAAACGAGCCCCAGACGCACAGAGCCCAAGGGACGCTGGAAGAAAGAAGCCGTAAACGAATATTGAAAGCCCAGTCATCTCATTGAAATGTATGATTAGTGAGTAATTGCTAGCTACTCAAGGATAATACATAAGCACTGCCCGAATGAAGTAGTGCTCTGGGATACAGCTCAACACACGACAGTATGGCCTGGGTGTAACGATTTTTGTGGTAATTACCTGGAGCATAGTTGCAGATTATTGTGATCATGCAATGTGACACAAGGCACACACCACGACAAGATTAATGCAAAGATTAACTCACAGTCTATTTGAAAGAGTGATTGCTAGCAGGAAAATACACATGATGGACAAAAACTGCCTACAGTCATTCTTTTATAAAAACATGAAGCCAGATGAAATAATTACGTAAATTAAGGAATTAGGAGGTGACTTTTGGCTATTTCAGCTTTATGTGCATCCCACCATGTACCCATTCCAGTCAACCACGCTGGAAGAAAGGGCATCATTATTAGCTAATGAAGTGAAACCTGGGAGAACCCATTTCGCACAGGAGATGTTAAGACACCTACCTCATCTGACATTAGAGTGGCAATGGCTCGGCCAATCTCATGGTAGGACTTTGCTTTGCCCTTCGGTCCCAGTAGAATGAAGAGAAATCTGACAAAACAAACAGATCACTCCTATTTAGGACAGCAAAATGGATCATTTATTACTTATACAATATCTAGACAGAAATTCAACTTTAAAAGCTGTGGCCTTTGTTAAGAGATCCAGAGGCTGCCAGTGCCCTCCAGCTAACCTGGGAGTAGAGGTTACACCCTGCAGCCCATCATGCGTATTCGGACAACAAAGACACTGCCCAGAGTTCTTCTCCCAAAAAGCCTTAAAAGTACCCTCAAGACCACGATGCCCAAATGCTATCACAGTCCTCCTCAGAAGTCGCTACCATCCACCAAGCTAGACTTCAGGATGAGGTGAAGGAAGGACATTCTCTCAATGCCCAGTACCTGGAAGTGAATGATGGATGACGGATGCGGCTCCAGCACAGAGCAGTTGACACTCCATGCCCTGTGCACTGCAGAAAGCCATGGTGATTTAATTAATCATATGTTACTGGCTTCTTGTAGCTATTCAATCCTTGTATAAGGTATCTGTTTTAAATGTTTCCCTAGTGCTATTCCAGTGCCATTTATGTGACAATAGCAGTGATGTAACTGCTGCTAGAGAGCCAGGAGGGGACCGAAGAAGATTTAAGGATTGCTCATTCTGGGCAGTGACGCACCTGAGCACCCTCTACACAGAGGACGGACCAAGTGCGGCCAGCACAGCAGTGGACACAGAGGTAAGAGGGAAGATGCTATTAACTATTCACATTGCTCATTGTCAACTACATCACTTCCCCGAGCTATCAGATAGCACTTATTAATGCTCTGCTGGGGCTGAGATCTGTTACGGTTCAGCACCCAGAGTAGCTACTCACATGTGAAGGGAAACCGTTAAGCTAAAATAGGGCTTTAGGTATAAATAATTAAGCCCAACTTGTATGCCCTGAATTTCTGCTCCAAGTATACAACACGTATCAGACCTGTAAGCCCATCTGATGGCTTCATAGTCACAGCTTAATCCTTAAGCAGACAACTTAAGGTGTAAACCTAATCCTATTACAGGCACCATCAGCGAGGGTGACTACATCTACAAGGTATTGGGAGTTAATTTCTTACATGATCTCTTTGGGCAGCGACTACATCCAAGTCACTGCTAATGAGTTTGAAAAACACCATGATATGAAATCTTTGGAGACAGGAAATTACTGCTCTTTATCTTTCCTGCCCTTGCTTTTGTCAGTGCTAACATGCTATGAATCAGGACTTGCCTACGTGACAGTATGTTCTAATTAGATTCCTTAATGGAAAAGGCTATACATGGAAAATGGCTGTTCTGCCAATAAAACTGTCTTGCAGTTGTGCCAGACTAACAGGAATGCTGGTGAAAGGTGGCTGGGTTTTCCAACCTCTTAACAGACACTCAGAAAAAGTTTGAAGTACAGCCTCAAGGTTGGATCTTCAAACGTACCTAGATCCTCCTGGACTGTAATTAAAAAAAAAATAAATAAAAAAGATACCACTGTTCAAATAATACTCAATTCAGGAAAGACCTAAGCCTTATCTTAGACACTCCCAGTTCCTAAACTAAGTTTCATATGCAAGGCCAAGGTATCAATACAGAAACGATAAAAGCCATTACCTCCTGTAGAAATACTCTAAAGTTGATTAGACAGGTGCCAAGCTGGCAGCTACTTACTCACACAGCATCTATGGCCTTGGCTGCAGAAACACAAGCTTCCTATAAATCCCTCGTTCAGATTTGTCCCAGGGAAAAAAAAGATTTGGCTCATGGTTATGGCATGAAAATACATCTGTCTTCATGCTCACCTCTTCACCTTGCCAACTGGTTTGTTAAGGAAGCCCTGTTACTTCTATTGGCCACCTCACACAATGGCCAGTATTCGGTGGCCTGTGAATTTCAATGGAGACCATCGTGCTGGTCAGACAGTGTCATTTTGAGTATTCAGCCTGAGCTGGACTCTAACTAGTGATCTTGAGATAAAAGTCTTTCTCTCCCATCAACTCATCCTCGCAATTAGCAACAAAATAAGTCACATGGCAAGAGACCAACTTCTCCATTTTACCTAATTTAGAAAAGAATGGGAATTAGTGGGGCAATTTTCAGCAAACTCCCTATCAGCACGTGTTTCAAACAGAAACACTAAAAGCTGCTCAAAACAACTTTAAAGCTTCCTGAATTAAGCCTTTTTCCAATTACAGCCGTACCTTTCAATCGGTAATGGAAAATAAACACACTATAACCTTTAGTAAGTTGTCTTATCTAAAACCTTTTGCATTACTTCCAGTGTGAATTTGGGTTAGCTTCAACTTCCAGACATAAATTTCGAATGTCTCTCATAGCTAGACTGAAGAACCCTCGATAATTAAATTCATTTAAATATCCTCCCCTATCGATCCAGTCACCCGTAGCCACCTGTCAGTTAGGCTAAGCCATTTGAGGCTTTTCTCCTCTCTTTCATCACTTCGACGGCTCTTCTGTGAACTTTCTCCGATGCATCAGTGTCTTCCTCAGGGAAATCATCCAAGAGCTGACGGTTTTGTCAGTGCAAATATATAGATTAAATAACTTATGGCTACTCAGGAACATCATGTGAGCCTGCTTTCCTGAGAAAATGAAGTCAGGAGCAATGAGTCAGGGGACAGGACAAGCATGGGAAGCCTTAGGAAACCTAGTAGGATGATGGGGAGAGATGGGATTATTGCCATGGTGGGAGGAAAGGACACGGTACATACTTCTAGGAAACCAGGCTTTAGCAGTTCCAGCACTGCCAGAATAATCTGCTATATCCAGGGATTGCCCCAGACCTTTATCTACAGCATCACCCACAGAAAAGTGGGACTCAGAGCACAGTTCTTCCACCAGTGATCTCTGTGCCTTGAGAGAGAAGCTGACATGGGGGCAAGTTAAAGCACATATGACTCTATTGGTCTGGGACATGGAAACACCCTCTTCCTTATTGTCAACCTTTGCTGTATTAACAATACATTTTCTCAAATGCTGGTGATAAAATGGGTTGAGAGGTGTGACACATCACCAGAAGTAGTCCTTCCCTTACAAGCATTGTATTAAGTATTATTTTAGCTTCCTAAATCAAAATATCATGAGGTACTAAGTCAAGTATCTTATAAGATATATTATATCCAAACAAGTACTTTCTATTTAAAAAAATCTAGAGTCCTATAAAAAAAAGGCATCAAGTTAGTAGGACAGGATCAATAAATACATCTTAATTGACATTACAGTAACACTTCCTAATCGAGTCCTTCCTAAGCCTTTCAAGTGTTTTACTTAAGGTTCACCCGGAGGTGACTAACGCATACACACCTAGGTCATGTCCTCTGCTCTCCTCCTACCTCCTGGAAATTTCCCTGTGTTTCATGAGTTATTATAAAACAACATTAAAGACAAACTGGTCTTCAACCAACTCTTTTAAAAGATGCAAATTACCCACATATATTAAAGAAAAGGGTTCATAACTTCAGAAGTTGCTGCTCAGCATTCTCCTGATTTTCCAGGGGAATGAGAGATTTTCATAACCATCTTTCGAAACAATTACATCAGCTGGCTCTTTTCCAATGCATAACAGAAGTACCTGAATGCTCTTGCATTTACTAAAACGTTCTTGAAAACAAGCAGTTTGTGACACTTTCTAAATTCTTTGTCCTGACTGATTCAGCTCAGAATTGCCTTCAGCATGTATAAGACGACCTTTTAAAGGGCCAAATATTATAAACACAAACCCATTAATGCATTTTAGTGGTTTGGACTAGACTATGTTTGCATGCATTTATTATCATTTAGTTATGAATACTTCCACCTAAGAAAGCACTCACTTCTAGTGGTGACATACTCTTCCTCTTCATCTGCCAAGATGAAGGCCAGAATAGAATTCCTCCCTGTGCACACAACACATGCTGAGTTACCAAACCCACATTTCTAATACATAACATTGCTAAGGATGCTTCAAGGCAGAGAATGTGAGGTTTCACATTGTATCACTTAGCTCAAAGTCTCTCTGAAGTAGTAACAAAATTCAATGTTCCTCTCAAATGCTCTGGGCAACAGCTTACAGACAGGGCTGACAGCCCTCACACCCAGGACACTCAGCACAGTCAAAGCACTCAAAATCCTTTGCTTCCAAGCTGATAACAAGCCAGAAACTCAGTAATTTATTACACTGTTTTACCTAAAGCACTGTTCTGTCATTTTTGCACGCTTTATCCTTCTTAAGCAGATGATGACCACCGATTATGTATGATTCACCTTTTAATCACATGGATTATGCCACCAAACCCAACATGAAAAAATTCATTCTCACAGATGAGTAATTCCAACTCAAAATGGACAAACATGTCCTGGCCAATGCATGGCAGACCCAGACAATGAACCTAGAAGATCTAAACGTGGCACCACAGCAATACTGCGCACAAGCCCAGGAACTTGGGGTTATGGACCTAACAACCTGCTAGGAGCAAACACAACCCTCCTGGACCTTGGTGACACCAAAGACTGTGGGGCAGAATTTCAATCTAGTTTTCCCAAGGAGGCAACAAGGTTTTATGTGCTGTGTTTCTGAGAAATTTGGCTTAAAATCTCCATGAAATCACATGAAGAGCACACTTAGGAGGTGGAAGTGAATACAACACGGACAGGCTCCAAAGTCAGTGGGGCACTAGTATTTTGCCATCGATTTGGGACATCCTGCAAGAAATTAGTAATGTTCGTGACTATCAAGTTCCCTTACAGGGTAAGGGTCATGGCGAAAACTGTCCCAGGACCAAGCATCACCATGGCTTCTTTGCAAGCCGACCATCAGTGCAGGAAACAAGGTCATTCCGTGTCCTGCCCCCGAAATAAAAAAAGAGGAACAGCAACTACAACAAGATTCAAGTTCAGCCTGCTCATCCATGCCTATCTCTTAAATCTGAAACAAGAGCAGCAAATCCATAAGGGTTAAAGGCACCTATACAAAGGACCCTCAGTATGGTCCTGAAGAAAATGTTTTTATTTTTGAGAGAGAGGCGGGGGAGTCCTTCTGTTCTTGGACACCATGTGAGATGCCTGCAAGGCATCTAGCATTCCCAATAAAGATTCACACTGATGGACTCAAGGGCTGAAAGAACACCTCTTGATGTACTTTTCCAGAAGAGTCTGTGGCTTGGACCGCTGATGAGAGCAGCACAACTTGAAATTGCAGTAACAAAAGGAGTGCTTTGTCCATCTTCTATTTCACACAGGTCATCCTTCAAGTTTTGGGCAACGTACCAACATTGCAGGCTTCTCACATGGTGTCCAACATCTGAACGCATACAGACCAAGGTAGTCCTTTGATGCCAGAGCTCCTACTTCCTAGAGCAACTCCTTCTGCTGGAAAGGCTGCTAAAGGATGCAGCCCTGAAAACCACTTCAGTGTTGTAATTAATGAACAAGACACACATTTCATCCTCACATATGAAGAAAAGATGCCTCTGCAATTAAAAGCTTACATTAGGAGGCAAGGGAGGAGAACCTGACTCCTGGTTCTGCCACATGCTTCTTAAGTGACCTTTGGGCAAGTTACTTCATTTCATTTGAGACCTGTAGACACAGGCAATTTCCCAGCACTACATGTTAGACTGTGCAAGTCTATACAGCTTATCTCCAAAAAAATCTTTCCCTTGCTCATTCTTCATCTTTTCTCCCCACCAACTTTACATTAATGCAGCATACCTGAACACATGATTGCACATTTCTTTTATGAAAATAAAAAGCTACATCTATTGCATTGTCCAGAGGAGAAGCAGCCATACCCAAGCCATGTCGCAAGCACAGTAGCTAAGCTTGACAAAATGAGGAGTTCATAGCACTGTGGAATTAAATTCAACACGAGAAAACCAAAGTCCTAAAAGGTTTTTTCAGTCTGAACAGTAAAAAGAAAATGCAACACAGTGAAAGGCTGGGATCTCTCTATACCCATTTCAGATCCCTGATTTTTATTACTAATGCTGTATGAAAACACCCTGCTGAGAAACTTTTCTTAGAGAGTTCATCAGATCTTGCTGGTTTAAGTAAAAATTTAAGTAAAGAAAAGTGCATGTCACCAAGGGAATAAATGGCCATGCAAAGGCCACCTCCCCTCTGTGTTAGAGACCAGCATGTCCACAGCCCTGTGCTGAAACCTGGGTGTTTCACCCCCAGCCTGCCCCACACAGAAACAACCTGCTGCTTTCAAAAGAGAGGGAGACAGAAGCAGGTCACGCTGCAGTTACTTGATAGACCTGGGTCACCATGGATGGCTGAGACTCTGTGCTGGCCAAGGAGACGCCCCATCATAGCTTGCCTGGGCCCTGATGGGATTTCCGTGATTGAATTTCACAGGATGCAGCCGTTGCAAATAGCTCTTCATTACTCACGAAAGCCATCTAATGAGCCTCCCTGCTTTGATTAGGGCTAGCATTTGGTTTGGAGGACAGCAAATGGATAATACTATTTCCTGGAAAAAGATGTTGGCATGGAAGAACATATTGTCTTGATTAATGCTATTGAGTAATGAGGTCGTTCAACAATCCTAGATGTAACTTCCTGGCTCCCACTATCAAAACAAACAATACTTAATTTTGCATCTGCTGAAAAGCATTCAGAGACGTATTTAAATAAAAGAGTAAGTGGGATTAGACTTCGAACTGAAATACTGAAGTATACAGAGCTCAGTAACGCTGAGGAATGAAGAATAACCTTTTATAAAATTAAGCCACTTTTATCTCCCCATACTCCTACCAGAACACCCAGTGTGTGCAAACAGTTGTTGACATGGTTATTGTAAGGAGCCACTTCATGAAAATCCAAGAAATACAAACACTGCTGCATTACTAGAAGGCAATTAAACAAATACCAAAACTAGATCATCTTTTTCCTTTGTTTTGTACAGGGAAATAAGGTACAGATTGTAACAACCATATATTTTCATTCCATGGAATGGCTGTGATTCGTTACAGTATCAGTAATGCACTAGCCTTGTGCTTTTGTCATGATACTACGTCTCTTTTCACAAAATATTACTTGATACAACCTCAAACCCTCTAGGCATTAATCAAATCACAACTTTCACTCTGTATTGAAAGCCCTTGAAACCATCCACATAAAATATGTATTTGCATATTAGTGATGTGAAAGGTGCAATTCAAACTCCCAAATTAGAAGCAAAATGCAAAGTAAACCCTTTGGAAGCTGACACCAAAAACATGCCAGAGCCCAGGCGTGCAGCAGTGCCAAGGAACAAAGCACCGCCGAGACAAAAGGGGATATTGCAAACCAGCTGCAGACTGTCCCCCTGGGCCCCTCCTGTCCCTCTCACTGAAACCCTGCTGTGCTCCGTTCTTAGGGAGCTGCATTACCTTTTCATACAAACCATTTTTGCAGTTCTCACTTCATGGGGGTGTTTGTGTATACATGAAGCAAAGATACACTACTACATAATGCTCACACACAGCAGATGTTCTGGACATCTATACTGACAATTTTTCTCTACTACGTTACACAATAAACAAGATGAATTTGTATAACTAAGGGTAATATTGCTGAGAATTCAAACAGGACTTTAGCTTTGCTATTCTGCTAGATATATACACTCACTGTACAGATAGTTACGCATATTCAAGCAGTGAATTCAAATATTTAAGAACATAAGATATTCATATTTGTGAGACAGATTAATTTTCAACATGAGTCAGAATTAATAAAATATTTACATGATATTTTTCTCTGAACCATTATGCATTACAAAGCAACATACAGTGTGACCACCCCAACAGAATTGTATGCCCCATTTTACCTGACTTTTTTTTTTTTTTCCCCCAGCGGGGCCAGAATTGCATCCTTCATCTAATGTGAGTTTTGAAGAGGAAGAACATGTACTGTAAAAACATGCAGAGGGAATCTGAGCTATGTTCAGCGTGTGTTGGGGAAGAATCATAAGGGGCAGGAAAAAAAGGCCCAGTAGCTAAATTTCACACTGATAATGCCCTTTACTGCTAAGTTGTTAAGTTAGTGTGTTTGTGTAATGTCTGTGTGTTTTACAGCTTATATCTTACAACCAAATTCAGGACCTGACAATTATTAAGCAGCTACAGTGAGTTTTGTTACTTCAAATCAGTAATCCCGACAGTTATGCATGTCACATGATGGAAAGCAGTGGAGAATGTCTTCCTCTGGCCTGGTGTTTTTATTTTATAAGGTGGAAATGCAGTTTCCATTTCCTGTCCCCTGGCCGGGGACTGAATTCTCTTACCGGGTAGGTACGGGGACTTCAGTCAGAGCACCCAACATGACCGCCTGCTGCAGCCGGACAAAGGCAATGAAAGGACTCTCCAGGAAGTCTACCTCCCCCACCAGTACATTGGAGGCCTCAGCATCACGGGGCAATTTCTTCATGAATTTATTCTTCAGCTGCAGCAGGGAAAGAGGAAGGAAAAGAAAATCAAGTCTTGTTACGCATGCAAACAGGAATGTGCAATCAAATTTACCCAGTTTTCATCCACATTTCCTCCTTGGTCAGCACATATCTTTGGCTGCTTCTGTTTCTGTTTACAGACCTGAGATGATGTTATTTTGTGGAGAAAAAGGTGTGCAGCACTGAGGAAGACGAGTAGACATGGGCAGGGTTTCAGGAAGCACTGCCCCACCTCGTTGCCCGGTCATCCATACGCTGCTACAGAAATGACTGGCCTGAGGAAAACTAACCCTGAACAATGGACTCCAGGAGCTGCGTACCTGCATTTCTTTTCAAGTTTCAAGAGAAAGACTAAACTTAGCACACACTTTTAGGAGTATGTTTCCTAGCCTGTGGCTTCTCCCTTAATCTAAAATTTGCTTGAGGTGGTCCAAAGCCATTGTTCCCATTGCCTGTGCAGGCCAGCACATGAGTAGTCACTGGGCAAAAGTAGTAGGCATCCTGGTTTTGAAACTACACTAATGGTCGCAATAACTGTCCAGGTGAGAGACTGGCTCATTACTGCTTCCCACCATCACTGCCTGAGCCCTCAGCCCTCCCGCAGGCTGCTGCCCTCAGAGCACAGAGCAGGGCATGGCTGAAGTGGGACAGAGGAACATGTGCCATCATTAAAGACCTTCTGCCCAGGAGAAACCCCCTTCTCAATCCTTCTACGGAATGATGCTGGATGGCTACTACATCCCTCACCTCCCAAAGATCTGAAGGAAGAGAAAGCCTTGGGAAGAAGTGAAGTGAGAAGAGGCATCCATGAAGAAGAGAGAAATCAGAGAGGGTTTCCGAGGAAAATAAAAGCACCAGGCCTGGACAGAGAAGCCAAGGTGGGAGTCAGGGGAAGATGAGGAAGAAGGTGGTTGTGAGCAGCACACTGGGCCTCTGCATGGGTCCTGAGCCAGGATGGGTTGGGTGACACAGTGAACCCCCTCCAGATGCTCACCGCAGGGGGTCTGTGTTAACTGTTCCCCTCCTGACGAGGCTCCAAGCACTCTGTTAGCCTCAGTACAAATACCAAGCAAGAGAAGGGTGTATGTTTCTATCTGTATCCATACCAAACCCAACTACTACTTTGAAGTACAATCATATCTACCCTCAATGAATTTCTGTAATTTGTAAACAGCAACACAGCTATGTGTGTGGAAATTGAGGGTAAGGGCATTTTTTAAAAAATGGTCAACAAGCAGGCAGGTAGCAATAATTGCCTGTCTTCATCCTTTACTCTGACAGCACACAGAAATTCCGCCCTCCATCAAATACCTGTAAAACCCCACCACCAAAAGGAAGCTAACACGGTTGGTAGTTACTGTGTAGCTAAAAGAACTCTCATGTTTCCACCATCAATTAAACATCTATTGCTTTATAATCAAGTTACTGCAGCCAATGTTTTACCCTGCCAACTCTGTCCTCTATTGAGTTAATATCTTTCTGTCAGAGAGAGATTTTAAGAACCTCACACTGAAGTTTAAGTAAATGAACTGCTAACGTCTGGAGTACATACATATATATCACTCTGCCTGATCTATTGAAAAATCATTGTAGCCCCATGGCAAAGAAATCCACTTCAGCAGAGCTACCTAAAACACACAGCAGCTCACACTGCAGTCTGGCTCCACAAGCTCTCAGAAGCCCCAAAGCACACACTGACTGGTGGTTTTAATATTTATGAACTAGAATACCTTAAACGCACAAGAAAAAAATAACATGTATGGTAATTTCCCAACAGAACCTTTGAAACTTTAAACTGATGCTGCCAACTGTTCACTACTTGATAACATATCCCTTGGAAGAACAAGCACATGATAAAATGCTCGGACGCACGAGTTTTAGGGACACACTCAGCAAAACCTGTCACAGAAATCTGGTGCTCGTTAATGGAGAGCTTCTCTGTAACAAGACTTTGCTGAGCCAAGGATTGTCTGTCGGGGGAAAAAACCACTTCAGTGTCTTCCCTTAATGGGTACAGGACCCACTGTTGCAGAGGTGCACCCAAGCAGGGTCAAGGCTGCTGTCAGGAGGAGAAGAAAGGTGAGATGCCCAGTGGTGGAGGAGGATGCTGCTCCTCAGCCCCCCTTTTCTAGGCAGCATGTTGAGGATTTTTCCCCCAAGCACCTCTAAGAGACACAAAATGACCCCCTCTGTTAGGCTGCTAAAGCAAGACTCATCAAAACAGCCTTTGCCACACTCACGGGAAGCTTTTCTCTCATGACCAGTCTGTCCTCTGATCTTCCTGAGAGAGTTGTGTTCAAAAGCAAAAAAAAAGAGCAAACCCTAAGAAACCTGCTGATGCTTTGAAACAGGGTTTTGGGGTTTTTCCCCCTTAACTTTTGGACTAAGATACAATGTGGTGCTATGGCAGCAGCAAGGCCCCATGTGCTGCTGAGCTGTGTGTGGCACAAGGATAAAAGCATAAAGATGTCTACCTCTTTTGTTGAAGAGGTAGAGACACCTCCTGGGAAAAGGAACCAAACCAGCTGGCAGGCTTGCTCTGATCAGCTGCTTATCCCCAAAGGCTCAGGTTGCCTTTGTTAAGGATGGTGAAGGAGAACAGAAGATCAAAATCATTGCTGGAAAGGGACAGATTCTTCTGAAGTGCACCCATGTACAGAGAGATGACAGTATATGAAGAACTCACGCATTTCAGCAAATATTTTGTAGCAAAAGAAATTCAACTAGGTCACCAAAATTTCCTTCTGATCACTCTAGTAATCTGATTTTCTTACCCATCCAGATTATTCCAACATGTCCTTCCCATCATGCCTTTCTAGCCTTATTTCTCTGTACTCTCATGATCTTTGACTGCTCCTTTCTCCCAGTAACATAAGCCTGAGATGTTATCTCAGCTTTTTTAAGGTTGGGGTGCTTTTTCCAGTGTTCTTTCACTCTCTTCCTACATCTCTGCCTTCTTCAGTAACAGTGACAACAGCTATGCTAGAAACACGACAAAGGGAGCTGGTGAAGCCACCATGAGCGTACACCAGTGCAATTGCACTGCTCATCTTCAAGTTTTCTCATAATTAAGATCTAGATTTTAGTCTATTTGAAAACCAACACAACTTGATTTTTTACTTTAAAAAAATTACCTATCTCAAAGCAAAACAATGTAGTTATTTACTATATTGGATCATTTTTAAAAAAAATAAGTATTCAGTAGAATTTCCTATCAATTTTTGCTGCCTGATGAATACGAAAAGCACATGGGAATATACATATTTTTTGTCATATTTGGAATTTAACTCTTCGTTCATGGCAAGCCCACTCTTAATTGTGGCTATAAACGTGTATGCATGGCCTCTCCTGCCTCCTCCAACACCATTACACCTGAACTGCCAAGTGTTACACCCAACATAGTGTCACCTAAGGCAGCCTGTCACTGCAGAGTGGAAATAAGCTTTGTCCATTTCATCTAGAGAGCTACCCCAGTTCCTGCATCAGGACACGCATAGGACCATCTTCTGACTTGAAAAGGGAGACCATAGAGAGCAAGACATTCTGCTCCTGATGCCTTGGGTCTTTCTGAGGGCTGTCTGCTCACTGCACAATCAATGTGAAAACCTCAGTCTGGGAGCAGCACCGGAGGAGCCCACAGAAAGTGAATCCACCAGCAAGGAAAGCAGCATTGGGACTCCAGTCACAATATAAGCAGTGCTTCTAAAAACGCAGCAAAGCATCTATCTGTTGTGTTACTGAACAGTGGTGCTCAAAACTGCAGGAAAGCGAGCTTAGAAGACAACTTATAAAGCTGTATTTATTAATTTCCAGTAATCCTTCCCAGGGCATACAAATGGTATCTGAGGTGCAACTCTGTGCTTAGCACCATTAAACCAGAGTGTCGGAAGAAATCTACTGACCAGCATCATTCTCATCAGCCATGTGCAAGGCTTACTCTCATTTATACGTCTTCTCCCAAAGTGTAGCTATAGCTTCATGCTAAAAATAGTTCCTTACAGACTGAATATTATTCTTCTCATCTCTCCACCTATGTACTGTAATGGTACCACAGCAGATATGAGCAGGCTCACAGGGCTCTGCAACATTCATCCACTAGCTGACAAAATATTAACTAAGCCCAACTATGGAGAAAAGTCATCAACTGCTTCTGATTTGATAACGGGACAACACTGCAGCAGCAGCAGCTGAGTTTTAAAAATCAGCTTCTCCTGGCTCTTTTCTGGTATCTTTCTGGCACTGGAAATCTCTTTAGCCTGGCACCGGATTGCCTTTCTGCTAGGTTATTAAATTATAGCTCAAGCAAGCCTGCTGCAGTAGCACTGCTCTTACCCCCAGCCTTCTTCATAGCACCAGCAAAGCTCCTGAGGCCTTGGCCCCATTGGTGGGGGGCACAACTGCTCCCATCTTAGATGTACCCCTCTGCCTTAGCACTCAGGCTGTGTCTTTGCAGCCAGGGAGGAATTTCCGGGCATTCTCAGATCCAAGATGGCTTTTGTTTCTAACTTCAGCTGTGGCAGAATTCATGTGAAGTCGAAGGCTTTTGAAAAATCCTGCCCTTAGTTCGTTTCCAACCCGCCACCCCCCACCCTCAATGATCTTTGGAGATGCTCTGTGTTTGTCTGGCTGAGGGTGAATGGCAAGGGAGGATGTACTGCCAGAAACACCAATGGGGGGTAACACTAAACTGGGCTATGAACCCGTAACAAGCTTTGCCAGGCAACTCAAAGAAGTAGAAAAATGGAAAAAGTCTCATGAAAAGGCATGAATTATTGATTCAGCAGGAAGAAAACTGCTGAAACAATCCTACTCTTGCATGTTTCAGTCAGGATTACCACCAGAGAAAATATTAAATAAGCATCAAGGAGCTCTGTGGAGGAAGCCTGTAGAAATGCTACCAGTTCTCCTATGAATAGTGTGTTGCAGGAAACTGGAGATAAAAGATATCAGGAAGGTGGCAAATCCCGAATAAATGTTCAACTTTGCCAAACATGTTAGTTGCAGGCTGACGTGTGTTGCTGAACAAGCACAGTGTTGGCCCAAACCCTGGTGCCTTTCTGAACCAGAACTGACATGCAGGATCTCAAGTCAAAACACCATGACTAATTTTGTAGAGCTATCATTATAGTGATTTTTGCTCCAAATGAGTTTTACAGCACCACTCACCACTTTCTTAAATCATTTATCAGATAGATGATGGGAAGGGTGCAGTCAGCACTTACAACCCATTTTGAACTATTCCCCAAAGAAGCTTCAAAGGATTTGAGTCCTCAGCAGCACCTGAGAGCAGGGAGGGAGGCAGGGAGGGAGGCAGGGAGGGAGGCAGGGCCATGCAGCTGGAAGCACTATATTCACTTTCCCTGTACTCTGCTAAATTGAGCATTGTCCCAACCCAACCACTAATGTTATGTTAAAGGTCACAGATTTCCAATGCTATACCTGCAAAAAGGTATGGCAACCTGAAAAATCACTATGTCCCTAAATGTATTTTAACATTCTGTTACCATCAGCATCACTTAAGCTTTATCGGAAATGAAGGCAATTCCTAAGTACACACAGCTTTTATTGCATCTGCTCATTTGCTCTTGGGCACAATACTGTGCTATAGACCTGTCTGCCTTGCCCTCGCATGGATGCTGCCTCCCCTGCCAGCTCCCAACCACTGCCATTTCCAGACTGAAATGCAGATGTAAAGGAAAGGCAAGAGGCCAGGTCACAGGCCTGGGAAGCAAGAAGGAGCAACCACAGCCACCAGGGCCAAGAGAGCACCTGGGTAAGTTATGTGCCCTGGACCTCCTGGCAAGATACTAAAAAAAACAAGTCAGACTGATTTTTCCTAAATCACTCAAATATTTTGTAAAGGATGGAAAGCTTCTTCCTTTCTTTTGGGAGCATCTAGCACAACCAAGAGTATAGCTGCCCAACAACCAAGAGCAAGAGAAGATGAAAAGGAACACGTGGCTGAATAAGCGCATGGCTCCTGCCTGTGACCCCTGGCACACTCTGTGAAGTAGTTTGCAGGCTTGTCCAGGGCAAGAGAATACCCAAGGCAAGTGGAAACTCCATTAAATGAGTCATTAGCTGAAGCATCAGAATCACAAAGCTAACCAAAAACCCATGATACAGCACTAAAATTATAACTAGAAAAGCCCTTCAGCTAGTCACATTGCTGTAACGATGCTCCAGGGTTTGCAGAAGAGCCTGTAAGGAACATGCAGGCACTGATCTTTGGAAGAATCGGTTTGCCCTTACGTGTCATAGTTGTATTTGATCACCTCTAGCCTAAGGAAGAGTTACCAAACAAAAACCTCTGGCTGCATGAGCTGGAGTTCAGGTAAAACACACCACCCATACAGGAACAGCCTCCTTTGAAATTGAGGTTACAAGCCTACGAAAGCTTGAAATCAGTTGCTCTTCGGGGACAGAGCTCTGCAGCGTGCCATGGGGCAGCAATCACTACCTTGGCTTTTGCACAGGACACCACAGTGCACCAAGCACAATCATCAATGCCTGTTGGCTTTGGCTACTCACCTGATTAGCATTGCTTGGATTTAAATGCCAGATGCATGGGGAGAGCAGTCCCGACTAATTGAGATGGGGGACAGCTAGCCCATTCGTATGCCATCTTACATCTATTTTACACAAGCTTTTGCTTTTGTCCTAAGTGAAAGGAGGGATGGGACAAAAGAAAACCTATCAATGAAGTGTGAGGCCATAACCTGTCTGAGCTTTTTTGCTATGGGTAGAGTAGCTGCCTTAATGGGATATCACCACTGTCCTCGCTTGATAGTATCTGCCGAGTCTGCAGCAGGGAAGCCCCCACATGCTTACAGCAAAACGAAAAATAAAACAAAAATGTTATTCAGGGCTAATGCCATTACATAGATAGCAAATAATCTCCATCTAATCTTTATAATATTAATAAAACAAAATCAGAAAGAAAGGGCCATGCACTGACTTCACCTAAGGAAGCTATAAACAGATACTAACTTTATAAGCCGCCTTCCTCCAGCCATGCAGGGTCTGAAGTGCAAACCTGAATTCCCCTTCCCATTAGCAGCATTTAGTTGCTATTGTCAGTGGAACTGAGCGACCAAAGCAAACACCACTGGCATGAGAAACAGAGAATGCTATCTATTTGGCAAATATCAAAAATATAGTTTCCAGGCTTTTGCTTAAAAGCCCGGGAAGACAGCTTTTGGCAGTTCCACTCTGGGAAAGCAAAGCTACCAGGGCTATCCTATCCTGTGGGGAAAACGTTCCACCCTTCCTCTTCTTTTTTATGCCCTTCATCATTTTACAAGTCTTGCTCCTCCTCCCCAAGCCACACTTCTGCAGGCTGAAGACCCCTAGATTATATTTAGCATCTCCAACAGAGAGTCCATTCCAACCAGCTCTTTTTCACTCTACCAAATACCATTTCTAAGTTCACTATAGTCAACAACCTCCAGCATTGCACTATTAAAACCAGCCAGTGCTTGATGTGGGGATGACAAGGAGGGGAGCAAGCCACATGAAGGTTAGGGTAGGATTTAGCTGCAGGTTCCAGCTCCTGCTTAGCTCACCATGCAGCAAAACTCAAATCCACTAAATACAGCTCTTTCCCCCTCAAAGTATGGCAAAACCTGAGCACTCAGAATAAACACTGATCATACAGATCACAAGCCTAACTGCATAAGCGGTGCTTTGTGTAACTAAAAGAAGGCTTAACGGTCCCTGATCACAGGGAAAAAGGGATCCAGTTCCTCAAATTCCTGTTATATCAAAGCCAAGTGCAGGACAGGGGATCTTCCAGCCTGGAAGGCAGCACCAGGCTGCCCGAGAGCATGAACAAAGGCTGGGGGAAGAGGCCATTTAAAAATTCACTCTACCTTCTGTTTACTCTGCATAGGGGTATGTGGACTCACCTCCTCACAGCATCATATTTCATCATGGTGTTCCACACTTGAGCACAGATGCATAGAGCTTTTGTACTTAAGAAAAGTTAATTCCCCCAGGAATTTGAATCTGACTCTGTCTCTGTTTTTCTGTATCCGTTCACATATACGTTTAAGATTACCTTCCCATAAACTATCCCATGAACGCTCACCTCAAGTGATACCTTCAATGCTCTGTGTTTTGTCTATGCCATTACCCAGGAATGCTTTAGAGGTGCGCTGCTGATACACTGCAGGGAGAAACGATGCAAGCAAAACTGCTCTCTGCATCAAGAAAAAAGGCCAAAGTAAACAAAATTCCAGTTAACTGAACTTCCTAGAGACTCTTCCTTTCCTTCAGAAAGGTGGCAGTGATCTGTAGTGGAAGACAGTCATTTTCATTTGAGCTCCATGGAGTGAAAGTAGGTCATCCAGGCTGACAGACCTGAAAATGAGGAATGTCCGCTTGTGACTGTGGAGATAAGGAGACGTTCAAACAGGAAAAGCAGTGAAACACTCCCACCATTAGCCACTGGACTTCATTCCAAACAGGGGGGTCCCATCAGCGCCCTCCCCATCCATTGGCCCCCCCAGGAAAGGCAGGAGGGTTTCTCTTAACAAGGCCAATGTCTTTTTTTAACTTTAGAGCTGGCTTTGGCACAGATTCCCTGTTGATATGGAAACACCAGTTTGAATAAACAGTGCACACACCACAACAAATAAGAAGGGTTTTGTGCCTCTTTCTGACTGACGATATTCATTCAGAGCCGTTTTTTGTCCCATACAGAAGCCCTTCGACAGTGGAGATAATGCCAGGTCAGTAAACTCTCCTTATATCAACATATATTAATTTTCTATATACTATTGCATCAGCTCAGTAATAACAGGTCCCTGATAAAACAGATTTTCTTTAAATGTCCCTTGTATTTTACATCTTGAGCATTAAAGGAGTCCTAGTCATTCAGCCATTCGGAGTTGCCAAGGACATTTTAGCAGAGCATGACCAAAGGATTTCTCACGGGAAGAAGGACAGAAGCGGGAACTTCCCCAGCTTCCTACGGTCCACTTGCACTACAGCAACAAAGGGGCTGATAAAGGCTGTACTTGACTCTTCTCAATCACTTTCATTCACAGATAAAGCTGAAAAATCAATCTAAAATATTTTCAAATTATTAAGACTACACGAATCAAGATCTAACTTAACAATCCCAGCTCTAACACCATAAATGACAAACTATCCCCTGGGCATTGCAAAGAGGATTAAAACCTCATCCTCCAAAAGGCTGCTTGAACAGAGACGGGATGTGACTGCAGGCTCAGTGCTGTTTGAGATGTCTTGCGTGGGATAGGCAGAGTGAAACTCCAAGGTACATTGTCAAAGGAGAGCTCAGCCCAAACACAGCTTAAGCAATACTAAGTAGAAGCAACGTCACTAATATTTCCACAGATTAATCATGTGGGGACACTTTTATAAACATTCACCTGAAGTACTTGTGACTCAGATACTGCAACTACAATCCAGAGTGTGGCAGTGTAGTTTGAAATGGGCTAGAAAGCTGAAAACCGCACAGAAAATCGTATCTTCATGTGCACTAAAAATAAGAGAAAATGGAAAAGTAACACTAGCAAAACACCCAGGCAGCACCAGGCAAGCAGCCATTGTTATCTGTACCAGCAG
Source organism: Strix uralensis (assembly GCF_047716275.1). Lineage (NCBI taxonomy): Eukaryota > Metazoa > Chordata > Aves > Strigiformes > Strigidae > Strix > Strix uralensis. The sequence continues at coordinate 66,079,055 of NC_133975.1, forward strand.
AGGAATGGATGCAGAGCCAGGAGATCAGAAGCACAAAGCCAACCTTCCAGATGTAGGCATAATCCACACACGGAAGTTTTGACAGTGTAGCCATATCAGTTGGCTGTGTGGAAAAACTCCCTAATCTCTTGGTGTACACAGCTCATACCAGCAAAAGGATCACTCCTCATCAGCACGTCACCCAATTAGGTGGTTCCAGTTGGTACAGGCTCTAAGTCTGCCCTGCGGACCTGCCAGCACAGCATAATTGCACTGGCAATTCCTTTCACCTGCAGATAAGCGTTTAAGAAAAAGAAAAGCAGACAGGAGCATGGGATACCACCAGCAAAGAGTGAAGTTTGGGATGACCCTGTGCAGGCCTTCACCTAACCCCAGCAGACTGAACTGCTGCTGCTGACCAGCCCTTTACCCCCACACCGCTGTTCTGGGCACCCTTCTTGACAAAAGGCTACTTGCAAGCTGGCAGGAGTCCAGACAAGCAATCCAAACTAGGAAGTGGCTGAGAGACATAAATATATCAGAAAAGCTTATCTGCATTAAATATATAGGAGTTGTATATGTCCCTGCCCATGGCAGGGGAGTTGGAACTACATGATCTTTAAGGTCCCTTCCAATCCAAACATTTTATGATTCTGTGTATAACTTGGCTAAGATGCACCTAAACCAGCAGAAGTGTTAGATCTTTTCTAACTCTATCTGGTTGAACAATCTACATGTACATATACACATACATCCCTCTCATCTTCTTCGGGTTTGTTGGACAGCCCACCAGAAGCACCTGATTTTTCTAGACCTATCTCTGCTGTGGACCAGATTAGGTAAACCGTAAGTTGGTCTTTTTTGACAGCTCAAGAAACCTTCATTAGGTCTTTCAGTTTGGTGTTATTCAATATGGTATTAGAGAAAAACCTGAGCAAACAGCTCAGCCTTCAAGAGCTGGAGGAATTCTCCTGTCATGAGAAGTCCTGGTCTCTCAGACACTTCTCTGGTACCACTGATGCATCTGGCAAAAAAGATCTCAGAGCCCTGGAGAGAGTAGGAAGCCTGGATGCTGATCTATTAATTGGAAAACAGAAAAGAAAAATAAATTCTCCAAAAGTGCCACTGCCTCTGCTTCTCTATCTTGCTGCAAATGACCAGTACCTTAATTGCAGCCAACACCTCATAAAGTAAGACAAATGAAGGCAAATCACTTCTCCGCACTGCTACCTCAGAAGCACTGTTCTGCCAACACAAATACAACGGAAGGGAACGCACCTCCTCTTCCCCAATTATCCTTATAAAGTGCCAAAATGTCAAACAAGCCCAAAGCAAAAACATGATAAACAGCAAAACCAAAACTTCGTGGCCTTTATTGAAGCTATTTATTATCAGGGTGGTTTGAGTCAAGGCCCTGGCACCTTTTGCAAGACCCTCACAGGATGCTGAACCAGTCTCTTTTGCAATCTCAGTGTAATACAGGACAATGACTCAAGCTGTCATTCTCACGGCAGAGAGGAGCTGGTTCATGCAAATTACCTGATTTCAATATTCATAAATAATACACTCTTAACCACACATAGCTGTTGGGGTGCTCAGCACTGCTGACAGATATGAGAGAAGCAGGAGGAACAAATCAAAACCCTTTTGTTTAAGCTTCGGGGCAAGCTTCCCACACCGGCTGGAGGCAGAAAGGGAAGGCTTCCTTTGGAGCTCCCCTTTTTGTTTTTCAGTTGTTACACCTCTTGCAAGACAGAATGTTTATTGAGCGTGGCAGTGAAAATGGGAATAAAAGCTTTCTTTCCCCTCCTCACTTCTTCCCCTGCAAACCTTCACCTCTTGTAGACGTCATTAAATATCCTGTTATGGCTTTTTATGAGCTCAGCTGGGAACCTGACGAGCAAAATAACACTTTGGTGATCATCAGCAGATCCCAGTGCCCCGAAATAACAACATAAGAGTAAATCAAGGTTGAAGGTCTCTCAGAGAAAATACATATGCTCAATCTGCAAGCAATTCTGGCTCACTGCTGCCTGCAGATGCTTTCTACAATTTGTTCTATGCTGATGAACACTGTGCCGACAGCACAGCCGCTTCAGCAAAGCTTTAGTGTCCACACACTGTGTTGCCACTGACTGTAAGAGACTCAGCACTACCAAAATCAACAATAAACTGCCATTCCATTAATTTCCCTTTCCACAGACCACCAGTTGTGACAACCAGCCTACCAAGAGTCCCCGCTATATGTGGTTGGGGTAGGGGAGCACTGTTTGTCTGTTGCAGGCACATGAGATGCAAATCAATATTATTGATGCAACTTTTGTGATGAGTAATCTGCAGTTAAAGATTTTCTGAAAACTCTGCATTTTGGTAATTGGCCCTTCCTCTTGTTTCAGCTTTACAATCATTTGCTTTCCATAAATTAAAGGGGAAAAAGAAGAAGATGACATTTTTAATTTAGCAGACATCCCGACCTTACAAGTAACCCAGGACTTTATCACTTTCAGATTTCTGCATCATTTTATGGTTTCACACAGTCTTATTCTGATGGCAAAAATTATTTCATCCAGCCTCAAACATCAGAGAGAGAATGACACAAAGCCAATGAACATGTTCTAACTCCACCATTTTCCATGAAGCAACCTCTCCTTTGCTAAAGCTGCTAATCTAACTGCTTATCACACATCCATAAACACTTTATGGCAGAGGGGAAAGAGAGAATAAAGAAACAGACATTTAAGTTATGCAAGATTTGTTTGGGGTTTTTTAGCAAATAGCAGTACACTGAAATTGCTTTCAGAGGACAACAGCAAAAATTAGTGCAATGATCTTAATATTATCAAAGAACAAACCAACCACATAGGTCCTAAATACTGCAGCAGGTTGGCTGCAGCACTGGGTTGGTACCTCCAGCCCGAGCTCCAAGCTGCCAGCCCTTGTGCTGCCATCCCATCAGGCAGGGCTGGGAGGAGATCACAGAAGTGTTTGGGTTGGAAGGAACCTTAAAGATCACCTAGTTCCAATTCCCCTGCCATGGGCAGGGACACGTTCCACTACACCAGGCTGCTCAAAGCCCCATCCAACCTGGCCTGGAACACTTCCAGGGAGGAGGCATCTACCACTTCTCTGGGCAACCTGTGCCAGTGTCTCACCACCCTTACAGTCAAGAATTTCTTCCCCATATCTAATCTAAATCTACCCTCTTTTAGTTTAAAACCCTCATTCTATCCCTACACCCCCAATAAAGAGTCCCTCCCCATTTTTCCTGCAGGCCCCCTTTAAGTACTGGATGGCCGCTATAAGGTCTCCCCAGAGCCTTCTCTTCTCCAGGCTGAACAACCCCAACTCTCTCAGCCTGTCCTCATAAGGGAGGTGCTCCAGCCCCCATTCATCTTCATGGCCTCCTCTAGACCTGCCCAATCAGGTCCATGTCCTCCTTCTGTTGGGGGCCTCAGAGCTGGACACAGGACTGCAGGTGGGGTCTCATGAGAGTGGAGTAGATGGGGAGAATCCCCTCCCTTGACCTGCTGCCGCACTTCTCTTGATGCAGCCCAGGACACGGTTGGCTTTCTGGGCTGCGAGCACACATTGCTGGCTCACAGTCACTTTTCCATCCACCAATACCCTCAAGTCCTTCTCCGCAGGGCTGCTCTCAATGCACTCATGGCCCAGCCTGTATTTGTGCTGGAATTGCCTCGACCCACGTTCAGGACCTTGCACCTGAGCTTGTTGAACTTCATGAGGTTTGCACAATCCCACCTCTCAAGCCTGTCAAGGTCCTTCTGGATGGCATCCCTTCCCTCCAGCATGTTGACCACACCACACAGCTTGGTGCAGCCAGGAAACATGCTGAGGGTGCGTTCAATCCCACTGTCCATGTCGCCGACAAAGATGTTAAACAGATCCAGAAAAAAGTTATATATAAAATATAAATATTAAAAATATATTTTTAAAACAATATGCTGTCATAAAATTACTAGTGCCAGGGCCGGGCATATGTAGAGAGCAAGGCCAATGAGAACCTTCTGGAAAACTCCCATCCATGAGTACAGCCTGTGTGTCTCTGCTCCTTCCTCGCCTTTTAGCCAGCGAGTCTCTTACCCTTTTCCTCTAGCTGATGGCTCTGTGCCCTGACAGTGAGGGGAATGGGCAGCATTTCTTTGGTTGGTCCTTTGGAAAGTGACAGAGTGTCCTCTGTCCTCTCCTGAATCCAGCCTTTTTCAAGAGGGATCCTAAGTTCATTTTCTCTGTGAAAGAGCTTAATAGTTACTCGGTAAGAAGATTAACTCTAAAAAGTGTATTAAGAAGGCAAAGAGTATGAGAAAAACAAAGCAGAAGCAAGATCAAAGTAAATCCAAAGTCAGCATAAAACCATCCCTTCTGTAAGGATAGAGGAACCAACCTCACAGCACTTAATACAGGTAAATCTGAGTGCTATCTATGATTTTAATAAAACTGTATCTCTTGTTATTATCACTGGCTGTACTCGTGTCAGTGTGTCTTGGGATCCCTGCAAATATTGTCCCTTATCCTCAGTGCTGTCAGTCCTTCAACTCAGCTTTGCAATCTGTGAGAAAGCCACTGAGCTGAACGGGACATCTAACCAGGCTCACCATCTGTGTAGCGAAGCAAAGCCCAGCTCCTCGTTATACAGAGGTTTCAGTCAGAGGAAAGTTGAGAGTTCTTGTCTTCTCTCACTCCTCTTGCTTCCTTACTGTTCCTCTGTCCCTGGAGGAGGTCAATCCAACTGTGACCACCTCCATCATGCATTTGCCTTTGAACACTGGCATCTTTCCCAATTTCTCTGCAGGGCAGGAGAAAAGAGGCCCTTGCAAATCCTGGGGAGGGCATTCTCCAGGAAGATTCTCTGACAGATCTTCAGCAAAACCGTAAGCATGCCCAGTGCTCCCTAGTACACTCCCCTGTCGTGCCCTCAGCCAGATCCCAAGCAATATGAACACCTCTCCGCCCTGCTGGGACAGAAGCACCCACCTCACCCAGGTGCTGCCACGGCACAGATGTATGAAAGCATAAATGCATCTGTCCTAGCTTAAGCCTGTTTCAGAGCTGTCTATGTTAGCAGGGCTTCTTCTGCAGGTAGTGAGGCAACCAGCCCACCTGAAACCTGAATTGACTCTGCAATTGCAGCTCTCTGCAGGGACTGAAAAATAAACTCAGGAGACCAGGCTCAACAACAGGCACCTCAAAGAAGTGCCTATGTTTGGAGGGATCAATCTGGGCTTTTGCCTTTGTAGCTGAGGTCCCAGCTGCTTACTGCCTCCTTAACTGAATTATCTAAAAAACCAACCACAACCCAAGCTTGACCTCGCTCAAGCACTGCTGCCACTGAAAGGCCAGCTCCACAAGGAGAGAGAAGTGGCCAAGTGTATTAGGTAACACACCAACACATGCCACTCTTCTGCAAAGAGCTTCCTCTGCCTAGAACATCCTCTTCTGACCTTCTCCAGGCTTGTTTTGATGCCTCTACCCTCAGAGGCCATCCCTGGAAACCACCAGTTGTTGTGAACATGGAATTGAATGAAAAAATTCAGTACTCACTAGTGGTCAGGCAAATGCAGTATGCCAAGAGATCTCCTCCTCGTTTGGCTCCATGGAGAATGATACCAAATGAAGAATTATCAGTGTCATACAATGGGAGACACCAGTTTTCAACTTGGACCTTATAACATCCAGGGGAAAGGAGCAGGGAAGCCACAGATGGATGCTCAGGACCTGCCTCTTTTTCCAAAAGTATGCAAGGGAACTGTTGCTTAGCAGAGACAGAGCATCTCAGGATGGAGAAAGTTAAATATCACTGGTGTTGGAGGCCGGTAGTTGGGTAAGACGACTTTCCCAGGTAGGTTGAAAGTACTGGAAGGTATGGCTGCTTCAAAATGTTACAGCTGCTTCCAGCTAGATGAGTGTGCAGGAGAAGAGCTGTCCTCAGGTACAGTCCTGTGTCCCTCTTCATGTTGTCATGTGGGTGACAATCACAAAACCTGCCCTGCCAAGCTAAAAAAGGGAGGGCTTGAAGCCATACTGCAACTATAAAGCACTGGCCACCAGCACTGTTCCATGAAGAGAAAGAGATAGAGACAGAAAGAAAAAGAAGGGTAAAATCTTCTGATGAGTACATTTCAGAGTTTGAAGAGAGAGCATCCTGAACCCCTAATTTTACTTAGGTGTCTTTCTGCTCAGTAAGAACCTACTGAAACACAGATTAAAGTAGTATTCTGGCTATAATATTGCTACACTGTTAATTCCAGCATTCCAATTAGCATTAAAGGTTGCAGGGCTGGAAATTAAGGATGTAGCTAGGCAGGAAAGTTACTGAAGGTAAACAGAAGTTTGTTCAAAGCCTTTCTTTCTTTAAAACACAGGCACACAATACTCTCCTTTATCTTTGCAAAAATAGCGATCGATGAAAAAGCTTAGGACCCAGTCCTGCTTCAAGCAACTGTTATAAATTGACTTCAACCTGTCGCAGTTCTTATACACACACAAATAAATAAAAATTGGAATAGCCTGTTCCTCCAGCAGACTTGTACCCCACTATATGGCCTCATTAACTGTCAAGCTTCCAGACAGGATACCAAAATAATGAAAGCCAGTCACTCTGCCGTCAAAGCAAGAAAATCTGTTCTCTTTCCAGCTCCTGCTGTCGTAACATGATGGATTATTCCCTGGTCTAAGTTCTGCTCCAGAAAGTTGCCAGCCATCACCACAATTTCACAAACTTTATCAAGACTGGAGCTTCAGTCAATCAGTAACGAAAATTAAGATCTAAGGTGATTTCTCAGGCCAGCTTCGAAAGGCATACAGTACAAGGGTTCCATTGTGCAAAGTTCATCAGCAGGACACAGGCTAATTAACTAAGCCGCTTTTTGGAACTACTTAGTTTTCAAGCAATGGTTTTCACTACAAACAGTCAGGCATTATCTACATTGAAAGCTAAAAACTTTGGAGCGCGCTACCAAACTGGACTGATTAACGGATTTCACTATTAGTACTACCAAAACATCTATTTTTACACACAATTCTACACAAAAAGTCTATTATCTGTATGTGTCCAGAGACATTTCAGCAGGAGGGGCAACTGAGACTATTTGTACTACTGAGATCTACGAAGCCTGCTGCAACATTCAGACCCAGTTTTCTGCTAGTCTATCTACAAGACCCCAATTATAAGTCATTAAAAATATAAAACATAGCAGTCTTCCCAATGAAAAAAAGCTATTTTACAATCCTACTTTCTCCCCAGGTGTGGCTGCATATATGAAAGGGAACAGTTATTTTGCAGAACCAACCAACCAATATAAATCTATGCTACAACTCTGAATGACACTGAGGTCAAGGCAAAACACATTGCTCCCCTTCTTTTTCCATGAAAGTATATTTATTTTTTGAATATTTAAGTACTCTGAACTCACTTTTCTACAGTGGTTCTGTTGCTGTGTCCCTTTAAGGCAGAGCTGCACTTACAGAAGATTGCAACCAGCCATCATTTGAAGGACTAGAGTCATTCTCAGTTGGCCAGCATTACTGCATTACCCAAATAATTTTCCAAAGTAACTCTCATTTGCATTCAGAATAACCATGGAACTAGAGAACGCTGAAAGACATGAAAAAAAAAAAGATTCTCCGAAAGAAACAGTCATGCTTTGGAGAATAACCCACTTTTTCAACCAAGACAAAGGTTTTTTGAAATTTGCACAGAGACCTTATTCAGACAACAGTTTTCTAAGAGTTGAAATAAACTCACTCTTACCCCTCAGACTCTTCAACTCTCAAAAAGGATGAGAACACACACAAAGACAGTCCATATGAGATACCGCAAACATTACCCTTGTCTAAGAAAACGGTCATATTCGTGGAGATTTGGTGCTAAAGGCCAATTTTAACTTTGTTATTCATCTCCATTTTGGAGTTGTTCTTTCGTGATTACCTGCTAGCACTGCTGCCTTTCTGAAGCGTTGCAGTTGCACAGGGTGAGGTAGCATCTTCTATTCCACCAGTTGCCACAACCGGGACATATTCCCCTGAATGCTCCTGATCTACCCCATGGCCCTCCTGAACACATGCCCTGGAGTGCTGCAGGACCTTATCTCCTGCACAGACCTTTGCTGTAACCCCTGAAGACCCTCTTCTCAGCAGGAAGAGGTTCCAAAACACATCAATATCTGGGTATTTTCCCTCCTTTCTCATGGGTATCAGCAAGATGCCACATACGTGGTGTCACTTGGTTCAGGCCTTGGAAGAGTTTAACGTGCTGTTTTCAAGGGCTGGTGCTTAAAAAGTGGAGAATCCAGTCATAGGACTTGGAAATACTCTACTCACCTTGTTCACCCTCCTCTTCTGCTTCAGTTTTACAGTACCAAGTCTCTTTCCCCAACATCCAGCTCCATACACATCACCAAGTGAAGTCTGAACCTGAAGCTTACCTGATCTTTCTCAGGCTTGTCAGAGATGTCATTCAGACTGGTGGAAGTCAGGTTTCTGTGAGTCATGGCTGGGCTGCCTGTAAGAACAATGTCAACACCAATTAAAGCACCGGTTTTGATCCAGTCAGCAGAACACAGAGGCTCAGGCTACAGCAACACCTTTCCTTGCACAGTGGAAGTTGATGTGGGGAATTTAAGACCCTGACAGGCTGCATTCTGTGACTTTACATGGCACGTGGGATATTAAGATGGTAATGCTTCTTCATCTCTGACCCTCAGCATTCTCATGGCTCTTAGGACAGCAAAAGAGTCTAAGGACTTTCCATAATTCCTGCCTGTGGGAGAAAAAGCAAGCAAAGCAGCAACAAGCTGCTGACACTGATGCTGCTGGGTCACCCAGGACCCAGTCACAAACCCAGCCCTCAACAGAGCTGGGACCCTCGTGGTCACTCCGACCTGCAGACCCCTCGCCTTAGCTCTCCTACATAGGTGGCATCTGCCCTACGCTCCTCAGTATCCCAGGCTTTGGTACACAGCTCACGCAGCGAGGGAGGTTGGCAGTCTTAGTCCTTCGAAATGGCCAATAATAAAAATCTACCTTTCTTCAAGTAAGCTCATGAACAACTCATGAACTCAACTAAGCTCATGAACCTTAAGCATTTTAACTGATTAAAACAACTTGCGCACCACATTGATAGGCTGAAAGTCACCAACTCCTAACACCAGATACCCAAGAGAGATGAAGTAAACCCCCTGGGAAAACAAGCTGAAGCAGTTCACCTTCATTTATTTTTCAAAGACTGACTGCTTGTCTGTAAACCTGATATGTTGGCATTTGAGCACTGCAAAACAGCTAGTAAGGGGGTGCTTGCTCCCTTATGGACTACTTACCCTACTTACTCTCGTGTTCTCAGACACTAGCAAAACAGATGGAAATAGTTCTCAAGAACTTGGAAAAAAGCCCCATGATTTCAGAATTCAGTTCTACAATCTCACTAAAAGCATTTGTAGTTAAAACTGAAGAAACCCAGAAATAATCATAATTGTGAAAGAAGAAAAATCTTTTTTTAAAAAAAAGACTTCTGGGATGGATAGACTTTCATAAACCACAGAGGTCTGTATGCATTTTTTTTAATTATTCTGAAATTTTCTCATCCCTTATCACCCACGCTCACAGGAACCAGATGCACCGCCACAGGAGCTGCTATCACAGAGTTTCTGACCATGAACATAAGTGGAAAGACAGAAAACACTCAAAAAGAAATGGCACTGAGGCATTTCCCAACTTAGGCTATGTTTCAAGACAGTATTGATTAACCTTATGCTTCGATATTCATACCAAAATGAAAGTCCCAGTGCAAACAAGCTCCATAATAAATCAGCATACCAAGAAAAAAAAAAAAAAATTTAAAATGGAGTGGGAAGAAAAAGATCTGGACTCCCAGAGCTGGGTTTTCTTTACAACACAGTCAACGTATATGGAGATAGACTTAAAGCTTTCTTTCCTATGAGCCACTTGGAATGACAATATACCTGCTGTGTGTTACTGCCACGTCCAGGAACGTCAGCAAAAGCCAAGCACAATTACATATATTAGATATTATACAAGGGGGATCCCCCAGCTTTTCCTCTTCCTGCTGTTACTGTGAGCCAGATTTAAGACCCCACCTATCTCTACAAAGTTTTTACAAATATGTTTATTCATAGAGCGAGAAATGCCACTTGGAAGACTGGATTAAACTAATATATTAGTAACCATTCTCCTAAATAATTATTAGCGAGCCAGACTTAGAAATGTCTACAAATCTTGATTGAACTTTTCATACAAATCTGTAGGTAGGAGATAAACACATAAACAAAACAGGAAAAAAGTGATGAATTCGCTCACATATGTTGTGTCTGTTACATGGTGTAGACATTACTTCGTTCGTAACACCTTCTGTGATATGAATATTTAATAAATAGTTTGATTTGATAAAAAGCAAAGCTGGACAAAAAAGACCAAAATAAACCCAAGTTACTGTAATCCTGAAGCCCATTACTGAAACCCAAAGCTCCCTTTTCTTGTATGGTGCAATTAATTCTCTTTTAAATGTTGCACAGACCTGCAAATTCTGGGAAATATTTGACGAGTGTATAGTGTACCCATAAATTACAATGAAAGATTAACGTTCGATGCAGAGATACACATGGCTGCTTTGCAAACCTGAGCCAATGATACCAAATAAAGAATCGTGGAAGCACTTTCTTTAAAATGTGAAGCTTGTTCAACACTGATAATTGGTGTCATGAAGCTCAGTGAGTCAAAGCAAAATTTCTATGAGTTTCTATCACTTGTGTGCTACCAAGTGAGATAAATTAAACAAGAAAGCCTTTAGCAGAGTTAAACAGATCTGGAGAAGTTCAAAGAGCTGCAGAGATGGGAATACTGGTGGGCTGCTCTCAGAGCTGGGTATCCCACGCTGCCCACCGCCATTCCATGGGTTTGGAAGAGCTGCTGTTCTGCTGTGGAAGGTGAGATCTCTGAGTTCTGGCATGGCTAATGACTCCACTGAGAAGGACCTAAGGATGGCTTCCAAAAAGCTCTGAGCAAGGGTAGAAAATACTAATGATTTTAATGCTGTTTCAGTGCATTTTATTCAGAAGAGCTGCACTGTGGCTGTAGAGAAAGGCATCTGGCTGAAGGTATCCCTTCATTTTCTGCAGACTGCTTTGGTGGTTTTATAAATTTCTAGGTCCAGTTCTGGAGTAAACAGACTAAAATCAGGGCCCACAGCTTTCATAGCTGATATTTTTCCAGATTACAACATTTGTTAGCGTTGGTTATTAGGTGTCCAAGGCTGAATTTTTCTTAGGAGATAATTACACTTCTTTCTAAGGGAAGCAGCTAATGACTTTATCACCTCTTGCTAGCATCCTATTTCTCCCAACATAATCAACACAACCACATCAAACTCACAGCAGCTCTTCTCAAGGCATCCCATATTTATTCCAGACCTGGACAGACCCACGTGCCAAAACACTTGTCTGCCTTTTCCAGTTTTACCCCTTTATTTAATGAATACCACACTTCCCTACAAACATGACCTTGGCTATACTCTAAAACCATCACAGCTACAGCAGCACCACCACTACAAGACTGAACACGGACAAGCACATGAAGCCTAGAAGTGAGGGACATCAGACAAAACCCTGTACAACAAGAAGCACAAACTTCCAGGCAGAGGGCTCTGAGAAAACTCCTTTTGTCACAGTTAAGAGTGCTTTGGATGAGGAATGTCCCCTCCCGCCCATAAACCCCTTGCTGGCAATTCAGCGCTGCTCTGTATTTTCTCTAAAGAAACTGCTTGTGTGATAGCACTACTACTTCACTCAGTGGCATAGCTCCTACCAGGAAAGAGGAGCTGAGCCCAAGAAGAAAGTAAGCCTGCACCTGCACTCGTTTCTGAGAGTTATCCCCACAAACAGCTGTAAGCACGTTAGCCATAGCTCCAACTTCTTGGCACAACACACAGACCTTATTCACTCTCTTTTTCCATCATCAGACTGGCCTTGCATTAAGCGATCTGAGCACCAAAACTTTACAACACACTCTTTGTTCTTTGGAGGTAAAAAGCATCTCACAACCCCAATTTAAATAGGGCTCTCACAGGCTAAAATGATTCGTATCTCCATCTCCTTGCAAGAAATTTTACACTTAATGCTGACAGGCAAAACCTCCTGAGCATGTAATATGACTATTCTCCCCTAAAGTTTGGTGTCTGTGCGTATCATCTTTTGAAGATGCCTTACAAGGTCCTCAAGCTCAGACTAGTCCCACTCAGTACTGACTTTGACTACCTCTAAAACACAGACTGGAAACCACCAGCTTTGCTGACCTAAGGAACTTGACAGTATCCCAGCCTGCATTTATAAGTTTTCCCCAAATCCCTTACCTTGACTGCCAAGCAAAGTCACTAACAGAAAAACGCTGCTAGAAATGCAAGACCCAACATGTGCAGTGTTGGCTCAAAAGCCATTTGGCTTTGTGGACACTGTGGCCTAAATCTGTACAGCCTAAATCCCTTCTGACTCAGGTTCCTAATGGTTGTGCACCTCTGAAGACCCAAATCCAGGAAGGACATGTCCAATACTAATTTTTTTATGTTTGTATAACAAGCCTGCTCCTAAGAGCAACTCTCTGCAGCAGACTCACCCGTGACACAAGGTAATCTCAGTCTCTGCGGTAAGCCTAGCAATACTGCTTCTGAGAAAGACATAAGAGAGGGGAAAAAAAAACAACCTCGAAAACTTGGGGATCCTTAGGTGAGCAGCTTCTTTGAATTGAGAAGAAATATGGGAGCAGAAGGAAGCAATAAGCCTCTCAGCCTACAGGCTCTCGGACCCCTGAACAAACCAGCCGAGTAAAAAGTTTCTGCTGCTGAGACCTCAACCAAAGACTTCGGCACACAATGTTCACCCTTAAATGCAGTTTGCTAACTAAAGATAATTTCCTGATTCAGGCCTAATTTACATTACTGTCTCTCTGGCAAAGGCAATGTGAGCCTCTCCTTGGCTGCGCTCAGTCAAGCGCAACAAGTAAGGCAGGCAGTCCAAACCCCTCCATGTTATTATCTCATTCTACTAATAGGCTCAATAGCCATCTTTCACGAGGAATATCCTGAAATCCAGATTTCTGTAGATTTCTATGGCCTATAAAGAATGTCTCTGTGCCATCAGTGCAATAAGCTGTGCCTTCCTAGGGGAACAGCATGCTCCTCTGTGATCAGCAAGGCTCCTGGTCAGTAATGTTTTACAGAATCACAGAATCAACTAGGTTGGAAAGGACCTTGAAGATCATCTAGTCCAACCATTAACCTAGCATTGCCAGTTCCCATCTACACCATATCTCTCAGCGCTATATCGACCCTACTCTTAAACACCTCCAGGGATGGGGACTCCACCACCTCCCTGGGCAATCCATTCCACTGCCTAATAACCCGTTCTGTAAAGAAATACTTCCTGACATCTAGTCTAAAAGGATAACCAGAGAGAAGCAGGGCCTGAGAGAAGTTCAGCTCATCACTGAGAGAGAAAGTTGGTGGGGCCTGCTAGCTGTGTGACAAAGGGAGCCTATTTTTCTATTTAATTTATATGGAAATTAAAATATTTAAGCTCATTGCATTTATAATACTGCACTGGTGGCAAAATCCACGAAGCCCTTTTAACAGCTAAAGGATACTTCAACAGATGGAAAGAAATGTTACTAGATGGCTTAGGAGGGAGACCACTGCCTGAAGGGGAGTGCAGGCTGACCTACCTGTTTTATCCCAGATGAAGGAAAAAGCAAACCAGAGTGAAATAGAGCAGCGGGAGGGGATAGTGGGGGTAACATGGACAGCCAGAGCAGCAGCCATTCCACAAGGAACACATTTGCAGTCTTCCCACTGTTAAGGCAGCAGAAAGCATTAGGAGACGGGCTGGTGCGAGTTACCCGTTCCTCTTCCTCTAATGTCCCCCAACCCACCCACCCCTGCCCCTGCCCAGGACTTACTGAGCCATCCCACGCTGGGGCTGCGCTGCACTCGGATTTCATCATCCAACGTGCGAGTTGCTAGACATGGCACGGAGCTCTCGAGTGGGCTGCGTGCTTGTACGGTGCAAGCAGGAGACAATAGCAGCAGCAAAGAGGAGGGAGAGAGCAAAGTTGAAAAGTCAAAGAAAAAAAAAAAGGCAAGAAAGAAATGCTCAAGCAATTGCACAAGCAAGCCAGGTAGGAGACAGAGTGTTTGAACAGTCGCAGTTACACACAAGTGCACCTTTCTGCATAGTTTGGTGCTCAAAGTGGTAAGCCCCCTCATTTGGAGCACAACATCTCCGTAGCTCCACCTTTCAATGTTCAATCAGCAGGTCTGGAGCCAGTTTGCCATCCCTGGTGTCTAAAATTCAGATATCTTAGAAGTGGGTTTCAAGCAACTGAGTAAGGCAGCCACAGTGCTGGCAGTGCTGAGCAGGCCCAAGCTGCAGTGTGGTCAGTAAGAACAGCAGACACACAGCGCTTTCAAAAAAAAAAAAAAAAAAAAAAAAAATCAAGTCTTGTCCCTGTAGAAGCCAACTTTGAGCATCCTGACCATGTATGCACTCAGGCACACCAATTCGGGCTTGGAAATGCATACCTTAAGTCTGCAGTGCTTCAAATAATGCAAACAGCTGAATACATTGGTGGGGTTTTTCCAAGCATTCCTTGAAAAATATCTCATTTCTGACTTAAACTTCTCTCCTCCTGTGCTGGTATTATTCAGCTGACGCCATCATTCAACTCTCTAAAAGGACTGAGGATGCAGTTTGTATGAAAAACATTTAATTGAATAAAGCTGAAATCTAACGTAGAATAAAAACTTTCAGAGGAGAAAAGTTTCCATCTGTTGCTAGCTAGCCTTCTCTCAATGCATCAGCTGATGTGTTGCAGGCAGCCTAACAGTTATTTTAACTCAACTGTTTCCAAACTACACCGTCAGCCCAGCAAAAATAAATAATGTTCATGAGGTGTTTGGGCAGCACAGACACCATCTGCATGGTGATGGGTAGCATGCCATTATTTACGGTGGTTAAACACTCACGCTTAAACACATCACAGTTTTCTACAGCCTCTGCCAGCTTGGTTTTAGTATGATTGGACCACTTCAACACTTAGCCGAAGGCTCTCACAGGCATTAAATTATATAAATGCTGGCAGGCAGGAAGCTTTTAAACAAAAATGTCAAAAATGCATAGCAAATGTACCACCAAAGCACTGCTAAACAGTGGTTAGACAGTCCTCAGGCACCTGCATAAGGAACGGTGACCACGGTTCTCATTTTATACAGCCGCAAACCCACGGCAGACCTGCGTTACAACCCAACGGCAAGGACTGCTGGAGAGCTGCTAGCATATATATACGTTATTAATTGCAGGGCTTCACGTCAAGTGCTGTACCCTGTGCCAGGAAAGGACACAAAGAGCTCTTAGAAAGCCAGTCAACAAAACAAGACACACACAAAAAAAAAATCTGTCAAAAAAACCCTGCAGGAGTTCAATTGAAATGTAAAATCAAAACGTCCTTGTTGAACCCTTCCTACAGCTCAACCTTCCACCAATAAAAGAAACAAAAAGGGAGGTGTCTTTGTAAGGTAACTTTGAGTAATTAGTTGATATATCTTTGTCTGCTCAGCTTTTTCATAATCATCTTCTTCCTGCTGAATGGACAACAAAGGAGTGCTCTGATTTATCCTCCTCCACCCCATGTCACACAAGAAACTACCAACTTTTGCCCAATCCTCCACAAGCATGATGCAAATATTAATCTTCATGATGCAGCAATGAATAAAAGGCATGCAGTGCACACCTCTGCCGCTCAAAAGTTCCATGTTTCAGTCAATCTGATTGCTACTGAGTCTTAACTTCAAAACGAGCAGTGAAATGAAAGGAGGTCGAGCAAAAATACACTCATTTTCACCGGCAAAGTCTTAGCAACTTCTGCTTATTTACCTTTTTCCTGCTTTATGCATAAAGAATATCTTAAGACACATGCAGAAGTATTAATTATGATTAAACATAAAACCACAACGGGAGTTTATACAAGCTTATCATGAAGTTAAGAAAATTTTAGAGCCCCTAAGACTTAGTTATTCAAGCACTCTGAAATCAGTGAGATATGGCACCTCACTATCTTTGAGAACCATGGCCCAGGGGATATTCCCAGATTTCAGATCTAACAAATACTCTTGAAGAAATCTGTCATTATTTAATTTGGGTTTTAAGACTAAGGAAAATCATGGGCAGAATCCATGCTAATGACATTATGCTAAAGTATTTCCTAAATAAGTGTTTCTGAAAGTAATTTAACATAATTAGGTACCTATCAAAATCAATTCAATCCAAATCAATTGTGATTGTCCAGTAAAAGTTGCATATTTTTTACACATAACCTACAGCAGAGTCTGGTTCAGCTTCAGTAGCGATTGCTTCATTAATAACCCTTAATGAACACACAGTAACTGTGTCCATTAAACAAGCAGGGTGCTTTGTAATTTACATCAGTGTATTTTACGGGTAATCTAGAGATGAGGAGTTCCCCCTTCTAACAGCAACAGTAAACGTCAGTTGAGCAGAAAGCCAAGCTGCTTGTGAAATACACCAGCCTGTAAACCTCTTGTGCAGAGGTGAGAAGCAAGCAATGCACAGAGGGGCTGCTGTTCACAGGCACCTGGCGGCAGCACGAATACTGGATGAAAGCTGGACTGATGCTGAAATGAAAGGCAGACACTGAAAGGAAATACCTACCTGGAAAGAAACTCTAGGGAAATTCATGAATGCTTGGGGCTGATGGCACTTGCATTATTGCAATTAGCCATGTTGAGAGACAGCTGCACTCCTGTTAGCCTCATTAAATTTTTATCTGTCTAAAGGACAAATTCTGCCATTAGAAGCACATGAGAAGCACTCATTGAATTCCAGGGAGTGTGGTATAACTTGATCAAATACGTTCTGGAGTTACTTTTTCATTAAAGTGTAAATAATAAATAACGGTAACAACTATTCATGAAGTATTTCCCTTTGTATGTAAGTCTCTCTCTCCTTAAGTCTCAAAGCCTTGAAGTGTCACGGAACATAATGCATTATATATTCTCGTAACACATAAACATCCCAGGTGGGAAAACAGAGGCAAAACAACATGAAAGGAGTAGCTGAAGGTCAGCCAGCAGGCTACACAGAGTCAGGAAAGAATTTCTTGAGAATCAGTCCAACTGAGACAGGAGCTGCACAGCCCTTTTGAACAAGAAACAGAAATGAATGAAAAACAAAATCACCTAGGATTTGAGTAAAGGATGCCTTTAGCCATGAAAAATAAGCAGGGGCTGGAGAGAGAACTTAGATGACCGCCCTTTGTCAGCATCATCCTTCCCAGGATAAGCAGGCTATTATTTTCTCTTTAACCAGCCCTGAAAATCAAGCTCCGTACAGCGAAGAGACCAGGCTTACTGTCCAAGGTATAGTTAAATAAACCACAGAGCATGATTTACCTTCAAACCCCTTAAGTAAGTTCTAATTTTTCTTTAACACCCTGAGGTTTTGATGGCTCCTCAGGGAATGACTTCAACTGCAGAAAGGAACAATTTGACATTCATCAGCTGCTGAAAAAAGAGGATGTTGTTACAAGCATTCAGTGAAGGAAAAATAGATGCAATACAGAGGCAGAAGGTGGATGTATGCTGTAAACAGAGCCTGTTTTATCTCATTTGCTTAAGATTCTTGTTGTGTCCGAAGGAGGCACTAATCACAGCAATGCCACACAGTCAGTCCTACATTTCTACGCCTTAGGAACTCACTGAGACAGGTACCTGGAATAAAACACTAAACTTTAAGACTTGTTCAACAGTAAGATAAGAAAAAAGCATATCATTGCCCAAACACAGAGGCACTCCCAACAGTCAGGAGTTTGTCTGCTCATCTCCCACGCGACAGGAGAGCGGTTAGGTCTGACAGTGGCATCACAAGCGTACTGTGGGCCAGCCTGGAAACATCCCTCCAAGTTAGCATAACCCTCGGTGTCACAGTGCCTACCTGCAGGAGAGGGGTTTGGGGCTGGAGTCAAGCATTGAGGACATCCCCTACACCTCACACAAGACAACTGAAGCAAGCACCTGAGCGACACATGCTAAAGACACATCTGTCTTATGTTTTGCCTCCCATACAGCACGGCTACAGTCCAGGATTCTTCTCCTCCAAGCAAACCTGTTCATCTTTTCAAAGGTCCAGAAAGAGGAGTAGTCAGGGAGGTGGTAACTGATAGACACCACCGCAAACAACATTTATGCATTTTACCTGCAACAGACGTTTCCTTCTTTTAACAGAAAGCAGATGCCTGCCGTACAAACAGTGGGGAGGACACAATGGAAAGCCCCAGGGCATGTGCTGGAAAGAACATAATTTCTTAATCCCAACTGAAAACAAACACGAATAACTTGCTGGGTGCCCAGTCCTGACATGACTAAGGCATCCTCTGGGGATCTGAAGTGCCTGGCTGATTTAAGGGCAAAACACTGAGGCACCTATAGATTTTATGCCTCAGGTTAATGGGAAATGAGCAGGGGGGGCTTGAGGAGCAACAGTTTAGCCAGAGCTCCTGAACAACACCTCTCTTGGGTCTGGCCCTCCACAGGCACCCAAGGATATTTCCCAATTAGCAAGGTGTCTGCTCAAGGCTTGTGGGAATTTGCAGGCCAAGAGCAAAGCTTGGTGATGCCCAGAACCACCTTTCTCCTCACTGCAGTGTGCTCTGGAAGAGGCTCCCCCTCTCTTGGGCATGCATCAACCACCTCGTCTGACCAAGCTGAGCTCCTTCCCCAGAACTGGAATTTCTCCACAGCACAGTCCCTCTCTCTTTGTTCCATTGGACTTCTACAAGGATAGTCACTGAAAAGTTGCATGCCCAGGATATTCCCTTGATTCCTGTTATTATGTCTTTGTGTTGTTCACTTAATCACTGCATTATCAAGGCACTCGTACATGACAAGATGCACCATCAAGAGCAATAAATATTTTTCACATGCACATACACACCTGTTGCAAAAGCAAAGGATGATAAAAAGTAGGAAATATTAACTAAGTATGATAATAGGTTAGAAAGAAATGTTAGGGTGAGTTTTAGAAGCAGAACACAGAAAGCTAAGAGGCCTTAAATGTAGCAAGAAAAAAATAATTTCTTCACTTGTTTTCATTTCTGGGTTTTTTAAAATGGCAATTTTTAGACAAATCTCCAGACTGCAACAGAAAACAGTTGACAGAACTCCAAGACATGATAATTGGCTTAAAACTCCTCTTTTTTGATTACCACTAGTAAGACGACTGCGAATCTCAATGTATGGCTAAGTACAGAGTTGTTGCCAAGGCCTCTACAGCTGTCTGCATCCATGCACACACACACATTATTTATAGACACCACTATAAACATGGCACTATCTATTACACCATTTTTAGAGAGAAAGAGAGACGTATTCACAACAATACACCACAAAACAAACTTAGAATAATAAAGCAAGATGGAAATCAGCTTTACCCACACTGGACAAGGATTGTATGGCAATAAAATGCAAGCTAGATGCTACGATCACATAATTTTTGATTAAGAGTGCCAACGACACCATCCATTACAGAAATCGAATGCACATGAAAGCCTTGTCTCTGCCCAAACATTTCAGATGATCAGCCTTTGAGGTTCAGGCATGGTTGGAGTTTTTTTGTAAATCTCTCTTTCCTGTCATTGTTCCTACATCACCTCCTACAAGCCAGATGCAAGAGCATCCCTCTGCCCTTCCCTGTGCCTCTGGCACCCTGCTGCCTGCCTGCTGCCTCCCCTCCTCTCCCACTCAGTCCAGTGAAGATATGGTTAGAGCGATGTGCCACGGCCAAAGCAGCCTTCAGAGCCCACCACTGACGTGTTATCAGCATGGGTCTCACTATGCTAATCATGGGTTAGAAAAGCATTGTCAAGGCAACGCAGTTAGTTTTTGGCGGCCAAGTTTGGTGGGTTGCTTTAAATGGGAAGGCTATAGCCAGTTAGCCTCTGCATTACCATTATCGGGGTTGGTAAACATCCTACTTGCACTGGAGACGGTCTTTCCAATGTCAGCCAGAGAGCGCAGGTTGGATTTCTTGGTCTGGTGTCGGTGCTTCCTGAGCAGCGTGTAGGTGACTTTGTCCTTCAGTTCCGATTTCAAAAGCCCCGTCTCTATCTGATTGTCAACGATCATTTCTGTCACACGCAAAGAAAGGGGTGAGAGAGAGGAGAGGACAGTTAATCACAAAGCACAAAACTCAGCTGCATCAAGGGAGAGCAGGGGGAGGAGAGATGGATCATTTTCACCCTACTTTTTTGAAGGCTTTCCTTTCCATCTCAAAACCACCACCAGATTTCACCATTTTATTTTTAATGAGAATCTCTTTTAGACATTTATTTTGAACGCAACATACGCATTTCCATCCAGTAAAACCCATCAATCATGGACACATACCTATTGCACCAAGACTCCCTTCTGTTGTTTTCATACACGCCACTTGAGCCTATTTTAAATCAACTGTACCCAGGACAAGATGGTCCTTAGTTCAGAAAGGGAATCTGCTCTGACCCTGTACTTTTGTGAAGAAGCTACAACTACAATGCAAGTTCCAGTATGCTCTCAAAAGCAACATGGTAAAATGTCTGTCAGATTCAATGGGGCCTGAGTTCACCTTGTAGGCCCCCAATAAAACCTAATTTAATGACAGGAAAAAGTCCTGGTGATGAGTGACTAATTAAATCACTCTCAGAACTGAAGTAAAACGACAGCAACTACAAAAGGCAGAACTTGCTCCAATGGTCACAGGACGTAATATGTGGCTTTGCCTTTAACGGAATCACCAGGAAAAAAGGCTCCCATCCCACTGCAAAGACTGCTCACTTTCCATCAATTCTCTCCTTTCTGCTCCCCTAGCCCAGAGGAGAAAGAAAAGAGAGGTAGCTAGATTTATTAAGAATCTCTATTGTGCATTAAATCTCACATTAAGTTGTTCCCTTGATTACTTCAGTTAACATGCTGTCCCCCAAGGGAAAGTGGCAGCTCTTATTTGTCTACTGGTAACTTTTATTTGTGCTAATAATAAAAGTTATGGGAAAGGGGAGGCAGAACATGCATCACATTTGCTAACTCAGTGAGTCAGAAAGTCATCCTCTATATGCTGCCCAAGAATTAATGCCTCTTCAAATCACTAGGGAAAAAAACCTAGTTCTTCCACCCAAACTCAGAAAAGGATGATTATATGCATGTAGGTACAGTTACACAAAATGTTTGGCAAAATGTTTATTTTTGTAAAGTGCCATTTTTCTGTAAGCTTTTGTTGTTCGTATTTTTTGTTAGTGGTTTTTGGAATACTTCCTTCAGAACAACACATCTTTCCTCATCAGGTTTATCCTTCTCCATTTGGCAAGTATTTCTTCCCTTCTATGTTTCTGATAGAACACAAATCAACAAAGAGAGCTCTGAGTGTTTCTTTGCTGTGTGCCACTACTAGACACCAACCAAGTGATCATGATTAGTTCTGAAAACCAAGTCTGCAGGCTTCCTGGACATCCCTACCTACCTGATTAAGGATCTGGACCAGCAAAAATACCCCTCTCTGAGTGGTGTTACAGCAACAGCAGCCATGGATTTGTAATTTAACCTCCCAGGAATTAGATTTAACTTTGGTGTTGAAGAAGGATATTGAAGGTGACATCTTGACATGACTTCAAAAAGAAATTTAATGTTTGAGGGTAAGTTTTGGACCACTGACATCAGCTGCCATCTTCTGAAGCACGTTCAGCTTCAGCACAAAACTTCAGAGGTTTTTGGTGGTTTGTTTTTTTTTAAAGTTTGCAAAACTGTGCATTTGGATATACAGACACAAAAATAAGGGAAGAAAAACATCACCACAAGCACCTACAAAAATAAGGTCAAAACTTTGCAGATAACATCAGAGACAGCTTTTGGTATTCCAAGTCTTACAAACTAGTGCAACACCTGATATCTGATAATTTCATGACAGAACAATTTTGAGCCTGCTTCCTGAGATTGTAATTCAAAGCACTGAGTTTAGGGGGGGGGTGTATTTTATTTTGCTCTTCCTACACCTCTTCACACAAAGGCTTCTAAACTCAGGGCTTTGGTTAAATGTACCTCCACTGGATGGCTCGCTTTTAAAATTTATTTTCATATGTCTTCTCACACATCATCGGGAACATCGTATAGCTCTCAGCAATGTCACTAAGTGTCATCCCAGGCCACGGCTATTTTGACTGCAAAAAAATTGCCATCCCATTCAGCAGAGTGAAGCATCAGCTGGTACTGCGGCTGCTCTTCACTCACCTTTGCTGGAGGGGAGCCCCCCATCTTAAGCAGAGACCCACTGCCCTTCAGTGTCCCACCTTGGTACCTCATCCGAAAGCTGCCTACATTTTGACCACACGGGCCGACATTCCGCACAACGTGATGCTTGCTGGGTATCTCTGGCCTGTTACATGTCATGTTTCTGCTAGTGCACAGAAATTGTCAGCGTATGCTATTCCTTTCACCCACACATAGCTATACCTTAGGGTATAACTTTAGGGTATGTCCTTCAGGATACAAATGGTTCTAGATAATCAGTAAAAAACAGTTTAAGGTAAGCACTAATTATTACTGAAGTCAATTCTTTTACTTTTCTTCCTAAACTGAGAAGAATTCTTTTCATTTATCTGTTATCCTTCACCATATACTTTCTAGATTTCCCTGTTATTTGTTGGAGGATTATCTCTTTATTTTCTGGTTTTATTGAAAAAGCAGTGCTTTTTCATTAAAACCATCAGTGAAACCATCATCAG
Organism: Strix uralensis; assembly: GCF_047716275.1. Taxonomy (NCBI): domain Eukaryota; kingdom Metazoa; phylum Chordata; class Aves; order Strigiformes; family Strigidae; genus Strix; species Strix uralensis. Next base: position 66,101,870 of record NC_133975.1, read on the forward strand.
GGTTAATAAAAATTTGGAGGGAAATGTTGAGGGGAAGAGCCAAGGCAGCTTTACTTACCCACCACCTGCGGGAGAGAAGAGGCCTCCATATCCAGCATTATTGAGCCTTTCTCTATACACATTCTCAATTCAAACAAGCTGTGCAGGGACAAGGTGGCCACGTGAGGTTTGCTCCATCGCTCCCCACCTTGTTCTACCTTCTCCTCGAACTTGATCCACCTACGAGAGGCCAGAACAATGACAGCATGTTAAAGCTGTTCGCTCCTTGCAGACACACATCTCTGGAAGAAGTGAGACAGCTGAACCATCACGGCATACCAACAAGTTCAAGCACACGCATTTTCCCACACGCCTCCGAAGGCCACAAACCCATGATCAAGTTGCAAAGGCTTAATGAATTGGTATGTGTCAGCTGAGTGGTGATAATGCTCTGTCTTCTTGTAAACTATTGCAAATGTGAGGTAAAACATGTTATCTTTAATAGCTTGCACCAAGACTTAAACTAACACTGTTTAGCTGATGTTTGCTCCAGGCCAAGAGTTCTGTTGGCAGCTTCAGTGACTCAGCTGAGACCCAGTGATCATTCCCTCCCCAGTCTGCACACCCAGTCCCTAAGCTGACACCTCATCAAATCAACCACAACAACTCGCCCACCACTTCCCCAGAGCCACCAGAGAGAAAGTCAGATAAGTACATTCACACTTAAATCATCTCAGGTGAGAAAGGCTGAGCACCACAGCTCCACAAAAAGGATGGTGGGGGGGAGAAAATCAGCATTTCTGGAAATAAGGTGACTTGTATTTGAGTATTCAAATCCAGACAATAAAATCTGAAAGCTTTGATCACTGCCAAAACTCAGCAGCACCAAATAATACTGCCCCATACCCACAGGCTGGCATGAGGCAAACGGTAGAGGAGAGGAGCTCATCCCAACCAAATCTGATAAGTTCTTAGCAGAACAAGTGAGCCACCTACATGAAAAGACATAAATTAAGGGGCTCCTTCTTTCCCTCTGCTCTCCAGCCATTGTTTAATGATTTAACAAAGTAGGTCTCATAAAAAACAGAAAGTTCATCTCTAGTTGAAGATTAGAGCAAAGGTTAAATCGTGTTCTGCGCAAAATAACTCTTTATGCCCCTAAAAAAGCAGGCAAGCAGGTTTCCTCTCCCCAAGGCCAGGCTGCAGCCCACCTCCAGCCCCAAGCTTGACCCTGCCCTTGGCTGGGTTGCCCCCAGGCAGGGATCTGCAGGGGTGGGCAGCCTGGGACGGAGACAACAGCTCTTCAGGAGGAGATTCCACCCAGCTCGTCCCTTCCCCATGCCATGAAAAGGAAAAAAAATGCCGCTGGGCCTTTTTCCTTTATTGCAGCACCCAGCAATGGCTTTGGTATAAGGTGGAAGCACAGGAAAAGGAAGATGTTTTAACAGCATCTAATCACAAAGCAGAAGTGCTTTGTAATCCTGTCTTGAGATACTATTTTAATATATGTAGAAAATGAAAATTCCAGTGACTAATATAAGGGGATTATTAAGACAAAAAACACACACATAAAAGTAAGGAAGCTCATAATTTGGTTCAAAGGAATATTAGTAACACCAAATGAAATTATATTTAATCCTGAAAAATGTATTACTTGAGGATTAATCAATTATGCTTTTCAATTGCAGTAATCTCTTTTTGAGACTTTTTTTTTAAAAGGCTGTTTTTTAACTTAAGCTAAGAGACTGAATTTGATCTCGAATTCATAAGGTTCTATTTAGTTCACAGAATCTGGGTATTTCCTAGGACACCTAAGGGGTTTGGGCAGCTGCAACCCCATGAATTTCAAAGGCTCTATATTGTGTGCGACTGAGATGCAGTTTACCCTGCAACAGCACAAAGGCTGCAAATTACAAAGCGTTTGTCTTTTCAGTGAAAGCGTATTATTCACAACTATCAATATTTGCTTTCCATTTACTTTTCTCGCTATAACCCACCATACAAAACCAATAAAACAAACAGTAACTTGCAAACCTGTTTGACCTATCCCCTGCTCTATTTTGCATGGTCCCCAGGATAACCCTTTTCCTAGGGTTAGGAATTCATTGACAGTCACAAGCCTTCCAAGCACCCTGAAACAGCTTTAGACACTTGGTTCCCAAGTCCACTCTGAAGCTCTGGTGTACACCATCTCCTATGCAATCCAATGCTTTCCATATGTTTAACCAATGCCTTGTTCTTTATCGGCTTTAAAAAAAAAAAAATCTGCTTCTGCAGAACAGCTCACTCACAATTAGAAAGCTGCATGGGCAGCTGCTAAGCACGGGGAAAAAGTGCTGGACTTTCAGGGTGGAGGAGAGCAGAGAGGGCAAAAGAAACAGCCACAGGATTAATGCTTCCTATCATGTAAATATAGAGCTGTACAGCTTTCAACAGAGTTTCCCAAGTTCTGAAAGCCATTCTGTCTGCAGCCTAGCAGCAAGTACTGTTTCAGGGCAAAAGATCATCTCCATTGTTATTTAAGAAAACATTCAAATTACCTTCCTCCTATCTATCCCACTCTGTTCTTGACATCTACATATTCTTACTGTCTGCAATCTGTACTGTGCTTGCAACAGCTAGTAAACATTCCCATGACCACATGAGAGAAGCAGCAAGGTATGACATAAAACACCCATGTTTTGTTATGCCACTTGGGCCCTGGAAACTACACTGACGGCTCCAGCAAGGCTCTCCTGGCACTGGGGACTTCTGAATTCAGGTACTGATCAGCATCGTTGGCTCCAAAGGGCTGAGACTTGCAAGAAAAATCTGCCACCAGCACCCTTGGTTGTCACCAGAATAACACCCTGCACTTCAAATGTGTCTCTGGGAGCCAACGGTATAGTTGGTGTATGCATACTGTGAAGACAGCTGGTATCTAGGCTAACCAAGATGCAGGAGCCATCTTATTTTTTATTTTTAGAGCTTCAAAAGGGATTGCTTAAAAGGTGTGTTAATATTATATTGTGTAAAAGGGTGAAGGACATAAATGTATTGCCTGACAGAGCTTATGTAATAAAAAAACACCGTAATAGAAGAATAAAAAAACCTATCCACCATCCCATGACCCTTTCACTCATTTTCTCTGTAATCTCATGATCTACCATCTCCCTGCCTTGTAGAATGACAATCCCCACACTATGGTGGACACATCTTAGTACCCAAATGCACTGTACTGAGCCTCAAAATAGACTGCTGGCCTCCAGCTGCTTCAGATCTTTTCCTTTTCGTTTGCTCTGCATCCGGTAACTACCACTGAAACTCAAACATTCACATGTTAGTGCAAGAACTTGTCCATCCGCACCAGGTAAATCGATTATGAGCACCAACAAAATGAACAAGGAGCAGCCAGTGACCCAAATCTTCAGGTTACCTTTTAACAGCAATAAATCTTCCCTTTTACTGCTCTATTTCTAATGCACTTACAGGGCTTTGTTGTGAAACCCGGTGTACACTAAGGATGTTTTTCCAAAATGGCCCTTTATTGTGAACCATGGTCCAACACTGTGATGTGCCTACAGGCAACAGGACTGTGCAAAGGAATATGACATCTTATGCCCTGGTCACAAATGTCACCATGTGCAGGGCGACAGCTATAGCCTATTTATACTGGGGTTGCAACGCAGACGCTTGAAATCACATCAATCAAGAATCAGGATGGGCAACTAAAGGTCCTCTTCTGGAAACGTCTTTTAATCAGTAGCTTTAAGGTTCTTGCTCGAAATTTTTTGTGACTTGGTAGCAGTTATTATTCTATTGACAGAACAGCTCTGGAAGGGACAGTATCATTTGCTAAACTTTTTAAATACAAACACTATTTCCTGACAGTTTCCATGCTCTTTCAAGTCTTAGACCAAAGGGCTGGAGTGAGCTGCATATCTGGCAGCTCCTCTGCCTGCTGAAGCACCACGCTAGCCAGCTCTAGCTGGCATGTCCTGCAGTAGGAGCTGCTCCGTAGCTTACAGCAGGTTTTGCTGTGCAAGATGAAGTCATTTCAGGAAGATACTGAAAAATCCTGAACAATTGTACACTATGCAACATCACTATCAACAAAAGAGCATGCAAGTTGGGACGTTGGGCCAAGTTTAGGAACTACACAGTGCCTCAAAAGGGTGCTTAAAGTATGTAATGCATATGTGTATCTTTAAAGAGAGAGAATCACATATACAGCTCCATCTAGCCCTTCTATCAGAGACGTGTGAAAACACATAAAACCCGAAATCATTTGCCAGAGCAGGAGAAAACCTCCCTTTTCCTCTAGAGCCACCTGACAGTACGAAGAGTGCAGGCATGTCCCACTGTAAGGTCCTTAGAATGTCAGAGCAGAGGGCTCTGACAAATGTCCCTCAAGAAATAGCAGTGCTTTGTGACCTGTCATGCAGGACACAGGGCATCTTTCTTCTGACGACTGACATTTGTGGACTTATAAGGAAAACAGAGCTTCCCAATATTCATACTATAAAGGACAGACCAAAGAGACTGCTTGATAAGAAATACCACACTGAGGTCTGAATTGTGAAAAAGCTTTAACAAATTCTCATTAAAACTTCTTCCCAAAGACCTATGCATGGACAGAGGAAAGCACAATTTGCTGTAAAAAGTAGAGATGGGCGGTACAGATGACAAAATGCAAGTACTCAACTAATGATAAGAGGGAAGAAAAGCAATAAAGGGAGAAAAGGATGACCAACAAATAAGAAGTCAAAGAGTAAAAGGTGAAAAGTCTTTAAATAGGTCCTCCAAGTGACTGAGAAGTAAAAATAAAGAAAGATAAGGGGGTAAAGGGGTAGGTGGTGGAGCGGTTCATTAAATCGCAGGTAAAGAAAGTTAAGGTAACCAAACAACACGAGCTATGAACACAGTAGGTGCTCTTAAGACTGGAAGGTGGGGAAAGAGCTTAGCCCAACCACAATAAAGGAAAAGGAAAAGCCCCAAGTTAAGCGAGGGGGATTGGGAATAGGGAAGGTAGAGCCCCAGACTGCTCTCCAGCTGGGCGAACACCTCTTTCTAGTGGGACATTTCAGGCCTTCACAGCAACCAGACTGCAATTAGGGGTTTACCTTTCAAGGCAAACCCAATAAAAATATTTTTACTGTATAAAAATATCAAAACTTTTTAAGGCTAGAGGCTTAACAGCAGCCTTTAGATCACAAATCCAATCCAATGGCTCTTTCAGTAGTGTTCAGAAATAAACTATATGTAACTTGTGTCAACCAGATCAAAAAAACATTCCACTCTTTTGGCATTTTTTTTGACCATGATTTTGGCATGTTTTTTTGACCAAACCAACAGCAGCAGCAAAGTAACAGGCTGAGAACCTAAAAAAGAAACTCAAAGTGGGCAACCCAGTCCAGCATTTAACACAAACCTTGAATAATTTTCTCAGAAGAAAAAACCTTTAGATTTTTTTGCCTATTTAAAAGTAATGTCATCAGCAACTTGCTAGCAGAGGGACACAGCCAAAATTTCCCAGCTCGTGGTGTGCTGTGGGGTCAGGCTCAAATCTACTTTTGGGCAAGTGAACTGAAGTAGTTTTGACACACCTGCAGAAGCTTTGTTCAAGCACCAATTTCTGACAACTCTGGCCAAGACACTGTCATTCTTTGCAAAGCCCTGGTAAGCCCATATGTCTGCTGGCTCTCCATAGGCAAACTATTCAAATAGATCTGGCACTCTATTTTTTTCTAGTTTTTGTTTTAAAGGAATATTGAAACAAATCCTCAAATTCTCTCATTTATCAAAGAAAGATAATTTGAACTATACAGGCTCCATTCTGTGGATTGCCCAAGTGATCCTGTAGCATGGATATTACTCCAACTGCATGTTAAAAAGGAATTCCCCATGGGGTCCTGTGCAGCTGCCCTTCCCTTTCAGGATAAAGGAAAACCAACCCACCTTGCAGTCTCCTTCCATTCCATCTCTTGTCCATCGACGGCCAGAAGTTCATCCAGCTCCGTGAAGAGCTGTGGGGGCGCCGGGCTATCATCTTCCTCTCCGAGGATGAAGCGGATACGTTCAGCAGCGGGGGAGACTGCGGAGGTGAAAATACTGCGGTTAACAGCCTGAGAGATGACCAGGGACGTGTGGCTCCTCTCCTTCCCCTTCTCCCCAAAACCATTCAGTTGCTTCTCCAGGCTGCCTTTTCCATTTGACATCCTAGTCGCTGCAGACAGAGGGGCGTGAGTGAGGGTACCGTCTATCTCCCTCTCTCCCCTTCCTTGCCTCTCACTTCTTAAAAGTTCAAGCTGGGAGTAAAGTTCAGGAAAACTTGCCTCTTCCTACAGTCCTTAACTATGTTACAGCAATTTGCAGCCCTTGTAAAAAAAAGCGCTATCAAGCTCAAAACCAATACGCTCTATGGTGCGTGCCTAAGGACCTTTCGTACTCTGATCAGCTGAGATCCTTCGTACCCTTTTTTATATGACGTAAAACCAGTTTCAGCCAAACTATTTTGGGGCTTGCTGTGACAGCATCCCATAGCTGGCTTTCCCCTCCCTGCCAAAAAGGCTCAGGCTCCCATTGGGCTGCCAGGCAGGCTGTAACCTCCCCAGACCTACTGCTGGAAAACACAGGAATATTTAACAGAAAGGTTGTCTCATCTATACATGAAGAATGCAACCCAACGCATTTAGTCAGGCACCAATGCACTGAAAAAAAACAACTGTTCCCATTGGGAAAAGACTGCCCATTTAGGCAAAAGAAATGTTCAACACATGCTCTCTTGATAGCACAAGCAAAGTTAATTTGCATTATTAGCTCAAGAAAAATTAGCAGAAATCCCTTCCTGCAACACACACAATTCAATATTAAAAACCAAGAATGTCACTATCCATATCCCAAGACCTAAGGGCATCTCCCAAAGGCAACTGGAGGTCATGCCACAAGAGCCATCTTGCTGGAGGACTTCTTGGGGTCTGCAGCTTTTTTCTGATCATATCACCTTAAAACGAAGTTACGATCATGTGAAATTTTAAGACAGACATCCTTTCTGCTGAATGTTTATTAGCATTAGAGTTAAACAGCAGACTATGAACTTTGAACGGTTCTGCTAAAAACTCCTTTCTTTTCAAAAGATCAGCTGTCTGTCTGTTGCAAAATAATTAATTACACCAAGTGTCCAATCACCATTGATTTTTCCAGGGTAAACAAAGTCTCAATTTGTAATGTGAAAAAAGGAACCAGTAAGAAACATGCCCTCTTCTCCTTTTTTTTTTTTTTTTTTTTAAAGACACGTTCATAGCTTTCTTCTTAAATTACTCAGCAAAGGTTGATGCAAATTAATTTCTTCATCAGTTAAGACGATGATGCTTTCATAATACAAAACAGATTTTTTTTCTACTGAAAGTATACTTGCAGTCATAAATGCCCTTGCAATTCCCTGGGCATCCAAGTACATTGCCTCACACTGGCTCTGCATCTTAGGTAGGAGAGAATAACACCACACAGAGCCACACATCTGGAAACCCCTGCAGCACTCAGGCCAGGATGGTATCAGGAGTATAGATTGTCAGGCACCTGGCACCTATCAGTCTTTTGGCTTTATATGTTTACAGTGGAGCAACATGTCCCTTCTTTAACAACCCAACCCAGCACCACAGAAGGCAACCTCTGAAGAGGTCTTTAGGGCACTGCATGTCCTGCTAAATGGGCTGGAAAGTGATTTCCTTCTCTCACTTAATCAGGAGCAAGGACATTTACACACTTCTCCTTTCTCCTGTCAGTCCTCAGCAGCATTGCCTTTCATCACAGAAACACAATCCCATTAAGAAAATCTATAAAAGCCCTGACCATCCCTTAGTAGCTAGCATAACAGTCCAGCCTCTTGACCTGCCGGCTACATGTATCAATCTGTTTTCCAACACTATCATCATGTCTGTGTAGCACAGCCCTCACCAATCCCCAACAGAAATAATCAACTGCATAGCATAACTCCTTTCCCAAGCTCATCATTTCAATGGTACGATTTCATCATCACAGTTAACCACGACTATCTCTGAACACGTGCTACAAGCCTTTCAACACAGACCAACTGGTCTTGTGCCTCTGCCACTACATCATGTAAGCCACACGCGGCCCATCATTCAGTAAAACTCCCAGACTGGCTACACAAAGATTTTCGCATTTTCCATCAGTCCGTCCTTTGAGAAAATCCATCACTCACCACAAGAACAAAAGCTTTCCTTCGATACGCTCCCAACAGGAGAGAAAAATATTGCTGAATTTATAGACATTTAGTTATAGAAAAATACACATTAACCCTCTTAGTAATTAGCACTTTTCTATAACCACTAGCTCCTACAGAACTTAACTTTCTTCTCAAATATATTTCTCAGAATCTGTGAGGTGCATAATGAGTATTTGATTATTTGACTTGGATGTACCAATTGCACTTTGCAGAACAGTTCCAAAATATTTCTGCAAACACGTAACCTTATGCATGAAAATTGTCCTTGCAATTATAAAAGCAATTTGGATCTAAAACACATTTAAAACAAACATTAGTATAAATAATTAAGATCAACCTATTCTAAAAACGCAATTATGCATAACACTTGAGCACATCTTTAGACAGCCACTGGTGCCAGGAGCTTGTGCTGAAACCAATGCATCCAAGCATCAGGAGGCAAGGTACAATTTCTCACCCATGCTTCAGGGCAGAGATCTCTCACTAGGCATACACAGGGAAAAATACCTATTCAAACAGAAGCCAAAGATTCAGCTAAGGCTGTTAAATACAAAGAATTCAAAGATGATGCCTGGCCAAAAGAATACAAAACAGCTTACTGCATGAGCCCGCAGACTTCCATGATCTGCTTTCTCATCTTCCCTCAACTGGTTTGAATTTAGCTGAAGAACATCACCGTCAAGGCGTTGCCGCTCTCCAGCCATTCAGTGGTCTCACAGCGGTGGAAAGGGCCTGGGGAATTTAAGTTGGATGACTACAGCTCATAGTTGATGGTGTCCGAACTCTGCTGTCATCCTCCAGATGAAGAGCAAGACCTGCTGTCAGGGTACCCATAACATGCCTGTTCTATCACCTTTCCCCTTGATCTGCACTAATGACTCTCAGTATACTTTTATATTCTGAACAGAATCTAAATCTCACAGTTAGAAAAGCAATAAAATAAATTTACATCCTACCACTTCAAAAGCAACATGCAGCACAGCAAGCGATTGGTGCATGGAACAGCCTGTAAGAAAAGTGAATGCAAAGCTTCTAGAGCTGCTGAAGGCATCAGATGCAGCCGACGGTAAAATTACCTCTTTTCAGTCATTTCGAAGTGGTTTTATTACACAGAAGTTACCCTGATACTCGATCCCGTAACACAGTAATTCCACAACCACCCACACCATTTTGCTCACTGATCTGGATCATGAGAGGAGTTACAGAAATGCTCCCACCAAACCTGGACATGTGTCATATGTCACCCCTTCTTTCTTTTCTTCTTTCATTATTGTAATTTCCCATTAGCTGCATTTAGCACAGATGATAAGGTTCAAAATCCAATTACGGAATTTGCTGGGTCACAGGTCTCCTATAGCTTGCTTTACCACATGTTCTTTATTGCAATTTTGTAGATTAATGGGCCGTTTATGGGTTGTTTATGTGCTCTCTTTAGCAAGGAGAACATATTTTCATCTTAATCTCTGGAGTGAACACCATGTGCTCAGCACGGGGCGGACAGCCGAGTATCAGCCTTAAAAACTGGAGAGCAATTAACCTGAGGGGTGAACTCTGCAGACCTCCCCCTGCCCGACCTTTGAGCACCAACCCTGCCAGCCTGCCCCAGCCTTGACCATCACCTTCGCTTATACCTAATCTGTCCAGTTTAGGAGCTGCTGGAACCAGCACCACTACAACAGGATCAGCTGCCACTGCTGCTAAGTCTTTTTTAATATTATTTTCCTTGCTGTCTCATTCAAGAAACAACCTGATGATCAACAGAAATATGTAGCAGATAAAATGCTAATTCACGGATTTAGATGGCTAGGATTATATTTTTCCTCTGAACAGAAGAAGAATTAAGGTATTAATTGCAGATGGTAAAATACTCCAACACAACACTTAAACAGAGGTATTGCCATCCATAAGTGACACCTCTTACCTCCCCTTTTTCCCCTTTCCTGTTCAGTCACAAGTGGGCCATGAGGCTGCTTAGAAAATACATCACTTGCAGAAGAGAATGAACACATCAGCAGTTTCTCCTAGCTCAGTTCAGGCCAATTATGAGTACAATTTATACCCTCGGGTTCCCAAAGGCAAAATCCATCTCCATCAACAGCGAGGGAGCTCAGAAATAGAGAGAGACACATTCTAGCACAGCAACCTCAGACCAGCTGCAGCGGTACATCGCAGCCCCATGCCAGCCCCACTCCGGCAACCAATAACTCCAGCGGGGAGCCCTCCCTCGCTGCCTGGCAGGATGGGATGGGATGGGATGGGATGGGATGGGATGGGATGGGATGGGATGGGATGGGATGGGATAGCAGGCACGGTGCCTGTGGTGCTCCCTGCCACATGTGCAATGCTGGGGGGCTTTGTGGTATCGACAAGTATCCTAAAGTCACCTCCTGCTTCAGGGCCAAGTTACAGACACCTGGGTTGTGGTGGGTGGGAGACGGTTACAGCCTGGCTCTCCAGGTGTACGATGCTGCCTTGGGATGGGGGACACAGGACACTCATTTGTGTTGATGTACAAGTAAAACAGCCAACATGGTTTTCCTCCTGTTTTTTCAGCTTGCTGTTACCAGTGACACTTTTAAATACCCTTGGGACCTGCACCTCAGTCAACTGCTTCCTCCATTCAAGACCAAACAGACCATCTAACATGAAGTTCTCTGTTACTTTGAAGTACATCAGCAGCTACAAAAATCCCCAAGAGACCTAGTGTAAATCCTTCCTCAAAGCCTGTGGTAACATTATCAAGGAAGGCTATTTGTCAAACATGCTTTCCAAATACGCTTATTAAAATAGGACATGATTATACTCCCATAATTTTGGGACTTGCTCTCACTCAGCCAAAACTCAGTTCAAATCCATATGAAGTCAGAGCAAGCTAGTTAAGTGAAACAGCTGTGCAGACACTTTTATCAGATTTAAAGTAGTTTTCTTTCTAGTTTAGCTGACTTCACTTCCAAAATTAATCCATTAACCAAAACAATTTTAATTGTGTGTTAACGTCGATACAAGATCTTATGCAGTTTAATCATTTCCCTTATGATTTATACCTTTGATCAACTGCCATTCATTTTCCTGACCGTTCTTGCATAGACAAGCCCCTGGGTTTGAGTGTTTTTAGATGCAATTCAAGGCACTATTTGTGGGTAAGTTTCTACTAAGGATAACTGATGACAAAACTCCACAGTCCAGTCAGCATTATCAATGAGAGCAGCACGCTAGGCAGTTTTACTACTCTAATTCCCCTTAGAGCAACAAACCTTTCTCTGCCTAGGCTTCATGCCTTGTAGGTCACAGTGAAACACAAGCACAGAGCTCTGCAGACTACAGACAGTGCAAAACCACTCCTAAGGACAGGAGACTAGAAAAAAAAAAATTGCAACTCACTTCAATTTTGATTCTCCCTTTGTACAACTTCCATCTGCAGGACAGACTGTGGACACTTACTATCTCCCCTCTCTCCCCTTTCACAACAGGGATGTCATCAGAAGCAGCAGTAACCTGGACCGGTGCTGATTACACGTCACTGATAAGATCAGAATTCACGCTCTTAATTTCAAATTTGATTCTTGTTCTGCATCTACCTGGCTTGATTAATATAATCAAGAGCTAGTTCAGTTACTCAGTTTGTCAAAAATTACAGAGGAAAGCTTCTGAGTCCAGACCAGCGTAAGATTTGACAGTGAGAATGTGAGAGGAGACTTAAGAGCACCATCTAAATGGCTTTCATGGCTCACTGTTTTAACAGCTTACGGAGTCACACCTAAAATCAGGAGTCACTAAGAATCATCGTCTTGGACACTGTCACTGGTTCATGTATGGCATGTGACACACCGAGCCAAGGTCACAGGGTAAGGCAAAAGACACTCAGTTCACTAGCAATACTGTTCAGCATTTGTGGAGCACTGCTCCCATGGGAGCACAGTGCATAGACTCTCCGTGCTATTCTTGCTATTCTTTCACAGGTAAGAACTGTTATTGCCATTATGGAAGAGATAACAGTCCAATTAGGTAATACCAATTTCTGCAGAACAGCCCAGGTGAGAACTGACTTCCTGATTCCCCAAGTGCTCTACCAAGTGAGAGCATCCTTGAGCGCCATCTAAGAAGTCAACTGCACCAATATTTACACGACACCTGCTTCACAGAAACACTCGCACCTGAAAACATTGCTCAGTGACTGCACATCGGCCCTTTCCCAGGGTCTTGCACAACAGGGTCTTGATCAACTCTCCAGCTAATCACTCTAAGCAAATGTGAGAATTTTTTTTTCCTTATTTTGTTTCTTTTCTTACAGAGAAAAACGATTACTTTCTGACCCTGCGCTCGGTGCCGGCTGGTTGTAAGGCAGCTTAGCCTTGCCCACAGGCTGAACTTGGCAGCCTGCAAAGAACACTCACCACGCCACCCAGATCCCATCCTGTGCCATTTCTTTCACGACTATAGGGTGCAAAAGTGGAGAATGCAATTGAAGCTGCTTGATCCATCTTGAAGCAAATATCCTCCATTCCTCGATCGTGACCCCATCCAGCACATAATGAACAGCACTGACAGCCTCTTGAATAATCCATTTTTTGCTGGACTATTGTACTGCATGATTGTACATGTTCTGCTGTAAGCTCCTCTGCAGCATGTGGCATATATTAAGTCTTTGATCTGCCAAAAATCTTCACTATTAGACAAATGCTTACTAATAACATATTCTCTCAAGTGCCAGAAGAATGGCAGCTTTTACATAACTATTTGCAGAGCATTCTCAGCTCCCTTTGTTTTCAGTGCTGTGGAGATCATGTACCAAACTTTTGTCTATAGATTTTTTATTGAGACATTCCTTGTAGATACAGGGACAGAAAAAAGACCCTTCTCTCAAAAATGTCTTAAACCAACTCATCTGTAGTAGCTCATGTGGACAAGGTGTGCAATGTGGACAATCAGTCTGGCAACCTTTTAAACAAAACCAGCATCATCTAATGAAAAACTTGGTCAGCCTTAACATAAAAGGCACTGCCTACAACAGAAGAAAGACTGCTAATTCCAACCACAGCTGTGATAAAGACACCATTGCATGCTAAACCTCAAGACTAATTATTAACTTTTCCAAACAGTGATCCACTCAAGAGAAGACTGTCAATAACTGTCTTCAAAAACTGTCTGGTTTTTTTCGGCTGCAGACAATAACAATAATATCTATATAACAGGTCTGGAGCAGAGGCAGCTACATATTCCAAATGAAATGCATTATTGATAGCCTCCCACAGATACACGATTAGCAAGTTGAGCCAGACTGAATATTTAATATATTAACAATGCAAGTCTCTGCCTGCTCAAATCAATGCAAGGCTCCACTGATTTCAAGGGTGCAGAATTGGGTGCATGTGGACCACACAGTTCTCTGTGGGTATGCCGTATCTAGATGCTAATCAGCACTGACTAGCTTCCAAACTGCTAGAAAAACAGGAAATTTCTCTTTATCACTTTTTAAAAATTTTCTAGATTCACTGAGTGCCATTTTTGATTACATCAAAGGCAGTGATGCCTCTGAGACTTATTTTTACTAAACAACTAGCCCATGCTTCTGTACCACAGCCTGTGCCCTGTAACAAACCATACTGTCTGTAAGCCCTGGCATGACAAACTACATAACAAGCAATTCATTACAAAATATGGATAACAGCGGTATTTTTTGAATAGTCCTGGAGGTCAGCCATCTTACTTCAAGTGGTGTGAAACTGCTATAGCAGCACATTTTTAAGGAGCTATTACTAAGCAGTTGCCAAAAAACTTTAATAAAGAAAAAGCAGCACCTAGAGAAAGTCTGGCTTTTTTCTGAGCTTTGTAACACTTCCCACTGTCACACAGATACGGGATGCTGTCTGGCACAACTCCCTTGGACTTGAATAACAGTCAAGTCTCCAGTTAAACCATTTAGCAGCACGGTGGCTGCCATACATAACAAAGTTCAAAAATTGCTCCCTAATTCTCAGCATTTTTCTTTTTCTTTGGCTCTTCTCTGTTCTCCTTTTTAAAGCAGTATGGCTTTCACAGTCTTTTGCAGAGACATGTGCTGGGCTCCTATTCTAGTATCTTAAACATCTTAATCACATTAGTGATCATGCACAACTCCCCCTGTACTTCCACCGGCATCAACAGCACAATGTGGGCACAAAGCAACTGCTCAACATAAGCTAGCACAAGAGAAAATTCCTATTCCTCTGGTGAGCAAAAGAAGATACCATTTTCTTTTCCAACCCGGTAATGCAGCTCCCTCAAAGATAATTTTAAAGCTTTTTTGATGAGATGCAGTCCCTGCAGCCGTTTCCTTGCCTCAGCTACAAGCCCTCCTGCCAAACTATTAACTCAGTTTACCACTGATTATTTACCTGTGCCTCCTTTTTTAGGTAATGGTGAGAGTACAGTGACATTTTTAAGGACACAGCTATAACAACTCTGGGCTCTTTTTCTGAGTTTAAGCTTCCACACAGCGACAAGAAGAAACTTCCTTTCCCTCTCTGTGCTTTAAAACCAGCCCTCTGGCTGCAATAGACAATTTTCTGCCTATTAAGCTCTTCTCACAAGCAGGGTTTCATCATTGTCTATTTGTCCCATTCAATCAATCTCCACATCAGCTCTGACCACTTCAGCACTTCTAGAAGCTTTCTTCAGCGAGGGCTTGACAGAAGACGACCAACCCGCAGAGGAAGGAAGCCAAGCACAAGCGTGCAAGGATTTTCTTTTTTTATTCCTGCAGCTTCAGTGCGTGCCGAGCCCTTTGTCCCATGTGCTTTTCAGCCAGTGTCTCCGGCTGAAATGGAGCCCATCTCTTGTTGCCAGGCACTATTTCAAGGAGTACTGAATGTCTCTGGCATCCAACGCTTTTTGCTTTCAACTCTTTTCATTCTGTCCCCTCTGCTTTAAATGTTGCCAAGTACCTCGTCCACTTCAGGCACGGACAGAAAAAGTGCGTTATTATTCCTTACAATCGTCGCAGGAGACCAGCTGGTATATGAGAGCAAAATACATGCACTGAGAGGGTTCTACAAGTTGTTATTTCCTCATGATCACCTGCCTGGCTTTCAACACCACACAGGAGAGAGATGCCACAGCCCCTCATCAGCCATGAGGCTCAAAAGTACAAATTACTGCTGGGGGAGAGTTAAATAAATTAGGGCTGTTTTTTCCATTGCCTTGCATGCAGGACCACTATTTACGAAAATGGGTATGGATGGCTGGGTCCCATCTGAGCAGTTTTGTTTGGCTCACGTGTAAGTGGCAGGATGAATTGTCAGGGGTCAGGGATCGAAGCTGGGTCCCACAAACCTGGCAGAATAAATAACATGAAAAGCCCCTATCAAGGTGAATTTCATTTTCAAGGCTGACAAATACTTCCTCAGCATCCATAACATGACCTTCTTTTCATCCAAGAGTAAAATTATCAAAGGCAGTGTTCGTTACCAGGCATTGTTTTGAACAGCAATAAATACAGCTGTCCTGCTTGGGTTGAATAAAGTACAGCAAAGGGGCACCATAGTGGTCGACAGAAGGAAAATGAAGATATAAAAAAAGATGAAAAGGCATCTGTTACTGATATAACTAGAACTGGTCCTCATCAGAGCTGGTGTTGGATGTGGAAGGCATTCCCTTTCTCCATGTGATGGAGATGATGCATATGCGTTGGCTGGTCTGACAAATGCACATCTCCACATTTTAAGCATTAATGTGTGAATTTGGTAGCCTAAATCCCCTTGGAGCTTAGGAGGCCACCTCACCTTGAGGAGGAGTAAGGTGCCAACCTCCTTTGAGATGTTTTGAAAAAGCTCAGCTTTTCTTATTTTCCATCACCTTCTGAAAAGCTTCACTCAGTGACAAACCACCCTTTTGGCTCTTAAAGGTTAGCAGCCACTTATCTAAAAAACTGCAAAGCCAGGGTGAGAATTCAGATAATTCTTTCATTGACTTGGAGAGCAGCAGGATTTGGCCTGACAGAGAGGCTAAAAACCCAGTTAGTTTCATGTTTGGATGTTGGTTTTCTCATACTTGCCTGCTGCAGCAGAGCAAGTTCAACTAAGTAGATCCACCTCTTCAGACCCGCACTTTGGGTGACAAAAGCCTGTCCTCAGCACTTCCCTCACTTGGAATCCCCGGACATGTCATGATCATCCTGATGAAATTGTCACCATCTGTTAGCAGTGTAGCAAAGCAAAGCTTCTGGTGGATAAATCACTTTTCTGAGGGCATTTTCTTTTATTCTCAGAGTCAAAACGACTTGGAAAAGGGCTCTTGTAATGGTATTTCAGTAGCAGAAAGACCCTATTGAGATACAGGCACAATAACCAGTTTCGTTACTGCCTTTAAAAATTAACCACCATTAACTTCAGGCTCTGAGTGGCTCCAGGCTGCCAGCAGCACACTCCTTCCAACTGGCTTCCCAGAAAAACTCCTGATTCAACTTGTTCTCAAAAGCCTGGTGACATTTCTGCAGCTCTTGCTCTTCATCGGTTTCCCCTTGCAACAGAAAGCAGAGTTCAAGCTTCTGATTCCTTTTTACTCAATTTCACAGACTCACCCCCCACCTCCTACACAAGCACTAAACCTCCACAGAACATGATTGTGCTGGAAAAAAACAGGTTTGTTGCTTCATAAAGCTCTGCACAAAGGTCTGCGCCTTCAGATGTGCCCCACTACCCTGAAGCAGAACCCACACAGTTTGCAGAACCTGCAAACTCATCCCTCCATATAAGACAAACTCAGTTGTTGGATATCCCTCGCACAGTGAACTTGGAAGGTTGCACAGCTGGATTAACTGCTGACAAGAGGTGAACGTAAGTCCGTATTTTGAGCCATTTTATATAAACTCCCAAATCTCTCATCAGTGAGAGGAAGGGATGTAAGCCGTCAGGGTATTATATAGCAGGCATTTCAGCAAATGCCAACAGCAAAAACAAACACTGGAGGAAGGAAAATGAGATAAAAGAAGTTTGTAAAAAAACCCAAAAATTTAAAAAAATCAAGAGAAGGCCAATGAAATATTCATGAAAAGCGATGTCAGGCTAGCAATGCATAGCCTTCCCTGGCTGCAAGTCAACTGGCCAAATTTTGTGGTTGACCTTGGCGTCTACAGCAGAGGGAAGAGCTATTCTCATCAGACTCCAAAGTACAAGAAGGAAAATTGACTCTGGCAAGGCAATAGCTTCAGTGGATTTGCTAAGGACTCACCTATACTGGAAGGTAGTTTTAGTGCTTTAAGCAAATTTCTGTAATTCAATCAATCAAATATAAGTATAAAATATTTACACTTTTGGGAAAGGAATACAACTGGGACCTATACTAGTAAAATTGTGTGAAATAAAAATAATAGACCATTATCCAATGTATTTATACAGTAAAACTAAGCATAGGCCAGCTTTTAGTAAGTGACTGTATTGTAATTAAGATCAATATACTCACAAAAAGGATATAACTAAAACTGAAGAAGGAAGAAAGCTATGTCAAACCAATCTAACTTTTTTTTCACTGAAAAATGAGAAATTTCGTATCTGGAGACTACTTATGGAATACAAAGTGAGCCACACAGAGATACACTTTTACCAAAACAACAGAGAGGCACAAAAGCAGTAAAGAAGCACAAGTATACAGAATAAAGAGGCAAAGCCCCACCTCACTGTACCATTTAGAAACATATCAGTCCAACACAAGTCTAGGTCAAAGCAAAACTAGCAAACATGAAACATAAGGAAGATTTAACCAAAAAACGGAGAATAAGTACACAAGGTGTACAAGGAAAATGAATTATTTAAGAACATTAGCAGCAGGAACTTGAGAACCACTGGGTGAACTGGACCACCTAAGAGCAAGACAGCCAATTAAGAGGATTAAAGATTTTGCAGAAAAGCAAACCAGCTTCTTCGTGTGAAACTTCACCACAGAGGTGGGTGGAAAGACACTTAACCTTTTTCAAAGGCTAACACGTGAGGCAGCTCAGACATGAAGGTGTCTGCAGAAAGAGGAATGAAAGATAGAGATGAACTCAACACCCGTAAGTGGCCAAGACCCCTCACTCTCACACCTCATAAGACCCTGTCCAGCCCCGAGGTTTTAGCAAGGTCTGGAATATTTTGCACAGCCTGAAACTGAAGAAAACAATAATCAATCCATCCAAATCACCACGAATTGGTACCCAACTAATTTAACACACCAAATGGGATACCACCTACCACAGCAGAAAGAAACAAATTATTTTATCTGATTTCCACTTCTTTCTAGACTCCAGGTACTGCCCTTTGCAGGTTTTCTACCACCTTTCAACCACATTGTGGTTTCAAAAAGTACACAAGGTTAGCATGCCTTTATTTTTCTTCCACTACTAAAAACACAGTGAATCTAATCTGCCACAGCCTGTTTGGACTTACAGAGACTGGGGTTGCTGTAGTTAAAAACAAAACCATTAGCAGAGCTCTCGGAACCAAAGCACTACTTAAGCAGATTTTTTTTCTTTATTTCTTTTAAGCTCCTAAATGCAACTTTAGCAATTATTGGTTTATGTAATTGCCTAACATTTAATGTTTACAGCAACATTTTACAACTAATTTACATGTCGTTCACTAAATGCTTTAGGGTTAATTGGTCTTTTGTTGTGCATTAAGTAGCTTGTTAATTATTAGACAGTTGGAAGGTAAAAACAAGTAGGAGGTCAGTTTGAGGATGGCTTGGACTTGAACAGAATGGCCACTTGTAATTAGCAAAATGCACGGGGTTGATTTTTGCATAATCATTGACCTTCCTAACGGTCAACCCCATGTTAGCCCCAAAGTAGGCAAGCCATGACTGAATGGTGTATTTCACAGGATCACGTCATTTCCTTTTACCTATGAGAAGGAGGATACAACAGGACTCATTTGTTGACTTCACTGCTTACAGCATGTGCAAGAGGTAAAGATGAAACCGTAGGAGGAGAGAGTAGATGCAATTCCTTGTTCTTGGCAGGAAGAACATAACAGGGAAGATCAACATTTTTAAACACACTTCAGACAAAATGAGTGGAACAGGAATGCAAGGAGGATCCAGAGAGATGTCTCCCTGGGCCATCCCTAGATGACCAAAATCAAGCACCCACACTTCCCAGTTTCTTGATTAGAGCATGCCCAGGCCACATCTCCATACCATACTGTGGCAAGAATAATTTTGTACCACCTGTGCTAAAAGGGAGCCCCCAGGACATTTAAGTATTCTCTGCTCTGAGCACTGTCAGCCCAGGTGCATCCAAAGAGATCAGAATGGTTCGAGAGGAAAAAAAAAAAAATTAAAAAAATCACTGTACCTCCTTGTGGCTCTATTTCACCTGCGCTTCTAACAAAAGTGTGATTTGGACACGATATTGTAACTTAGAAACCAACATTAATAACTTAATTACCAAGCTGGCCCATGCTTTGAGCAGAGGTTTGGACCAGATGACCGCCATATGTGCCTTCCAACCTAATTTATTCTATTCTGTTGGAGAACTCCAAATCTAGCTGATCTCCACTCCAGTTATCACATCTGCTGCCCAACCCTGAGTGCTTTGCCAGGTTTTCAGAACAACTTTTAGTAACGAAGAGAGACTGGAAACCCCATGCTGGTTTTAATGATGTGCTTGGTATCATGGTCTGGAAGTTGATATCAGAAACTGAAGTAACAAAAAGCCAACTTCATATATTAGAAGTATTTCCAAAAAAATGCATCCAACTGGAAATATTTATGTGCTGTCTTTTCCATGCAAAGCGTTTCCGTGGCTTCTTCTCACCAAATGCCCCAACTCCAACTTCTTTGGCTTTTAGGAAGATGGAGCTACTGCTACCCACATGTCCTGTAGCAGCCCAAAAGGTTTTATTCAGGAATCCACACCTGAATTATTCTGGATGCTGCACAGACATACTGAAGTAGCTAAAAGAAGACACCAGAAGCAATTAAACCAAACCAACTGGAAGCTTGGTTTTAACATGCATTAGAGAAGTCACTTAAGTTTCTTGCATGGACACTCTCATTCAGAATTGAAGTGACCTTTATCAGATACAACTTGACTGGAGTTACTACAGACTTAACGCCATGAAAAGATTTTTTTTTTTTTCAGGACCCTCTATGCTAACTAACCCTTTGGAAACACCAAGGGCTCCCCCAGCACAACTCAACTAACTCCATGTGCTGTCCCACAGGACAACCAGAGGAAAACGGCAAAACTACTCCAAAACAACACTGCTTCAGGGAATTGACCTTGGCCAACTCAACATGGTGTCAAACTCTACCTGTACTTCTTAAAATCCCTCCTCAAGCACAAAAAAGTGGCGTCGTCTGCAAAAGCAATGAGCACCCAGCAGCACAGTTGGCCTTAAGCAGTGTTCAGGACTTCAAAAAAAAGAAAAGAAGAAAAAAAAAGAAAGATAACAAATCAGCCAGATACTAGTAATAAACTTTTAAACAACTTGGGATGGAAAGGACAAACCAGAAATGAACAGTGTTTTCCAAAACATATTCCATCAAAACAGCATTTTCTCAAATGTAAATCGCTTTACAAGTACTGATCTCCTTAGTGTCGTTAAATGCTATCTTTATCTCTTTTTAACTGGTCACACTGCATTTTAAATTGTTTTTTGAAATTATAGTAGAAGTATATAAACATGATGTGTTGAAACACTGAACTGTTAAAATACGGGAATTAAATTTAAAAACTCTGTGGTTTTACTGTTGCTCAAATATCATTACCCAGAAATAAGGAATGTACTTGTTTTTTTAAAAGAAATACTTGATTATTAGGAAAGTCTTAGTGTGTGGCAAGTTTCTGCAAATGATTAATTACTATAACTCAGCAAGGGGTGCTGCTGTTTTCCCTCTGACCCCAGGAACATGCACATGCTCTGGGTGGGTTTAAGGATAGCAATACAGAAATGTCACCCTTCCTGAGCTTTAACACTTTTTTCTTCCCAGCTCTTCAGCCACTCATTCCCCCTTCCCCACTGGGATCAGCCATCTCTGCTCGGACCACTCTGTTTTGCAGATTCAGCTTAGCGCATGGCCACAAAACCAGTTAGATGGCCACAACGACGAGGACAGGCACTGCTGTAGGGAAGGTAGAAAGAAGTTGAGGCACGATGGGAGCTTTGTAAAGGAGACATGACCCCAAGAGAAACATGAAGTCAAAGTCACAAACCACCCAGCAAAAGTGTGCCGTGCAGTTGAGTGACCTTGGGCTGCACTGTTGAAAGTTCACAGCCCAGCAGCTGGGCAGGGCTCAGTTAATACTGATATTCAAAGGACCTTGTCCCGGTGCCAAGCACGCAGTCCGTATGACAAGGGTCGCTTTGTCCTGCAGCCCCCTCCACCTCCCAGCACATGGGAAACTTCAGAAATTCCCTTGCCGAGAAGAACAACTAAGCTGAGTAACTTGGAATTACAGGCTTTCAAGGTTAGTTTGCTGCTGGAGCCAAGACATATTTCCAGTGCTTCTCAGGACTGAAAACAACCTTCTACTTTAAATGACTCGCCTTTTATCTTTAATAAGGGATTAGGAGTTATTTTTCCAGCTAATACCTTAAAATCCAGATAATCATAAAAGCAATCAGTAATACCCAATATATGTTAATTACTCATTTTCTTCTCATCTCTCATTGGCGTGCTGTCAATCATGTACATTAATTTGTCTATAATAAGGCCGCAAATCAAAATCAACAAAAAGCTTCAGGTCCTCTGAGGAGTCACAGGTTTAGACTTGGAGGATTAACAACAGATTATATCTGCAACGACAGTGAAGAAAACAACATTATGGCCAAAGACATGCTGAACTATCCAACCAGCCATTTACCTACGCCCGGACTTGCGATCTCCTGGCACACTAACTTCCCACGGGAGCCTAACAAAGCACAAGGCTGCTGTAGGATAAGCTAACGAGGCACGGGACAAACTTTTCAGCTAGATGGCAATAAGCGGAGTCAAAGTCATGCTTGCTGAGTTATTCCCAGTGAAATGTGACCCTAAAATAATTTGACGTTTTCCATAATAGGCTACACTGGCCTTTCCAAAGGGAATCTATAGGAATAGCTTTACATTCAATATCAGATGTGGCAGAGGGAAAAGTAAAGATGCTGGAATAACGATGATAAACAGCACATTGCACAGACAGGTAATACCTACGACTGCAAACAATCTGAATGGATAGGATGTCATTAAAAGACCATGTCCAGCTCCCTACACCCTCTTGAGGACATGGAAATGCAAGCACCCAGCAATTTTCTTCTATCCAGGGAAAACACTGGACCAACACTGCTGTCTCAGCTCAGGAAGGTCAGTCCAGCAAGTAATGGTGGAGAGGATGAAGCAAAGAAGACATTTCTGCAAGAGCAGGGGAGGGATGTCCCCCAGAAGACTGAGTTCCAGATAAAACTCTCATGTCACAGCCCAGTCTGGAAGTAATTCCCCCCATCAATAGCAAAGTACCACACAACTGCATTCAGCGCAGGTCCCTAGGCTTGTTTCTCAAGTACAGAGCCACTGATGAGCGGTTTAAGTTAGTGATGCAATTGATTTTTACAAAAATGGTGTTGCTCATAAGACAAGAGCTCTCCAAAAAATGCTTTATATGCTTTTCCGTTGATGTCCTTAGCATATAGGATACACTACATTCGTGTAAATGCAGTGATCCCACAAATAAGGGCAATTCTTTGGCAGTAGGCAAAAGTAAGTTCGGTTCAAGCAACAAAACCACCCAGGCTGGACAAAGCTGAACCATTTGGCAGCACCCATCAACAGAAAAGAAGAGTCCATCAGACCTCATGCTGCCCCTGCCCAGAGCAACAGCTCCACAGTCAGCAAATGGTCATGTTGCATGATGATCCCAGAGACCTGCAGGACTGCCTGCATGCCCAAAAGCTTGTCTTTTTTCCACATTTCAAAGAGTCAAAGCCAAGTGCTTGAAAATCCCCCCTTTTGCTAAAAATTATATTGTTCCCCTTGAAAAAATTATGTTAGAGATACTGAAACTTGATCTTTTAAATCAATCAAGAAATAGTACAACTAGCCTATCCCTCCACGCCTTTCTTTGTACAAAGCAGTTTCTAAATTGTAAATACACTTTGTGACAAAGCAGACACCCAGAAATTAGACATCTGCACATCTGAATTCAACCTCAGGAATAAAATGTAAGACTGAAGGGAAAATACACACTTCACAGAAACTTCTCTATAACACAAAATTAAGAGGCTAAGATCTTGGTGGAAAAAAAAATTAAAAATCTAACACAGCACAGATACCGTAACAAGGAACAGCTTTCTCTGCTCACAACAATAGCACCTCTGTCATAAATCACTAGCCAAACCCTTCTCTTCCAGATTTTCACCTGCAGACCACGGAATTAGAGATGAGCCTAGATTGGAAGAAACTTCTGGAAATCATCTGCTCCAAACTGGTGTTGAAAGCAGCGCTTTCGATTAGGTACCCAGGGCCCCATCAAACTGAATCTTGAACATTTCCAGAAAAGGAAATTGCACCACTTCTCCCTCCAATATCTTCTCTCACAGTGAAGAATATTCTTCTCATACCCAGAGAGCATTTCCCATGGAGCAGCTTGTGCTCGTTTCTTCCGGTCCCATCACTGCGCAACCTTCCGAGATACATCATCGAGACAACGGGCCTCACATGTAGCTCTCCTAAGAGCACCACAACTGCATGGACACAGCCAATTCAGGCTAAATTTCAGGACTGCCCTTTTCTGTCCAGTCGAAACCTAATTCCACTTTATTGCTTGATTCATCACCTTCTTCTTCGTATGCCAGCAGCATGCACAAAGATCACAATGCCGTGATTATCCTAAATCCAGTGCAAGTTCTAGATAATCCCTGCTCCTTATGCTCAGGCTGGGGGGCAGGAAACGTTGAGGCGAGTCCCTAATGTGGATTAGGACTTCGGATGCAGGCTGAATTGCTCCCAGGCAAGATCAAAAGACTTGAGAACCTTCAGCTATGAAATTCAAAGGCCTTCCTACTGCACATGGTCAAGCAGGCTTTCACAAAGCTTAGACTTTTTGGGTAATTTGGACAAATTTTCACCTGGGCAATGACTGGCAGACATGGCCAACTGTTTTCTAGTGTCTGACATAAAACACAGGTGGAATCTAGTTTCCAGAGACGAGAATCACTAGAAAATTTTTTTTGTTAGGTTCTCTGAAACATTTTCTAGAATTTTAAATAGAAATTTATCCCTGCTTTCCTTCTTCCTCCTCTTCCCCAGAAGAAATGGTAGCTCAAGGTAGACATCTAAATGAAAAATTCAAGTCCTAATGATTACATTTTGGCAAAGACACAAGCAAGGACCTTAAATTCTCCATTTTAACTGTCTACATACTATCGTTTAAGAAAAGAGCTAAGAAACTGTTTTAGTGTTATGTTTAATGTATAGGTGACTAAGATGTGAGTAATCTACCACCCAAATGCTTCAATATTCAGATTGCCTTTGCTATGACTTTATGGTTCTGTTGAGTTTATCTTCACTGGCCCTACAAGTATCTGAGTCCCATGTTTCCCTGTTCATGGAAGAGTACTGCCCTAGCAATTCATAGTTCACTGGATGCCATGAGTTTGGAGAATTTCCTGGATCTATCAGAATCTGATTTGGGCGGCAAGGAAAAAAATGCAGTAGCAAGTACGGATGTACCCACTTCTAATTACATATAGCATTTACGTTCTGCCCTTGGTGCAGTAATTTCTTCAATTGCCTGAGTCATGAATAGCTTAAAACTGGCTGCTTTCATTCAGCTTGCTTTACAATTCTAACACCATCCATCACATAACTTGTGGGGAAGGCAACAGCAAACCATGTCCTTCAGACATTTTTTTCATAGTGCCCTGAGAGCTATACTACGAAAATTGAAGCACTCTGTGAACTTATGACAAAATGTTTGGAAAAGTCATCAGTAATGGCTTGAAAAGTCAACAAAGATGAAATTGCCAGCATCCACTTTTTCTACCCTACAGCAGCAATAAAGCCTTATCAGAAATAAATGCTTAAAAATATTTGCTTAAAAACCTTTGACAACCTTTCCATTGGACTTTTTTGGCATTACAGCATCCCTAGGAGTGTGAGACACTTAGCCAATGACTCATACCCCAGTTACAGTACTGACGGCATTGCACTACCAACCTTCATGGGAAACAAGTTCTGATGTGCTGGGCTTAGGCTTCATGTGCCTGACTAATATCAGCAAGTCCCCAGACCAGGAGCTTAATAAAATACTGAGAAGTAGCAACTACACACCAAGTGCACATGTAAGCTCTGTGCTACCCAGAAATGAGTTTAATTAGCTTGTACATCAAAACTGAACTCTCTCCATCATATTCATGGATCTTTTCACATCAATGCATCTTTCAGTTTCAAGACTACAGTATTTGAAATCCCAGCTCTCTTGCAAACACGCACATCCCATGGAGTTGATTTCCTGATACCTCAAAACATCTCTCCCCATTATCTCCAGAGTCAGCACTGATGTAACACCAGGAATCATCTGGCTCCCAGCTCTATTAATAGAGACTCTGCCTGCAGACAGTGACGGTGGCCAGGGCAGCACCCTGGGTCACGAAACACACTGCGTGTTTCCTTTCTCTGGAGCATGACGTGCGGACGCTTGCTCCTGCCTGGCCAGCACAAGTGACTGCAGCATCCCAGGAGCCTGCACAAGATGTCAGCACTTGCTGCTTTTCAAGTGAGAATAACTAAGTCACATCAGCTGTCTCTTGCAGGAAAAGTACAGAGACTTGGCCCTTTGCTACAGTAATTATACTCCTGATATATATATACATGCACAGATGAAAGGAAGGAAAACCAGCTCTTGTTTGCAAATGCAGGTGACTATCCCTCATACAAAACACAATTACGCTGTCAGTTCCTTCAACCCCTAGTCACAGCCTTCACCGCAGCTGTGGTTTTGTACAGATGACAACTCCACACATTCGTTTTAACTTGCCTCAACAGAACTTGCTTTTAAAACATATCTAATTTGCATATAGGCTAATTTTTAAGTTTCAAATGATCTCAATCTTACCAATTCATCTTACACTTTAGCATAGTTATCTTCCCTTAGCTCTTGCCCATAGCTGCTAATACATTAGCTACCTGCACAATAACCAGACAGTTCCTATTTTCTTCACGTCCCTACTCACAACATTCACCATTTCTTTCTCATTTCCGTGGAGCTGACAGAGCATTTGCTAACTGCAGCAGTGCAAATTCTACAGTGCAAGTCTCAGCACATTAAAAAAAAAAATGCAAAAAACAAGTAAGTTTTTCAAGTATCTTTAATCACAGCTACTTAACGCATATAGTAAAATCAACCAGAGGGCTGAAAAAAAGGGAGATGCTGGCAAAGCTCTGGAGAAGGCCAGTCTGTTCTTTCATAGATTTCTGATTAACACACAATTTTGGACGGAACAGGACAACGGGAGAGGTTAACCAGCCAAGATCACCCAGAGGGTTAGTGACAGAGAGCCAAAAACGCAACTTGGCTCGCCTGACTCCACTGCAGCGTTCTCCCCATTAGATTATATTGCCTATTACAGAGCCATGGTACGCTGACCCTCTTCTCTTGCCTGAAATACAGTTTAGCACAGGGCCCATAATGAATTCATCTCCTATTGCATTAAGGATGAGCAGAAGTGTAATGCAGAGGGAGAAGGAGAAGAAGTTGCAACTTTTTAAATCTTTTTTTTTGCTTGTTTGTCAATGTTCTAGAGATTGTTAGTAAGAAAGCAACTCATTATTTATCTATTTGTGTCCTTTTCTTGGAAGTTAACTATATTTTTAAGTGGAGCATACTATTTTAGGGACAGGTATGAAAAACAGAAGCGGTTTTCACAGCATTGAAAAGCTTGCTGGACTTCTGACCCTTCTCTCTTGTTTCAAAGGACTTTAGGAAATGCCTGAAGAATGACAACAGTCTTCATCCAGGATCTCCTGAAGACATGCAAGGCAGGTTATTCCTTTTAATATTACATTTGGCAACGTGGTAGGCAAGAAGAAATGCACCTCGAAAGTGATAAAGGTAGTGGGCCCTCACAACAAGAACTCAACTCCAGCAAGCTGGAGAATTATTTTCTTCTTGCGTGGATCATCTCCTTTTAAACACTTTCTTAATAAACTGATTTAAAAACTAACAAATGAAACTAAGACCCAAACTGTACTGTAATCTACCAAGAACATGACAACTAATAAGAACACTGAATAAAGAGCAGAAAGTACATGTTTGATTCCAAAGACTAGGGCAAATCAAATTGCTTAATCCAAGTGAGAATCAGTAACTAATCATCTCATCTGAGACTATGCAAATGTGCTAAACTAGTTTTTGACAGCGGTATCTTCTATAGTGCAGAAATAATACTACTGTCAGTTTACTTTATTAAATTATTCAACTCACTACAGTAATTAGATGGGAGGTGACAAAACAGGAGAGCTTGTTTATTTCTTCTGAATTCTGAGCTAAAAAGAAGGGGCAAGAAGATGACATCCAAGGAGAACGGGGAACTCCACTAGCTCTTTAGCTCAGATAATACTTCCCTTGATTCCTAAAGTGATTTCAACAGGAGTAAAAAAGCCAAACACCAAAACCCTCAAGTAGTTGCACCAATACAAATAAAGGCAGCCTTCACCTATATTTTAAACTGAATTTCAGTTTCTATCCACATAGAATTTGACACAGATGATATAAAAAGGTAGTCCTCTCAATCTCCAGCCAGATACCAGCATGAACACTTGAACTTGGACATCTACAGGTAGCATAGCAAGCCAAAGCCAGGTTAAGCAACAGAGTTGAGCGAGGAATTCGTCTGAGCAGCCAGAAGGTATCTGCTTCAGGGTCTGCTGAATCACTCCCCAAGACTTGACTGTGCAAGTTAACTACATGTCCAGTGACCATAATGGCAATTTATAAATGCCTCTACTGTATGCTGACACCCACACAGAGGTGCCTAAATTTAGGTGTTTGTGTTCTGCCTCTAGTAAATAAAAAATGCATTGGTTGCTAATTTCTAATGCACAAAAATTAGATGCTGAATACCTGTAGATTACATTATCAAATTAAAACGAGTATTTATAAGTGTGACTTGGCTACCAAAATGGAATGATATATTCATTGTGAAAGAAATATTAACAGCAAATCAATCATTGAGAATCAACTTCCCTTTACGAAGTCATGAAAATTATATAGCCAGATTAAAATCCATTATTTAAATTAAAGTTTCCTACTTGCTGATTCAAATCACTGGTGACACCGAATTTTTTTTTTGTAATTTTTATTTTTTAAGGCAAACCAGGCTCCCTGATGAACAGTCTCATACATTACTTCAGCTACCGACTTAAATTCTCCAGAGTGAGATGCACATTTTCATGGCTCTGAGAATAAAGCAACATTACCCCAACCAACAAGGGAAGGAGCAGTCTGCGAGCAAGAGACAGCAGTGAAGCTGCAGAGTGGAAATGCATTCACTGAGAATCTGCAATACTCATGCCAAGACACACATGGATCCATCTCAGCCTTTTCAGATTGCAGAATTTTAACAGTTTTATTTGGGTATGCAAATACACACACACAGAGAAGGGATAATTTTTTTTAAAAAAAAAAAAAAAAAGCTTGGCTTAAAGCCTACTGAACTTTTAAAAAGAGACTGGAAAATTATGTTAAGAAATACCCAGTTGATTTTCAGGGAAATTAAATTCCCCACCTCCCCCTATCCCCCAGTTCAAAGAATTTGCTTAAAGCTATATGTAAAACTAAGCCGCTGCAGAGAGAGGAATCTCTTCATTTCCCCAGTCCTCTACAACAAAGTGCTGGGCAAACCTTGCCAGGGATACAGCTAAGAGCAACACCAATATGCGTGACTGAAACCCCCTTTTCAGGAGCCACCGTACTTGCTATGTCACTTAAGCTGATGAAGTTTGGAAGAAGGGAAAATGAACTTGTTTGGGGGTTTCATTTATTTCAGAGTGAGCAAAGAACAGCAGTTTGGTGTCACAAACAAACTGATAGACCCTTGCTACAGCAGATACTGAAAAAGAAGCATAGGCTATTAACTTGAAAATCATCTCCTGCGATGGGCCGCACTCATCTGTACAGAGGAAATGTTACCAAGTCTTCATTGCCTTCTGTTTTTAAAAGAAGAGTTCAAAGAATTTTGAAACCTTGACTGATGCAGTAGCATATGTGAAGTCAAACTGAGGACAGCACATGTGCTCATATATCAACATCAATCTGTTTTCTTTCCTGGAGTTTTTAGTAAATGGATTTCATGCAGCAGCGAACTCAGAAAAATAATAAAACAAAATAAAATAAAATAAATCTGCCAGCGATCTGCTGTGCATTAACTCCTGTACTTACACTACACCAGCACCTCTTCCACCCATGGGCTGCAGTATGAACACTGTGCAGTTCTCAATATCCCAACCTTAATGAACATCCTAAGGACAACTCGATCACATGGAAAAGTAACTTCAGAAGAAACAGGCAGGGACTGTTTGCTACACATTTCCATCAGGTGCATTCAAGAAAAGAACACGTAGAAAAAAAAGTCAGAAGCTGTTTTCCAGGTGTTTCTCAACTCTGTGGCAGTCAAGAAGCCACAGAGAAGCGGACAACTCTTTCAGATACCTGTTCCCTCAAACACAACCCAGGTTCTTCTGCGTGACTTTGAGATGAAGTCAAATGTCTGCCAATAACATCACGTCAAAGATGGAAACGGTTCAATTCACTGCAGGTTCACAGACAAAGGAAGACCTGGCCTAGATAAAAAAAAAAAAAAGCTTTTCTTTAAAACACATTTGTTTTTTATCCCCCAAAGAGACAGGAAATTGTGAGCAATAAACCTCAAGGATTTCTTTTCTAAGATTACTGCATTTGAAAGCTGTCCTCAACTAGAGATTCCCATTTTAAGCACATGCTTTGCATAACTGAAAGAAAATACGTGACCTTGATAGGAAGCAAAATATTTCTTGCAAAACATTTACTCTTGCTCTTGCTATGTAAAATCTGTTCTTCCTAAATGAAGGACACCAAACCCACATTACTCGAAAAAAACGTCACACCAGATTTAATCGGAGGAGGATGTTTTTACAACAAGTTAAGCACTGACCTTATGTTTCTGAAACCGTGGGCTTCCAAGAACTGAGCATCTTCTCTTCTGCACCAAGTGCTATCTTGGCCGTGTGGGCTTTCAACAGGCACTCCCCTTCCAGTGTCATTACAGAAAAAGGCACCAGTGCAGTTCAACTTGGACAAGCTCCATCCAGCTCTCCACGTCTCAGAAAAGGACAGTTCAATATCACCAGTCAATGTGCAAGGGACCCTCTGGCTCACCATGTTAGCCATGGTTCAAGGACCTCTGCAACGTCACCAGATACCCCTGGTACTGTCCTACCTCATCCCAGTCAGTTTAAGAATGAAGCTGTCATTTACTGCAAGAGCAACACACCTACAGCAACATCAAGTTGGGCTCAAAACTAACTTAGCTAGAGCTAAAGGCTTCAATGGCCCAACACAGAAAACCCACATGAAGCTGCTGTGGTAGGACTCAGAAAACTGATCTTGCCTCCAGCCTGTGCCTAAGAACACAGTTGGTACACTCTAGGAAATATCTTTCCCTTTTTTTCCTGCAATGAATATTTTCTCCCACTACAAGGGATTGCAGAGATATTAAAAAAAAATCACCACCACCACAGCAAAAGAAAAAAGGAGGGAAAAAAATAAAGCCCAGAATTGCACTCTGCAAATGACTGCCTAACAGCAGAAAGCAGATCAATCAAATAACATACATATGTCGGAGCAGCATGAAAATGAATTGGAAGCATGCTGCCTGGAAAGTGTATACATAAAGATGATTAATTTCTGTGTGCCTACAGCTAAGTCCACATGCAGGTCTTGGAAAACCTGGGACCACTCTGTGTGCCAGGTGAATCAGAGCTCCCCCCACAAGTCATCATAAATGTGGTCTGGTCTTCAGAGAAGTTACAAAACAGGACTTGCCATTCCAATTTCCTTGCTTTTCATGGCATAGATACGCTCTGGGTTTAAATGTTTTTTTTAAGAAATAACACACTTCTCAGTGCAAAACCTGAAGCAGGCAGATAACCCTCTTAGATAAGCACGTAAACAAGTAGGCATGTTGGCTTACTTCTGGGATATTTCCCAAGTTCAGAAACACTAGTGTTAGGATTTTGTCTCCAAGATACCACTTGTCAAACAAACTGTTGCTCACTCTCTCTTAAAACACCATTATCTCCCTTGTCAGCAGGCTGGGCTTTGGAGACCCCCAGAGAATTGCTGTCTCCTCTCTGTTCCTCCCACAGACTAACCCATGAGAGACAAGAAGTCCCTCTTGAGACCCTCAGTAGGTGCACTACTCCACTTCTTCCCCTGAGGCACATGCTGATGTCCACAGCAGATGGATCACCTGCAGAATCCATGTTTATGATGGAAAGAAAGGCAGGAGCTATCAGCACCCCTTCTTGCACAAATCTCTCAGGAGGATGTCCTTCCACACATATCACCACTTCTACATCGGGGGCATCTGACAGCACACCAGATACCACCTAACGCTGTCCGACACCCACAGAAAGGTCTCAAGCTATCTTAAAACTTGTACCCAGGGCCTCTCCTTTTACAACCTGAAGCTACAGTGGTAGTTGTGTCTAAATGATCAACCCCTGCCAGAAATGAGTCATTGACAGCAGCGGCTCCTACACATGCCATGTCCAAATGAAAGCTGACCAGGCAAAAACCTTCTGTTTGTCCATTTCTTACAAGCACCAAGTTAAAATGCTTGCAAAAAAGCACAGCGTCACCACCACTTCCAAACACTTCAGACAAGTACAGGCAGCAAGTGAAACTGCTTGCAATAAATACCATAAGCCTGACCCACACAGACCCACAGTCAAAAAAAGACGTAAAATTACAGAAGATAATCAAAGGCGAGGCCTGTGGCTACACATGCTGTGATCTCAGACTTAAACAGTCACCATTTTAAACGCACAAAACAGTTCATAAATGTTATTCTCACCAAAAAGGACTTTAAAAAAAAAAATTGATTGCCGTGAAAACCACAAGGAGCTTTAAACGCTTCTAAAAAGCTGCCATTGCTAGTAAGTATTTCACAAGTAGGAAAACTTAAGCCATTAAAATGCAACATCTGTTAATGCTAGTGAAAAGCAAAAACATACTGATTTTTGTACCAGCAAAAGAGAAAAGTGATGACAATAAGTGTAAGTCTTGAGTGAAGTCATTGAGCAGGTGACTTGATTTCTGCAGTCGCTCAGACTCTTGCCATTGACTTCACTGGGAACAGGGTAACCCCAACGCTCAGGGCTTCCAAAGCTCTCCCCTTGAGATTTTGTTTCCAGATGAAACCTCAAAGCAAATCAAAATACTTATTTCCAAAATGTGCCGAATACCGGCATTCTTCAGCCAAAAAGGAAATCAACTTACTAAGTCTCCAGATTTCAGACTAACCCAAGAGTAAATACTGTACTTCTCCATTTAAAGAAAACAGGTGAAAAGAAATACAAATGCCTTTTCTGATCAGTCTCAGTCTCACAATCCAAAAGCTGTTGTAAAATAATTACCAAGGGTTCAAAAATAAAGAGCCAATATAAGCACGTATCAGTAGAGTGTTTACAAATTTGTTAGGTGAAGTACTACACAGCATTCCTGCTATCTATAAACACACAATCCCTCTTCTCTCCCAGAAAGCAATCTTGTCTGTAACTCATTACATGTGCATATTAATATTACCTCATCTTTTGATAGTGCTCTCTATCTTCAAAGCCCTTCAATTCGACTAAAGCAGCCACATTCCCTTTTGACAACAGGAATGAACAGGTTCTTCCCCAAAGCATTATACCTTCCATTTCTCTGCCCTGCTCCCTTCTGTGCCAAATTCCTTGGCAAAAATGGCTATAAACATGGAAACCTTCATCAATAGGGTTTCAGCCATTAAAAGTATGCAATAACTGCTGCGGAATGATGAAGCAAATACCCTAGTATTTTTCCATTTTTAAACAAGTACACAATTATGTTAACAAATGACAAAACTATGAGATTAGTCACAGGACAGTATTGAAGAGAGTCAAGTCACAAACCTTGTATTAGCTGTAGATGTAAAGAAGTCGAACTAATTATTCTCCCAACCCCAAAATAACATTCAACTGCACTTAAGGATATCTACGGTCTTCCAAAGCATTCAGAATTAGCCACGGAGAGAGAACTAAGTCACCTAAAGGAAGGTCTGCTTCTGGTGCAGAATGGCAGTTTTGGAATATCTAAGAAATGGATTCACCTGACTATTTTTTACTGCAAACAATCTATATCCTCTTCTCCAGAAGGGCAAAGAAAAACCCCTTAGTTTATTAATAGGTATTATATCCACTTTCAGAAAACGAAGGGAAAGAAAACACATCCACAGCTTCCCAAACACTGCCAAGTTTCAGTTATGAGCCTACAGCTCCAACTGTTGTGAAATATGGGACGGCCTGAAAGTCAACACTTTCCACGGATGGTACCAGCTGCAAGCTGTTAACGGTGTTCATGTCCTCCACGGGACTTGGCTTCTCAGTAGGGAATTAACGAGGATACAGTCTGCTAAAATCTGTTTTGCTCTAGTGACTGAAGGAGGACATTATGCAAAAGTTAGGTAACACGATCTTCTTCATTAGTAAACCTTACCCAGTTGTTGTCTTTATCAGCTTCTTAATATTTAACCCTCCAATAATTAAGATGCACCTTTCACTCCATAAGCATGAAAAACGCTTTATATTCTGCAGGCGTAGGTTTCAGACTAAAATCAACGTGTTACCACTTTCACATGAAAAAAAGAATGTATTTTGAGATTGGAAATGAAAACTAAATGCAAATGAAATGTTTGCTGGAGCAGTGTGAAGACAGCTGTCTGAGGCAGTGCTAGCCAAAAGGGTTAGCAGGGTGGCCAGTGACCACCACCACCAGCTTTTGCTGGACATTTTCCACGTAAGACAGAGTCAACGCAGGACGTCCCAGCAACAGATGGGCAGAAGCACGGCTCGCCTGGGCCTCAGGGATAAGGTCAGCAACTGCATCACCTCTCCCGACAGGAACTCAGAGCCTCTCATCACCCTAACAACTTCATCCAACTTGAGAAAGATCCCAGCCCACAGCACCCATCAGGCACTAGGTTTCCCTTTTTCACAAGAACAGGGAAAAACTAGAACACCTAGCATTCAATTTAGTGACAGCTTACCTGGTATTAACACAAGTAAAAATAATAGGGAAAATAAGAATGTTCCTCGTAAGTAATGCCCTTTTACATTACTTCACTTACAAAGGGACACCGGGGCAAGCTATATAGAGCACGCTGGCAACTTTCCAGTGAAGAGATAGCCCTGCTCATCCTCCCAGGATCAGTTTACAGTAAACTCCGGTGAGGGCGGGAAAGGTCTCCGCAGAGCTGCGCTTCTGGAGACCCGCACAACTCCAGGATCGTCTGGGGTGGTGGGCAGGAGGCAGGGTACTGACAGTCAAACTCTAGTCCTGTTTGTGCTCCGTTTCTCCCACTTGTGACAAAGGAAATTCTTCTTTGGTTCTAAAACCCTGTAGTCATTAGAAAGTGAGTTAAAGAAAAGGTGAAAGGACAGTGAGAACCTCTACCAGAAACAGTCATCTGGCAAAGCCGTGCTGCTTGCATTACTCCAGCGCAACAGGGCAGCCAAAAGCACTCCCTGAAATTTAGCCCGCTGCTAGGTTTCCCCATGTAGACAGAGCAGTTCAGCAAACTATATTGGCAATCTGCACAGCACTTCAACAGATGCTTAGCTTTAAATATGGATTTAAATCTTCTTGAAAACAGCCAGGCTAAATATATGCTTTAGGTTAAATTTCTTCCTTGATCCTGTCCTGAATCACAGCTTTCTTTCTGCCTGCGCTGTTCCTATAGGTGCTAACAGAAGATGCACTGGCAGCCTGTCCCTGGACCACTGCAGTCCCTCCAATCGTTATGGCAAAGCATGACCAAACCCTCAGAGAAGACGATGCTGGGATGTTAGCCCTCTTTCCATAATAGAAGGTCCAGCAGTCAAAAAAATGCTCACATTTAACCCAGATGTGGTCTTGTCTGCAGTTGGAAGCTTCTTATTTATTGCCAAAGCATTAAAGGAACCCACAAGATGGAGAGCAATCTCATTTTGAAGGCAAACAATTAATTTAAAAATACTGCTTGTTTTACATATGCATGCATACATATTTTAAGTAGACCAGCTAAAAGAATTTTAAGTAGACCAGGTAAAAGAAATCTTCCCTTTTCACCACTGAATAAAAGTCACACTGACACAGAAGGAATGAAAACCAGATTCAGATTAGTAAAAAGACTACAGTACCATTTATTTGTATCGAACCCAAAGCATGCTGTTCATCCC
The DNA here is from genome assembly GCF_047716275.1 of Strix uralensis. Taxonomy (NCBI): domain Eukaryota; kingdom Metazoa; phylum Chordata; class Aves; order Strigiformes; family Strigidae; genus Strix; species Strix uralensis. The sequence continues at coordinate 66,137,505 of NC_133975.1, forward strand.
CTAGATCTTTGGCAGTTACCCTTTTACCTCCTCCTCATAGCCCTATTATAAAGCTAGCCATGCATAACACACATCACTTGTGGGAATATGCAAAGAAGTTGCAAAGCCCTTGCAGCCAGGACAAAGGGAAAAATCAGTGAAATGGGACAGTTCAGTGATTACCCTAAATTAGGAGTTTAGAGCATGAGCTGGATATCTGAACTATAGAGCTGACAAAATTTAACTCTAAAAAAAACACATGAATAATTTAAATCAGCATATTCTGTGGTTACACAGATATTTTTTTTGCCTCCAATTAGCAAATGTGATTCTACAAGCCGTAACAGTCATTTATCTGAAACAGTCCATCCCCAAATAATCCCCGTATCTTGAAGCAGACATGAAACAACTGTTCTGGATGGCACTACTTTTCTACCACTAGGAATGCGGAGTATGTTTCAGCCCAGCTTTAATGCAAAGCCTAGACTAATCCCCGCAGAGAGCTTTAGCTAGACTTTGCCAAAGGAACAATTGTTGCCATTAAATAAGTTTATACTGTTTGGTGGTGAGCATTTGCTTTCTGCAGAGTGAGCTCTTATTCCCACGATGAAATGCATGCCGGAATGAAGTCACTTGACTACATTTCTTTTTTCTATAGACTCATCCTTCTGAAGTTTCCCATCCTAGGCAATTTACATAGAAACAGGCTGGAACAAGAAAACCATGATATACAAAGTAGGCAGAACAAGTCCCAGACAGATAAAGGGAAACCCAAATAAGAACAAGTCCAACAAAACGGGGTCAGACATGTTCTCTAGGAATACCCAAAGCGCAAGGAAGAGTCAGTACCCAGCTGAAGTTTCAAGTCAGCACTCTGCCTGCAAGCAAGGAGCAGGAAGCAGACTTCCTCTTCTCTTCAGCATCTGGAGCCTGACAGATTTGCAAGATGCCCCAGAAAGCTTTTAGAGGTCCAAGGACCAAACGGCCAAAGTCACACATTGAAATCCTCCCTCATCCATGAAACTCTTTCCTAGCCTCAAAGTTTCCATTGCCTTCATGAACTCGAAACCATGCAGTTTGGTGCAACTTCAATGAGCACATCTCCTCATCAGGAGGAGACCTTACTCCATTGATGTAACTGCCCCCCCCCCCCCGACAGCTCCCGAAACTTTGTAGATCTATCATTTGCTATCTCCCAAGTTTATTTTTACCACGCAGCAGTGATAAGCCAGTCTCACCATCACCCACAGACCACAGAAACCATGAAGTGTTTGACTGTGAAATACAACGGCTCCCACAGGGCACAGTTACCACCCTCATACTGAGACACTACCTGTAACCTTGCACACCACATTCAGCCCTTGTAGTGTGAATTAAGGTGCAATGTCACTGCAAGGACATGTGCTACCGTACTGCCCATCCAAAGCTCTTCAAGCTCATCTTTATTTCAGACAGGGAATTCACCGAGGCTCATCACTCTCCACTTCTGTACAGTTCGTGGAGAGAGACTCACTCATCTGGACTGCAGGCCACAGCAAAACCTTAATTTAGCTTCGCCCAGTCTGTGTGACACCTATCTCTGCCCAGATTTGGTGTATGACACTTGGTAAGTGTCTTGTTAACTAAATCTTCTGTTTTCAATACAGCTTTTCTGACCTCTCTTCACAAAAAGCCAAGCACACAAAGTTTCACTGCCTACAGCAAACCCTTCCCAACTATTCTTTCCTGTGAGTGGTGGTATTTAGTGTGTGTCCTTTTTTCCTGACTGGTGATACACATCATAAGAGCTACTTATCCACTTTAAAGACAGAAATAAAAATACGCCCCCACACCCCACAATGCTATCAGTGCTCTACAACCAAGGACCACATTGTCATCGCAGCACTGTAAAATTTTGTAATGATTTCCTGTATCGTGTACATAAAGTCAATCTATTATCTGTATCATCTATCCCTGCTGTCAGACCGTATTTCCCAGCTCCCACAAGGCCAAGCACTCCGAGATATACTTCTGTCATGATGGGTGGCTTTCTAAGGCTGAACATCCAGCTGACTCATGGAGGAGCCTGGCTCTTCCCTTTTGCGTGCAAACAGGTTTCGACACCCATGCTTTCTGCTTTGTTTTGACCTTCCAGCATCCTTCCACTCGCCACTGCTTTTAAATCAGGAAAATTTTTTGGCTCCAAGGAAGCAAAAGCACAGATTTAATACTTGCAGACTTCTGCTGCTGATCCCAGGTTCCCCTAGCAAAAGTACAAAATAAGGACGCACACTTCACCTAGCAAAAAAAAACTCCCACGTAGCTTCAACACAGAGGAGCCAAGTTATTAATCAGAGCCTGAAATCCAAGCCTAGTAAGTCACATCGTTATGAAACTGCTCTTGGAGCATGAACACAACAGAGAGTAACTGCCGGAGGTCTCCACAGATCAGGATGCTGAAAATACCCCTCCTTTCATGCACAGCCGTGCAATTCACAGGGTATTACATACCCACAGCTCAGAGCTAAATCAGACACCCCTCCTCAGTTGGATGAACTCAGTTCCCATTACTATATTTAAATATCAAGGTCTCCAGTTGGAAGCAAGACTTGAACACAAGCCCAATCCCACATTCAGGTTGAGACTAGTCCATTCATATGTTTCTTTACAAACAGAAGGAAAGGCTCTGCTGATTTATGCATACTTTTATTTCCATTTAACTGCTGAGGTCTACACTACTCTTCCAGCGAGTATACAAACCGTAAGACAAATGCACCAAAAGGGATCTGCCTTTTTATAGACATAAATATGGCAATACAAGTACAAACACATCTATAAAGAATCGCTTACGTTTCAGTTAACATCTGCTTTCCTCTTCAGCTTTCAGATGACCAAGCTCTTCCCTGCACATAATTTTGATGTACTTAATATCATTATTTTCAAGTTCACTTAGTGGGTAAGAAATCAGCAAATAAATCCACCAGAGACTCTCCCCTGCTTGAACAGATGTTGGATCAGGATTCAAAGCTGAGCAGAATAGCCCACAGCTCTCAAAGCTTTTGTTTCAGATACCATACAGATTTATTTTAATGAATACACCATTTTCCTGGGAAATGGTGACACTAACACAGAAGAAAGGAAATCATCTGCAATGATTAATGTACCAGGGCTGAGGCCCTTTCCACCCTATCTTGTTTATTCTTCAGGTTTATGACATTGACATTTCAGTGCTGTTCAATTTCCATTTCCTTTGGTGGTTCTTTGGCTTCCAGACCTTCAGATCACAGGTGAAATAGTCCATTTTGGCTTACCAGAAAGTCAAAAGCAATAAAAGAGTCAGAAGAGATAAAAGAAAGGCAGTTCTTGCCTCTCGATAAGTTGTTGTTTCTTCAAGGCATGAACACATTCATAACACAGCATCTGCTCCAACACAACAGAAACTTCAAAGCAAGTTCACCATCCCTAAAATAACCCTAGCAGAAAGAGAAACGCAGGAGTGGGTCCTTGGACAAGACCCACAGCTGCAGAAGACTCAGCCTGAATAGAAGTCTTTCCTCAAAAGCATTTGTAAGGGTATAATGATGGTTGTTTTTCATGAATGACAACAGAAATGTATTTATTTTAAGGTTCATGCTTATGCAAGCTAAAGCTCCAGCAAAGCACACACTGGAGAGATATCCTGCAGGGAGGCAGAAAGACCTCTGTAATCAGCAGGGTATTCTGTATACGATTGATTTACTTTTTCTTTTTATTAACACTCCCATTTTGTCATACCAAACTACTGGCATCTGAGTAGGTTTTTGGCCTCAAGATCTCTGGTTCACCCTCCACACATTTCTTAATCATGTAATTCCCTAACAGCTTCCTTGTGCAATCAAAATTATCCGCACTCTCTTTGTGCCAGTCCAATCTGGAGGAGGAGATAAATGGGGGGGTGCCAAGAGAAGAAGGGGAAGGACCCAGAAATGACTGGTATTAGGGAGAAGGGAGCAGCATTGCAGTTCTACAGACATCCCTACACCGCTTATCATGATTTCACTAAAATGTCTACTGATCCTACTCATTAGATCAGCAGCATCTGCTGCCATCCAGAGAGCAGCCATCTGTGCACTCATTTCCCAAACCCACAACCCCAACTGGAGGAGGTTAGTAGGTCACAGGCATAATTCTCTGCACCTCCTTGGATGAGAGGAGTTGGCTCCATGCCATAGGAAGCACTTGGAGAGCCCCTCTTTTACCTCTTTTTACCCATCCCTACCCTCTAACGCTTCCCTGCCAGCTGGCCTCTGCTGCAACCAACATTTCAGTCCCTCCAAAAGCAGCTAAACTGCCTTCTTCCTAGTGCAGAAGCAAGAAGCCATAGGCAAATCTACAACAGCTCTGCTGATGGATAAGCACGTTTCAGAGTGTGGAAAGAAAAATTTTTAAAAAGGACACCAGCTTCAAGAATAACTAGGCTAAGGATCAACATTTTAAATGATCCCAACAGGAAGAGTTCAACGCAATTCGCATGAGCCAACAGAAAACAACAAAACAGGGCTTAAAGAAGGAACTCCAGATGTTGGTTATGTTTACAAGGATCTTGCACAGAGCCTACATCAAGGCTTCCTAAAAATGAAGCAACGGTTTTCAGTTGTCACAGGGAACAAGATGTTTCCAGCCTGCAGCTCTATTTCCCACATTCCCTGTAGTGACAGACCCCGAGTCTGCCTCATGCCTCCCTCCATCTCAACTTCAGTATGTACAGTCATTGGACCCCTTTGTTTGTCCTTCTGTAAGTCTCTCTGAAATCAGGCTAAGGGGAGAACTTACAACTTGCCTGATCAACTCATACTCGAGCCAGTCAATTCTCTCTCTGGGGTGAGAATGACTGAACAGTGGCAGAAGAGGACATTCAATATACAACATTTCCACCAAGTTAGTAAGGATCTCGATAGCTACATTTCCTCTCATTGTTAGTACAGTATTTGCCATCCAACAGCATTCAACTCCAAACGGCATCCATGCTACACACCCCTACAAAAAAAATATACAGAAGCGATGCAACACCACTGCTGACCAGTTTGACTGTTAATCAGTAAAACTGAGCCTCATTTGAACAAAGCCATGCTTTCTAGCAAAACATGAGTCACAAAACCCACTGTATGAAACATCATGCATGAAACATAAGGGGAATGTTGAAATAGCTCAGTGGACAGGACCAGTGTATCTGCTTTGAAGCACTTCAAACTCCTGTTCACATATACACAGAGAGAAACCCAGAGCTTTGGGATGGCTTGTTCCCACACTGTCCAACAGATTTGTATGGAGTTTAATCCAAAAAGGGCAGCTTTACAGTACCAACCATCACCTACACAATTCAGCCCTTCTCAGCTACAGAAATATCTTTGGCTTAAATTCAAAATGCTTCTAAATGAGATTTTTTTTTTCCCACATGGTAAATTCCTTAGACTTTTCTGTCCCTTAGCAGTTTCACGTGAATGCAGAGAACAGAATTAGGCAAAGAATTAAGGTGGCTTAGGTAATTATAGTGGCACATGCTATCAGTTCAAGACAAGATTAGCACAGCGAGCTTCCAGTTAAATGAGGTCTTCCCCTGTACTGGAATTGGCCTCTTTTCTTGCTTTGCCTATCTAAAACATGAACAGTGCACCATGCCAAAGTGGCAACACATACCCCATAAAAACTTCCCAGAGACACTTTTCCTGATACTTAAGAACTGAAGAAGTTTCAAGACAAAGTTGAAGAACCACTTTAAATCCACAAAGACACCTATGCATCCTGTGGCTTTAAAACCAACGTAACGTTTATATTGAATTATTTTCCTCTACATCTGGCATGACTAATTGTGTCACCTTTGGCCAAGGGAGATTTCTAATAAAAACTGCCTGGTAAAGAACAAAACAGCAAAGGCCATTCTTAATCAAGAATGGCTTACTTATAAAGCTGCAAACAAACATGCAGTTAATCAAGGCAGAAGTGACCAGTAAATGAAAATGCTTTGTATCACTCATACCTGCCACAAAACAAAGGTATTTTGAGACTGATTCATCACTTCATTTTGTAGGTCATTTTCTCTCTTCTGCCCAGACCATGTTTATCAAATGCACAATGATCAATTCTTATTATTTTATCCCAAACTTTGCAACAATTAATTCAATATTAACCAGATAGGTGTTATGATTTTAACTCCCCTCTCAAGGGGAAGTTAACGCTATAGACGAATCTTAACTTTCACTTAACCAAAAAATATTTGTATCAGTTCTTCAAATTGTAGAGAAAACTTGGAAGTATGGCAGGAGTGTGACAGTGATAGGGTGTCAAAACCAGAAGGCCAGCTGAAACAACACTTCTTCTGTATTTGTACTTCATATTAAAATTAATTTTGTTATTTCAGGGTCATGGATTTTGACCACTTGAAGTTGACAATAACATAAGTGGAACTGCTCAACAGCTCTACCATCTATATTGGTGTTATTACCATGGCAATTTGTGTGTTTTGTTTTTTAACAATGAAAACAGTGGAGGCAGGTTTTAAAAAATACCTGAAGAGATATGACACTGTGCCTTTAAATGCACCGCCCCTAGAAATAATCCTCATCACAAGCACATTATCATTTCTCCAGAGAGGAAAACGATCACATTCATTCCTCCCTTCTTCCACTGCAGTGACTGCTCCTTTCAGACACATCCAGAAATTTCTGAAAGCAGAGCTCATATCTGAACAATTTTATCCCGGCCTCTGAATGGGTGGAAAATTCTCTCCTGTGTATTCATGTTACTCCAGGCCCAGGCATTTGCAGTGGCTTCACATGGGCACATTACAGTGCTGACTTTTTAAAACTTTTTTTCAAATTGGAATCGCTTTTCAGCGCCAGTCTGGCTGCATCACAACCAAAGGAACACTGAAATCCTAGAAATACAAGATGCTTTCTAAATCCTACATGACACACCCCTAAGTCACTTCAATAAGCCTTCATAAGCCAGCAAACTCTCCCGAAGTACCGACCAGCCTCGATGCAGGTAAAGGCGACTAACACAAACACTGAATGACACTGCTGCTATCTGAAACACACTATCCAAGCAAGAAATAAGTAAAGCTCAAGTATGGAATTTCAGTCTACAATGCTAATTTCTTTTGAGGAATCATGCACAATCGCAAAGATAAGGTTGGTTTTGTTTGTGTGGCTAAACAGTCATGCCTTTCCTAAGGACACTTTTGTGGCACTTTAGAAGCTGGGGAATGCATGGAAAAAAACTTCAAGGAAATGTTGCTGGAAAGAAAAAAGTTACCGATATTGGGGAAAGGAGAAAAATGATGGAAGCAAGGTGAGGTGTTCTGCCAGGGAAACAACACAGTGCACAGACTCTTGGGCCCGCAGCAGCCTGCACAGTGCCCTCAGCACCTCAACTGTCTGCAGTGTTCGGGACAAGAGTAAGCCCAAGAGATGGAGCTTTTATCCGCTTGTCCTCGGACCCTGGTACCAAGTGGAAACCTCACAGGGAGAGCTTCAGATGTCACAGCAGAGGAAGAGAGAAGGTAAAATTCAGGGAGCAGAGTTTGGAGCTTCCCTTAGGCAGGGGCTTTCTCAAAGCAAAGGACTTGCCAGAGCAAGATGCAAAACTGTGTCTCTGAAGAGTGCCAACCAGAGAGGATAATGTGGGAAATGCTGTTACATTAGGATGAGATTTACTTTCACTCACACGAAATCCTTGACATAACTGTCCCTTTGAAGACTTCCAACACCAGGCTATTGGGACTTGCCAAAGGCACACAGGGCAGCTGGTGGCAGGGCAAAGCTCAGGTGCTGTGTGCCACATCCAAACAGGTAGGCACACACTGACTTCCAATGGGTACTCAACAGATACCTAAATTTCACCAGACCTAACACGCACATAACCTATGCTTCTTTTCCCCAACCCTTACTCTCAAAAAACAACTTCAGAAATGACCCTAAAGGGAAAAATGACAACTATCATACCTTTCTGGACAGGAAAAGAACTAATTCTCTGCTCCAGAGGCACTCAGTATTTGACTTAACAACCAGCACCGCCAGGAAAGATCGCTTTCTGTAATTCTGCATGGGAGTCTCAGTACACACCTACTGAAGGAGGAACAGTTTAGCTCTACCTTTTATCACATCTACCCAAAATCTGGACTTTGCAAGGGAATTAAAAAAAAAAAACCCAAACCAAAAGACTTAGCTCATTTCCCAGCCTTCACAAGCAAGGAATGAAACCTTGGCAAAGATATGAGAGTTTTGCTCCATGTCTTAAAGAGATAGTAAAAACACACTTCAATAATTATTTCAGAAAACATATTGAAAGAGGGAAAGGAGAAAAGGTAATGGCGGGGGGGGGGGGGGTGTGGTGCAGGCAAGAGCAGGGGAGCATACCTGGCAGTGATAAAAAGACACACTGTTTGCTTACTCAGAAACAGTGAACAAAAACCAGCTGCCTGCTTCTCTCATCCTCCCAAGAGCAAGTCGCCCACTTGCCTGGATCAGCTCTCCGGACTGCCAGCCTTCAGCTGCACAGCAAAGGCAAAGCAAGAGCACCAGTCAGGTGAGCACCCTTCTGTGCTGTAAGCCCAATTGCAGACATGCATTTACCTAAGGTGGATGTCACATGTAAGGGAAGTGCAAAGTGTTTTAAATAAACCTTAGTGTTCATAAGAAGCCCTTATGTGATCAGCCTATGCACAAGTTAAAGAAAAAACAACACTTCGGTCAAAAGGTGTTGCAAAGAAAGCATTTTTTTGTTAATTAGCTGTCTGAGAAAAACCCTGTACTCTTGCCAAGAAGAAAAAGAAAGCCTTTGCCTTGGGTGACAGCTCACATCTAGACCCAACCTCCTATCACCATGTGTCTTCATCCTATCCAAGTGCTTCAGTGGGAGCTGTGAGTCTTTGCAGTTAGAACGGAGCCACAGGAACAACAGAAATACCATCCAGACTATCTCCCACCGACAAGGGTTGGAGTCATTAATGGGTGAAAGGAAGTTGGGTTTAGCTGCTGCTTGAAGTACCTCCCTCCTACACATGTCTCTTCTCTGTCACTCCCACACCTACAAGAAGCCCTCCCTAACTGCCAGTCAACTGCGTCTTCAAGTAACCTCTCCTCACACCTCCTCTCCCCAACTTCCCTGTGGATTTTTTGAGGTCACAGTCTCTTCCCTGAACCCTCCCATAAAACCAAAAATATCAGTCTTGAAAGCTAACACAACTCCAGGTTTGTGTCCCCTGCAGTGAAAGGCAAGAGAGCTTCCTGACCCCACAAAATGAGGCAACCTGCAGGGATGAAAGGTGTCCTGCCTTAGAGGAGCCTGACCCACTAGAAGAAGGTCCCTAACCAAACATTCAGGGCCAGGACAGAGTCAGCTTTACCCCAGGTAGTCAGATGTCCAGCCCAGGTAATTAGCGGTCTCTCCCTGCATTATGCAATCTCTCCTCAGCAGGGCAAGAGCCGAGGCGAGGGCTGTGTCAGCAGGCAGGGCTGACCTCCTCACCCGCACCCTTCCCACAGCCTGCCTGCCCCTCAGCACCTTCCCATGCCCTTTCCCAGTTACTCAGCCAGCTGCACCCCAGCAGACTCTTTGATGGGCCCCCAGCTATGCAGAGGGCATGTCTGCAATCGAAGCAGTAATTATTTCTCGGTTTACCTCTGCAGTTGCGCTACATGTGACCTAAATATGCTACTTGCGGCATTAGAGATCGGAGGGGCAGAAAAAGGCATGCTTCAACTGACTCCACCACCTTGGACCAATCCACTAGCCTGCCGTGCACTTCTTGAAGACCAGAATAACAAAGATTCCCTTACGTTTATGGGAAAGTCTCCCTGACCATCTTCCCTGTGTAAAGTATTAATATAAAAAAATTAAGCTATTTGGCCACCCTGCCTGGTATTTTTCAAAGGCTCTCAACACTGGTCTGCCGTTGCTCTTACTGTAGTGAGCTGAAGGTAAAAGCTTTTGGAAAATCCCACCCCGTGTCTTGAAGAGCCAGGAATGAAATTGAATTGCCAAAAAATCCAACAACACTAATAGAAAGAGGAGTCTTGGCACACCCCTGACTGTGCTGCATCTGCTCTGCTAAGTAGGTACATTTATTTCAATCCTGTAGCTGTCTCTTGCTATTTATAGCTGCTAGCTTAATGAACTTTCAGGGTAGACACCAAGCCTGAGCCTTACTAAATTGATGTCTAAATATCCTTGTCAAATTAATTCAATCTCATTATGGATGGACTGTTCCACAGTTGGACTGGCAACTTCCACTCCTCACTGGAATCGACCAGGACATTCTCCACAACACAGGCTCTTTCCCTGCAAGTCAGGCACTCTGAGTTCGGAAGCAATACCAGAAATTACTTCATAGTAAACCAGACCGCACATCAAGAGGTAAGAAGACCGTTTAAGAACGGTCACACACATTTTTAAGAGACATACCATTAAATAGCCACCTCACACTCAACTTTAAGAGAAACGGGAGAAATTCTGTAAAGTGTCCCAAACACAGGCATTTTGACAAGCAGTCTCTCGGTCAGGCAGCAGGACTGTGTACCTACAGATCAGGCATGCTGTATTCTCCTCAAACTGCTGTATTGCTTCAGTAACCCTGCATGAAACTCATTTCCCATTTTGTGTAGAAGTGCTCCTGAAGAAGAGGCAATTTTGTGCTGGAGAGCTGCAAAGCTTGCTCTTTATAAGGAGAAAGCCTGGAAAACTCCTGCTGAATGCATTGCAGATGTCAAACAGATTGCATTTAAAACTAGAAAAGAGATGGTTTCCACACCGGTGGGCTCAAATTGCTTATTCCATGAGTGGTTTCAAATAGACCCTTGTCTCCATTTTGGAGGCAGTGCCAGCAACAGAGCCTTCTTCTGTCTATTCCTCAGCTCCTGCCAGGTGCTCCCTGGACATGAAGGCTCGCTCTGTCCTCACAGGAGACTCTGTCTCCATGTGTGTTTCACAGCACAGCCCTCAGCACTTTTTACCCCTTGCATTCACCAGAGACAGACTTGCCTACTTCGGTGCCCCATTTAAGACAGTAGACGTGAAACATTATTTCAGGCCTCATGTAAGAAAACTGTTCACAAGCACTGATATCGAGCAAAGGGGCAGACGTGCAGCAAAATACGATGGTTCTCAAGAAATGCGAAGCATGAGGTGAACAGACCGTAACTTAGCCACTGGTGGGATAGTTAGTGATCTAGAAACACCTGCATGCATGCCCAGGTCTCACAGATTTCAGCAGGAATTATGGATGTGATGAAGCACTTTAGAGACTTACGAGCACAAAGGAATCAATGGGCATTTCAGCCCCACAGGTGGGCTTTCTTTTCTGATAAAGGTCAAGTTGCTGAGGAGAGAACACAGCAAAAAAGCAGAGGAGCTTGGCCTCTGGGGATACCTGGCTAGCACCAGAGGTATTGCACTCAACAGACAGATGTTAGAAAACTATTTATACACACACACCCCGCACCACTCTCTTATCTAGGCTCTTAGACCCATCAAAAGACCTGAAGAACCTGAAAGGAGCAAACCCCATATTTGTTATGCAAGAAGCAAACCATAATGTAAAGGAAACTAAGGATAGTAATGCCATCAACTTCAGGGTGCCCCACATCAACCAGAAGCAACAAAGTGTTGTACTTGGATTAAAAATGAAAAAGCCTCCACTTAAACAAATCAACGTAGTGAATTCATACTACATGATTGCTCACCACAACATATTTTATATTGCTAGGCACCTTGATAAACCAAGCACTGACTAACCAGTTTGAAAAAAAAAAAAAGGGTGCCAACTGATGTTGCAGGATCTGCCAGGTTCGGACAATCTATTGGAGATAATTACAGTTCTCTCTCCACATCAAACATCCTCCCAAGCACTAAATGCAGGTGTTCAGTAGCAGGGTTGTAGCATGCATGCCCAAAATTGACAGCAAGCTTCAAGCAAGGAGGACTCAAGCAACTCTCTAGAGTCCCAGCTTGCCTTGCTCCAGATTACACAGAGCTTTGGAAAGAAGGCTGCATTTTAAATTAGAATTGTTAAAAGGTGCATATTAACCCGTAGTGAGGCATGATGCTTGGCAATCATTACAGAGGGACACAGTGGTTGCCTACATACCGAATCTGATCCATCCAGACCCAACCTCACCTTCACTGGGAGAGATGCACTCCATCCAGGATGACAGCACAAGCCTCAAACAGTACCTTAATGAAATGACTATGCTGCAAACATTTTCTCTTTCAGCAAAATGCTCCTCCTAACCCACATCTGAGGGCTCAAGAAAGTGTTTTTTACTAAAACCTTCAAGAGCTACTGTTGGTGGGTGGAAGAAGAATTTCTCTGAGCAAACTGCAAACCTTTACAAACCTTTGATGGGATGACATATCATCCCTTCCCTCTCTCTTGCTATATGGGTCCTCTAGAAACCACTCCAACAGACAGATCCAGATTTTCAACCTCTTCTCCCCATTTCTGGTTTTGTGTCCTATAAACAGGATCATAGTTACACCCTTCAACTAGTAAAGAAAACCTTCAGTAAGCTTAGCCCACATGTGACCATATGCAGAAAAGCTGCAACTAACAGTGTAAGATGAAAGATGGCCTCAGCTCACAACCGCTTATTCCTCCTTTAAGGTTTTCCAAAACTTAGATTCTGCAGTTATATTTATCCACCTGTCAACATTTTGACTCTGGCCAAAAATCAGGTTTTACTTTCTTCATGGAGGCAGATGCTAAGAAAATTCTATTACAATATGCAGTTTATTAGTTTCATGGGCCCCTCATTATTGCTTGTTGCTTTTGGGTCCCCGTGCTTTGCTGAATCCCCTACCAAAGCAAAGTATCACAGTCATTTCTGAAGCCCAGCACCACATGGGGCAAAGTGCCCTAAATGCCCATATCCAGTAAACTATGAACACTGAATTTCCTTTCCTCCTACTCCATTTTCTCAAGCATTATGCTCAGTTTAGAGCAATCTTTCACTCTGGCAACAACAATTTTTCAGACCCGCAAGCAGTTTTAACAAAAACAGTCAGTAAATCATACAGTATTGCAGCAAGGCACTGCACCTCACAACCTGTGGGATAAAACCTTTATATGCGGCCAATAGCAATAGCATATCATTACAGGAAAAATCTAATCTTAGAGCCCTTCAGCAAAGGAACTCCCAAAGACTCCCTTTTGGTCTTTAAAGACATTTACATGTACAAATACATGTTCATATGCATGTAAAGTACTATACTTAGGGTGACGATGAAGACATCCCATGTTTACAGCTAAAGAGTAATGTCAGCAGGCAGCTCACTGTCCCACCAAAGCCAGTTCCTTCTTTATCCTATTTCCACATAACACTGTTAAAAATGAAAGTGGAAAGAGGCAAAAAGTCAAGCAGCCTACAAGACTTTGTGATTCAGAGGAGAAAGATCTCAAGAACCTGAGATGCTGCAATCCACTTGAATGAAGGTTCACATCCTCCTCAAACCTGCAGGGTGCATTAGCAGTTCTGCAAAATATTACAGACCAGAGGAGCGAGCATCACTTCACATCAACGCGGGACATAGAAGTGCCATGCCCACACCTTTGCAACCCTACTTCTTAAACTGAAAAAAATGAAAAATTAAAAAGCAAGTGATGCCTCTTGTTAAATTCCTGAAAACAAGGTTTGAGGATGTTTATTGCCAGCTAGTTTTAAAAATCACTCCAAAGAACAGAGAATTTTCAATCTTTTGTTACTTATGTTACTAGCACCATTTTTGTGATTATTTTGTGTAAAATGCCGTAGAGCTTGAACTGAGGTGTAACATTGCAAGTCATTACTTTACAGCTTATAATACTAGCCCTTGACTACCCATGAAATTCCCCAAGATATTTTGGAAAGGGACAGGTATTTTATATTTTGGGCTTCTTGCTCTTCATTTGCTTGGAATCACCTTTGCCTATAAAAGGACTTCTACCCCAGCCACTGAATTCAGAGTCACGAATACACACAGACAGTTTTTTTACCTTCCAGAAACCATAGGCCATGCACCGATCAATTGAATGAAGACGAGAATTTCTGTTCTGTCGAAGAATCATACATATCTCTACTTCTGTTTCTTCTGACATGGTAACTGCTCATATCAGCTCAAGTCTGTACCCCATATTCCAAGCGCTTCTGTTCTACATGTGCTACAGAAATAGATTTGTATCTTTGTTAAGGGACACAGAGCTGAGCCAGGCCAAGGACAACCCAGGCAAAGCACAGGCATCTCTACGGAGCACCTCCTACTGCTAGGTACATAAACACCATGTCTACACGCTGACTGCTACGACAGAGCTTACCAAGAGATGTAATTTTACTGGGTTTGAGCCAGGGAGGTGAGCCAAATTAACCTGGAGGGCAACCAGACAGCGAGAAGAAACCCCTTCCTAGATCAAGCAGAGTTGCATTTCCTCATGGGAAAATCTCCGTGTGTCTGTAGTAAAGAACGAGGAAGAGGGAAATGGGTTCAGATCGCAGCCTGTCTCAGAGAAGAAACTTATATCTGCCTTCCTTGTTCCTCCCTTGTCTCGTCCCTTGCAAGTAACAGCAAACTGTACCATCCACTTCATTCTGAGATAAGCAATCAGTCGACCTGAGGAGGCAGAATGAGGCTTGACACCTCTACCCGTGCCAGCTGCCAAGCCGCCTTTCCACCATCAACCCCCTTCTCTGTCCAGCTGAGTCTTTCCTTCACCCCACTAAGAGCATTGACCTTCATTAACCAGAGACTAACTGAATATGCCCAATACTCTAGCGGGTCAACACTCCAGCCATTAGCACTACAAAAATGACTAAAGCTTCACTCTGAAAACCCTGTTTTACCCATCACCTCTCAATATGCTATCCTTCCCCTTCTGCAGTGTTCTGACAGCATAAATCATCTGTTTTCCAACTTTTATGTGTGTTTTAGGCAGATAAGAAGAGGGTATTTAAAGTCCACTTACTAGTAATGTAATAGCATTTTATTTTTTACCTGAAATATACTTGTATGCCAGCATGTATGTATGGATGGTACAGAATAACCACTGCTAAAAAATGTTTCCTTCTAACTGGTCCTAAGTGGAAACCAGGGCCAGGCTGGTTAAAGGAGGTGCTTTTAGCAATAAGGTGCTGGTACGCTTCAGCTGGAACATGGATTTGTAATAGTCTGCGGTTTAAGGAAGCCACATTTCAGCTAGCACCAGTGTCAGCAGTCCTGCCTGAGAACAAGGGCGTGAACTCCAATTTTCTCTCCGTGCGCAGAGACAGCCCCTGCAGGCCTGGAAGATACTGAAAGGGCTCTGCAGAGGGAACATCACCTTCAAGCCGCCTCCTCAGTGTATCAGAGAGTATCCCTGTCTGGATTTTTGAAGGAGGCATCTTTCTCAAGCAATAATTTGCTTAGGATAAAACATATCTGTATGTGTTCAATTTCCTTAACTCTCTCCAGATGGGAGAGCTGAAGGTTGTTTATAAACTACCAGAGTTTGGCTTGTTTGACTGAACTGGACACAGCTTTTAAAAAAAGGATTGACTTTTCCAGACTGCACCAATTCCCAAATACAGAAGCACAGCTAGACCGGTTTTGAACTGGAACAAAACATTTATAGGGAAGGTTTGCATTTCTGGACCTGTTTACTCTCTTGCCTGTATCCACAGACATGTTTCATCAGGTTCGTTTGTTGTGGGACAAGCAGCTTGACCCAGTGAGTCAAATCCAGATTTGGTCAAAATCTGATTGCACAGTTTTCATCAAAGAAGCTGAGAAATCATCTTCAGGTAAGATATCTAGGTTTAGGCTTCATGGTCCTTAGGGACGGATCAAGAAATAGAAGCGATGTATCATATCAAAGCTGGCTTAAGCTTTCTACTCAGTAAAAACAAAGCTCTCAGTATACGGAGACAATCAAGTAGTTTCCTAAACTTTTAGGAACTATTTTAACAACTATATTATTAAAGATTTTGCAAATCAAACTTCATATTCTTGTCCTTGCATTTGAAGGTGAAATAAACTACCAGTTACATACAACCTGAACTGACAGTGTCTAATACTTGGCCACCAAGTTAATAATTGCAAAAATCAACAAAGAGAAGGAGCTATATAAATTCTGGATTTTATACACTGAGATGCACTGTACTTTTCCTTAAGATGTTTGGGTTTTCTTCATGTAAAATTGGATTTTGTTTGTTTTAAAACATAGTTAACAAAACAGAATATAGGAATCCCAAAATCTTCCAATTCTAAGGAAAAGATTGAAACATCCTCCAGTTCAGTCCCTTCATCTCAGCAATAAACAGCACTTTCATGTTATTATCTTATTAAACTTGCATACACCTATCACCTTCTCTGCAGCCTTTCTGAAGGCAGTGTCCTACATGCTATATTCACAACCCAGCATTCATCGAGCCTTAGTCTCTGACGGGTACCTGAAGCATGCATGAATCCGATCCTGTTTTTTAATGGCGAGCAGAGTCCCTGGTTACAGCCAGCCATCATGCAAAGCAGTGTTATGCAAAGGTCATTAACACAGCTGTCCCAGCAGTCCTTAATCCTGGGAACTGCAACACCCTCGCTCTTCTATTCTTGGGTGCCTTCACGAGAAAGGCGCTGAGCTGCGTAAGATGGCACAGCGGGTTCAGGATTTCCTCTTTCCTTGGTGTCCAGCGCTTCTTTTTTAACTTCTCTTTCGACGACATGGAAACACTGTGTACCCCATAAGCATATCCAGCAAGCCCCTGCAGAGCTGGTCTAGCTCTGGCAGATGCAGTCCCTTTGTAATCAGCCATCCCTGTAAAATGACCTCAAGCATGTTAGACTAACGCTCACTCTCTGGTTGTCTCCACGCTCTGCATTTCATTTCTTGCTCAGTTGTTGTTATTTCCCCATCCCACCCCTTCAAAGAAGAAAAGCAAAATCCAAAACTCTCTCCTTCCTGGCCACGATGCAGCCACTGGCCAACTGGCACCCCTACTCTGTAGCGAATGGCTTCATTCTGTCCCACTCCACTAAACCACACAGCCCTGACAGATATTTCAGCTTCTGATGTCACATACTCTCTACTGACAGCTGTCTCAAATATATGTAATATATTTCATTTCTCCCAACTCCATTAAAACTGCTGTTCAAAATTTCCCAATTCTTTGTTTCTAATATTCTTATTCTTTTGAAATTGAATTTGAGCCACATACCCCTCATCCATTTACTATTAACAGATGAAGATTAAAAAAAAATCAGGGTTACAACTCAGATTTCTTGCCATGATTGCCAGTAACGAATATCAGACTAAGTAAGCTTTGCCTGAAAAGAACTGGTCTTCTCTTGGACACACTCTGAGAGTGGGGTACACGGCACACATAAGCCATTCAGACCCTCAAAAAGCCTTCATCAGAGTTCCAGTAAGAGACATCTAAAGCTGGAACAGTCTGAATATCCAGCAGCTGTCTCAGATGGACAACCACCTAAGAGACAGCAAATGAAATGGAAATAAAGAGCCATTTATAAATGATGGAGAATGTCAAAAGCAGAACTAGAGAATAAGTCAGCAAGCAAAAATAGTGTAGGAAACAAATAATTCAGGTCAACTATGAAGACAAGAGTTTCAGAAGGGAAAAAAACCTGGGGATATGAGGCAACATGTAATTCAATGTTTGGAAATTTAAGACAGTAATCTGAACTACTCCTATCCTTTACAGTGTTCTAAATTAACTGTGCCAGCTCGTAAAAAGATCTGGCCACCAGCGCAAAACAGCAAGTCCCTGCAAGAACCTGGTAAAGTATCTGGATACATGAGACGATGAACAATACAGAAAAAGTTACAAACGATGTAGTATTAATGCTACTTCATGGGACACCTGGAATATGGTGTGGTATTTAAGTGATCCCACTCCAAAAATACATAGTGCAAAGAGGTCAGGGTGGAAAAAGACTATGGGAAAATTCTCAGTTAGAGAAAGATGAAAAGACTGCACGTTCTTACATGCAGATGAAGAGTAGACAAGAACATACTAACCTGTAGAAACAACAGAGGAAAAAATACCATTAACTCTTTTTCTCAAAGGACACAAAAAGGAAACAATGATGAACAAAACATAAGGCAGAAAATCAAAACCTGATGGAAGAAATAGGTTTTCAACCATGGGCATAATTAGCCTGTGGAAACGATTCCCCTAGGTTATTGATACATCCAGAAGCCAAAAAAGGAATTTCTAGAGATCTGGTCACCTGCACACCAAAGGAGAACAGAGATGTAAATATAAAAATTAAACTTAAAATATCTAGAGTTCTTGAAGACAAGTAATTATGTCTTTCAGTGTAAAATCAACTCCTGGTTTCTGAGCGTTGACCAGTTGGGACAACTAGGGAACTATAGCTATGAAGAGCAAACGGACGTGTGACTTGCCTTCCTTTTTGTTGCTGCTCTCTGAAGTATCTGCACCACCGAGAATAACAGGCCCTGGGCTACAGACATGACTGATCTGATCCCATGTTACTCTCTTTATATGCAGCAACTATCCAGCAACAGAATTTCAAAATGAAAAATTCACAAATTTCTTCCATCAAAGATCAGGTTGTATGACCCCTGCTTGCCCCTCCCTCTCTGTCTCATGCACAGGAACATTTTCCCACTTACAAATAAGTTCTTTAATGAAACTCCAACCATTTGGAATTAGCCTCAATAATCTGAGCTACATCATATCCATATAACATAGGGCTGTTCTCCTATATTCAAACCTTGTTAGCATGTTCCCACTTCAGCAGGCTGTCACCATCTCTCTCCCACTTCTATTTAAGCAGCCATCCCCCACATTTCAGAACAAACTTGTGACCAAGAGAGAAGACAGCAAGAGGGGTGGGTCTTTATGACAGTCTCCTACAATGTTACTGAAGAGCTGCATAGTGATGACACTAGATAAAGATCTCTCTCCTCTGGTTAACAATTTCAGTATGAATGGAGGTATAGGGCATCCAAAACAGACCCTTATCTGCCTATCAAAATTCAGATATTCAACCCCTACAAATACTCAAACATACAATAATGCTGCATTTTATTCTTCTTTCTGTTTGCAAAACTTAAAACTGTATAATTACTAAAGGGAAAAGACTTATTAGAACCACAAGTCATTGATACAATGAAGCCAAATCCCAAGTGGGTATGTTTCTCTCAGTCTCTAGCAGTGGTCTTGGTGCTTCTCACCGACCTGTTCCTATGAGGCTGTTTCTAGCTGAACCACAGGGTGCTTGCATTCTAGAGAGGGTTCACATCCTGAGAGCCAGGGCAGAAGCTGCAACAGATCTGCCCAGGCATCTACTCAGTCTTTGCATTTCCTTGCTATCTCTTTACATACAGTGTCAAATTGCTTTTTAAAATTTGGCCTGTTCCTGGCTGGCATTAGCTCAGGAGCAAACTCAGGTGTTATAGAGGGATGAAATGTCTGCTCCTGCCTGTGCCTTTTCCAAGCCACAGCAAGTGATTAAGACTACTCCAACCCTGCAACATGAGATGGCTGTTTTCGTGGATCCAGTTTCCTCCTCCATGATCAGATCGGGAGCAGATCACTAGACAACAGACCACTGTAGTGAGCGACAACTGAAACCAGTACTTACTGAGTGGTTTAAGGATGCTGCTGCTTGTCTCATCAGCGTTTTCTACGTCTGATTTGTCGGAGTAGTTCTCAGAGATTTTCTCCTTTTCTTTCTTTTCTTTGTGCCCAGGTCTTCTTCTATGACGCCTCCTTCTCCTATAGCTCTTCGGCACGTGGACCCCAATGTAAATAGTGTGATGACCTAGGGAACACAAGAACAGCAAATATTAGCTTCGACTGCACGTACTTTGTGCATTGCTGGCCAGTACAGTTCATGCTGCATTTCAGTCAAATCGGCAAGTGAAGCATCTTTCTTCGCTGGCCTAACATTAATGAGTAGCATTTTTCTTGTCTCCAAATGTGAGCTAGGGCCTCTTTAGCTACCATTTAGAAAAGTATTTTTTTCTACAATCATTTCTGAGAGTGCATGCCAGTGCAGACTCTGATAATTATTCTGTACTTGTGACTCATTTGAAAATAAAAATTAAAACCACAGAAGGCCATCATACTCATTTTGCAATATTGAACACAGTGCTCTCCAAAAACATTCTACGTTATTTTTTCCATCTGTTTTACCAAATACGCTGGCTGGACTTAACACCTACCTTGGGCAAGCTGATTCAGCTTAATGGAAGAGTTTAGAGCAACAAAATTTACATCACTTGACTATGCAGCCCATTGTATAACAAGTGTCAAAATATCATTAGGGTATTATTATAACACAGCAGATAAGGAAGGACTAACATAAGTTACTGTAAACTTCTAAGTACCTGACACTTTCCAAAACACAAATTAAGTAATAAGAGTGTCAAATTTCATATGCTGACTGTAAACACAAAGTATGCCTTTTCCCTTTCATATAGACTTTCATTTCAAACTAAAGCACTTAAACTACATTTGCCAATTCTTATGTCTTCTTGATGAGTTTGATAAAAATGTTTTATTTTCAGGGCTTTCTGCACTTCTACCAGCTTGGGATAAGTATCCTTCCTTGTGCTTATAGAAAGCATTTACATGTCTTTTTCTGTGCCCAAATAATTCAGATATCTTACTACAAGCTTTAAAAACAGCTCCTTCAGATTTAACTCTTGATAAATGACAGCTATATTCTATGCTTTTGACCAAATTTGGTTTTCCCATTCGCATCTCAGCATAGCCAAGCAGAGAGTTTCAGATAAACACACATGCCCTATTACTGACTGAAGGACATTTATCTGAATGAATGAGCCACAAATGCACGTAAGAACAAATGTATTCATCTGTAGGCACAGCCATTTGCTTCTGCTCACAGCGGAGCATTCCTGCAGAACTGTTACCTCCACAGAGTCACTGTCTCTGTCACCTCCCATCCATCTATTCTTAGTATCTGCTTACACCTTGCATGAATGCATGGCTATTAAAACCCCGTGAGAGCATACCAGATGACATATTCAAGAGAAGGCAGAGGCTACGTTTTTGGAGAGCTGTGCTCCATCATGAAGCACTGTCCCAGCCCAAGTTGTGTGGTGGGTGCCTCCCCAGAGAGAGGGGAGACCCTCCCGAACTGCAGCCTTCAGACCCCAGCCTCCATGACTGCTGTGGCTTTGAGATAAGAGATCCCTCAGTCCTGACTCCAGCACCTACAGGTATCTGTCACAGAAGACATTCAGCCAAAAGACTCTCTTGAAACACAGTCCACATCATGAAATCACATCACTCCTGAAACCACAGAAACTTCTGTCAAATGAGTGGGCACCCAACAAGATGATGGCAATGGCATCTGAAACCAGATGAGACATGCTTCTGTGTTACCAGACACATATCTCTGCAATACCTCTCTGTTCAGCTCAGAGCTGCGTCCACCTCTCCCTTTTACAGCAGCCATACTCCCATTTGCTCAGGAACAAGAATTAAGTCAAGCAAGTAACAAAAGTCAGGCTTCACTTGATAAAACACTCATGCACTTGAGAAAGCTAGAGAGAAAACTCGCCCTTGCCACCAACCCATCTCCACCGATTTCCCCTTGTTACAGAGTACGAATTGCTCTTTCCTTTCACCTGCAAGCTGCACCTATTCTCACTCTTTGGTTTTAGCAGCATTACAAGGTTCCAGCTGAACCACCTATTCAACAAGGCATGGGAAGCTGCTCTGGAAATGTCAGCACAACAGTAAAGCCGGAGTCTGCAGCCACCAGTTAACTTCACTGCTAAACATGCACCTCTAATCCCTCATGATGATAAATCCAATCTTTTGACACTGAACCACCAAAAATTTAGGCACAAAATACCCTACTGCCATAACAAACTGACTTTTCAATGAAAAACAACCCTGCATTTGTCATTTCAAATTCCATACACTCTTGAGGCCAGCTGTGAAGTCTGGAGAGTCCTTCACCTTTTTTGCATGTGAATTTTCATACTGAAAGCAACCAAGATCTTTTAAAAAGCTGCTTGACCAGAGTGGCCCCCCTTGATAGCAACTTTAAAATAGCTAGCTGAGTTCCCCGAGGGCTTTGCAAATAATGGAATGATGAGCTGTATGCAAGGATGGGGCCAGAAGCTTATGAAAATAGCTCATGCCCTATGTATAATACACTGTCCCTCATTACCCATCTACATACGTGCTCTACAGCCCAGCAAGACTACTGGCATATACAGATCTCCAGGAGTAGCTCCTTTGAAAAGCAGTCATGGAGGACAAATTAGAAATTTTAAATGCATGCTGTTGTTGAGTTACTTAAGTATAAAAAAGCATCTGAAAAAGGCTTCTTAAATACTACATTCTGAATTCTCAAAGGCCAATAAAATAGAAAAAAAATTTCTCCAATACAATTACTTGAAAAAATATGTTCATCCCCAGACTGGCACTAAGTGTATTACATTTTGGCTCCAAAGTAATTTGTTATGTGGAAATTGTAGTAGAAAGCAGAGGCTTACAAAGCAATTCCCTTCTCACTCACAGATGATGATGGTGCGACAGGGCCTGTGATGGTCCTGAAATGGATCACATCATCATTCTGGTGGCTAGAGTGCTACAGCAAGCTCAAGTTTATGTACTGGTGGTAACTATGTACATTCAAGACCACACTAAATAAATAAATAAAACAGATATACAATGATATGTATTGTCCATGATATCAAGATAGAAACTAACAGCTATGAAGAGTTAGTGAAAATCTCTCTGAGTGAAGTACAGTTACTTTTTAGGCAGTATTATCTAGGCTGAGGTATTAGAAGTTCTGCTGCTGCCGGGCACCAAAAGCTGTACAACTGCCGGGTACAGTATCAGACACTAATAACTTGCCATCTCAGGGAGCACGACAAAAAAAGAAACAGAAATCCGGGGTTGAGCAAGGTCCAAAATCAGGCAGCACACCAGTGACAGAAGAAAAGGGACCCACATCTGCTGCCTGTAGCCCAGCATGCCAGCACCACAATCTTGGAGAAGGGGGCTCACACCACAGAGGGAATGGGCAGAGCCACAACACCAAAGTCAGGGACATCTGCAGCGAGACCTTACAGATCAACACCTGAAGCCAGGATTTAGCTCTAGGATGTCAAAAGGAAACCAGGAAAGCTATTGCAGCCACTGGAGACATCAGCTTTAACACAGCAGATGGCATAAACCCTGCATAGGGACAGAGAAGGGGAAATCTTATCTGAGCACAAGCAGGAGCTGTAGGGCAGGGGTGGCCCTAAGACAGTGCTAGCTGTTCCCAATGAATTCTGGCAGCCAAGACCGCACCCAAAAGCCAGATGCAAAAGGATGGAGCAATTCCAGTATCTCTATTAAAACAATGTCCTCCTTTGAATCACCTCAATTCTGTGGTCAGCTTGATAATAGAAACACATCATAGTAAGCCTGTAGTCTTAATACTTTAATATGCTGCCAACAGAACTGGACAATCTCTGTAATCTTTTGACCACGTGGGCACTGTACAGATTTTGGTAATATGAAACTAAGTTGTATATACGCAGGCAAACATCTGCATTACTTAGCTGCTTTTCCCTATTCTGCAAAGGAGAGACTTAATGTTGCTTTTTGCCTTCCCCTCCCCAAGTCTGTTCAGGGAGGCCAAGCAAGACATTTTTCTTTTCTGCGTACTTGAAGTGCTTGGCATCTGTTTATATTGTTGCAAATGCTGAGATAAACTTTTAGGCTCCCTTCCCAAAGCGCCTGGAAGGAAACAATTGACACATACTCCCAATGCACTGGGTTTCTGAGACATTTCCTACTCACCAGGGTAACAGAGCCTTTCCCATGAGAACCACTGACTACAAATGGTAATGCCTGATAAATTTAACGTGACACACATGCACCGTGCTATTATCCTATGTCTTGGTGGAGGACGGGAAGCACAGAGCCAAGTGCTAAACTCCTCCTGGCAATCCAGCTCCCACTCAGCCGTAACTTTCTCTTGCACACCTGACATGGACCAATTGCCAGTTTCCTCCTGTGGCCCCTACAGCATTCACAGCCTTTTCTGGGGGCTGCTCCCATAGCCCTCTCCCAGGAAGATGATTAGCCTCTGTGTGCACCTCATTAATTTTTAAAGCTGTTTTGGTTGACCAGAGGCATTTATTTCACAAGACTAAAACCCATCGGTAAGATGCACAGCAAGACCTGCAGGTCAATGGGGCACCTTTTCTCTTCTAAGTGACAGTGGTGGGTAGTGGCTCCCTTGAACTTTCACCTGCTGTAGCTAAAACTTTTGAAGTTAGTTTCTTGTGCCTGAGGAGAAACTTTACTGTGCACCAAATTCAGAGCAAAATCGTTTCATCTGATTATTAATAGAGCAAGAAGTAGTCATCATCAGAGAGGTATTTTTCCCCTGGAAAAATTTTGGTTGAAACCACATCTTTTGCTTTATTAAGAGCTATTAAAGAATAGCAGCTCATGATGCAGAGTCCAGATTTAGAGTTTGGGCACAGGAGACTCCCTGAGTCAGTTTTACCAGTGAAAACCCACTCATGTATTATCAAATTTAAGTTCTGTAAAACACAGCATTCCCTCCCTGCCTGCAAGAGTATCTGTTCATCTCTTGTCTCCATCCTGGCCAAGCATGGTCTTGTTGACGTCCTGGGAATGAAACTATCCGAATCCCAAGCTGTGCACGCCACACAAGCTCAGCGTGCTGGCCCCAGCAGTGCTCAGACAGCTCCAGACACCCTGCCTCAACCAGCCAGGCCCCCAAGCACACCACCTCAGTGCAATGCCACACTATGTCTTTTCTGAGTTATTCCATTTAAGGAAATATGGGGGTTAAAGAAATGTAAACATAGGAAATAAAAAAAGTGTACTGAAAAATAAAAACAGTAAGTAATCTGCAGGCTTGAAGTTGTCTGACCTGGTAAAGATTCAGTCACCCCTTAGTTCCTTGTGTGTGTTTATGTAGCCAAATCTGTGTGTTAGCACAGCCTGATCACCTACTATAGACACAGTCCAGGTCTCCTTTCAGGGGCTCACTCCCCATCACCTGCTGAGGTTTACAGAAAGCTTCACAAGGGTTTTGCAGTAGGAAAATCCAGGACCTGCATCAAACACACCAGGTTCCTATACCTATATACCCATAATTCTGTCTAGGTGCTTTTGCAGCCCGTGTGGCACAAAGCTGGAAGCAAACCTGCACTGTATGTCAGTGAGGATCCTTTTCTGTCAAAGAAAGAAAGGATGGCAGTTGTCTAGAGACCGAAAGGCAGGATGTACATGCAATGCCTGCACCGAGCAGCTGTCTGGTCCACTGCTAAGCGAGGGGGACAGCAGCTGTGAAAGAACCAGGACAAGCCAAGGAGCTGGTTAAACATACATGATGAAGAGACCTGGGGATCTGCCTGCATGAGACATGTGTTGGGAGCCAGGGAATTACTCACTCTCTGTGCAACCATGTCAGTCCCAAATTCGATGTCCCAAAGTCTGTGACGCACAAGCCATCTATACTGTTCAAAACACGTGGATATATTCATGCTACAGGCAGCAAATCACAAAAAAAATCGAGAGAGAGAGAAATGCATAGTTCAAGTGTTGTCTCCCAAACTAGTTTTGGAACCATATTTGCCTTCAAGAGCATTATCACTTCCTACCATGCCCTTGGTAAGAAACGAGTTCATCCCAGAAGAATCATACAGAAGAGACCTGATGTGTGAGGCACCTACGGAGAGTTGCAGAGTTCAGATTTCTCACAAAGTTTCCCAGAATCACCACCCTAAAACAGACTTTCCACAAAGCCTTTTGTATTGTGTATTTCAACACATACATGTAATAGATTATCAGTGGCCATAGTAGTAATTCACATGTAGGGTACTAGCAGAAAACCTGTGTTACAGGGAATGCAAACCAAAATTACAGCCTTAGCGTGACAGAAGAAAAAAAAAAAAAAAGGCAAATCAGCAGACATGATTAGATTATCCAAGGGTGGTGACACCTTTTGTGCCTGAGATCTCTGCATTCATCTGGACACTGAGCTGAATCTAGAGCTTTCTGTAACCCTAGTGCATGACCAAGTGCAGGCTTTAAGCCTGACACTACCTAAGACTGAAATTATTTTTTCATTCCACATACCTACAGCCAAATGAACAAGCAGAAAGAGATCACTATATGATCCTCCCCATTTTTAAGCACTAAATCTTTTAAGAAAATGGTGACAGTGCAATGGCTTTTGCTTAGCAAAAACAAAACTTGGTCATTTGGAGAAAGAAGCCGAAAGTCACAGGATCAAAGGATAAAGTCTGTCTGGTGCCTAATATCTAAGAAGGAATCCCTTCCACATGATCAGGGTTGTTGAGACTTAGAGCCTGGTCAGACTAGCCCATAAAGAATCTCAGACTGGCACCTTAGAAGAAAACAAGATCAAAACATTAAAAATTTATAAAGCAGTGAAAATGAGCTGAGCATTAGCAGTTTTCATGGGTCCCTTGTTTTCCCTTTCAAGGCTCCTTTCCAAAGAACCGGGAGAGTCATGTTAAACCCCATCAAGCTTGAACAGGCTCTTGTGGTTACAATGGACATGTCTACACAGCCAACCTCTTGTCCACAAGCTCTGGCCACTTGCGCCTCCTGCACTGGGCAGCCACCTGTACTCAGGTTCTCGAAGAAGACAGGGACAGATATTTCAGGCCACGCAAATGAAGGGCTTTGCTCAGGATGCCCCAGCCATTTAACTTTGGGGCATGGCTGACTTATAAGACAACACACGCAGGTAAAGCTGTGCCCTTCTCTGCCCGTTTCCACAGCCTAGCTATAGGTCTCATACACGGATGGAAGTGAAACACAGCATAACCCCAGGGCAGGAAAGCTTTACTTAATGATGTGGCTTCCTATGGCTTTCACTCCTACCACTAACGAGCCGCTACCTTCATGAAAACTTGCTCCTTAACCATGTCTGACATTCGGGAATCTGCACCTACCACTGCTCCAAAGTCACAGGGGATGCAGCCCCGCTACATGCTTCATCAGCAGAAGACGGTACAGCACACTTTGTGGCCAAGAAGGTGACAGCGTACTGTCAAGCACACAGCCAGACGTGGCACTAGCCAACGCACTGCTGGGATTGCGGCCAGGCTAGCGCAGCTTTTGGCAGCTGCTTTTCAAACTCGGGGTGGCGGCAGAAGGGTACTTCTCGTTTTGTGTGAGAATCAAAGGAAATAAATGACATAAAAAGCTGATGGCCCAGAATGACAAATAAATCACCGGGATGGTCCATTTTACAGGGGAGATACTAAAAGTAGCACTAAGCAAGTCCAAAACTAAGCCCTGCTTAGTTTCAAATCAGCTCAAGAAATAAGAACAAAAGGTCACGCCATCATGTGTCAAGTGCCCTTAACCCTACCTGATTTTAAAGGGGTTGCAGGTGCTGGTGCTAGCAGAGGAGCAAGGTGCAGGCCCCTCCATCCCGACCAACTCCACCAGCCAGGACACGACTGTGGCTCTGCACACCCAGGTGTGCACAACACCCCATTTCAGAGAACTGTTCGCACCAGAGAAACAGAAATGACTCTCCCAGTCCCTCCTACACAGTCATCATACTTCACCTAAAAAGTTCCCAGGAGCGATCTGGAAGAGCATTAATTTCCAACACAGATGGAAACACAGGGCACAAAACCAACAGGCAAACAGGTCTATTTTCAATGATACACCAGGAAGATGCAAATTCGGGTTAGGGGAAGAGACATGGAAATTCACAAGAGCTGTTGGTGAACATGGCTGGTTCATGCATTAGAAACAAGGAACATGATGATTTCCCCTAGCACTATGTAAGACCTAAGTACTATTCCCATTAATGCACATGAACACAGATACTGAAACTCAAAAGAGAACAAAACCAAACCATAACCAACCCTCTTGATGGACTGACCAGGCATACTCCCAGGCTCACCACTCCATTCCCACAGGGTTTTCAGAACATCCTGATATTCAAGTGACCGATTTTTCAAGTGAATAAAAACTTATAGATGAGGTAAACAGCAGAAGAATTCATTGAGCATTTCATTGAAATCTGGGTGAAATCTAAACAAGTTTACATAGCAGTTGGAGATAAATCAGATCCAAATCCCTCCTGTTCCCCACATCAAAATAGCCCCATCAAGCAGCAGGGCCACAGAAAAGATGCGTTTCCCTCCAAAGAGAGGGCAGCCCGCACAACTGGAACAGGTTCAGCTCTTTTGTGTCACAGTGACAATTTTATTAGTGCAGAAACATGCATGTATGTCTTACAGTAGTGACACAGTGGCACAAAATTACCTCTCTGCAAGAGGTTCCCATGAAGGGAACCCAAGGTCTTTTGAGGGACTGAGCGCAGACTGCCACAGGACCAGCAATAACAGGTGGATGCCTAGAGTTGGACAAAGGATGCCGGGTAAGAGACTGGATGGGAGAAGCAGAAGAAATCATGTCTGTATGGAAAAGACTGGAAAAAAGTGGCACAAGTTTGTAACCAGGGAGCTGAAAAAAACAGATCAGGAAGGCCCTCAGGCATAAGGGCCTTTAAAACATCAGTAGTATGCAATAAACTAATTTTTATATGATATGTGGCAGCTGGCCAAAGAAAAGGGTCAGTGTGAACCCATCAGGTGATGGGACCAAATACTTGTAAGAGGACAACCATAAGGTTGAGTAGGGGGTTCACAACCTAATAAAAGCCATCAGGAGAACAGCCTGCAATGAGAGATGCAGTAAAGGGCAAAAGAGAACACAGAGGCTCCAAGAGAGACAAAACCTAAGCTACTATGCAACTGACAGATGAAATAGGAAGGGACAAGATTAGAAACACCAGGGCCCTCTTCAATTCTGCCAACTCTGACAAAAGAGCCCCAAATTCATAGCTAAGATGAAGGTATTCAAGAGAGGTCCCAGCATCAGCAATGAAGATGCACTGAAGATTACTTAATTGAGCAGGGGACTTGTCCAAAGGTCATTTTACATATTTGTATTACTGCAGTCCTTTACTAAAATCAGTACAAGGGGCAGGGAACTTAGCTGTATAGGGGAAGACCGCACACAAATCAGAGATTTTTTTTTTTCTTTTATACCATCAGGCTTCTAGAATTTCAGTATCTTCAAAAGGTCAGTTTAATCTTTATGTAAAGTGACCTCTGTAGTCTTTAAAACGTTCCCACGTAATACTACTATAGTTAGCCAGAATGAAAGTCTGCCTAGCCATCTGTCTAAAGCTTGCACTTCTCCATTTCAAACGGATGCTTGCTACCCATCAGTGACCCAGACTTGAACTGCCCGATTCCTAACAGGATTCAGAGGCCACTCCAGCAAAGCATGTTTAAAAGGTGAGTTAGCACTGTGCCCTGAAGAACTGGATGGCTCTAACAGATGGAGGTCACATAAAGTCAAGTCAAGAGTATCTAAACAGGAGAAGAAAATGAAAAAATGAAATGAGATCTTCTTCTGACTTCTTGAAGATCCTACAAACCCTGTTTGTTTCAAAGTAGCAGACCAAGTCAATCACCAAAAACTACACTAGGAATTGCTAAGAAAGGATGGATCAGAATGTGAAACCCAGAAGAGACACGTTGATGACAGCTACAAGGTACTACTCCATGACAAGAAAATATAAGGAAGTTGGCAATGAATTAACAGGTGGACATTGTTTAGACAGAACAATAAACATGTGTTTGGAGTATTCTCACTGAGCTGTATATAACCCATTGTGAGACTCTTACCCACAACTCCATAAGCTGCTTTTCTTTCTCTCTTCTTTGGAGTTATGAGAGGTTACAGAAGCCACCAAAACCTGTTCTGCTGTGATATGATCTAATCTGGCCAGTACTGCTTGGATTCCATTAAAAGAAAAGGAAGACTTTAAAAACAAATGGCTCCGGGCAACAGGGCAGAGGAGGGGAGCCGTTCTAGACTGTCCACTCCCAAAATGCCCCAAATGACCACCCAAAATAAGCCATCTTGGCTTAAAACCTTGGCCTCATTTTCCGTATTTCCATCTCATTAATTACAAAGACTGATTAAATGAATACCAAGATGTACTTGGCAACGTCAAGCTCATAGATGCAGGTTTTAGACAACCCTCCAAATACGAGTAAGAGCCATGGTATAATGACTAAGGCATCCAAGTGCTGCCCCCATTTCAGAGAAAGAACCTCAAAACCGCTTTCTAGGTACCAGAGGTTGGCTGCTGCTTTACCACTTGCACACAAGCAACAAAAAGGCATGCCGCTTAAATCTGCACTCCAAACTCTGAAGCAAACACTATGGTCCTTTTAGAGCCTGAACTCCTAATCACCACCAATGACTGCATGGAGTAGCACGTTGTCCAAAGCCTGAAGAACAAACAGCAAAGGCTGGGCACAGGTTAGCAATAAAAACAAGACAGTAACTGCAACGTGCCAGGCAGAGATCTACCTAAACCATCAGTCTGTGTCTTTGGGTTTGCAAAGTGCCAGGCAGCTCACAGCAAGTCCTCATAACTGCCTGACTCTGCAGTACCGCACCACAAGATAGAAAAACAGCCCCGCTGCAAGCAAACCTTGATTCCAAGGCTGCAGTTATAATGAAACATATAGAGGCCACAGTGTGTTTTATGACGGGCAGACTGTAGCCAGAGCTGGGGTTGCTAGAAGGCAGGGCACAGCCAAGGAATGCCAACAACATGGCGCTCACTGGCAGGAACCCCATTCACACAAAGGCCTCACCTGACACCTCTCCAGCAGCACAACACTTCCTTCAAGGAAGTGCCTGAGTTTCCTATGTCCCTTCTCAGCCTCTTTTTACTGCTAAGGAAGTTCTCCCAGCATCACGCAACCAGATTAGGAACATCACCCAAAGGGACAGGCCTTCACAAAGGCTGAGACAATGATTCAACTAGCATACAGACTGCACTTATCCCAGCAAGGTACAGAAACAGCCCTAGCGGCAGTTTCCAGATTAACCCCAGCTCCGCTAGTTCTGGGTGCACAGATGAAAGAAGGAAGGACACTCCAGAGTTCCCTAGCTACATGAAGGCTGTGACTGTTTGAGGTGGCCGAGCTTGAAGCAACCTGGCCCTGACCTGGGGTCAGGTATCTTCCACTTTCTGCCTGAGTATCTTTCCTTGTTTGCCAAGTGGGTTCTGTCATTTACCTTCACTATTCTTGATTTATGGCATGGAATAGATGTAGAGTCGTTATCACGAGCACACTGAGAAAACAGAGGCCCATGCCCTTGGTCTGGACCTGCTGTGCACTGCCCAAGTGCCTGCTCTCTCTTGCTAGGGATCAGCAGCTTCAGGATGGCCCGAGTCACACTCAGAGCAGTTGCTCCCATCAAAGGCTGGAAAGTACCATTTGAGGGCCACCCTTCTAATTAGCACGGCCCTCAGCAAAATTAGTTTCACCACCAGGTCAGAGGGCTACTGATTATTTCTAAACCAATCAGAGACGGAAAAAAGCCAGTCACTGTCAGAATGGTATGGAAACACCTTCCTTCACTGCCATGTACCTCACACTTATAGCATGTGTCAGTGCAAACCTTATCATCGCTTAAAAGAAAACACAACCTTTCCTTCGCAATGGGCAAACCACATCACATATTGACTCAGCTGTTCTTACATTTTCTCGACTTCTCCTGCGTACACAGTCAACTTATCACTACCTTATGTAAAGTCAGCTTATCATCATCCGAACTTAGAAAAATTGCAGTTTTTCTCACAGAGTTTGGAGTAGGCGGACATCAACACCTTCTCACACAACCCCAGCAACTTTAAAGCTAATCCTGACAACAGCTGAAAGACATCTGCAATGACGAGAACCATATCCCATGCAGTGATGGGGGACATAGACGCCTGCAGGAAATTGCCAATAGTAAGCACACTCATGGATTTACTAGCATCAAGCTAACAAGTGACTGAAAAGTGGTATTATCTTAATGACAAAAATTTCTGAACAACTTCATGAGTGATTCATGTTTCACAGACCTCACAGCATTTGTACTATTGATTTAATTAGTACACACAAAAACCACTCCCAACTTTTCCATAGGGATTTACCATATTATCAAAAGTCTGCAGTGAAGTCATAGCACTAGACCTTTTCATTTGTGACAAACCAGTTAACAGCACATTTCAGTATCCTGAAAAGTGTCATGGAGAGTTAAAGCTGGAGAGAAGCTCATCTGAAATCTTTCATCCAGATACTTCAAAGTTGAGAAGATCCAAACCACCCATCTCGTTTTTACTAGCTGTGTGGGGCAGCGTTTAGGTCCCAGTCTGTGCCTGCCATTCCCAAGTTGTGCCAGTTGCTGTACAGAAAGAGAGCAAAAAGGCAGTGCCTGAGTCCTCATCGTTTTGCTTTTGCACAAGCAAAGCCTGACTCAGTTTTACAAAACAAAATACAGCCTACTCTGCCTCTGTAGATAAATTAAAGGTACCAAAGAATATTAATGAAGTACATTCTGTGTTGAGATTTTATCTTACTATTTTTTAAAATCATATTTATTTCAGAAGCAATTGAAAACTCTAACTGATATGAAACAGGTTTTCTGGTTATTCCTGTAAATGGAGAAGGTCTGCCTACAGTCAGTGATCAAAAACTGAGGGTGGGGATGACAGAAGAAAACAAAAACAAAGTTTTCTTCTCCCTTCTTTTCTTCTACCTTCTGCCTGCTGTTAATAAGAGTAAAGATTTTTCACAGTTATCTTTACCCTTTCAACCTCTCTCCTCATTGATCCAACCATCAAGTAATAATCTTAGGCTTATGGCATCACACAGCTTTCTACCAGCAAAGTGCAATGACACAACAGGGTCGAGAAGAGAAAGCAAGGAGGAGGAAGGTGTGGGGAGCAGCCAGCTAAAATTGAAAAAGTAGTTATGGCAAGTCATTACAAAATCTTTGGTTTAGACTCTCTATATAGTAAAAGCCATACTGATAACAGGATCCAAGAAAAAGTTTCCACTATAACAGCATTTTTTCCTGCATCCACTCCTGCAACAGTGGTATCTAAGAGATACTCTCAGACCTTTACTTTGCAAACCATTCGAAACACAGGACAAAACACCTGACACAAGTGCTGGTCCCCGTCTCCTAAAAGGCAGCCAGAGTGGTCCTCAAGCCTTCCAGCAAGATTTGTCAGACTTGAAATCAAGCATCCTCCACCCCACCGTGAAGTCAGGGCAGCAGCGAGCCTGGGGGAAGTTACGCTTCAAGAGCCAAGAATACCTTATCTCAAAGGATAAGGTGGAGCTTTACTTTTCCCCTCTTGCAAAATTGGCTATTAAGTAATCTGTTTATGTCACACATACCAGCACTCCTAACAGTGGCATTACAGCAATATGTCATTACCTTCAAGGAAAGGAACGTGCAGTGCTCTGAATGAATGGGAATGGTTTTCTCGCACAGGAGGTTCAGCTTAGGGCAGTGCCTCTTCCTGATTTCCCCAAGAAAGTCTACATTTTTGCATTGGCTTTCCTTCCACAATCTGAACCAGACCCAGGCAGATCCCTTGTCTCGCCAAGTCACATTTGTGGGCACTTATGTGCAATATCAGTGATGGCCAGCAAAGCAGGTCTTCATAACTACCACATACTGAATATAATCAATTGAGTCCTCTCACTGATAAAGACAGTATGGGGTGAGCTGGAATGGAGTAATTTTTGAATGTCAACAGCTGATATCACCAATAAAATAGCAACACATTCCAGCATAGGACCAGACTGAGGAGCCATCTTAGAGAAGCATTAAACAATCTCTGGAACCAGACCAAAGGGACACAGTTTTGTCAGGTATGTATGATTTCTATTAACATTACATTTACTGAGCAAGGGCATGACTGACAAGCTGAAAATGCCTCAACATCCTGACCAATCAAAAATGCCCATTCTTCCCCCTCCTTAAAAAGCGAAGACCTTCCCTCTCCCCCACACTGCTACATAATCAAGTTAGTGACATGGTAATTCAGAGTTGCTATCTCCATCTCACAGACATAATGCAAGGTCACCAGGTACCAATAAAATGACACCATGGTCCTTCTCTCTTCTTGCAAAGAACATGCAAAATAGGGATGCTCAAAATGACAACTAAAATTCTGTCTTCATCTGTTTGAAATCAAACCGATTCACAAGCAACAAAAGCAGCCTGCTTTCTAAGCACGTCATGTTTTGCAGTAGTGTTTTCCCATTCTCTCCTGCAGCTGGGGAATCCCCAAGTTCCACTGCCCTAACACCATACTGTCAGCTCTCTTTCATAAAGGTTACAATTCACCTTTCCCTAGCAGAGAGAAAAGAAAACGATCTCTCCTCTGCTCAGTTTTTTTTCCCTACAAGTTTAGTAAAACTAAGAGTAGCTTTGAAGAGCCTTCCTAAGAAATCTGGATCAATATTGACTACTAGGTGCAAAAAATTATTGAGAGATGAATGGAAAGAAGAGGCAAAAGAGTGGTAAACAACTTTATATGTATGTTGTTTCCTCATGAAAGTAGGCTAAAAATAAAAACGATCAGAAAAATAAAATACACCTGAAGGTAACAATTCCACTTGCTGTTACCTTATTCTACAGAGGGTGAACTACTGTAAGCCTTTTAGAAAAGCAAGTTATAACCATACCATGAAAGTAGCTGAAGTGGTTCAGAGCTAACACCTTCAGGTCTCTAGACCTCTCCTCCTTGTAACCACTCCCCTTGCAGTGCAGAAATCTAGCAGACTTAGAAGCATCCGCACCACGTGTCAGCCGAAGGTCTTCGACCTGATGTTTTAGCCTTTCCACTGGATCTTAAACTGAGAGAGGGCAGATTTAGATTGGATATAAGGAAGAAATTATTTACTGTGAGGGTGGCAAGACACTGGAACAGGTTGCCCAGAGAAGCTGTAGATGCCCCCTCCCTGGAATTGTTCCAGGCCAGCTTGGACGGAGCTTTGAGCAACCTGGTCTAGCAGAAGGTGTCCCTGCCCATGGCAGGGGGGGTGGACAGTCTTTAAAAGGTCTCTTCGAACCCAAACCATTCTGTGAGTCTACAAATCATTCCATACATGCAGACTATGACTGTACACGGGGTGCATGTGTGTGTATGAGATACACATATACATTAAATGTACTTATATACAGGGTGCATATCTGGGTAGAGAGTTAGATGTAGCTGATGACATGCTTAGAATCATAGAATCATTTAGGTTGGAAATCTTCCCCTCTAAAGCAAGTAAGATCTCTTCAAAGTGTCAAAGCCTTTAAAGATTACTTGCACTGTGGTAATGCCCCAAATTTGCCAGGTACTATGAATTCAAGGCTGTCCCACTCCAGAAGAGTGGAGTGGCCGAGCAGCAACTCACCAACTGCATCATATGTGCGCCATGACACTGACAGATGTTACGGTGTCAGCACTGGCCCCACCACAGATGGCAGATCCTTTTGTGATTTAGTGAGGTCATTCACAGGAGCCTGGTGAGAATCAGGGAGCTGCCTTTAGCACAAACAAGGGAATTAGCCGGTTACACAGCTCCAAGTCTCTCCAGAGGCTCAGACAAGCAGCTACACTTCTCAAGAGGCCTGTCGTGTGCAATTAGAAATAGTTGTTTCACCTCCTCTTCTCCTTATCCCAGTGAGATGCACTGCAACTGGTCTGTTAGCCAACTAAATCAAATGAGGATATCTGCATTGAAACAAGGAGATAAACACACCATATCTACAAATATTACTTAAAGATTAACCTTTTTCCCAGCACCTGAAGATAATTAAAAGAACACTCCCACACTGCTCTTCACAAACAACAATTTGCTTTATATTCTCAGAGCATCACACATGGGCAATACACACCACAACAGCATGTGGCAACATTTAAGACAGTAAAATCTAAGAAATGTTCTCCCTCTCTCCCCTCTCAAATGTTTCTGCTGGGCCAAAGTATCAATTATTCTACAAGCAAAAGGCTAACACAAAACCCCTGTCATTCTGACCCTGCAGACAGCAAATGGTCTAATTAAACCCAACACGATGATTTACAGCTCCTGAGCACAGATTACTTCATACAAGAGAGGAAGAAAACACAGACTTTTTCATGGAAATGACTGGTTTAACTTGCTGGAAGTGTTCTAATTTATCTTTTTGGAGATTATTTTTTCATACTGCTTGATCCTTTACGGTCCATTACCAGTGACAATGACATGGCTGTAACCCTACACCTTTCAAAACATTTTAAACTAAAAAGCCACAGGCATTTGTTTTCAAACAAAGAAATTAGAATAAAATTATATACCTAAGTCAAGAGGGGAAGGATAGGACTGTGAGGTAAAATGCTTAACTCCTTTCCCTTCTAGGTAAAGTACGTACTCTATCGTCCTTTCCTCCTTCTCCCCTACTAGTTCATCAAGCACAAAGTCAACCGATCCTCATAAAATGAGAAAACGATAATTTGCTGCAAATAATTCATTCCTATCATCTTAATAATTTGCCACCAACAAGCTTAAACTGAACTCCTTTAAATTCCTTTTACCTTTGGGATTTCACAACATTTTTAGCTAGAGAGAATATAAAAACACTTTCAAAGAAGTCTACTCTTTTCCTAAAAAATGAGGAAACTGCTCTGTTAAAAAGTTCCTCTTTAAGGTAAAAACCTTCTCTTTATGCCTCTTAAGCTAAAAGGATAACCCAGTCAAACATCCACTTGCTGCCTTATGTCCATCCCTGACACTGAGTAAAATTGCTGGTTTTTCCAGTTTGTTTCTCCATCTGCAACACCCACCACCATATTCCAGCGCTTCCAAGTGCAGTGATGATACGCAAGTGTTGCCAAAACTATATTCATAGAGGAAAGGAAAACAAAATAGCCCTGATTTCACAGCCACTATGCAAGACACAGCCAACATGACTTTGTGGGAAGTGGAAATGTGTGCAGCACCGTATGACAACATTCACTCCTGAACTGAAAAAGACGGTTTCTTTAAAAGCTCAGTTCCACCCCGATCAAGCTTACTGGTGTTTCAGTCAAGTTTAGGATTAATTACTCGGCAAAACAAAGGTGCCTTTTTTCTCTGCTATCTGACTGTGCCGATCTTACATACAAATACAATTTGTGAAGGCACCCTTTCTCCCCAGCCGTCCAAGGTCTCTTACCTTCCACTTCTTCTTCATCACATACATGTTTAAGGAAGGAAGCCCCTCTATCCAGTACTGCCTCGTCCTCCATCCTATAGTAATAGAAAAGAAAAAAGGAATGCTCAGACTTCTCCTGGAGCGAGCGATTTGAACCAGCCCAGGTCCTGGGCAGGTTAACTTGCAAGCTGTTGTTCATGTTCCTGTGGGCTCTCCTGTTTTTCTTCCAGTGCCTGCTGTTCCTTCATAGCACTCCTTTCAAATGGCGTTTGGTTTAAGCTGGCCTCACATCGCTCGAATTCTAACCTTGAGAGGACATCAGTGGTGACAGGTGGGAGAAAGGTAATCTTGGCTAGAAGTCTTTGGGGTTTTTTCCTGTTTCTTCTTTTTCCCCCCCCCCGCCCTCCTCCTTTTTCCTTTTTTCTAAAAAGGACATATAGACACAAAGGCAATTTTGGGACTATCTATGCAATAGCCAAGAGTTTGTTGAATTCCAGTTTCCTGTTAAAGTTCTTCTAAAGGAGCTTGGCTGCAGAACCACGTACAGGAGCAAGCACTCATACTACACAGAGACATACACACGCGTCTGAATGCACACTGGGAGACCAGCCTTACGCCAGCCTCTTAATGCCAGCAAAGCACACTTGTCTGTAAGGGAGGCAAGCTTTGTGTCACATGGTGGCCTTACAGAAATCTGACATATGAGGATTATCCAGAGACCGAGCTACACTAAGTCAGACCATCACAGCAGTCATTTATGTGTGTCACCCATTCATTCATCCATTTGGGGATGGGTTTTAGCAGTTGCCTTCTTTCCCTTCCCCTTTTCTCTCCATCTCTTATCTGCTTCTCTGTATAGGAGAGACTCCTTACTCTATGCCTCCACCAGGAAGGTCTTCCTGCAGTGCTGCCCAGAACTCATGCTGCTGTATTTCACCCACAAAATAAGACCACACGCTTTCCAAGGGTTCACCTGCAAATTCATTTTTGACAAGCAAATATAAAAATGATCAAATCACAGAGAAAAAAAAATCTAGCTATATTAAATAACATCCTTTTGTATTGCTTAGAGGCTAAGCACACATTTGCTGCTCAGTGCTGGACAGTCACTGTGGAAGCTTTCTATCTTAATACAACGGGAGACCGAGCTGGTACCTGTTTTCCTACCAATGGCAAGAAACAGGCATATGTGGGTAACAATCAAAAAACAATACCTTCTCCTTATATTCCTTAGATGGAATAAGGACAAACTCAGTACAGAAAGAAACAAAGCCTTCAAAACCTTCTTCACACCCATATTACTTCCACTTGTGATCCCACAAGATCCTCCAAGTGCAGCAGCAGCAAACACTTCATAGAGTTTTTAAGGGCACATTCAAATTCAGAAGAGTATAAAAACCGAACAGATGAGTACCAAGAAATCAGAATGTCTCAGAACATCTACCTTGCATGTCAATGGCTACCTGAACAACAACAACAAAAAAAAAAAAAAAGAAAAAACCCCCACCACAGCCACAAAAGAAAGTACCAGAGCCCTCATTTTCTGAAAGCAGTAGCACAGCAGCCATTCTCCCACCTTTGCCAAGTGTTCCTCCACCTCAAGCACCTCTACCAACATGCCATTGGCCTCATCCTTGGCTTAGTCTGCAGCTCAGCTCCCTTGAA
Source organism: Strix uralensis (assembly GCF_047716275.1). Lineage (NCBI taxonomy): Eukaryota > Metazoa > Chordata > Aves > Strigiformes > Strigidae > Strix > Strix uralensis. The sequence continues at coordinate 66,176,210 of NC_133975.1, forward strand.
TGAGTCTCATATATGTCACAGGTAAAAAAGAACAAAGCAAAATAGGCCAGATTCAAAACCACTAACTAAGCAGATGGAAATACACTGATTTTTTTCTTTTGGATTACTGGATGGCAGCAACTAATACAGCACCATACATGAAACAAACATGAGTATCAGCTCCTAAGTTTAGGTCCAGTTCTGACATTTGAAAAAAGGTCCACCTCCCCTTCACAGAGGCTGTTTCTGCCCACGCTGTCTGCCAGAGACGCAGAAGCCAGCGTATTTGAAGAACAAATTTCCCTGACTTAAGAAAGGTACCATTTCACAAGCAGCTGCTACCCTGCGCAAAGGGGTAGGACATGCTTCTTGCCAACAAAACACACAAAGCCAGCACTCAGGCACGCACATGAAAGCTCCAGTTCTTCATTAAATTATTTACAACTATTTATGCATCTTTTCTAAGGCAATAAAAGCTAACATATTTCATGGATGCTCTTGCCTTTTTGCAATGGTTGTGAAGATGCACCCAAGTTTATTTTTTAAATTTTTTTTTCTGTCAAAGCAGCACAGTAGCTACTTGCTATAAACACAACTGAAAACATCTGGAACAGATGGGATGGGATTTGCAGCCCAAACACAAACCGCACAGGCTTTATTACTCCGTAAAGTCTGTTCTTACACTTTCACCCACAGCGTGCCCTGGCATTTGCCTCCATTCCCTGAGTACCGACACGTTCAGGCCTCTCAGCATGTGTGTGTTTGTGCAACCACACCTGCGCATCGTCCCACAGTCCCTGCTCAAACACCAGTTCCCAAGGCCTATTTCTCCATGCCATCTTCTGCAGCATCAGTCTGGGCACGCAGCAGCTGAGAAGCAACAGTCTCATAGCGGGGAGGAAGAGGGAGAAGAAGAAGGTAAAATAAAGGGAGCAATTTTCACTGCCTGCAAAGAATACAGGGCTGAAAAAACACAGGGTGCCATCTGCCTAGCAGAATGCCTGCTCAAACTCCCCACCGTTCAGTGCGTCCTCCCAGCATCACCCTGCCTGCTGCTGAGCACCTACGGCAGCACCTCGTCGCAGGCAGCAGGAGCAGACCCCACACTTTCCCCTATCCTCCCAGTAATGGCACCCTTCCTCCCTTGAATCAGTCTATCACATTTAACAGCTGCGCTTCCTAGCTGCAGAGGGTTGGAAAATTGCTTACGACACATTACAAGCCTCATGCTTCCCCCGAAACAGGCACAGAGCAGATCCGAAAGAGCTGGGGGGTTTAAAGGGCCAGGAATAGAGCTTGGGCATGGCGCCCCGTCTCTAATCCGCAGGAGTTTAGTGATTAGACTCCCAAGCGCCACCTCCCTTGACTTGGTCTTTTCTGCCCTTCTCGGATTACTGCAGGATTTCTTCAGGCCAAAATCTAGCAAGAAAGCATCCTTTATGAATTTGCACAGGGGAAATATTTCAGCCCCCTGGGATTTTTCAAGTAATATGAAATGGGAGTTGCAGAAACTAAAAAAAAAAATAAATCACATGAAACAACAAGAAAATCTTCACTTGGGTCTTCAGGAGAAAACTGTCAGAGTCCTATTAGTGAAGCACTGCAGCAAGAAAAGGTATTTTCACCATCCCATGGAGGAGACACACACACTGGATGGAAGAAAGGGTGGAAATTTTTTTAGGGCCTCTGAACAGAAACGTGCCTTAGTTTAAGCCTGGTTTACCAGCTCCTTGCAGAAGGTAAAAAGCATGGGACATTCAGACACTTTTTATCCAGACCCACAACCTCATTACTGCTACTGCAAGGTTTTGGAAACAAACCTAAAACTTAATTCAAAAAAATTGGGTTTCTGTTTTCAGGGTCTAGGTCTGAGCAAGTCATGTACTCTGACAGAATATACTCAAGTGAAAAAATATGAGCTGCTTGAGTAATTGGCCTCTCCGGGTAGATAATTAGATCGGTACCAAACATTTTTAGAAATGACATTATGTGTCAACAGAATTTTAACAAGAGTCACACACAGCCTACCCAACACAGCATGCAACTCAAACCTAAATTTGCAGACCATTTGCAGATAGAGCTCACAGAAATATTCTGCCAGACCACTCAGAAAGAACAAGACCAATTTAGTACTAACAGGGATCCCAGATTTCATAATGGAGAGAAAAGTCAGTATAAAATGGGCAAAGGTGAAGGAAATCAAATAGCACAAAGTAGAAAAGAAGATGAAAAGACTATTCTCCAGTGAACAGAGCACACCCTGAAAAATGAGGAAGTCCATTTGCTTCTCTGCTCTGGGTCACTTTCGAGGTAAGAGCGTTTGTGAGCATTCAGTGTTAGCACAGCAAACCTGATTTGTGTTCCGAAGGAAAGTGCTGTGGCTGAAAACCAAATTATTTGTGATACACTAAAAAAAACCCAAAATATTACTTAAAACTCCTTGTCTCCTTCCCCTTGACTACACTTATCTGACAGTCTCTGTTTTGCTTATCATATTATAAATTCTTCCTGCAGGTCTCCTTGTTATATCACCGAACACTTGCAACACATCTTCAAAGCAGTCTAAAGCAGCAAGTAAACTCAGCTTAACTGTTCCCTGTCCTAACGGAGGCAAAGCCCAGTGCCAAGCCCTGCCTCCTGCCCGGCCAGAGTGCTGGGAGATGGCATGCTGCCACCACCCGGCCTGGGCAAGAGACACCGCTGGGGCCTTCCTGCTGACAGTCATCAACACCAGCACTTTTTATAACTTCGTAATTGATGACAGAAGAGGGAAACTAGTGTTCGGCGTAAATAAAGCATAAGGGCTGATGTGGCGACACGAGCTGCTGCATGGAGATGCAACTCAGTCGAGTGAATAGAGGCATAACATAGCTGGGGAGCAAGAAACAAGAGTTATGACTTGCTGATAAGCTTTTACAATTCTGCCCATTTCAAATGTCTTTTGCAATCAGGAAAAAACTCCAGCAAACTCTGCACTGAAGAAAAAAAAAAAACAAACCAAAACACAGAGCAGCTCTGTAACTGAAATGGGTAGCACAATGCAGAGCCCATGTGAAAGTCACATTTAAAGAGCAACCCTTTTGCAATAAGCCAGGGCATGGAGCATGTCAACGGCTTCAGGGAGGAGAGAGGATTACGAACATTGGGTCACAGAGCAGCAACGCCAACAGCAGGGCTCCAAAAGGGATCGGGTCAAACCTGGTGACGGAAACGTGGCTGCCCAGCCCCACAGCACAACAGCTCCTGCTTTACAATCCTGACAGGATGGTGTGTAGAAGCTGTCTACATTCATGGGAAAGGCAAGTGAAATAAGGTCTTCCCAAGCATGCAGAATCAACCACCCTTGTATGCTTCCCAGAGTCTGGCACCATTTGCTTGTCAAGAGTTTTTGTCTAGTGGGCACCTTCCACTAGACCAGGTTGCTCAAAGTCCTGTCCAACCTGGTCTTGAATGCTTCCAGGGAAGGGGCAAGAGTTTTTACTCAGAAAACTGCTGTCCATAAAGTGGAGTGGGAACACAATAGATGGGGATGCTGGGAGGAAAAAAAAAAAAGATAAAGAAAAAAACAAGTAAGTAGCTGCTAAGCTATTTGGCAGGTCTCACAACACTGCAAGGGTTACACCTGAATCCACACATACGCCATTCCCCCTCACCATTTACCTCCCAAACACTAAATGGGGAAAACCATCCAGCACAGAAGTCATTTTTCCTCTTGGAGGCTGGAATGTAGTTTTCATAGAATCCTAGAATGCTTTGAGTGGGAAGGGACCTTAAAGACCATCCAGTTCCAAACCCCCTGCCATCAGCAGGGACATCTTCCACTCAACCATGTTGCTCAAAGCCCTGTCCAACCTAGCCTTGAACCCTTCCTGGGAGGGGGCATCCACAGCTTCTCTGGGCAGCTGACAACTTCTTTTCAGCTGAGGAGACTATAGCTCCCAGCAGAATAGACTGCATCTGACAGCATGATCTGTTTGGAGGCTCCAGTGCCTGCTACACAAAGGACTCCTGTACCTCTGTAATTCCTTCCTGTGCTGCTAGGAACAAACTCAGAGTGACCCATGTGCACATACCCATCGGCTGCATTTTTGCTGCTGGTAATCACAACCAGAGCTCACAAAAAGAAACACGATGTGGCTTGCAAGGAACAGCTGCAGGTACAACAACAGCTCCACTCCGCACTGTTCCCCTCAAGGTGTAAGGGGCCTGCTCGTGACAACCAAGCTGGCATTCAGAGTCTTTCGCAGGACTGAGACGTGTCCTCCACCACCAATGCTACTTGTGACAGGCAACATTATTCAACAGCAGATGGAACAACGCAACCATTAGCTTCACCTGGAGGCTCACATAGATAGGATGCATGAGGCCTGGACCAGAGTAGAGAGAAGAGCCACCAAAGGCTTCCCCGTCAGTGACAAATGATGCCTTCACCAAGCCACCCAAGTTAGATGCCAAGTGTGTGTCTATATGTGCATGTATCCCAAAGATAACAAGTCAATAAGCTAAACAGGCTTCTGTCAACAGGCTGCAGAGGGACAGAGATAACATCATTTTTTTTCTCTGCAACCTGTGAAGCATTCAGATATTGTGATGATAGTGGCCAAGTGAACAGGAAACTAGAAGGAGACCTGGTCCCAGTTGATGTTCTCACAGCCCATACGCAAATTCTTAAATAAACAGATCTAATATGACCGATTCCTTTGTGCTAGATGTGTTTTGGTTTTCTCACATACTTGCATATGGGCTCTATCACACAGGAAAATGAGCTTCTAACTATACTCTGCACGATCTGGTTGATGTGCTTTTAGAACACATTGCCAAATTTATCTTGGAAGCATTTTCCCCTGTCAGCTCTAAAACAGCATTTATTTACATGCTTTCTCAGCAAAAGGTTGTACTAACCAGGAGCAGAGGACAGAGGCCTTTGCTTTCTGCAGAAAGAACTTGCGCTATAATATTTTTAAAACCAAACAAACCCAGCTTCTTTTAAAATAACACTTGATAATCAACAGGGAACTAATACCCAAGATGACTGCTTTGCACAATGCAACTGAGTAGAGGAAATGCACAAAGACTCATCTCAGCTCTTTACTGTCCTGCAGACTTCTTGTCTGAATGGAGAACAGCATCTCGTCTCTCCAGAGCAATGCCAATCATCTCCTGTACAGAACTGTGAGACAACTACTAATGCTACAAGACTAAAATCTGTAAATGCAAGCAAGGTGCTAAAGCACCCTTTTTTCAGACAATGCAGGACACGTAGGAAAAGGCTGGAACATATACAACCTCAAAGGAGTGTTGACTGTTCATCTGTTTTGGGCCCTCCTTTTCCTTTTTGCAGTACCAACTCCTGTTTTCTAGTTCAAATGAATTGCCAGCATGTGTTGGACCACAACGCATGCGACATGGTTTGCTGATTAGTTGCACATGCTGTAGTGAAACAAGAAGGCAGCAAAAAGTAAGAAAGCTTTGCAAGTTTAGCATCTTACTACCAACTTACAAGCAACTGCACGTTCTGGATTGCTCTTCTTTTCAAAGGGCATGTGAAAACTCAAAGGTTCGCTGTTGCTTGCTCATGTCCCTCAAGCACGACAGCAACGTAAGTCTTTCACTACCTGACACTGAAGCACACTTCTTAAATGGGCTTTGGAGAAAAGATGAGCAAAGCACAGGGTAAGGGTGCCCCTCAACAGTCCACATAAATCATAAATTGAGGTTACGCTTCCCGTCTGCCCCTCTTTCGAGGTCCTTTCATGGAAGTCCATCTAGATCAGAGTTGTGACAAATGACGCGCAGGAAACAGGCCACTGGCTCGACCCGGTGCACTTCTGCACAGCATGCAAAAGACAGGCCAGACGAGCACAGTTCCTGCGTCACCGGCTTAGCTTTGTAAAGCAGGACACATCCTGCACCCATCAGTGTGCTAACACACTCTGCTTACAGCTACAAGACTGCTTTTCAGATTTCATGCTATTTTGTCTTTTTTTTTAAGCCACCCTCACGCTCAGTATGTTCTTGAGAATAAGTCATTTAAATAGACACATTCTCTCAGTGCTTCTTTGTCCCTCAGAAACCTTATTTCTGAGAGGCTGTCTCCCCATCAGCATTTCAGATGGTGTTTTCTGTAGGCAGCCATTTGCCTTTACACTGCCCCCCATTCATTCCATTCAAATATAGTCAACTACTACTGTGGTCTTGTCATCAGGTTACGAAGACCTAGGAGGAACCACAAACTAACGCAGCTGGGTGCCTCCAGTCAATCAGGCAGCATCAAGCAGAATACAAACCTCAATATAGGCTACTTTCTTGAAATGTCTCATTTACATGATTTCAGTCACAAAAATGTAGCCCATTCGTTCAGTAACACTGTGCCATGCTATTTAAACTACTAAAAGTGGTTTAATATTAATGAGACATTTCTGAAAACTAGGGGGAGTGTGGGCAGAGGGACTTTTATTGGTTTGGGTTTTTAATAAATTCCCAATTAAGACCTCTCATTACGTGAAACATTTCCCTCTACAGAGGTGTTCTCAGGGATGGAAATTAAGTCCCATTATAGGATTTAAATACAAGTCTCAGTTCTTGACCCAATCTTGTTTTCAAAAACTCTTACTGACTGGATCATCAAGAACACTAAAGTTTTATCTCAGCTCACAGGTGAAGCCTACGAGAGCACCTTCCTGAAACCAAGGTAAGAATTACTTGAATTTATTTTGACAAAGTTACATCATTCAGATTGCAATTTATATCTCTGACAACTTCAGGAGAACTCTTCAACTTGGATATGTTCCAGAACTGAAATAACTACTAGGAAAAATAATTAGGAGTGAATGAAATTGAAGCTTTCTTCTGCACAAACAAGAAAGTAACATTATCAAAACACAGGGAATTACAAGGGGGCATATCGGCACTAGACCCTAGGGTAGGTGTAGCAGTTGAAGCCATTGTTTTATTATGTTTAGATTGCTTACCATAAAATGACACAACCCTATAAAACCTGATTAAGTCAGCTGCCTGTTTGTTTTCATTTCCTTCTCTTAACGAAAATCATGGAGCTATAAGCGGAGACATACCAGCAAGGAGAAGTCTACATCTCATTCAAGCTTAATTTGAAAATTGTAGCATCTCAGTTAAAGTCCTCTCTCCAGCAGGACGAGGTGAACCTCTACAGCTGAGCATCTGGTTCCTGACATCTTTCACATACATCTCCTATATTTAATGTAGCTAGAGCCAGGAGAGGGTATAGAGACAGTCTGAAAGGAATTCAAGATTGCACTTATGTAGGAGCTTTATGAGATGAGCAAATCAACGGGAAGAAGTGATTTTGGACTGCAAATATTATGAATATATCTGTTTGAAGCTAACATAAACCAGACATTTTTCTAGCTTAATTTTCTGCAAAGCATGAAATATAAATCACAAAAAAGTTTTCTCTAGAGGCAGAATGGTGTCAGGTTTTAAACCCACAAGCAACAGTGGATTTTTCCTAAAAATTATTATTTTAAGACAGCCTGTGGGATCTGAATATTTTTTTTGCCATTTATTACCATGACAATGTCATGTCCTGCAATATTTTTGTTACAGTTTTATGCCTTATAGGCAACTTATTTGACCACGTTTTACACATCCAATTGGCTCTCCCTCCAATTTTTTTTCAGCTTTGCATACTAATGGCAAAAAGAACAGAGTTCAATTTTGACATGAAAACATTCCTGAAATATCCCCCACCTGCTTCAAAACATGTGCTTAGAAAAAAAAAAACAGTTAGCAAATTCTTAGGAGTAGTTCAAATATGGGAAAGTGGCGAGAGGAGAGCGCATTTCAGGAGCGGACTAAACAAGAAGGCTGACATGGAAAGATGACTTCAAGCCATACAGCATATGTTTGCCCCACTTAAAATTAGGCAGTGTACAACAGATTTATAATTTAGCGCATGACTTGAGGCTCAATAAACCTTAGATGAAACTGTTCCACAGGGCTGATTTATGAGAGCATTTTCATGTGCTCTTCAACTAAACCCATGTCTATTTAAAAACAATCCTGTTTCATAAAGTAGTTGCTCTTTGTTCAAGCCTCATGTAAGAGCTCTTTTCACGAAATCTGTGCCTAAGTGTATTGTGTCACAAGACTAGGTATCACAGACTAACAACTGCTTGCAGTATTACAAGCATGTATTTTACATCAGCTCAGCACACAACTTCAAAATGGGTGCAAGGCTTTAAAAAGTACATAATAGACAGGGGATCTGTAGACATCTATATTTAAACATACACAGATATATAAAGCTAGACAAAAACTGCAACTGTGGGAAATCTTTCCAGCAACTGCTGAATATTGCCTACAGAGTCTCAAAAAGCAAGGTATGAGTAGCTTGGACCTGAGAGCATTTCCTACCTATAGACAAGGATGTTAAAGTGGGCGTCTCAGCCTTGCCAGACTGCCTTTTAAAATAAAAAGGTTATCTGAAATGGGAGTTCTCTATTTAAGTCCATTTCCCACTCGGCTAAAGACCAGGCATTGTGTACAATGCGGGGTGGGGCAGCACACCCAGTAGCACCATTAACCCAGATCTGGTTTTCTCCAGGGAAAACAATCCAGCACTCTCAGTCCCAGCTTCTCAGCAAGCAGCTCCTGCACTCATCCTCCCATGTGACTGTTTCGGGGGAAAGTCTCTTCTTCGCAGCAATAACCGCCAGCACACAAAATCCTCCCATTAACACAAAATGTGTGAGAGCAGCTTATATCTTTATTACAGTTTGGAACTTCTCCATTCCTTCAGGCTTCCTACTTTCAAATGCACAGCTTCTAGAGCTGCACGTTTCCCTCCCCATCACCTTCCCAAGCATCTCTGAGATGCTGAAGTCATTCTAAAAGCATCACAACACTCCAGACCACCGACATTAAGATGGGGCCTGAGCCAGGCCAGGCCCCAGCCAAGCATGCAGCACAGAACGTATGCCGGCTCTATCCTTTCTGCTGGGAGGAGGACAGACAATACCTGACCCAGCACAGAGCTCAACTGGCAGAGACAGAAAGCCTGGTTGTATAAAACATTTTGGACATATGTGAAGCAGCCAAGGGAGCTAATGCACTTTCAGCACTTCACAGAGTGCAGTCACAGCATTTCTGATCCAATTCTCGGCATTCTGAAGTGATAAGCGGTTTCACGATATGCTGGTTTCAAAAACATAATCCAGCATAAAGGATATTTTTAACAGGGACGATTTCAGTAATCTGCTTCAACACTCAACCTCACGCACAGCCCATGTGGCACAACTGAGCAGCACAGAACAGCATTAAACTAGCAGGACCTTCCTGAAGTGTGTTTATCACCAAAACCCTCACGCAGCTACGATGTGTGCTGTCCAACTATAGACTGAGGCCTGGAGAAAGTCCATGACAGAAAACCATGAGTATGTCAAGGGTTTTATTTGATTTCTAAATACCAGAGGCCTTGGGGAGACTGGGGGAGAGAGAAAAAAGGAAAAAAAATAATAAAAATCAATCTCTGCAAACTTTACCTGGTTACTAGATGAAAGTCCCAGTAAGATGATGTAATTACTACAAATTAGACAAGTTACTCAAAATTAAGAAGGGATGTGATACCATTTGAGATCACATCAAAAGGAGTGTGATCAGAGCACGCAGCTGTAAAGCTAAAACAAAAGAGGCAAAGTCACCCAATCCAAATGTCAGCATACACACATAATCCCAGCAGAGAAAAGACAACTTTTCCAAAAGTATCGGACAAGCAAGAAAACCAGTGGGCTTTCAGAGATTCAAGGGCTCCAAGCTAACTTCATCCTCACTTGAGTGACAACTGCTTGTCCTGAAGACTTTATAGAGACTGTTCTCAGGAGAGATGAGACAAAATCTCTTCTCAGGAAGGTCACGGGCACCACTCCCAGTGCATGCATAAAATGCTAATTTAATAATAGTCAATCAAAAATAATGCAGACTTGATAACTAGAAATGCAAACAGCCAATTTTCAACTAAACACCCTTTCTGCTGCACTGATAGGGGAAACCCACCAAAACCAACAACAAATAAAAACTAAAACACAAAAATACAAACCAGTGCAAGTTTACTGAAGATGAAGAAACAACATTTCCAGAGAGGAGAGGGAAAAAAAATGCAAAACCAAGTTATTTTAAAGCCATCTGAGAATAAACTGAAATAAAGCAGAACTTCATCACTTCCGCCAATTTAAGCTCCAGTCAGAACAACAGAAGTCAGTCACAGGCCCCAGCACCATGAAACCAGGGAGCAGTTCTCTCTCTCAAGAGCGCGAAGTGCTTAGCAAAATACCTATTATACCAGCACAAGCCCCAGAAGCCAAAGGATGCAGGTTCCTTACGAATGACACCCACAAGGATCATTCAGCAAAAATGTGACTGCAAGTGATGATTCCTTTCTGCACTGTCACAGCAGACTCGCAATCCTGTTCAAGGAGAGCAGTCTGCGGTGCCTTCTAAGGGCTATGATCAGGCTGTTGGGACAACACCACGTATGTTTGATCCCTGGCTGTCATTAACCAGACTTACAGCCACATGCAGGGAAACTTTTCTGCTACTCAAAATTTCATGTCGTGATATCAGAGGGGCAGGTTTGTATATGGTTTTGCCAATATTATCAGACAAAGGAAACAGCTGTCATGGAGTACCAACGGCCATTGGGATCAAAGATAGTCTGGGGGAACCTCACTTCCATGTCTACTAGCCACACAAAAGAGTTCATCTACACATTCCCTCTCTTGACAGCACCTGAGAAGAAAGCACATGGAGATTTTGTACACTTCTCAGTAAAACTCCCTGGGGTGGGCAATAGCGAGCAGGTCATCAGGGTGCGGAGCAAAGCACTACCTTCGGACGCCCCTTGCTCTTCCACGTATTCAGCTGATAGAGTGATGAGAGTAATGCACTGCAGTGACCGACCTACCACCTTGACTTCGAAGCGTGATGCCAGTGAAGAGCAGACCAAGCCCGTGATCTTTAAACTCGGACCTGCAGACTAGCAATTAGCCATTAGTAAGAGTTTGGCCCAGATCAGGCAGGGGCACATGATTGCGTTTTTGCTGCATTAGTCAGCGAACAAAGTGATACGGGCTCTTTAGCCACCAGGACACCAACTTAAACAGGAGGAACATGACACAGCATAAAAGCAGAGTGGTATAAGCAGACAACACATGATCCTGCATAAAGTCGATCCATTTAGAAATGTTAAACTCACTTTACCAGCAAAATGAGTTTGCTACTGGATTGGCATTTTGCTTCATGGGAGAGTCATGTTCTTAATTTGGTTCTAAGTGCCCTAAAGCTGGATTTACTGTATCCTCCAACCACAGCCAAGAACGCATAACTGAACTGCTGAGCAGGCAACTCCCAAGTTTTAACAAGACTGTCCTCTAGTTGACATCCATTTAAGGGCAGCCCAAAATAGACTTACTCATATCAGCCTAAAACAAGACTGAGAACAAAACAATAACCCAAGAGCTGAGAAGTAGTTTCTTGCCAGAAAGTGTTCATAGCTACTTCTTATGAACTCCTTTCTATTGACCCATTGCCATGGAAGAACAACTTGTGGGCAAAAAAACTGGTAGGAGCAGAGTGATGCTGATAAACAGTGCTGTTGCAGCAGGTGCTGGGTCCTCCAAAGTACCCTAAAAACTAGTGTAATGACTAAAGAGCTTCTCCAGAAGACCAAGCAGATTTCTGGATGAGAAAATGGGACTTTAGCATAGGTATTTCTTTTGGACAATGTCTGGAAAACCTCATCCACTCTAGGAATGGACTTTGAAAAAAATCTTTCTTCTGGATAGAGACTGTCTAAAAAATTAAGACCAATTTACCAAAGGAAGGTTACTCATGTTACTCAGACTCCTATAGCACTTTTACAGCCACTCAAGCAAGTTTGTCACCAGAATGAGTTCCTCTCCCTGTATCAGTAGCTGGCTCCTTCTGACTCCAATAACATGAGCATCAGTCCATAAACATGAACTTCCCTGACGTCCCTAAATCGTTCTCTTCGGAAAGGAGAGATTTCCCAGGTTCCTTTATCAGTGAGGGTTTCAAGCCATGGCATTTTAACACAAACAAGATCTATAAAAAAATATTTTATAGTTCCTTCATTCTCTTTCTTCTTCTTCCTGGTCTGTAAAATAAGAGTTCCTGCTTCTGCTTTATGAACTATAAACTCAAAAGCACCCCCAAGAGCCACAGTTAATGTTAACACACTACACATGATATACAGCCTACAACAAAACAATGTGTGGGTTGCACATGAGCATGAGAATTAGTGTGTGGTGCCCATGGCAGTCAAGTTAGGAAAGTAACGGGCCAGGAATTGCGCGCTAAGGTCTGATACACAAGCACGTTGGACCAGTCTTATTTACTCATGTTAATCACCCACTGCTGCTTTCATCCTCTTTTTCATGTGCATCTGCCTAAAAAACTGGAGGCAGCCATTCTTTGGGAAGTAACCTCAGAAAAATAACTTTCTATAATAGGCTCGCAACAGGTATTTTGCTTTGTTAATATATATTCATAAAAGCACAACAGGATAAAGCAACTTTTAACACTCCCTTTTAGGCTGTCAGGGCCAAGGAAACGTTTTACTGACCTACTGATTTTTTAAAAAATAATAATAATAAATAAAAGACGAAATTAAGTTCTGCAGTTTAGCCTATGAGGTGTGGCCACAAAGCAAGCCAACATGTCTGGTGATGGAGAGAGCAATGCAAGGCAACACATGTGGTCAGCACCCATTGAGCATAAACTTGCTCAACTGAGTCACCACCTGGCCTCTCCATAGCTGTTCCTATTCATCCTCAACAGACATCCTTCCAACCAGTATTCCTGGGTACTGTACTTACACAACTTGGTGCCTGCAAATTTCACCAGTCACCTTTAACTAGAAATCTCCGTTCCGGAAGAGGGTACAACGGTGGCCAACTCCAGCTAATTTTCAACAGGAGTTTGGATATGAAGCTGCCTTTTGTCCTTTTGGTGATAAGGGCCTCATTAAGCAAAAGAGATAAAAGGTACTCCTGCCGAGTCACACACATCTTAACCATCAGCTGCAGGCACTTTCTTAAATACAGGCTATTACTGAACCCAGCTTGTAAATCTTCATGTAATCATACATTTCTTGGAGACACCTGTTAACAACGACCAGCTTTATGCCCAGCACCTAACTGCAGATGGCTGTTTAAAGGTAAAAGGAAAATAGTCAACGGCAATATTAAATCCCAGTTATCTGCACCCATTATCTTGCATTTTTTATTGCTAAGTGGAATGACTGGTCTGGGAACAGAGCCAGAAAAGTTGAGCTGATACCACAGTTCAAGACTTCACAGACATTAATGAGAATTTCAAATTAAGGGTCATACCCAGAAGCATACTGACCTCTTCATGAAAAACACTAGGTACCTTCACTCAGTTACATGTCAAGCCTCCCCAGGAAAATACTCAGCTGTCTGTAATCCAAGGCATTATTGTACCAGGTATAATTAACACAATGGTGTCTTATCCATCATTTGGAATTAAAAAGGCAGAAACAGGTTCAATAAAGATGGCTTCATTTATAGAAGAGTAATTACAGAACCTTTTAGAATTCACAGAAATCTCTATGCACTCCCTCATTTCTCCACTGCTGAAGGCTCAGAGGACATTCAGGTTACTTGCCGGGAGATATATTTTGAGCACAATGAGCTTAAGTTGGTTTTGCAATGCTTTTTAATAAATTAAGTTGTATACCTAATGTTCAGTGAACTGCACTGGCTCTGGGCTCTTCTAGCTTGATCTTTAATTCGAGTAATTATTTTAAAAGCAGAAGACATGATCTCCCTTTATTCAGCGTCTGGAGAAGTTTCTGACACTGTAAGATACAGTCGGGGCTTCCACAGAGTTGTTTTGTGTATTCCATTTCAACAAAAATTATACATTGCATTTTTGGCAAAGGGAAGAGGTGGGTGATCCAAACTTATGAAATGCGGAGGTTTTTCTTTTGCAGCAATTCCTGCTGTTTCACTGTTTTATTCACAGGTCCAGAGCGTCCATCCCATGTTATAGTATGATGATCACAGTTACATGCCCACTCCATTAATTTATACTGTAAATAGGAATAAGCCATGAAACTGAGCAGTCAGAGCATCATGGTTGCAGTTCAGTGCCCACAATAGTCAAGGAAGGGTGCCTGGGCTTGCCTACATTGTCAGTGAAGCACGGGCCCAAGCCTACGCTCAAGCCCAGACTTGCTCACATTCTTTCCATGCTAGCAGGCTCCCAGGCTTAGCTTCAGAGCACTGCTAAGGTGGAAAATTCACGGCCCACCACAAAGCCCAGCAGACCCAACTTTTCCTTCTCGCCACTGGACGCTAGCAAGATCCCACATTCATGCTAGTACTCTCCAGTGCAGCAGCAGGAATCGCAAGGCCGTCTCAGCAGGCGCACAGGCGCACCCTGGGCAAACCACAAGGCTTTGAGCCAGGGGAGCTCTGAGCCACCGGGCTTCACACACTAGAGCCTCCTGGCAGAACCGTGCTTCAAGCACAATAGCCACATTGCCAGGGACAAGACAGCTTCAGGTAGTACAGATCCCTGCAGCAGCCCACTCAGACTATTGCTCTCAGTCACGTGACCAAGTGACACGAGTCATCTACTGAACTTCATCGGGTACTCAGCCTTCATTTTGCATTCAAGGCTTAGCTAAATTTTCTTCAGTTGGTTCTTAGATGTTCATCCACGTAACACACTATTTAAGACAGCACTCTATCTTTTTGAATGGTTCTATTTTCAGTTTAAATGTTTCACAAAACTTTATTTTAGTTCTTTTTATAGTTACACAAGCTATCTACATTAACCAGAGCAAAGCATCAGGCAGATTAATGCCCTAATCGAAGGAAGCCTTTTTCAAATTCAAAACATAAAAAAGGCACATACTCACCTTTTCGTCTATTAAGCTAACCCAAAACACTTCTTTTGTCTGACATGAGAGATCATATTCAGGACTCTGATTTACCCCAATAAGGTGTCAAAATCCAATTCCCTAGGCATGGTTAAGTGTAACACACACCATTCGCTGAAGGCCACGGAAGGCATTCTCTAAGCTTGGTTGACATGGAAGGCAAACGCTGGGGAAGACACACTGCCTTTCCTTCTAAAACCCAACTGCGGCTTTTCAATATATAAACTGATCACTTACCATTTAAAAAAAAAAAGGTAGAAAACGTTGAATACTATTTTATCCTGAGTGAGAAGTATATACATAGTTTTGGGAAAATCTCTGCATATATCACATTCCCGCAAGAGTACTTTTTGCTCTTAAGCGAGAATAATCTTTTCTTTCCAAGCACATTTTGGCGATGTATGTGTCAGTAATACACTGGAGACAAACTCATTCTGAAATGGAAAGCATTTAAAGTTAACACTCTGCTAACAACAGCTGTCTATTCAAGATGTTTTTTCAACAAAACTAGTGATGTCATCTGACAGGGCTACAGGTGAACTGTGAGTGAAAACACAACCTAGGCAGTTGGACTAGATGATTGTTATAGGTCCCTTCCAACTAAAATATTCTTTCCTAAATAAATATTTTATTCTACAACTTTTCTCTAACAGCACCCTTCAAGTCCCTATCAAAGATGCACTGAAGACTTTGCACTGGTCTTCAATTGATTTCCAACCCCACCCTGCAGGCAGCTTACCGCTGCAATCTAGACTTTGTTCCTACAGCCCTCCGGCCCCGCTCCATCAGTTCTCTCCAGTCACTGTACTATCTCACCATGCGTTTCTCCTGTTTGTACCGTACTCACACAGGACTCAGCCCAGCACAGCGCTTCGGCATGGCCTTAAAGGTCAATCGGTTGAATTGCTTCAAGGCCAGAAGTCACCTGTGCTCAAGTGCTTTGCAGGATTAAGGCAACAGTCCCACAAAAGCGAACATCCCATGAACTGTAAGAAAGGTACCAGAATAGGAGCCCACCATACCGTCAGCAGCAATGTAACCCATGCTGTTGCACTCCGACAGCACAGCTCTGGATTTCCAAGCTTTCCCTATGCACCAATACAGATGCTCACTGCACTGAAACCCCATTCACCTCAGTGCCTTTTTGAGCTTACCTATCATCAGGATTACAAAGGCATCTGGCACTGCTTCCGTTGAACGTCACATTCATACTTCGCCCAGGACAATGCTCCTCAAACTTAGTTGTTAGTCACAAACCCCAGCCTAATAGATCATGAGATGTTAAACAATTTATGTGGAACTACGCCCAGGGCACTACACACTGTATTGTTGTGCCATTAAGGCTTTGGAACGAAGCTTCTTTGGGGACAGAAGAGAACAAAGTACCCATCTATTTTTTCATTGCCATTATTGTTTCTGCCTAGAAAGACACAGGCTGGTCTGCTGAACAGGGCTACTGTTCTTTAACTGTGCTGTTTGTCTGCTGAATGCAGGAGCTGTCAGACGTGGAAGTGGTATCAGTCTACTCAAATACAGTAAGAATTGGGGCAAAATCCCCTTCATGATCACCAAATTTGCCAACTATGAGACCTAAGCAAAATTTGCGTGCACAGTTCCCGTATACAAGATGTACACTTTCATTCAATTCCAGTGCAACAAAGTAGGCTTAAAATGCTCAAACACTACTTTTCCTTGAGCGACCAAGCAACTCTTTCCCAACCTCATTCTAAGCACAGAGTCTTCTCATATTTAGCAACCTTGATGAAAGATCTTTACGCTTACGTATAAGGGTTGACAATGTGTCTGAAGCGTTAAATAGTCACGGGTACAATGAAAGCAGTTAACTTTTGCAACCTTCTGTTCAAGGTTAAGAGTTGACATTAGAGACTCAGTAAGCCTTCAAGAGGCGATGAAAATTAAGTAAAAACTTTAAAAAAAACTTAAGGTGAAAATAATCTTCAAGTTGCACACACCATTGAAAAAGATAGGCAAGTTCTGTTTCTGCACCTACTACACAAAATAGACAAAACATGAACATTTTAGTAAAGATGATCACTTGACACTCAAGACTGCAGTTGTCATCTCTGACTTAAGATTACACATCCACATAGTCATCAAAATGAAAAAGTTTGCATGTTTTGCTCAGAAAACAGCAGCAGAAAAAGATAAAATATATCACAGAAGTCAATTTTAAGTGAAAAAAGTGAAAAATTTCTTGCACCTGCAAACCCACTAGGATTTCTTGCATAATACCAGCTCATTGTGATAACTTGTAAAAGAAAGCAGAATTAAATCTCCACTGGGGAACAATCACATAAAATTTTAGCCTGTTTCATTAATTCCACAGATTAGCAGCAGTCACCTTTCACAGGTTAAAAAAAAAAAGGTACCATTCCCACCATGGCCCCCCATAATTCTGAGTGCAGTTTTGCACCCACAGTTATTTGTGTCCATAGCTGGGCAGATCACGGAAATATCCAAGTTCCAGATCTAGCGGTAGAAACACTCAGATGAAAAAACAAAAGTTCAAAACCACCCTCAAAAAAAAATGTAGCAAAGAAATCTGTAGGCAATGGAAATGAAAATAATAACCAAGTAATCTGAAAAAGCAGTCCCTGAAATATGTCTAAAAAGGAGCAACACAGACAAACCTGCTCCAATTTATAAAGAAACGCAATTTGTTTCAGTCTCTGGCCGGATCCAAGCTTTTCTCCTTGAAGAAACCCAGACAAAATATTCATACAGACCATACCTTGCAGGAGTAGTTTGTTTACAAGTTTGTTCATCAAGCCAACATTTTATATTTCAGAATATTTTTAAATATTTTCATTTATTATGGTAACATTAGAATTGAATGAAGCAATTTTTATAATTAGCATTAATAACAGAATAAAGTGATTTTAGTAATCCTCCGTCTTAAAAGAAGCCATTCAAATGATTCCCACCACCACCAAGTCCAATTTTTCAAGACTCACCCTGAGATGTGAGAGGTATGGATCAGTACTTATGGAAGGACAATTAAGGCTTATTTCAAGTCAGACTTAATACAAACCATTTAGCAAGCACATGTTATATAGTAGCAAAATAGAAATATGACTCTGTTGCCCTGTAAATGTAGTTATATAATAAAGCTAGGATTCAAAATGCTGTGACTTGGAAGATTCCCCCTCCCAAAGGATTTCCTTAGGAGTAGTAAGTACATAGATTAGCCATATTCTCTCTCTCTTCACACACATGTGTATATATATAAATAATTCACACACATTAAAAAAAAAAAAAAAATCCCCCTTCAGTCTTTGTTTTACTTTGCAGCAGAATTAGCTCTGCTAACAGCACACATTTCTGGAATTCAGATGCTGAAAGTTCATTTGAGCCACAAATTGAAAGGATTCCGATTTTGGTGAAGCCAAATCATCTCTTCTGACTTTTCTGATGAGAAAATCTGTTAAAAATAGCGCCATTTGCGATTTCCTCCGATGTGCTCAGAAGGATCAGTCATACACAAACAGTATGGATCACGGTCCCCTATTGCATGCTATGAGTCCTGCTCTCCTTTTGCTTACACGGCTGTAAATTTGGACAGAAATACACAATTCCAAAACAAACAGAACTGGATGCCAAGAACTGAGATGTAGGTTTCTCTGATTTTCTGCTTTTTCTCCCATGAAACTCATGCAAATTCTCCCCACTGACAGTCCTTGTGGCAACTTCAAAAGTTCCTTATGTGAAAAACTAGTAATTGCAGGAGAGTAATTCAAAGACATTTCTATCTCTTCAGTTAATGCAATTAGGCAATTGAAAAACAAGCGGACAAATGATACAGTGGGGCTTCCCAGCTCAGGAGGTCACTGTGCAGACACTCAGTTTAGCAAAACCCAACCCAATGGGTAGCTTGCATCCTCCTAGACCCCGGAAGGCTTGTGCACAGTCCTGTACTCAATGCTTTTATTTCATAGGAGTTATTTTCATCAGAACTAACATCATGCACTAATTTTCAAGGCTTAACAGTTAACTCCCCATCATAGTATCTTTGAGCTCCATCTCCATGCAAGCTTTTACCGGACAACTACAGCCACTCCTTGAAGCCACTATTCGATATTGAGTCATCAAGGTCTAGAGAGACGATGGTAGAGATCTACTGGAGAGCAAGCACTCCAACATGTTTAACCAAGTAAGTATTTTAAAAGTTCTGTAGCTTTTTACTTATGCCACACACTGTTTTATCACCCAATTATGGGTGCCCTAATTGTCTTCAGCACTGTCCAACACCAATAAAAAGCATTCCTGCCACAAACTGCATACAACCCTGAGCAAACTCAGTAGAAACAAGATGCTACGGTAACTCAAAAGTTCAAGGGCATTGCTTTGAATGGTTGTAGGACTTCACCGCAACCTTGATAATTTTATTGCTGTGTTGTCAAGCCACACAGTGAAATGTAGTTAAGAAAAAGACCTCTGCCTCTCCATTCAAGTTCTGTTATTTAGAGGGAGCACAAAAGAGAAGCTTTCCTTCCACCAGAAGCAGCACAATAACACAGAGACACACTCCTTTATCAGTATTAACCGTAAACTGCTATTACTGGATTTTCAAAGAGCACTCCCTTTTGAGCCTTCTAAATGGATTTGAAGCCGGAAGCAGCTAATTGACTTTGAACGAGAAAACCTGATAGTAGTTATCACAACCCTTTTAATTTCCTCAAAGCAAGAGTTCAAATTCTATATCTAATGCACAAAGAAAATACGTGAAAGGCAGGTCACTGGAGCCTGACAAGGATGCTATCTCACTGAGGCAGTGAAGTCATTTTTACCAGCACCGCAGAGGAAACGACCCAATGCCACAGCACCAGAGTTAGCATGCTGTTAACACCGTTTTTAACAAGGTATCCTTAAACCCAGCCTAAAGCTGGTGCTCCCAATCCATAAGAAGGAATTCCAGCGCAAACCAGTAAAAGCTATGCTGTTTTTGATAGGGACACATATAACAATGTAATAGCATAAAATTATAAAAAAACTAAATTAAAAAAATAAAAATCAGAAGACTAGCAAATCCACACTAACAGACCAGCACATAGGCACACAGGAGCATTACTTTCTGTACCCACAGGAATAAGCGTTTTCATGCATACACCTTCCCAAAGCAGCTATTTCATCCAGTATATATTTGCTCAATCAAGGCAACACCTTGCCTTTGCAATTCCTTCTCTCCATCAGGACAGCATCTCCAACTCTAAGAACTGCTACCTGAAAACAGCTGTTTGCAGACTTAAGCAGAAAAATAAATAGAAGTATTCTCTTTACTTTCTCACACAGTAATTTCCATTCACAACCTTGCCCAGAACACCTTCCAGCTTGTTATTTATTATGGATCTTCAAGCTGGTGGTGCAGTTAAAAAATCTTTCAGACAGAAACACAAACAGCTTCTCCAGCACTGCTAGAAGTACACTTGTGTACGGGAGCAAGGCACCCTCTCCAATAAGTAGATGGATCAGAGAACAAGGAGTTGCAGATTTTCCTTTCTCATGGCAATGTTCTTCTTTGAACTGCACTTTGTGCACAAATTGAATCTTTTCTTATCAAGGTAAGACATCAGTGACCGAACCATTTGCCCTGCACCCACAGCAGGACTGTGAAAGCGCATTTTGAAAGCTCCTCTACAGAACTCCTTTTAAAAACCTACCATGAGGAATACCACAGTACAACACCAGTACATGAGGATGCTTTCTGACTGCAGAGAAGTTTCAAGATTTAAAATTGTAATGTGGAAGTTTAAAGGAAAAATCTTGACAGTTATGAGCTACAGAAAAACCTGCTGGACCTCGCAGGGAGCTGAATGGCTGCGTACAGGGTGTTAACTCACTAGGAATGCCCTGTGCACACAAATGAAAACTTCATCCCTCCTCACCCCAGCTGAAAAAAAGAAAAAAAGCCAAAGTATAATTCCTTCTCACCCCTCTCTCAACTCTGGACAGCAGCAACACACCACACTGCCAGTTCCTCTCAGGCTATTGGTCATTCCCCTACAGTTGCCAGCCCCTTGAAATCTTGGAAGTGCAGCTTAGAGTAGCCTCTTCCTTAAAGTCCAGCCCCTGCTTTCACAAATGTGAAATTTCACACCCTGCAGGAGTGAAGGATAAGTTACAAGCAAATCCTTCCCATGGTATTTTATTTGAAACTTAAAAGTCTGGGTTTTACTTCACATTTGCATCGGGGGGGGGTGGGGGAAATCACAGAAAAAGCATCACTGCAGACTGTACTAACATGCACCCTTCAGATCATACTGACACTCACAGGCAGGTGAAGTTACTGGGAACTGAAGACACTGGCTGAAATAAAGCCTTGCAAAACTGAACTCTACGATCTTCTGACATGACGGAAGTCACCATGAAAGGTCTTTAAGCACTTGCTTCAGCACTGAATGGCAGGCAAGAGAAGGAAGGACACAGACTGTGACAAATCAGTTCACATACATGCAAGCATGTGAAGAAGCACACACACAGAGGCAAACAACTCCATTTAATTAATCATTCTGCATGTGATTGGAAACTATTACAACAAAATTAAGTGAAATAGTTGTTGGGGTTTGGGAGCCTTAAGTGTTAGGGGGTTTTTTTGGTTGGGGGGGTGGGGGGTGTCTCTGTATCTTGCTCTTAATGCACAATTTCCTTTTGATTATCAACCAAAAAAAGAACCATCCATATTCCCGAAGACTATCACATTAGCAGTTAGTTAAGTAGCAAATTCTATTCCCACACACAATATGAAACTCTGCAGATTTTGTTAAATCCAGCCAGCCAAGTTTCTTCCTTTTTTTTTTTTTTTAAATGGAAAATACGTACATTTCAGGAATAACCAGAACAGTAAACCCTCTAAGTAGCCAGCAGCCTAAGCACAAAGTCACATTTAGTCGTACAGTAAATTGTACCTCCCTGAAACGAAAGAGAGCAAGTATCCATCACAGTATGGTTTGGGTCACAAGATTTAAGATCATCTAGCTGCAACTCTCCTGCCATGGGCAGGGACACCTTGCACTAAACCAGGTTGCTCAAAGCCCCGTCCAACCTGGCCTGGAACACTGCCAGGGAGGGGGCAGCCACAGCTTCTCTGGGCAACCTGTGCCAGTGTCTCACCACCCTCACAGGGAAGAATCTCTTCCTGGTATCTAATGTAAATCTCTTTCAGTTTAGAACTGTTGCCACTCATCCTACCCCTACACCCCCTGATAAGGAGCCCCTCCCCATCTTTCCTGTAGCCCTCTTTAAGTACTGGAAGGCCGCTATAAGGTCTCCCCAGAGCCTTCTCTTCTCCAGGCTGAACAACCCCAACTCTCTCAGCCTGTCCTCATAAGGGAGGTGCTCCAGCCCCTGATCATCTTTGTGGTCTATGGATCCACTCGAGCAGGTCGTGGAGCAGTTCTGTGACGGAGCTGTTGCTGTTTGGATGCGCCCTAGGACCCAACCTTGCTGTTATTCATGAACTTGAGTTTACTTGCAGGCACAGCTCTGTGGGAGGATTGAACAGAGCCACGCTCTCCTCGGAGCACAGAGCCTGGCTCTTTTTCCCACATCGTGCAATACCAGGAAGCTCTATGCACCAGCTCCTCCTGAATGCAAGTATGAAAAGGATGCGCTCCTAACAAAGGGGAAATCCTATAATGTTAAAAAAAAACCCCAAAACAACAACAAAAAACCCAAAGGTATGTGAACAAAAGGATGATTAAATCCTCAATTCCATGTTTGCTCTCGAGCAGAGCAGCTCTGGACTGCAGTGGTTAGCAGGAAGCTCACTGAAGGGAAAACAAGCAGCAAGGAGCTTGTCTCAGCGAAGAAAATATCCCCATACAGCCACAGACTAGGTAGAACACTGAAAACTTGAGAGGAAATGGGATTTCCTTGAACCAGCTACTGCTGACAACTTACTGAGGTGAAGATAACTTGAAAGCATAACAAAAAGTTAAAACACCGGAAAAAAGTTACCACCAACTAAGAAGGGCTGGACAAAAGCACCTCTAGAGACAAATCCCCGGGGAGCGGGAATCTCCGCGGCTGAGAGAGCTGTGGGTACTTCCACCTCCGCGGGCCCACGCCACGGCGGAGCGCGACGCTCCCCGCAGCCGGGCGGCGACAAGGCTCCGGGGGCCGCCGGTTCCCGCACGCCCAGCCCCGGCCGGGCTGCCCGCCGGGAGGGCCGGGAAGCAGCCGGAGGCACCGGCTCAGCGGGAGAGAGGGAGGCGGGCGGCCGGGCAGGTGCACCCAGCCCCCGCCGAGCCCCCCGTGCCCCCCCTCCCCCGGCCCCGCGGCCGCGCTCACCTCCGGGGCTCGGGCTTGCGGCGCTCCTCCAGCTTGGCGGCGGGCGGGGGCCTCAGCGGGCTGAGGGCGAGGGCGGCGGCGGGGCGGCTTCAGCAGGCGGTGCGGGGCATGGCCGCCCGTCTCTACCTGTCCGTCGGTCTGCCGGCGCACACGCACCCGCCTCGCTACCCGCTGTCGGCCCGGGCTGAGGGAGCCGGCGGGCCCGGGGAGCGGAGCGCCGGCGGCGGCGGGGCCGAGCGGCGAGGCGGAGCGGCTGTGCTGGCGGCGCCCGCCCCGGCCCCGCATTTAAAGCCAGCCGCAGGCTCGGACGTCCCCTCGCCCGCTCCCATCCCGTCCCATCCCAGCCCCCGCTCCCCTCCCCGGTCGCTCGGCCGCCGCTCGGCGTCACGGGGCCCCGCGGCGGGGGAGGCCGGAGGAGGAGTCTTGAGGGGACCGGGGCTGCCGGCGCTGAGCGCTCGCCCGCCTTCCCCGCCCCGAGCCCCCGCCGGGGCAGGTGCTCCCTGGGGCGGCCGCGGGGCGAAGCGGCGAGCTGGCCCCGCTGGAACCTCACACGCCCCCCCGCTCCCTGCCCGCACAATGCTCCCCGAAAGCCGCCTCACGTCACTTTTTCCGTCAGTTCTGCACTTGCCGGCTGGCTTTTTATAGCTACCCCTCCAACCGCCGCTTGCCAAGGGCCCGGGCCCCGGCCCCCCGCTGCCCAGGAGGGACCAAGCTGCCACCCCACAGATCCCGGTGGTGGAGGCTGTCGCCTGTGACACAGGGATGTCACAGCAGGGAAAGAGGAGCAGGTCCCCCGAACATCAGTCCGTCAGGTCGTTATAACCTTGCAAGGAAATAATTTCTTACACGGTGCTCCTCTCTTCCAGCGTGACAAGGCTCACCTAGCACCAGCCACTCTTTGCTGCCCACAGCTGTAGTCTTTGTCCCCCCTCCTCTCTCAACACACACACACACTTCTATTGACACTAATTACCCTTCAAAAAGTTTGTTCCAGGCTGGTGGTGGAAGAGAGTACTAACGCCAGCATCCCAAATCTTGTTCAGTAAGCTGCGGCTCTTGTGCTCAGCTTTCCTGTCCAGGCCAAGGTGACGAGATCCGTAAAATATTTTTAAACAACAGAGCTCTGCAAATGGCTCACAAGTAACATGGCAGAACAGCAATCCATCAGCGGAAAGGACATGGACGCTCAGGGGAACAAAGGAGACTATTGTAGTTCTGCAGAGGAAAAACTCCACTTCTTGGGCAGAGTTTAGGGTTACCACACAGCAACTGCCTCTTCGGCTACTCCTCAGCTACCAAGCTCCACTTCTGCCACCCGTCCAAATTCTGTATTAGGGAATAATACGCAAATCCAATGGACAGACAAAAAAGCAGCAGCAGCAGCAACCACAGCACTTGCAGACTGGAGTGAGAGCACTGCAGAAGCCATCACCCTGCTGAATTCTCCCCCTCCCTTCTGCTGCTGTCACCTTTGCGCTTTCCCGAGCCCTGGAAAACAGGTAATTGTCTTTAAGCCACTGTCCTCTCACACGCTTTTTCATGTTTTCCTGAAAGATGTCAGAGCTATGGTCTGCACATGAATCGGTCCGGACTTGGACTCCTCTGCTCCCTTTAATAAATCAAATTCCTTAAGTACCTGTCCTTAAACAATCAATGAGTTTCCAATGGGTCACAGACTTTCATCACTTAGAGCTGTATTTCATTTGAACTAAAAACAGTCCCTGTATTAACAAAAGCAAAGCACTAAATCAATTGAGAAGCTTTGTATACTCAAGTCCTAACCCAAATAACTCTACATCTTCCCCTTTTCCAAAGGCATAGGCAGTGGCTCAGAATCAAGGACTGCTCTCTTCATGCTTCAACTCCCTAATGATATTCCAGTTAGTTCGTACCTTCAGCTTCATTTCTATTTATAAATGAACTGGGAAGATCCTGAAGAAAAGACACAAGAGCTGCTTCAGAAGATTGCTGTTGCTTCTTGCCACTTAGACAACTAATGGGGGTTTTAGGATCGCCCCAAGTGTTTATATCCCTCAGTGAAAGCAGCACTTGGATGGTCCTCAGCAGCTGGCTCTTAGCTCGCTATTTTAGTAACAAATCTACATAACTCCCATACCAATTCCATTTCCTCACAATTCATTGTAACTTAAAATACTGTCATCTTAAACCTTCTGCATTTAATTTTCTGGCTAAAAAATGTTTTGACATTAGGATGCATGCTTTTAAATCAGTCTTTAAATATACCATCACTACATTTAATGTTCTAAAACCCTACCAAAAACATTTCCAGGAGTCCTTAAATCAAGAGCCAAGGCAGTTATCTCAGCCAAGTTTGAAAACAAGTATGCTCTACGTACAGAGAAACACCCAGGTAAAATGACCTAATAATCCTGTCTGTCATTGTGATTGACAAAATAAGAAACCATCAGCTAGAGCTGACTTGTCCAATGTACTGTATATATGTACCTTTTGGCATCACTTATACACTTTGGCCCGCTTATTCCCCTTAAAAATTAGCCAATCGTTCCCAATATTTTTTCTGTTTGATTTAATAAACGGAGATAAGCTCATCACTCAGGACTAAAGCCCGCTAACTTTCCATTCACAGAACAGGCAATGAAGAAACAGTTTTGTCTGGGAAGTCTTTGGCTGTCTGTTTAAACCTGCCTTTCAAGTTCGCTGGCTTCAGCCCTGCGCACAAAGACTTTGTGAAGAAAAGGTGTGCCCACAGCCTTTGCTAAGCCAACCTCCCACTCATGACCAAGGCAATAAAAGCCTGCCTCAACAACAGCAGAGGACAAGATACCACGTTCAACTACATGTCCACCGATATACAGAGATTATTTTTCTGCCTTCTCGTCCAGGGCACAATTTTCCTGTGAGGTCGCACAAGGTATCATTGTCAATGGCAGTGTTTGCCATGTATATGGATAATAAGAACAGCCTAAATTATGATGGTAAAGATTAGAGAATACAGAAACGCATATGCTCAGTGGAATTGGTAGGGTTAAACTTTCCCCGTGGGCAGGTTATTCCATAAATATATCTTGCAGCATTTCTGGTAGATTCCTCAGAAGCCGCTCATGCTGACCACAGCATTGTCAGTCAGAGACGATGCTGAACTAGATGGAAACTGGCAGCTCCTGCATTTCCAGGGTTTTGTGCAGACTACAGAGTGATAAAATATTTGCATTGGATTAAGTCAGGAGTAATTCCATCTAAGCCAGGGAGTTTCAGAGGATAAAACTATTTCAATAGAAAAAAGTAGGTGCAGAGAGACCACAGTTGTACTTGTCTAAGAGGCTTTTTGTGTCTTTTCCTTTGTTGACAAATGGTCAGTGCCAAGTCATCATTTACAAAAGCAGGCTCAACCCTGAACACACTTGTGCACGCAAGTAATCCTCTTTACATCAACAAAATCAATCACGCATATTTTCAGGACTCAATCCTTGATCATGGCTATTCCTAAAGACATTGAGGTTTCAGGGGGTTTTTGTTTTGTTTTAAAAGGATACAGGTATGCAGCTCATTGTAGCTGTTGAACTCAAAGGAACAAATTCCTGCATTACATTCCGTAGTATTACAGCTGAATTAGTCCAATAGCACTGATTTCTAAGGGCAACCACGAAAAACAATTCTGTAGCTCTTGTATTTGTATTCCCTACTTGTGTTCCAGTCACCAAGAATTGGGACTTGTCTGTCCTTTCCATCCACTTCCCAGGAAATTTAGACAAACATCTCAGCAAGCATTACCTGATAGCTGGTTATTAAAGGTCTAATGTAAGTAAACCTATTGGCTTTTCAAACTTGATTAGCAGGTTCTGCATTTTCTAATAGACCTGCCTCAGTTAGCTGTGAAAACAACATTCAATGGGGAGCTGACTTCTCAGACTCCATAAGAGTTCTAATTCAGCCCCCCGACTGAGTGTCTGCCCGCTCACTGTGAAACCACATGCAGGGCCCAAAGAAGCAAATTGCCAAATTCCCGCTGACTTCCCCTCCACTGGCTCGCACTTTCATCTTTCGAAGGAGGCAGAAGCAGGAGGTGCTGAAAAAACATTCAGCTGAGGTAAGACAGGCTCAAGGTGTTGGTTTGTTTTTTTGCAATGTGCACTTAATGTGCTTATCATTAATAATACATCACGTCTGCTTGAGGGCAATGAGCAATCCTGGATCACTCCGATAGCCATATAGGCCACAACAGTCTCCTGATTCGCGTCAAAAGGAGAAGAGGGCTACGGGGATTTCATTGTCTGGGTCAGTTGTTTCTTGTACCTTCCAATACTCCTGATAACTTCTGATAGCACAGCCCACTGCCCTCGAAAGCTTTTTCAGGAGATCTCTAGTTAAGGGTGGAAGGTTAAACACTTGGAGATCAGAATATATGAAAATAAGTGTTGCATTCTACTTAACTGGGAAGCAGCACAAGTTTGTGCTTTGCACAGATCTGTAAGCAAGCCCTGCTAGTCTCTTACCGACTACTACTTCCAGGATGGCATTTTCTAAAATGCCTGGTTTCCTTGCAAAAGCATCCCTTATCTTTCCAGCAACTCCTCCACGCCTGAAACCACCATGCCTATCACATAGAGGGCTGCGAGGAGCCCCTGAGCTGCTGGGGGCCAGGAGAGCAGCAGTACCGGGCAGGGAGCCTGCCCGAGGCTGCAGCGCTGCTCGGGGGCCCTCTGCTGGAAACCTGCCCCCCCCACAACCCCTGCACCCCCAGATCAGCAACCCCGCTTCCCCCCAAGAGAGCAGGGCCAGAGCAAACCCGAGCTCCAGCCCCCTGCCCCCACCCCGAGAGAGGTGAGCGGCTGGTGTCCCCTTTGCAAGCAAGCTGGGCTTTCTGCGGCAGGGCTCGGGCAACAGCCAAGAAAGCTGATTTCATACGCTTGAAGTTGTGTCCATGCTGGAGGGCCTGAAGCCAAACCAGTCTTTGGTCAAAGAGCCAAACACACAGGGCTTTGTTAAAATAAAGAAAGTGTGTTTGTTTATACACCCACAAAAACCACCAGAGCATAGAACGCCGAAACACACACTTCCGCCACCTACAACTGTTGGGATACTGAAACAACAAATACTCACCCCCTCTAGAATGAGGAAAGGTGGAGAGCGCTAAAGAACAGAGTAGCCCAGCCAACTGCAGCACTTCCATGCTTTCAAACACATTGCCTCTCCTCTGCTTCAGAGCCACCTCATGCAGAAAGCAGGTCAGAAGGGATTTTTTCACATCTCAGGACAGAAGAGAAATCATTGGGCTAAAGTCACCCCTCTTTTAGCACAAGGTTAATTGTATCTGCATGAAAATGGGGTACAGAACTGGAAGCACTTCTCTGCTGTGTGATAGATATGGGTGGACTGCTAATGAGAGGGGCGGTATTTACGTCGGGAGGATTTATTCTTTTCCCAGTTTCTCCCCCAGCTGTTATTTAGATGAGTTTCTTTCTCTTCCTCGTTCCTCAGCTATTGGCATCCTGGGCCAAAAAGATGAAAGCTCAGAGGCATGGGCCAACATGCCCTCCAGTCTCTTTGTAGAGCACCTGTACTGTGATCCATACTGATTCTTCTGAGCACCAAATCCTTACAAAGTATTAACTATCGTCTTTACCAAAATCCTTTTCACTGTGCACCAGCTCAGGAAAGCTTCTAATATTTTATTGCTGACTGGAAGGACATGGAGGAATCTCACCCACTCTCAGTGTCAGGCCAAGTCCACCAACATGACTAGCACAGACAAAACTTAGAATTTACTGTCAAAAATCAGGAGCCCCCTCAACAAGCCTTCTTACCCTCTGGTTGAAGATACCTTCCAAGAAGCAGATGGTGGTAGGCATTAGGGTTGAGGCAACATATATCAGGAAAGCAAACTCTGCCTGCTTCTCTGAAATTGAACCCTTGACTCTCCTTCACTGATAGCATCTGGTCTTGAGCACTGAATATCCTGCAGGAGGGTAGCTTGAATGGCAGGTCACTGTGATCTTCTTAATCCAAGACTACATCTTTTCCTGATGCCAAAAAACCCCAGCTGCATACATAACTGTGCCCACATGTCAACCCCCCAAAAGGTGGAACACGGTAAGGTGATTCTGAAACACAGCTTTCCATCCAATGCAATTGTTCACAAGAGATAGAGGATATCTCTAGGCTTAGCTAAGGGTCTCAAGTCTAACAGCTTTCTAGCTGGTAACCTCCAAGATCAGATACTAGAGTCTTCTTCAAAAGGTGTCCTATATCTGACAGCCTCCATCAAGATGAAATGTTCTGCGGACACCTCCACAGGGTCTTGGAGATGCCAAATGGCAGCAGCAGGAAATCTGAAATACAGCATGCCACAGTAAAAAGCAATTTCCTTGTGAAATCCCTCCTGCTGGGGAATGCTCTCTTCGCAAGCGAAACACATCCAGAACTACACCACGGGATCTGAAAGGCTTTGCTTATGGCTGAATCTGATGAAACGGAACAAAACTTTTTTGATGGTATAAGCCACAAACTGAATATTTATAGGAAAAGCCTTTAATAAATACGTTTGTCATCTCAACAACCATGAAGTCAAGATATGGGTGGTTCCCTCTTGTTCTAAAGGCAGCATCAGTAACACAGGTACTGTATTGATACATTACCAACTTCTCTACCTAATCCAACCATATATACACCTGAGCATCCTTCTTGGGTGATGTCCTGTGATAGGTATTTGAAAAAAGCTGTAAAACTATCACAACAGGAAATTACATTGTAAAGTCCACAGAGATCTATATTGCTTAGCTCCAGACAATTAATCATTAATTGATTTCCAATACTGTTTTGGTTATTGTTCTTGGAACACTGTTTTTCCCTTACTTAGCCAATTTAAACAACAGATATTAATCTAGATGTTATTTCTTCTTCTTCTCCTCAGCTCATCTCAGCTCTTTGACTTTAACCATTTTTCTATTGTAATAATACAGACTCTTTATTCCCAGAGAACAGCGTTTCCATTGATTAGCTTTTAAAGTATTCTCTATTCCCCCCCCCCCGGGGGGGCCCTCTTTTGATATGGAGAGATAGGCTACACAGGAGCAACTGGTACTTGCAATAAAGTTAAACTAAGTTGATCATATTTTCCCTTCTGTCATTTAATTTCTAAACTCTAGGTCATTTTTGTGCAGAACACAATTTTTAATGCTATATACCAAAGGTTGGTTTGGTAGTTTAATTTTATTTTTTTTTCCCCTCTGAGAAGGGCTTCAGTTTATTATCCTATTGTCTATTCTGGTCCTCAGAAAAGTTTGCTTTTCTTTTCAAATAATTAAACAGCACCATGATCATTCACTATTTTGGATTTTCACATCTCTTGCTCCTTTTTTAT
The DNA here is from genome assembly GCF_047716275.1 of Strix uralensis. Lineage (NCBI taxonomy): Eukaryota > Metazoa > Chordata > Aves > Strigiformes > Strigidae > Strix > Strix uralensis. The sequence continues at coordinate 66,206,803 of NC_133975.1, forward strand.
ATAAACATATCCTAAACAAAACATTTAAAAACAAATATTTGCAGGTCATACTTAGCCAGAAATTTGAAAGCTTTGAGGACATAATGATTTTTAAATCATGTTTGGTAATTCTGACAGAAACAGACTATTTTACATCAAACAACAATTCCTTGGGAGCACATGTAACTCCAAAAGGTCTTTGCCACTTTATAACTGACTGAAGAGCAAAAACATCCTAGGAAAAAAAAAAGAAAGGGAGAGTGAAAGTGAAACTGGATGTGTTGTCCAAGCCAAAATAAGGAGGGGGAAAAAAAAAAGAAATAATCCTGCATAAAATGCTTTTGCTCTTTTTCGCTCAGAGATTACGCACAATCACAACTGTTATTAGCAAAGGGTTTGCCCTGTCCGTCTTGGACAAAGGCTGTGCTCCAGGAGCCATGACACCTTTGCTACTCTCACAGACAGCAGTCCTACAAAAAGGTTCAGGTGCTAGGGGACTATTTTTGCAATGGAAGGATCCTGACAAAAAAAAACACCACCAACAGCTACCTCCTCTCATTACAACATTTCATGAGGGAGTGGCACCGCTGTTGGAGACCTTCTCCCATCATAATGCAGTTTTAAGAAACACAGGAACAAGGAAAGGGAAAGCAGAGCACAACAACGCTGCCTGCGAGATGACTGCTCAAAAGCTATGAGGCTAGAAGGCAAAAAGCATCACAGAGTTGGCTGCTCTTTCAGTGCTCTCCCCAGCCCAGCAGCCTTCTGCTGCAGCAGCTTCTGCAAGCTCAGGCAGATGAGGAGTATCCCGCAGCGTGTAGCCCCAGATCTTAGGGATTCATCACAAAGGAAGGGAGAAGCAACCTGAGCTGAAATCACCCAAAGGCAATGCACTCCAGCTGAAGACCTTTGGATAGATACTTCTAGGTATGAAAACCTTCTCTGGCCAATCCTGTCCAGTATTCTGACCGTTGTTCCCAGTATTCAGCAATAGCTGAGCCATGTGCTTTATGTAAGGCAACACCAGCGAGTTCAGAGGAACTGCACCGAGGAGAAATCTACCCACAAGACCTGTTGCTGAAACCACCTATTTAAATACCTCTTGCGGTTACCTCCAGCAGCAGTCCCTAAAGAAGGCTGCAGCGAACAGCCCACATCAGAGCAAACCCCTATCTGCTCTCCATGGGAAGGAGGCAATTTGTTGAGCAGAAGTTCAAGGGCAAGGACTGCCTGATGCTCTGCAAGCAACGGTCAGGGCAGGCAGTAGAGTCTTGTTGTGAAGCACCTCAGAAGCACTTATCTGCAAGAACAACTTAGGGGACCTGGCTGCCACGTGAAAGAGAGAGATGAAGTATGCGATTGGCCTCAGCTTCTACAGACTTCCAGTAAGCAAAATAAATTCAAGGCATATCAGCTTAAGACTAATAGAAATTAAGGCACTGTATGAAATAAAAATGTGCAGAAACAATATCTTTTGCCTTAAAAACTAATAAACTCAGGCCTCACCTCAATATTTATGTAGCAACAGGAGATGACTGTCTTGAGACAACACTGTTCTGTGTGCTTTACGGGACTCGGGGCATGACAGAGTATTGACAGATATGAAGGGTCAGCATGTTCTGGTGGAGCATTTTAAGAAAATAGTAATGCTGTCAAAGGGCAAGCTTTCATTTTATGCTTACATAACACTAGAATAAAATATTTCCTTTGGAGAATCTCACATATCATTTTACTAGTACAAACATACAAGGAATATCTCCATCTCTGAGAGCCTTGAACTTTTCGCCTGCATTTCGCCCCCACACTCACAGTCCCATCTCAAAGCTCCTGCCTTTCCCCACCAAGGGACCTACCAGGTCTTCCTCTGAGACTAGAGCATTTTCTTACAAAGTTATCATCTGCAGTAGAGCAGCAAAGAGTTGCTTTCCAAGGCATGATTTTGTCAGCATTTTCAGCCTTGCTTTTGGTGGGAAAATGCAGCCCAGGACACTAATATCCTTTGTTTCTCTACTGCAGCGGAGACAGCATAATATATGGCCGAGCACAGGTAGTATATTCCTAGGCCTATTTGCAACTATTCCAGGTGCCACCTATGTCCTAGAACTAGCATTAGCTCAACCCTTTTTCCCCCTGAAATCTATTAACACAATGAATATGACAGTGAGATCCCAGAAGGGTGAGGGTCCCAATGTGGTTCCAAGTGTACAAATGCAGAAACAAATTCTCCACCTGGAGCATCCGCTTCTGGGACACCCTCCCTGACACAATCCAATGGACCAACCAGCTCACAGACAGCCCAGTGGAAGCCAAAGCTGGAGTAAAACATACAGAAATGAGAGCAAAGACACCAGGTTGTGAGCTGATCGCTGGGTTCAGTTAGGAAGGTGGGGGAATGGCCCTTGTGTGCAAAGGGGTCCCCAAACACACACCATGAAGAAATTTCTGACTAACCTCTCCTGTCAGTGCACAGCTGCTTCTTGTTGCCCCTCAATAAGTATTTTACAAGTCCCTGCACCAAAGGAACAGGGACTATCTGTTGGGCCAGGCCAGGGCAGCCTCCTGATCCACAATGGCATCAGAGGCAGCAAGGACACTGATGCAGCAGCAGCAGTTGGGGAGGCTGTATTTCCATCACTCAGGACAAGGTCTTCTGGGATTTTCCTTCTACCTACCTGTCTTATTTTGTGAGGTTAACTTGCAAATTCCTTCTCACATTAAGACTTCTTGCTGAGTTGACAGGGAGATTCCAAGGGATATTAATTGTTGTTTGAAATCACTTCAAAGGACCTTTTCCCCCCTCTTGTATTAATAGCCGGAATGAGGAAATTGGTTTGAATTTCATACTTACATCTGCTCCCCAAGTCTTTGCACATTTCAAAAACCCATCTTAAACCAAACCTGTTTCTATTAAAAGGCTCCTACTCCACACAAGCACTCGCACCAATTCCTTTCCACTTCCACACATATCTATAGCCCCACGTTCCAACTGGCAGCCAGAGGTGCCAGAAATAACCACAAGAAAGGCTGCCATGAAATCTCCAGCCAAGTTCTGAAAATCTAGGCACTTTACACAAGCACCTATGCTTAGAGTACTTCATCTGAAGTCAACCTGAACTCGGTCTTAGAAGATTTGCATATCATGGATCAAATATCAAAAAATGTAAATTCAATTACTGGGTTTTTTTTCATAAAAACATACAGGGTAACAGTTGTTCTACAATCCTGTTAGTGCATACTTCTGACAGTCGGCTGATGTTCCTGCCCCACTGGCACTAGCTAATGGCTGGGTTTCATTCTTAAGTGGTTCCCCCCCTCCCTTCAAAGTCTATGCTACAGTGATTTTGGAAACTGGGTCAAAATGCAATTACTACATTCCCATGCTTTGGGGTGGGGAAAGAAAATAAAAGGAGGAAGAAAGGTAAGAAGAAATACTGTTGGCTGTAAGCCAGCGTTCTGCTTCTCGCCTTCTCACCTGCGCTGCTGCCCCGAGCGCTCCCACAGCAAGTTGTTGTTTCGCAGCAAGGGCATCTGGAAAGAGCGAGCTTTGTCCTAATGCTGGGTTTCTTGGCCAGACCCAGCCCCTGCCACCCTCACATCTATGCTGGAGGGTGGGAGCAAGCACAATATGCAGCTGGTGACAGGGGAAAGACCCAGAGAGTGGGGCAGCAGTTCCTGCAGAGGACAAGCTAGGTTTTCTCAGCAAGCAGCAAGCTGTAGGAGCAGCTCAGATCTGCAGAGCTCTTTCCCAGCTTGCCATCCCCATCTTTTCCTTTCCTGTGGCATAAGCATATATTGCAGTACTTCAGTTCCCCCACTCCACCAAGTGTTTGCTGGTCTCAAATGATTAGTGTGCCTTCTTGAATAGAGAACTAACCATCAGCTGCTTCCTACGTGACCTTGCTACTCACTGACTTGAATTTTGCAAAGTCATGCACCTTCCTGTACTAGCAAATTATGTTACTTTTGCAGAGATGTCAACAGACTCTCTGCGTTTTTTCTCTCACCCATCGGTTTGCACAAACCAACTATTCATTTACTTATTACAAGAAAACAGCTTTACTAGAAGCATCTGCTTTTGGTGTCATCATCTACTAATTCGGCTGACAAAACGCAAACTCTGCTTTCATGTGTAAACATTTTCCACAGGAGAAGGAAAATATTTGCTGTGTGTTTAGACATGCCCTTATTATTGTCACACTTATAATACAATCTATCATACCTTATCAAATTGCATATCTTCAGCATGCAGATGGTTTGTGACGACATGTTTAGGAGGCTTTCAAATATGGAAAAGGGAATGACTCAAAGACTTATTTATTCCACATCTTCCTAACTAGGTCTGTCTGAGAAACACAGAGCCCATTATACATGTCCCCGTCCTCCTCCGCCTCTCATTGTTTCTTGCACACACAGTTATCATAAACCCCTTCCCTCTGCTGCTCCACTCCTCGGCTTTGTTTTCCACAGTTCTCAGAATATCAGTTCCAATTCTGCAGCATTTGCTGGCTCTGCTCCAAATTAATAATTGCAGGTTAGAGTTGGGTAGTTACGGCTGCAGATTAAGGCCTAAACACATTCAACAGTTTCCGAGAGATACAGACAGACATACAACCTTTCTTTTCCTAACACTGAACACAGTTTATCTTGCTGTCACAACGTTCCAAGGAGATGTTATGCCACTTATCTTAACGATTTAAACAGATCAAAAAGTTGGCTCAGCAAGAGCATTTGCCACTGACAACAAACCACAAGCCTGATGTTATCAAAGAAGTGTAATATGCTAGCACAGGCTAGACAGATCATACACAGGATAAAAAAATGAATTTTCATGAAATCTTTCTGTAATCATCCACATAGCATCAATTAAGCGAGCAATAACACAAGGCAAATTGGACAGGTTTCCACTGGATATTTGTATTCTTTCAAATGTGTTGCAAGGCAGAGGATTTCACACCCACTTGAGAAAACCCAAGAGCTTGCTTTCAGAGGACTTTCCTGCTCCTAAGACTGTCTAGAAAGCTCTCCTGCATTACTGTAACAGAACCTGGTGCAAAAAACCTTGCACCAGAGAAGAGTCTTATACCGGTTATGTCCTGTATCAACAGGAAAAACTCCATGAAATACCAAGTCTGCCACAGAGGGAAAAGGAAGTGTTGGGATTTCAGACTGGGAGTCACTGCATCCCTCCTGAATAATTCTGCTTCTTGGTGTCCAGTCTCAAACAAGGCTGCCCAGACCTACCTCCAGTCCGTCCACAGATCCAGCTGCTCCATTGGGTTCCTTTAGCAGGAGGAGAAACGGTGGTTCGCAGCAGCTCACCTTCGACATTCGCTCCAGCTCAAAGAGAGAGGCAGAGCCCAGCAAACATTGTCCAAGCTTGGAGGAACACTTTTTAACTTCAGGTCTGTTATGACATTTATTGTGGCCCCCTTCTTCCCTCCCCTCTGCCCCCCCAGGGAAAGGGATCAAAATAGTTCCCCCCTGTGACATTTTGCTTCATTTGACCAATCGACTGTGGGAGCGTCTCTGTTAAAGCCCTTGCTAGCCAAGCAAGAGCAGCAATACCAGCCACCATTGGGGTGAGCACAAAAGCAGGGGCAACACTGGGAAAATCTAACCTTTCTGCTGCCAGCAAAGGGGGCATGGGGTCCAGAACAAATAGGAATATCCCACTACTACAATTTGCTTTGCATATGCCTTCAGTGTAAGCTGAGCCCTTCCCCTAGTGACACTGTAACTAATACGTGTCAGCTATCTGTCTGTGGTCCAAACTGCCCATCTTGGGGCTGACTGGAACTACTCTGGCCTTCTCTCCTGCCTCCGGCAGGCTTTCTTCAAGCACCTGACCCTTCACCCCACTCACCTCATTTAATCCCTTCCCTCATCTATTTCTCAACACGGTCCCTCAACAAGCCAACTACACTTGCTTTTATCTAAGCCCTTACCCATACTCCTGCTGTGGGACCCCATCACCTTACAGCAGCACGCACATGTACATGTGAGGACATACAAAATCATCATCAGCTTTAGGCTGCCAAGAAGCATAAGCAATAACAAGTTTCGCCATGCTGAGAAGGGAGAGCTGCATCCAGCTCCAGATGAAGACCAGATCACACCTGCCACCAAAAAAGAAAGAAGGTAACAAAGCAGAGCTGGGATGGAGAGATGGGAGAGTTGGGCTTGCCAGTCCCCTTGCTAAAGGGGGAAGAAGTGCCTTGGAGGTCAGAAACAGCCATCCCATCCACCTGGCCCATCCCTCCATGGTAGAGTGCAGCAGCCAGGCTGTCGCCTCAGGGTGTTAGCACAGGCAAATTGAACAGCAGAGCTGTTACAGATTTGTCACCCCCCAGCTGTCTGCTGCGCTAGGTAGCTTCAAGTCTAAAACGTTTGCATGTACATTTCCATGCTAGGAGAAAAGCAGAAAGTCTTCACAACCAAGGGGCACTCAACAGAGTGTACACCTTACTTCCAGTTCTACCTAAATCCGTCACATACCTTACTTAGCAGTTACTTCTCCTGGTAGACAAACAAACAGAGCACATATTCAAGGCAAGTGTATGAGATAAAATACAAAACTCCAAAGCTGTTCCCAGGGAAATCCCTTCTCCCCTTCATCTTGGACACTGCAAGTCTTCTGGCAAGTATTTAATTTCCAGCATGAATCAGCTCAGATCATGTATGGCTAAAGTACTTTTTTTTTTTTTTTTTAAAGTCGTTGAAGCAAGCGTAGCTGTGGTAACAACAGCTTTCATTATAGCATTTGGATATTATTGCACAGAACTTGCCAGCATCCTGCTTTGACTGAGACCCTGCTGTGCTGTACAAAGGCAGACTCAGAGACAGCCTCTGCTCTAAAATGTTTAGTATCTAAGTGGACCAGGCACACGGAAGAGGTGCCATCATGTGTGATTTACAGACGGAGGTAAAGAGGAATGGACTAATTCATCTGCCATCTGCAGCACAGAGGGAACAAAACCAGCTTTAGCCATACTACAGCACCTTACCCATTTTCTTCTCACCCCAAAGTAACCTCCAGGCAATGGAAACTCATTATTAACCTCCAGTTAAGCCTCAGAAGAGTTTTTACTTTCATAATTAAACAACACTTACTTTTTCTTGCTACCTTTTTGCTAGGACTTTTGGGAAAACAAGTTTTAAAACTTTTTAAAACGTTTTTGATTTAAAGAATGGTAATAAGTGATAGAAATAACATTCAGACCAGCACGTTAACTGTGCAGTGCAGAAAACTTTGCCTGTTTTTTGCCCCCAGAAGTTAACCAAGGAATAGTTTCTACATGAAGAGAAAAATTCAACAGGTCTGAACGCTCCAATACAAAGCTTTTGATTTACAAAGCTACCCAATATGCAGCTCCCCTAAGCAGTGGTGGAATCAAAAAAGAAGACGGCTTTTGTGCTTGCAGCTGCAAGTGTCTTTCAGGCAGTACCTGACACAGAGAAGCCTTCCTTCTCAACCTCACAAGGTGACCCTATCTATCTCCAAGCCTATCATCTTCTGACTGCTTTCTCTCTCCATTACACTGGTACTTTTGCTGGTTTTCTTGTTTGCAGACAGTCCCAATCCTTCCGTTGCCTCATTTCTGCAGTTTGTTAGGCCAGTCGCCATATGTGTTCTCTGAGCCGTTCCAGCTCCCCTTCAAGCCTAGATGTGCAGCTGTAGCGCCCCTGAAATATTTCTCATCTCCCACAGCCTACTTACTTGAAGTTTAACAGGGTCCTTATCTGTATCTCAGGTCTAATGCAGCTCTTAACGCACATCCCCTTCCTTCAAGAAGGTTTCTCCCAACCCCATTGCTACACCTTCCCACTTGAAGCTCTCCAAGTACACTGCCAAACTTGTCACCATAAAAGTAAGGAAGAATAGAAGTGTCAGTGCCAAAAACCAGCAAGCCTGGTTTTGGTAAGCACTGCAGGAGAACAAGAACTCCACAGCCACACAGTCCAAAGCACCAGACTGCACAAGCTCACCATACCAATGCAAGACTTCCATCATTTTATGGAACAATGTTTATGACTGACTAGATATCATCTAGTCTGCCACAGCCAGCTCAGTTACCATGTGCTCTAAGTATTTGGTTTATGAAACAGAAGCATGGCTGTGTTTTCATACCTGGTCCAAATGAAGTCGGTACTGCCAAATTATCTGATAATATACAAGTCTGATACACCTGAACTCATAACCACAGCCTGATAACTAGCCTGTCATGTTATTCTGTTTTGGTTTTTCTTTGGAAAGCTGGAATGGCACCCTTACATTAACTTGTACTTAGGAACAAAGCCGAAACAATAGTGCTACCAGTCCAAGAACACCTAGTGAAGGATTGAATTGTGCTCGATTCAAACGTACAAGAAAAAAGAAAAAGAATGAAAAAACATAGAAGAAGAACACAGCAGAGTATTCAGCAGTTATCTCTCCTTTAAGACATAACAGTTTGTAAGGATTTTGGTACACTGGAAGGAACTTACTGTTGATGTCACTAAAACTCTGTTTGGAAGGAGTAATATTCCAAATTCAGTGTGCAGCCATCACAGAACCCAAGAGAATTTGAAATTCTTCAACTCCATGGAAATTAATACCACATAGGGGAGGGTGCTTTAAAACAAACAAAGCTATTTTTAACTGCCTATTAAAATGTACGTTTCTGGCTTCTACAGCTAGCAGTTTTCAGACAAGTAACAGGGCATACTAAAGCACACTGTGGCACTGAACACTTGAGATGTGCCTTTAAAGATAAATTGCAGAGGAAGATACAAAGGTTAAGTGAAAGCTAATTCCTTCTCTTGAGAGCCTGCTTCACAGCACAGGACATACAAAACCTGCCCCTGCTGAGGCAGGGCATACACCAAGTGCCAGGAAATAGGTGTAAAGCTGTGGCAGGAATACACTCCAGAGGAGGCAGTTGATCATGGAAAGATGTGTTTGAAAGCCAAGGTAAAACTGCTTACATAGCAGTTCACTTGCTCTGCCTTAGGTAAATTCAAGACACTGCTACCAGTTTCTCTTTCTTACGTAGTGACAAGAAGAGAAGCAGTACCAGGCACTGCTTTTCAGGGATGCACAAGTAGGCTCCCTCAAACTCAGCTGCCTGTGTTGAGCATCAGCAGATGCCAAGAAAAGTGGACTGCAGCCTCTCTCTTCGCTACTCCCTTTGAGATTTGCTTCTTTCTGCTCCTTTCAACATCAGCAGCCCATCGCTTCCCACCCTTCAGAGTTGCCAAAAAACTGGAGGTGGGAGCAGGTCATTCCCACCCAGAGGCCTGCCTGGTCTCTCAGACCAAGCAATGCTAGCCTCTAGTCCATGCTCCGTGCCCAGTTCTGTGCTCCTTTCTCCAAGGCCCTCTTTGGGAAGAGGGGAGGTTCACACCACCCCATCTTGCCAAGCCACAGGGATCACAGGCTGGAGTCAGATCGCTGCTCAGGCCAGCCCCATCCCAGTCTACTAGCTTTCACCACATGTCAGTATTGCCCTCTAAATCCCTACTGAAAACATGAGGAAGCAGAACATTCTCTTGGAAAAGACCCAGTTCAGTCCCAAGCATATTTGTTTAAAGATGTTTCAAAAAGGGAAAAAAAAAAAAATCTATTTCATCTGTTGTAATTGTTGAGGTAGCACTGCGAATCTATTTAAAATGCTCTATTATACCCATATGTCATAAAATTACTAGTTTACATATACCCTGTCTACAAGTCTGAAGACTTGAACCATGCACTTGCTGAACATATTTTATTCATCTCATTTTTGGTCAGTATGAAGGGAATTATTGTCAAGAGCTCTAAAGAGGACCTGTCACCATTCCTGCTGGATCAGAGACAGGTAATTTAAAATTACTTCAAAGGATGCAGAGTTAGGTTATAAGCAATGACTCAGAGGCCCCCACTGAGTCCCACCATAGCAGTGAAAAAGATATGAAGAAAGCAATCGGGAGGAGAGAAAGCAGGGATATAAGGCCCCAAAATTAATACTGGTGAGGAAAGCAGAGGAAAATGATATTCAAAGAATCAGACAGAAGAACATCTACAGTGTAAGTCATAGGTTCTGCTTGCTGAATGAAGATACTTGTCCCAGCCCTTCAGAAACAACAAAATCCCCTATCAGCTATAGGGCTTGCTCTAGTTCCCATTAGGGTCAGGCATCTGCAGCCTGTATTTATAGAAATGCTGCATCCTCACCGCACCGGCTCTTATATAATATTGCACGCATTGCTTCCCTTTGCTTCCATTATCTCCGATTACATGCAGGCAGTGCAACGTGATGCACTGAGGAAAATGACACTTTGCCCAGCTAGCATGCTACCAATGCTGCCAACGAGTCCTCACAAATCCTGCCCTGCGATGACAAGCTGCTCACACGAGTGGTGTGTCGCAGGGGGTGGCAGAGGCACTATTGGGGACTGAAAGCACAGGCAATTTATTCCTGAGGGTGACACTACCCTGCTAAATGGCCTGAGCAGAGGCATTTTGTTGCACATGGCCTCAGTTTCCCTGACTGTCCCAGTTGAACTCATAGTCCTGTTGTGGCTTTGGTGGGAGAATCCCTGCCTTGAGGAGTTTACGGACAAATTAAGTCTCAAGAGGGAAATGACAGGAAAGGGAACAAAGACAAGAAAGCATCATATATAAGGAGTTCGACTGTTCCAAAAAGATCACCCCCTTTTTCTTCAGGCAGTACTCTGTCCACACCACCAAGCATCCAAGAAAATCCTTTTACCACCTGAAAGCACTTATTAATTTCTATTGCTCTTCTGGGATTTTTTTTGTCTTTTGCTGTTCACTCTTCTGACACATTGCGAACCATGGACTACAGTGTGGTTTAACAACAGATCATCCAGTTATATACTTACAAAAATATTTTTTTTAAGCACTTTCTTTGTGATAGAGAGGATCACAGACAAAAAAGACACAGGATACTACAACACATAATGTCCAAAACCTGCCTCTTGCAGGATAACACCACTCACTCCTGTTGGTAATATTACAGGAGGCAGGTAACAACACACTGTTTAAGCAGGTAATTTTGTGAGGCCTTTTTATATAACAGTTACCTAAGACCTATTTCATATCAGGACACAGCATGACAGCTTGAAATGGTTCACATTCCTGTGTGACCAGAAATTTCATCAGAAATTCCTACTTTGTTAGCTACTTTGCCAAGTTCCCAAATATCAGCAGAACACTTGAATGTCTATGTATTTCCACACGTCTTTGTGCCTGGCTTTGCAGGAGGGTGTTACGGTTTGAGTACCATGTCTACACGCTCTCTGCTGCACAGACAGGTGGCATTTTGTGATTTGGTTGTAAAGCAGCACCAAACTCACAGACCATGTGCATCATTCACTTGAACCAAAGAGAAATCATCCACATTCAGACTAAATCATCACATTTAAATGCCTATCAATCGGTATCTCTAGTTCAGCAGACCTTTGCTACCAAATATGGGGAAAAAAAAAACCCCAAAACACAAAACTCAAGATCTGTGTTACTAAGCTAGTAGTACCTTTCCATCAGTGTCGTCCATCTTCTTCTGTCTTCCCTCAACCACCACCAACTTGATAGCTGCTTTAACTGCACATCATTCCCTTCTCCCAGCTGCTAAGCACATAAGTGGGATGAAAAGGAAGCCCAGATGCTTCTAGTTTCCTGCAAGAAATTCCCCCTTTCCAGTTCTAACAGCCTTACTGCAAAATTAGGAGCAAAAAGAGCCTATTGGACTACCCAGGGGAGCTGGTAAAAAGCATTTGTTAAGAGGGCCTGAGCGCTGGAAATGGAGGGGTGGGGGGGGGGAAGGAGAATGCAGTCATGAAAATAATCTGCAAGGGATGACTTTCATTTTCAAGCCGATGTATAAGAACTACATCACCAAAGCTGCAGGTCTCCCTGCTTTTTCCCATCTCAGGGATTTTGGCCATTCAGTCCACCTTGACAGAGAATGGATGAAAACCTTCAAGCTGTTCAGACTGCAGAGATCTCTTGCATTTATGTTCTCCCCTTTATTCAGCATGGCACATATGTGATTATGCAGGAAGAGCTAGACAAAAATGGTACCTCCTGGGCTGTAAATTATTAGCCAGTCTCCTGTCTTCTGTGTATCCTGTCCATATCAAATTCCTGTGGTGCGCTACACCCAAGTATTATTTTTTTTCCATCTTTATTTTCCCTTCCAGCCACATATACAAAGTTTCACCACATCTTTGCTGGTATCATATTTTTTCATATCATAGAATCACAGAATGGTTTGGGTTGGAAGAAATCTTCAAGATCATCTAGTTCCAACCCCCCCTGCCATGGGCAGGGACACCTTCCACTAGACCAGGTTGCTCAAAGCCCCGTCCAGCCTGGCCTTGAACACTTCCAGGGAGGGGGCAGCCACAGCTTCTCTGGGCAACCTGTGCCAGTGTCTCACCACCCTTACAGTCAAGAATTTCTTCCCAGTATCTAATCTAAATCTACCTTCTTTCCGTTTAAAGCCATTACCCCCCGTCCTTTCCCTACACCCCCTGATAAGGAGTCCCTCCCCATCTTTCCTGCAGGCCCCCTTTCAGTACTGGAAGTCCGCTCTAAGGTCTCCCTGGAGCCTTCTCTTCTCCAGGCTGAACAACCCCAACTCTCTCAGCCTGTCCTCATAAGGGAGGTGCTCCAGCCCCTGATCATCTTTGTGGCCTCCTCTGGACCCGCTTGAGCAGGTCCGTGTCCTTCTTATGCTGGGGTCCCCAGAACTGGACACAGGACTGCAGGTGGGGTCTCACGAGAGCAGAGTAGAGGGGGAGAATCCCCTGCCTTGACCTGCTGGCCACACTCCTCTTGATGCAGCCCAGGATACAGCTGGCTTTCTGGGCTGTGAGCGCACATTGCTGGCTCATAGTCACTTTTCCGTCCACCAATACCCCCAAGTCCTTCTCCGCAGGGCTGCTCTCAATGCACTCATGGCCCAGCCTGTATTTGTGCTTGGGATTGCCTCAACCCATGTGCAGGACCTTGCACTTGGCCTTGTGGAACTTCAGGAAGTTTGCACAGGCCCACCTCTCCAGCCTGTCCAGGTCCCTCTGAATGTCATCCCTTCCCTCCAGCGTGTCGACCGCACCACACAGCTCGGTGTCACTGGCAAACTTGCTGAGGGTGCACTCAATCCCACTGTCCATGTTTCCAACAAAGATGTTAAACAGTGCTGGTCCCAACACCGACCCCTGAGGAACATCACTCGTCACCATTTTCCACTTGGACATCGAGCCATTGACCACAACTCTCTGAGTGCAAACATCCAGCCAATTCCTTACCCACTGTGTGGTCCATCCATCAAATCCATGTCTCTCCAATTTAGAGACAAAATGTCATGTAGGACAGTGTCAAAAAGCTTTGCACAAGTCCAGGTAGATGATGTCCGTTACTCTTCCCTTATCCACCAACACTATAAGCCTGTCATAGCAGACTACTAGTTTTGTCAGGCACAATTTGCCCTTAGTGAAGCTGTGTTGGCTGTCACCAATCACCTCCTTATTTTCCATGTGCCCTAGCATATTTTCCAGGAGGATCTGCTCCATGATCTTGACAGGCACAGAGGTGAGACTGACTGGCCTCTAGTTCCCCAGGTCTTCCTTCTTTACCTTTTTAAAAATGGGGGTTATGTTTCCCCCTTTCCAGTCAGCAGGAACTTCCCCGGACTGCCACGGCTTCTCAAATATGATGGATAGTGGCTTAGCCCCTTATCCAGCAGTTCTCTTAGGACCTGCGGATGCATCTCATCAGGTCCCATGAATTTGTGCACCTTCAGGTTCCTCAGGTGGTCTTGAACCTGATCTTCTCCTACAGTGGGCAGTTCTCCATTCTCCCAGTCCCCACCTTTGCCTTCTGCATCTTTGGCAGTGTGGCTGGAGCAACTGCTGGTGAAGACTGAGGCAAAAAGGTCATTGAGTACCTCAGCCTTCTCGATATCCTGGGTAACCAAGTCTCCTGTTTCTTTCCGGAGTGGGCCCACATTTTCCCTGCTTTTCCTTTTATCACCAACATACCTATAGAACCTTTTCTTGTTGCCCCTGATGTCCCTGGCCAGACTTAATTCTATCATGGCTTTGGCCTTCCTAACCTGATCCCTGGCAGCTTGGACAACTCTGTAGTCCTCCCAGGCTACCTGTCATTTCTTCCACCCTCTATCCTTAAAATTTATTGCAGGAGTTGCTGCAGGACCTAATTAAAAGCAATTATAATTATCTCTGTAGTATTTCTTCCCACACATCAGCATGAATAATCAACTAAAGACACCAAAACTCAAAAGGAATTTATCTGTGATGCAAAGACATAAAAAAGGCTGCTTCCTCTCTGAGCTGACACCCAGTTGTCACATTTTAGAATTGTCACCGGAACACTATAAAATGTTATGTGCCACAAACGTCACTGGCTGAAGTAGCCCAGATTCAGAAAATAGGTTTCATTTTTCTGAAGCCAAGAAACTTGACCACTGCTACTTCCAGTTCTGCTGTGCATTATTAAAAGGTCACCACAAGCAAGAGCTCTAAAATGGTCTCTGCAGTTCTTTTTAACAGGATCTTTCTCCTCCTTCTTGTATTGAAAAGCAGTGAAGTTTATCTCAGTTTAGTAAGCATTATCTCCAAGTCTGAGTTGGCACCCAGTGAAATAAGTGGGGGAATTCATTTCTCCTGAAATCACTTGAAATTCTTTGCTAACTCAGACAAGCATCAGGTTGAAAACCCTGCCAAAGCCTTTTCTTACTAATCGACCAAAGCCTTTAGATTACTCCCTCATACTTGAGTTTGAGTGGCCAGACATTTTCAGCGGTGATTTAGCAGCTTGCTGGAAAATCCTCCCTCTTCTGCCAACCTGCCAGAGTCTCCGTTTGTTGACCCTGAGAACACAGTACAAAGGCTAAGCTATTTACCAAAGCACTTTCCCCGGTGTGGGATGGAGTAAGGTGCGTCTAGAAGAAGAATAAGAGTAGGCAGTTAAGCAACAAGGGAGCACTGCTGCAGGCATGAGTGGTTTATCTTCTGTTTGATCTCTTCTGCTAAGGGAAGACAAGAATGGACTTAATAAATCTGCATAAATGCATGAAAGAAACAAACAACTGTCAGGAGTCTGGGGTGATTTGGGAAGTGAAGACAACTGTTGTTACCTGGCTGCTCTGACACAGTGAAAAACTCACATTATAAAAAGCAGTCATTACAAAGAGAGGGGTCCTCTTTTTAAGATGAAGAAGCATCTAACTAAACAACAAGATGGAATGAAGTAAGAAAAGTTATTCAAAATAAAAAAAAACCCTCCTATAAATATTTTGGTGGGAATATTTCCTGATGAAATACTCCAGACTCCTTAGTGTGGGAAGAAGAAATCCTTTCAAGATACCATGGTGTCAAAAAAAAAAGTACCACGCGTGGAGATTCCTATGAGAACTTTTGCCAGTGTTTTAACTAGGATGTCTATTCCTTGCTGCCTACACGGCTTTAATGCTAAGTCATCCTCTCTTTTCCTCCATCATCAAGGTTCTTCATCTACCTCTATTTTGCTCCCTAGCACATGGCATTTCTGAGACTGTTCTTCAGCCCCAGATCTTTGCCCCTCCCCAGATCCCTACCAATGCCACAATTATTTTATCCCTTACCTATATATATTACTTGATCTCTTTGATGAGTTATGCAATGTTTATTCACCATTTGATCTTCTCTGATTGTATCATAGCAACAGACAACAGTTTATAGTGAATATTGTGCGAACACTCCAACAGAACACGTCTTTGAGCCCTGCTGGTTTCTTGGGTAATGTTACGCTCTTTGGAACAATAACACTAGTCAACACATTATCTTAATTTTATGCTAAAATTAGAGCAGTTGAACATTATTTATTTCAAGTCCGCTGGTTTTCTTGAATACCAGGAAGCAGCGAAAATGTGTCACATGCATTGCAACCCATAGAATTTCATCTGTGACATTCATGCAATACTGTGCAAATCTGCGCAGTTGGAACAGAAAACATGGCAACCACATGAAGTAAAATCTACATGTGCTCACCACATTCCTTTATCCAAATACATTTGTAAAGGAGAGACCTAAAACCTTTAGATTGAGGTTCAGAAGAGCTTCTCCAAGTCATAAAGAAAACCATGTTCCAACAAAGACACCTTAAGTACTACAGAAAAACATAACTAATCTTTCCTGTCCCTAGATCGAACTCACTCAGTCACTTGATCATACTCCAGTGTTCTCCAACAGGAGGACTGCAACTGTCCCGTGAGCTCTCAACAGTGAACCCATACATCTTAGAGGTTAATAGTTCTGCAGGCTGAGATAACTTCTCCCACATGTTGTAAAGTCACCTTAACCTAATGAAATGTTTTGAAGTGGAAAACAAATCTGGACAGCTCTTTGAAAGGATCCTCTTTCATCCCCATCATCCTTCTGCATGTTCATTTCCCACCTTATGCTATCAACCAACTTACAAGAAAAGTCGGTTTTAGTTAGGTCTGAGGGAGAATCTCTCTCAAAACTTCAAGCAAAAACAGGAAGCAAGATTTATAATGTTGCAGCCCTGTTCCCCTTTGAATTGCTCTTAACACTCTTAGTGTCATTAGCCAGCATCATAAACCATGAGTCAGTCTACCCCTCGGGTAGCTCAATTTCTCCGAAAGCAGTTTTGATCAGCAATGAAACACGGCTCTCTTACTGCTGCCGAAGGTGCCGTGTTAGGAAATAGCACTAAACACAGCTCCCATGGACTTAAAGAAAAGATATTTCATATGTCTTTTCCTATGTACAATAGCATAACGCTGGAGTCACAACCCTATACAGAGGATTGCACTGCAGCTATACAAATTCCTCCAGTTAAGACCCAAACTGCTGCATTTTTCATAGCTGCTGACTGAGCTTTAGCCTGTCTCCCAGAATAGGCTGCATTCTAGCAGCAAGCAGAACAATTCTGACATATCTTACCAAATCAGTCAGGCAGGTATAATGCTTAAATAATGTTTAGCATCCACATTTATTTTATGACCAAGGATTCCTGGAAGTGTTACAACAGCCTGTCTTTGGCTTTATATGGAGATGTGCCTAAAACTACAAAAGTATCCAGACTTTGCAGTTTTCTAACCTTTGCTGGTGAAGTCCCATCAACTGCTAAGCAGCACATTCCCTCTTCCTTGGCAACTGAACCACGTTCTTCATAATTCTTGCAAGAGTCCCTGCTTACAGGAGCAGTCCCAGTATCTCTCCTGCAGCTTCTAGGAGAGATCCTGAGCTCTGGCTTCTTAATGCAGTGTTCTTCTCCCGTATTCTGTAAGGGCCCGCTTATGTTTGACCTCTCTTTACTGACTTCTCTTCTGCCTACCTTGGGCAGGCATGATCTGGAAGGAAAACCTGATTATTCTTTTCAGGGTTTAACCTTTTCCTGTGTGCCTTCATCTGGTCAGATCTGTGTACTCCATCACGTACTACAGAAACCCACTGTCATCCACCACATCTTGTCTCCAGTGGTATTCTGTTCTGCTTGTCTGTCCTGCTCTTCTGACCTTAAACTCCTCCCTAAGAATACACCACTGGCTCTTGTTGACAGATTGTTCCTATTTAACCACTCATCACACCATAACAGTCATTGTGCATGCAGCACCAGAAAAGGAAATTTAACAATGAACAAGAAGTGATATGCAGCATCTGATACAGTCTCTTGTCAGGAAACAGCAAATCCCTCCCATTCCATTACTTTCCCAATTAATAATCAGTGGTGACTTAATGAAGCAGACAAAGAGGAAAACAGGTTTTCAACCCAGAAAGATTGTAACTTAACATCTGCAGGCAAAGCAGCAATTACACTATGGACCTACTATAAAAAGGGACAGTGGAAGTGTTATCTGCACAGAAAGACCCGGCTGCAGTTACAGACCAGTGCCTGACTCACACAAGGTGCCATACAGATAACCTGCAGAGTACCAGTCACTGACCTGTAATAGCATTTATCACCTCGGCGTGATACAGCCGAGGGTGTAGCTACAGGGACCAAAAATGTATTATAATCACGTGATTATAACATATTTTACAACATCATAACCAACAACTGGCAAATATCCATCCATACCCTCAGCTAATTTGCAGCTACCCTTCCGCTAAGGAGAAATTAACTTTATTAGCAGGAAAGAGTTTTATTGCACTCAAACATTCTGTCCCATGTTGTCTGAGCCCACTGAGGACAGAGGTAACAAGACGTACTGTATTGTATATTTTTGGCTGCACAAACAGTTGAATCAAAAATCAAAAAAGGCAAAACAAGAACAACCCAAGTAATCTGAAGCCAGCTTTCTAAACTTAAGACCTTTTCCAATTTACACATCATTAGTAATTTTCTTATTTCCAGGGGGAGAAGAAGAGGTTTTGTAACAACAGGTTGTGCTAGTATACTCAGATTTCCTGCTGTTACTTAATTTTACTTGCTTAAATAGGTCACTGACTTCTATATATATTGTCTATATTTCAAATCAAAATGTAGTGTTCTCAATTAATTTTCAAATTAGCTGCTAATACTTTAAAACAGAAGGGCCCAAATATACACAATACCCAGGCACAGATACATACGTACCCATTTAGTTTTCCACACACTTTGTTCACAGTGTAAGGCTGTCAATGAGATTTTTGATTTCTTTTGTTTTCTTCAGTATGGATTAGCACGCAAAGCAAAAACCATACTTCTGTCCATTTTAGAAATAGTTTGATAGATTTTTATGTCCATTGCATCATCGTGATATTTTATAATATATGATATTCTCCCAAAATTGTGTTGTACAACATCAATATTTACAATTTAATTCCTTGTAAGGGAACAAAATGCCCTCTAAAGCAATACATCCAAAAACATACTGGACCTCAGATTTGGTCACCTCCCAAGAAAAATAACCTCTCTAAATGATACTGAGGGCAGAAAGGGAAGTAACAGAAACTCTGAGCTTAGTCTCAATTTACCCTGCTCCCCCCACACAGAAGCACAGTGGGGAAGGGGGCAGGAATGTCCCACTAGGATCAGGGTAAAACTGTTCATTTTGGCAAGAGTATAATCTTAGATCAGAAATATCCCATTCCCCTTCCATCTTTCTGACTAAGATCTCATGCCATCAGCACACAAAAGGGGAAGGAAAGGTACTAAGTGTTCAGATATATTAACTGCATTTTATGGGAGAAGCCATTGACTTTCAGACCATGTAAATAAATACCTGAAGAAGTTACAGAAGAGAAAGGACCAAAACCAGGCTCTCTGACGCATTCTAGAAATAAACATGACTGTTCCATCTCTGTTATCGGACGTACCTGATCTGAGTCTCAGCATGGTCCACTTTTCTAAGCAAGCAACATCATGTCTCAGGATGACAGAGCTCTCATAACCTTTATTGTTATTACTGTTATCAAGGACATCACAAAATGGTGTTCCTTGGAAGGTCAATTTGGCTTTGTTTTTCTACTGGAGCAGGGATTCAGTTTTTCCTTTTAATTACTCATTGTTGTAAGGATCAGCCCTTTTAAAGTGCTCCATGTTATGACTTTACACAGAAATAGATGCTGACTCACCGGAAGAAGACAAAAGATGAAGAATCCAAAACCACCACCATTAGTACTACTAACTAAGCTTGCACCATCACAGTCTACAGATGTGGAATCCTAAGCCCTGGAAATACTTGTTTTTAATATGTTAGTAACCCCTTGCTTTCCACTTAGTCTTTCAAACCAATAAACACACGGAAACAAGATGAATTTTCTTCTCCACTGCAAACAGGTAAAAAACTCAGGGATAGAAATACAGTTCCAGTGCTAAGGATATGTTGGCTGCATCGTCTCTCCCATTAGAAGACTCCACTCTAAACTCCCAAAACAACTCTTAAGAGAGACATTTTCCAAGCAAGCAAGCAATTGCACATCTGCTCAAAAGGTCTTTTAGATACCCATTTTTCTACACTGCGAGAATAAACCCCAACTATGTTCTAAACCTTCAGCATGTTAAAATGAGACTCGCCAGGAATGCATCACTTCTTGATAAACCATGCTCCATTTGAAACCTCTGTTCAAGGACCTACCCTCCGCTCAGCAAAGTCACCTCAGAGAGAAGGAAAGAGTACTTCCAACATGACTCTGGGACTTTAAAACATGTCACCAGAGGAACAGAGACAGCTCTGCTCCAGATTGTCTATCTGATGATGGGTGTCTCGCCTCCCAGTTAGTCCCAGTGGGAGAAGGCTGTCCAAATCAACTGGCCGGGGGGCTGCCCCCAGCCCCCGCCGCTGCCCTTCAGCACCACGGCCAGCGGCGGAGGCCGGTGCCCCGGCCAGGTCCAACCCAAGGAATGGAGGCCCCACGCGGGGCACAGGGAAGCTGGGCTGGGCTTGGAGCCGAGGCGTGGGCAGAGCTAAGGTTCTTTTGGTCTCAGACAGTTGAAGTGCATCTCTGTGAAGCGTGTGCTAAGAAATCAAACGTTAGAGGGAATGCCAAGATGGTTTGCATTGTCTTAAAACCTCATTTCCATTTTCCATAAGTAACTGAGTTTCCCAGATTTGTTTTAAGCTGTTTTCCTAGATCTGCTTTAAGTTATTTTCATCTTAACAGTGCTAAAAGGTGTGGTTAAAGGTTGAATTGGATGTAATAGGCCTTAAATATTTATGGGCTTTGTATTTATTACAGATCCTAGGCCTCCTATACATATGTGTCAGCATCTCCATTTAATGATAAACATTATCAACATTCAGACATTAAGAGTTTATACGTACCTTAAGTTAATAAATCAAAATTATCATAACAAGCTATAGGTTTCTTTCTGGTTCAATAGGGGTTTAGAATATTATGCAAGAAAGGCAAATTTCATATTGCTAAGCTGGGGAGTTTATCTACTAAAATAGAGTCTCTAAATACTGCATTAAAAAGAGGTCATTCTTAAATGCAGCTGGACATAAATTAAACACCGCAATTACCAGGAAATTCTAACAGTTTGGTGAGAATACTCTGCATCACGCTTACATAAATAGACTTAAGCTTGTATTTAAATGCCAGTCTGATTCTCAAAAACAGGCAGTTATGATGTCTTCATCATGCAAGCAAATTCAAAGTTAACTCTAGGCTGAGTTAGAAAGCAAAATTCACCACTAGCATTGAAACTCACTTTCACCACTGTATTTTTATATTGTCTACATTTTGGGCTGTAATTTCATATTAGAAAACACTGGCTTGCTGAAAAGCAAGCTTCAGCATCATACTTTGTCCTTCCTAAGCCCATCCTGCTGATCATTCCCTGGAGAGTGCTCTCACGCTTTCTCTTCACTATTCTAGCAAGCAAAGAGGAATTTGGGCAGAAGAGTTTTTCTGCATGCAGCTTGCACTGCAGAAATGCCCGCATTAACCTTCCCAGAGATCATCACATGCACCTAGGCACAGCAGAGTTAGAATTCCCAGCTATGTTACTTCTATTCATGCTTTGCCCAAGCGCTTACTAATCTGGGAGAGCAAGGCTAGCACTGGCAGAAGTAGAGGAATGCCTGTTCTGGGTAGCCACCAGGTCTGTAGACACCTGCCTGGCAGCAATCCCCATCCTGCATGGCTGGCATCACACCCCTTTCCCTACGTGGGATTAGCATGTCATTTGTCTGTGCATCAGCTCTTCCCACCCAGTGTCTCCGGGCAGCTGTCAGTGGCTCTTCCCACCCACGAGGCAGATTGCTCTGCTGCTGGGATGACTATCTAATGATAGCACTCACAGTTGGCAAGCTGTCGGAATCCCACAACAGAACTATAATAAGCACAGGGCATGACTAAACCTGAAGCGCTGTCTACTTTTCCAGTGGCATCATGCCATAACCCATATGTGATCAAGAATTTTTAAAAAATGTGACCCACATCCTCTTTCAATTCCTTACCCCTCTACCAGCAGCATCTCGTAACCCACACAGCTCCCTCTAGCCAGCAACCCAAGTGGCTTTGAGAGGCCATATTGCACAGCACAGATACCCTCCCTGTCGGGACAGTGAGACAGAAACGTGTGGCCCACAACCAGCATATCATGATGCACTCTGGCTGAGAAAGGGAAGGAACAGGCAAGGAAAGCAGGTTTACTTTCTCACTGTTATCTTTCATGCACTAACTAAACGTGAGACAACTTGAAATTCTGTCACTGGAAGCTACAGTGAGCTCATTGCTATATAGTCGATCCCGCCCTAATGTGAAATCAGCACTTCTGCTTGGCTGAGCAGAACCTTTATTATCCCACTGCCACTCTGAACACACTGTATTTCAAACTTGTTCCCACAGCAACTTTAAGGACTCTCTCTTGTAGTTTGACATGCTGACTTTATTTTCAAGGTCACCAAAGGCATAGTGACAAGAACACATGTAGCCAAATCTCCTCATTTGAGAATGGAGAAAACAAAACTAGTCGACAAGTAACAAAACAATACTGCTCGTACCACTAAGCACTGCTCTCCTGTAGAGAAATAAGCCATGTTTTGTCCAAACAACAGCAAGCAGGCAAAATAGCTGGCAGCACATTCTAAAAAGCATAAACAGAGTGACACCTTGTACCATCTAATCATTTACTCTCAGCTATATTATCCACCCTCCGGCTATCACTATCTCCTAATAACTTTCCTAAATCTTTGCACAGACATGAACAAGGAAAACTTCAAGTAGTCAGTCAGGAATTTTTAACAAGGAATGCCAGGACTGTGAGCTGAAAAGGCAGAGTTAGCTCTTCCCTGAATGCCAGGGGGCCAAACAGCCGCATGTGACATCCTCAACAGCTTTTGCTGAGAAAACAAAGCGCTGGAAGCATAACTGCATCTGAAGCGCTCCATCTCAGGCAATGAGCTAGCCCCAGATTCCTGCAGTAAACACTTAACCATCCATCTTCTCAGCCTTCACAAATGCTCTTTGGATTCAAGTAGTTTGCAAATAGTTAGCCCAACTGATGGACAAAAAAAAAAAAAAAGAGAGGCAGAAAGCCAGTCCTTAAATCAATGCATTCTGCAACGATTTTACAATCCAGAGGTCACAAGAGTCAGTATCCTAAAACTGCACAAAGCGGTGATGAAACATGCACATGCATGTACATAGGCATATATACACAGATACAGACTCTTTTTATGAGAACAGCATCAAAACGGAGGAAGAAATTGTTTCTTTCTGAAGTCACACACAGTTTATTAAAACCGGATTTTGGACGCAGTCCAATTCTAATTGCTTCCTCTGAAAGAACTTCATGTCTTGAACACATACAGTATCTCATAAACACTATTTCACTTTTCCTTTTAACTCCTAACCAGTCAGGCAACTAGTAACGGCCCTATTTTAAACACATGGTAAAAGGCAGATAAAATGACATAAAATGGCCTGTTTGAGTTCAAGGTAGCCCAAAGGTCAAGTCAAACAATACACTTAATCTGCTCCTTTTTTTTTTTTTTTTAAACATCAATAGGTTTTGAAGAAGTGTCTTCCCCTTCTTCACTTTTAGAAAGATAAAGACAGACCCTTTGAGCCATCTCAGATTGTGCGCCTGAAAGCAACAGTACTCAAAAACACTGATTATTTTAAAAAACCCCTCTTGACCAACATCTTTATCACAACACCAGAGCAAACTAATTTCTTAAAACTTTCTGCTAAAAAGCACTTTCCTTCAGGACACAGCTTCAAACCATCACCTAGAGCCAAAGATAATCACATGGCTTTCTTACTTTGAACCCTCACTCCGTGCAGTCCCTGATCCTAACAGTGCCTCAGCAGATCTGAGGCTCAAACTCTGCAATTCTGTTCCTCCAGGCCAACACCTAGCATAAAGTTGGACCATGAAGGTCTTCACAGAGCACAGCATCAAGTTTCTCTGAAATGCTACTGTTTTGACCTCAGTAACTACATAAGCTGTACATACATGAAGTTTTTCTTCTGGAATTATTATTCCTTACTTCTGGAAAAGTCTGTGTGTAGATCCCTACTATGGTGCATGGATACACTCACTTGTGTTCTAAAGATAAACTGTCTTCTAAAACAACTTCTGACTTCCCCCTTCTTTTTAACTCTTCATTGCACTTTTGATTTTTCAGTTGAGCAGTTTATTTGAAACAAAAATTTACAACTTAGTGATAGATCAAAGACATTGGTTTAGACCAAATCCTTACCTACTACCTTTCAGACTTGGGGTTTTTATCCAGATTGGTGGTGGTGCTTACTTGTTTCCTCATCATTCTATAGCTTTGTCAATCTTGATTCCCAGACCCTTACCTTTTTAAAAGGCTCATTTTCTAGTGGAATTCCTTAGCAGTACAGGTCATGCCTCTTAAGTAATGTTTTTATGCAGGCCAACCACAAGACAACAGCACCATCCAGCGGCCTCTTCTTCAGCCAATGCTTTCAATAGCTATGAGTTCATTCAGAGTACCTCTCCAAGGGGTAGGCACCTTGTGAGGCTTTCTCGGAAATACTAAGGTACTTCAAGTCCCTCAGTTTCAATCATGCAGGTTATTTCCCCGAGAGAGTGGAACTTCATTTCCAAATGGGATAATCCCCAACAACACAGATAACCACAAATGATTGTAATTTCTGAAATTTTAGGAGTCTCTTGTTTTCAGACAGCATTGAGATTGCTTTCCACACACATCCTTTGCATATTCTCCTGTGGCTGAGACCTTCAAACCATTACTTAATACAGGTCATTCTAACAAAATTTCTATATCTAAGAGCTGATATGCTTCCTCAGCCATCTCCAAAAAAGAGTTTTGAAGAGACAATCGCGTATGAGTCTGACAGTGGTGTTTCATGCTCTTTGAGAAAAAGTAGCAGGAATAATCAGGCAACATAGTCAAATGTTTGTGAGCCACCTGCAATTGGTAGTGGGGCTGCATATCCAGGTGACTCGTTATTAAATATTGGATAAACAAAAAGTTTTGGGAAAAAAACCTATCATTTAAGTGAAGCTATGCGTTAATAGTTTATATAAAAAAAACAAATCATGCAACATCAGGCATCTCGTCATACTGTATGATTCCACAGCTGCAAGTTTGATAGAATCCAGCACTGACTAAGAACCTAAGTCCATGTCAAAATGTACATTCGTAACAACTAGGAACTAAGTTAAGAAAAGAAGGAAATCGGACAGCTTCCAACAGCTTTGAGGTGTCAACCGCTCCCTTCATCACTGAAGACCACTGGTCTGAAAACTGTTGGTTATCAAGGGAGCTTCCACATTGGTTAACAGCTAAAGGGCATGTCAAATGTGGAATTTTCCAATCTGCTGGTCCCAGAGTGCTTCAGACCACAGAAGATCTTAACCACTCTCATCTCAAGACAGAGAAACACGCTAATTTTCAGGTGACGCTCCTGATGTCTGTGATATAAACTGTTCCTTTGTTACTGTGGGACAGTGTTATCCTTTGAGATAAGTCTTGTTTGGGCATCCATTCAATTGCTTGGCAGCTGGGACCAAAAATCTAAGGAGTCTGTATCCAAGATCTTGTCATTCATCAGCTATTTGGAGCACACCTAGCATTACAGCACGTTAGCTGTTACCTGAAACCATAGTAGGAAGGGGCATTTTCAACAGCAGCATGACTTTTGGAGCTATCACTGTTTTTACCTTACTACATGGTCTCAGGAGACCACCTATGCTTAAGCAGAACCAGTCTGTTTCTGAGACCTTTCTGTTCCAAAGCTTGGACTTCATCAGCAGGACATCTCCTTTCTCCAAGGGGCAAGTTTCATTTGAGGTCATCCAGTCCTCTCCCTAGTGAACCCACACATTGTTTTCTGTGAAACAGTAATTCCAGCTTGCTTAAGCTGCTCTACTTTCTATAGTTTACCTAGGACAAAGGGTTATCTCTCTGATCTTTTCGTGGGTGATGTAACAACATGTTGAAGGAAGATCACTGTTAGACTAAATTCCTCCCAGGTACCTTATAATTAAAGGCAACAGTCACAGGGCTGTAGCAATAAAAGAAGAGAGGTTAGCTTTAGTTAGTTGAGCCAAAAAACGATTTAAAAAAAAAAACCAAAAACAAATGGCAGTTGTATAAAAAGTAGGAATAAACACTGTAAACCCTTGTTACAGAAAGAACTGGCATGATCTCATCTCAAAAGGGATTTAGGTGCTTAATTGCCTCTGCAACCAATTCAAACACTCAAAATTCCTGAGTCTGTGAAGGTAAGTGCAGATTTAATAATAAAATGTTCTTTTACGTACAAGAAAAACTGTTTTAAAAGGCAACTGTAATTAAATGCTGACAGGTCTCTGAGCTAAAAACCTTTTGTAACAGTAGCATGGACACAGTCTCCCACTGTTAACACTACATTTTACACTCGGCAGGGATCAGTTTTCCCTTTCTCCTGTACCATTACTCAGGCATAGAACAACCCGAGAGTCTTATCCCACTTTCCTTTAGGTTCACAGGACCGCAGAGGTTCTTCCCACAAGATATTTTCCCACCAGTCTACAACCCAGGGTACGCTTGCTCAGCCACAGTCAAATCCCAAACGCACAGAAGGATGTCTGTTTACCTTGACACTAGAGAACCAGTTTATGTTTTTCCTTTGTTCCTGTCATATAACGCAAGCTGGAAGTGCCCAAGCAAACTATTAAGTCATCTGTATAGCTGAAACATACAATGGTTGTGGATTGTTCAGAAAGAAATGACCACAGCCATCGCTGTGGACTTCCTCTGTTACCTTTGATGCATTTCTGCTTGCTCTTTGTACTTCTGGAATAAGTCACTTTTCAGCTTTACAGAAGCATACGCTGGAAGATTGCAAGAGTCTCAGATACTGCCAGCCACATCAGGAGCTGTACAGGTGCCTATGACAAATAAAAGAGATTATTTATCTTGTGCCCAGAGGCCTCTGAAAGGGCTTGGAGCCAAACTGCAGTAAGAAAAGGACTGTTAGTTGCCAGGTGAAGCAGTCAGCAGCCTGAGCCAGGCTTCATCTTAGAACTCTTCTCAATTATCTGTGCACTCCCTAGGGCTCTGCTGAAGGTGGATTCCCATAGGACACCAGACCAGCTTACTATCACAGAGCAACAAGAGGTTTTTTTTCTCTCTGTGGCCAAGACAAACAACTGTGGGACTTGATGAAGGCAGTTAAATCATCTCTGTATCACAAGCACTGGGCTTCTGCTCCTACCTGTCCTTGCTTATACAACAAATGCCAGACACCTCCTTTCTTAACAAGTAGGAAAGGGAGGAAGAAATCTCAAGGAGATAGATGAAATCAGGTGGTTTGTGCTGTTATAATTTCAAGAGTGCCCAGGGAGAACAAGGCTATTTTGGCCATCAGATTAGCCAGTCTATTCCTAAACCACACTCCCTGGAGATAGGAGGAAGTAAAAGCAAAAGAGAAGTCCTAAGGCCGCAGTAGCCAATTGGAACAACAAAAACCTACCACAACACACACATGCACACAGCTAAAACTGTTTAACTTGCAGCCAAATCTGGGAAAACCAGAAGCTGAGCACCAAGGACAATTCTCAGAAGGATCCCTATGTCAGTAGGGGAATGATTTTCAGGAGTTAGCCTCCTTCCACCCAGAGCACACTCTGACAGCCCTTCCGCACACTGTCCAGCTCTCCAAGGTTATGGAGAGGAAGAGCATTGTGTCACCCATCTCTAGCATCCTCACCAATCAAGATTTGGCTGTAAGGTCCAGTTTGCTGAGTTTCTCGAATGCTTGCTTAAGGAGTGACCACCAACCAAATACCAAGAGCTATCTTCCGGTTTGGCAGCTACTGCTGGGCTTCCCAATCTCACTGCCTTACTCAAGCTCCCTCTCCTAAAGCCGAGCTTCCTTACTCCTGCCTGCTATGCACAACACCAAGGCAGGCTGCCTGGCAAGCTCCAGGTACCTTGCCTTCTCTCCTGTTTCCTGTTCTACAAGTGAAGCCTTATAGCAGGGAGAAAAAGGGGGATGTGACAATTTAACCATTATTGCAGAGTGCGCTCTTTAAACCAAAAAGATAGCAACATATCACCGTAGCTCACCAGAGAATAAGAATGGAAAGTATATGGCAGCACTACCGTGGAAACTAGCAGCAAACAGTCTGGCATCAAAAAAACCATGAGATTTACACCTTAGGCTAGAACTGACCGAACAGGAACATGCAGATCTAGCCTCCTTGGCTTGGAGCAACGCAGCTCCAGAGCTTGATAATCTATTCACATAGCAAGTGAATGAAGACATGCGTAGCCCAAACAGGACTGCAGAGCAGTTGCAAAGGGCCCAGAGCACAACTGACACCCTCCACAGTTGGCGCTGTTGATGTTCATGCAATACACTGAGCACTTTTGAGGCTTTTAACTCAGGGGGCCTGGTGTAAACAGCTTAGCTTGCTTTCCATTTTTCCTTTTCACCTTGGGATACCTCAAACTCAGTTTGGTAAACCACAAAGCTCTGAACAACCTCAGAATGACTCTTCATGTCAGTCATCTCCTGTTGCAATGGCCTGGGTATACAGCCATGCTTTTAGTACTATGCTGGCTACCCTAATTACCTCCATTCCAAATCTATAAGGTGAAACTGTCTCTGCGTAACAGCTTTCTTCTCTCACCAGAATGCCGGTAGAGCAGAGGGGTATACCTGACTCTCAGGCCATCTGTGCATGTGTCCATGGCATTGTAGGAAAGTCAGGGCAGCCTGCTGCCTCAACAGGAGAGGCACAGGGAGCAGACATGTACAATGACCCACTGGTTCTCAGTCATCTGGGACGAACGGGAGTTGGCCAGACTTTTATACAGAAAACGTTCAGAGAGTCTTTCTACATCAGAAAACCAAAACCCAGACCCCATGTACTAAGAGATTACAGGAAAGGCAACCATGAGACAGCAAAAACTAAAACCATAATTAGCTGTTATGATTACTGAGTAGTAACTATGTTGTGTGTGGTTACAGAGAAATAATCCATGTTTGGAATCACAAACTCTGGTTAGATGCTGCAGGCACATTTTTTCATAAACAATGCTCCTTCTAAAGCCCATGCAGAATGTAGCAAAATCTGTCAGGGGCTTAACAGACACCGGCGGGCAGGAAGCATTTCCGAAAGCTCAGGCAACTTCACCTTATGTGCTCACGCAGAAGCTATGATCCTCTGCAAATCTAAGCATCACTGAGAAAACACACTGACAGTTTACACAGAGGGGTGTCAAGCAAGTTAGGTGACATCCCTTGACTGCAAAGGGGCACAGGATTAAGCCCAATGACTCACAATCCTCGAGTAAGAGTCAAGAATGATCCTGGACTGTGTTAGGTTAGATGGAGTCAGAGACAGAAATGAAATGAAGCATGTTAACAGAGGCTGCATTTTTCTTCTAAGTCAGATAAGAAAAGTGCTGAAGGGCTCTCAGCAGGGAAAGAATACAGTTGGCTTCTAAAAAGTTGTGAAATCTTTGCCTATTTCCAACCAGCTGCTGCAGTGATGGGAAAGGATGAGCAATTGTTCCTGGACTGGGAGAAAAAAAAAAATCAGCTTTCCCAAATCATTATGGAAAATAAACCCAACAGAAAGTCATATAAAAACCATGAGCTGCCCAACAAACCTCAAATGACATGGTAAACCTGATGAGAATCTAGTGGAAGAAGGAAGCCCTTTTTGCTACTTTCTAGCTGATGCCCAAACATCTAGTAAGAGTTCAATGGGAGTTACCCAAGTCATGATTACATCATTTTATCTGTGGCAAGTAAAACGAAGAAAAAAAACTTTTGTGAGGAAGGGCTCAGTAAATCTCTTGGTAGAGTTCCCCATTGAGACCACCAAATATAACCCCTTCAATCCCAGAAGGTCAAAGTCCACTAAGATGTCAAGCAAAGCCAACAAGTCACAGAAAGCCAAGAAAATGCTGAACAATTCAGGAGGATGGAGGTGCAGGAAAAGATTACAAAGGCTACAGGGTACCTCCGTAACATAAAAAAGACAAGGAAAAATTGAACTTGTCAACAGATACAATTCTGCATAAAAACTAAATTCTGTGCTACAAGTGTATGAGAAACTAGTTGGAGCAACGCAGCTCCAGAGCTTGATAGCAAGTGAATGAAGACATGCGTAACCCAACCAGGAGTGCAGGGCAGCTGTAAAGGGCCCGGAGCATAACTGACACCCTCCACAGCCAATCTATGACCAGGCCAAAATACTACTAGTGACCTTTTCGATGGAGCCTGTTCTATAAAAAGAAATCCACAGTTCAACAAAGCTACTTTTAAGTTCTTAAACAGCCTTTTAATGACTCTCTACTGCCTCTGAACTTGTTCTTTCACAGCTACTCAAAAGACATGTATCTAACTCACACAATGTTCAGCTTTAAACAAACAGACAGATGAACACCGATAAAAAATTTAATTAGAATATTGATGCAAATCACTGGAGATGGGGGTTGTGCAACATGTCAGGGGCAACGAGCACACTGCTGTGGTAAACAATTTGTAACAGTAGTTAGGACAAGAGAAGAAATCAGAAGTGGGGCTGGGGTGGAGATTTTTACTATCCTCTAGAAAGACTCCCCACCCTACATGAATTATAATAAAATCCATTAATTACAAGGCAGTCATAACTCCCTTTTCCTTTTCTTAAGTAACATCTAAACATGCCAAACTCCTTACCGACAGTAGGAAAGCAAAGAGCTCTATGGTGAAATAGATCTCTAAATACTATAGCAATGCATATTTCAGAAACAAAGGCAGTTTTTCTCCACATTTTTTATAACTGCGGTATATTTTTCATCTTAGTATCTCAACAATACTGTCTTTATATTCCTCAAGTAATTTTTTTCAAAAGCAGCAAGTCAGTCCAATTCTGCCTCTCCTGATGTCACTTCCGCTGGAGCAGAATCTGCTTGGGGAGGGCGGAAATCAACTTTCTCACAAAACACAAGTTTAGACACATGCTGACTTCAAGAAGCTGTGCTGTATGTTAAACATCTCATTTCTCCATCTCCCATTGGTGACTTTTAAAAACTGAATGCACTTATTCTCAAACCCAGCAAATTAAAATACCAGGAAGGAATAAAAAAAAGAAAAACCACACAACTCCTATCCAAAGCACAAGTACTTCAAATGGTACAAGCGTCAGAGCAAACCACCACTCTAAACCATTTCATTAAACATTTACAGAGCACTCATCTGCACATCTCAATCTCAAACAGAAGTTTGGAGTCAGATGTGCTTAGCTGGATTAGCGATCACTTTCTCTCTCACTCCACCAAATTAAAGACATGAAACAGAGATGAGAGGCTCAAAACACTGGCAAGTTTGGGACCAGAAATGACTCTTTGAAAGTCCTTTCTGAGCATGTTCTCCTAATTGGGAAATGCTATTAAAAAAACCAAAAAATCCACACACTAACTTGATAGGTTCCTCTCTGACAATATGCTACATGCCAGGAAAAAAAAAAAAACAAAAACAAAAACAAACAAACAAACAAAAAAAACCCAAAAAACAAAACCAACCTCATTCTCTTACAACATGTGCTTAACTAGGACCTAGTTCAAATAAATAGCTTTGCCCAGAGCTTTACACTGAGGCCATGACTATGCTGTGAGTTGTCAATACAGCTGTACCTTGCTTTATGCCAGCAAAGGGTTTGTAGGGTGAGTATAGCCTTTCCTGGTGAAAGTGTACTCTTGCTACAAGACCTTACTCCAGTCTTCCCAGGCAAAACCTGCACTGACAGATCTTTTTAACCAAGAGAATCCTACCAGCAGAAAGCACAAGACAAAATAACATGCCGGCGTTGTAATGACCACCTTCATTCTTTAACCTATGTTTATTTGGCAGAGAAAAATATTGGTAGATCCTCTTCAAAGCTTTTATGCACTATCAGGGGTGTAAACACCTGACCCTACTACCACCACTGGAGCATCTAGCCCCTTTAAAACTGCTACCTCCTACTCACATTACCTGCTAGTGACAGCATCATCCTATCATCTCCAGCATCTAGATATGGACCTGATATGGGAGAGCATGACCAACTTCATTGTCACTGAAGGCTTACAGCAAGTCTCCTTAGCCCCATCAGCTGTCATCTACAAGGAGCAAAACACAGAACACTTCCCTTGGCAAGTAGTCCAGGGCATACAGATCTTCTACTCAGGCAGAGACAGAAGCAAGGGTATTAAAACCCCTCAAGGCACTTAGCCTTACATTTTCTTTCTCCCATTGTTGCTCCCTCAATTGCCTAGCAGGCAGGAGCCAGAACAGAGGTTTTGCTGTGTCACTGGCAAGGCAAGAACTCAGCACCAGCTGCTCTCTGAATGCTGAAACTTTGGCAATTGCTCAAGGTAACAGAGGTTAGTGGCATAGATCATTCTAGGTGTAGCAGTACCAGGATTACTTAAACTGCACTCCGTCCCTGTTTCCTTCTGTGAGGTACAGGATGTAACAAGAAAGCTGGAGAGGAATTTTACAAGGGCACATACTGATAGGATGAGGGGTCATGGCTTTAAACAGAAAGAGGGTAGATTTCGATGAGATGTAAGGAAGAAGTTTTTCACTGTGAGGGTGGTGAGACACTGGCACAGGTTGTCCAGAGAAGCTGTGGCTGCCCCCTCCCTGGCAGTGTTCCAGGCCAGGTTGGACGGGGCTTTGAGCAGCCTGGTGTAGTGGAAGGTGTCCCTGCCCATGGCAGGGGGGTTGGAACTAGATGATCTTTAAGGTCCCTTCCAACCCAAACCATTGTATGATTCTATGAGAATTTGATATATTGTAAGAACTCTTCAAGCATGTCTTTAAGTGGCACTTTCCACTTAGTTGTAGAGTTGTCTTCTACAGAAAAGCAGGTCAATTTTTATCCTTCTCTTCTTTAGCAACAACAAAAAAACCACACTGCTGTACAGACCTTTCAGCATTGTACTTCCAAACCTGGAAGTAAAATTCCATCAATTAATTTCCTTCTAACTTCTCTAAACCTACTTCGTCTAAGTCTCTGCTCGACTCATTCTCTTGGCGTGTTACGTGACATGTTCTGCTTTATTCAGGTCATTGCTCACTCCCACCCCTCGCTCAGTCATTTCAATAAGGAACACAGTATAGTCCAAAGCAATAGTTCAAGTCCAAAACAGATTTTGTTCTCATCTCCAATGTCCAAGGTCATGCAGGAAATGGACAATCCACTCCACACTCTGTCTCAACTTAGACCCCCTTTTCAGAGAGGTCTAAGTACTATTTGTCATGTACTGTCACATTAGCAGACGGCAGTCTTAGTAACTCCTCAATTTAGGTTTCAAAAAAACCTGATGCAGGTTTCAAAACCATTTTGCAAGCCTTCTCTCAGGAAGCTTACATTGGTTCCATAAAAGCATGTCACACCTGCAAAAGTGATCTAAATCAGCACTAAGAACAGCTAGTCCCCAAGTTCCCAATCTGCCAGCTAACACAGGCCTCTCAAAAAAGCTAAGAACCTTCATTCTGGCCACTGAAGGACAAAAAAAATACCATGTTGTGGATGCGATTCTCCTCTCTCATCACTTGTGCAAAGCAGAAGCAAGTTGGTTAAATGCTGCTGTTTGGTGAAAAGAATTTCCACATCGCACACTGTTGCTGAAGCAGAAACAGTGTTTGTTTTACTGCTGACAGCATAACCCCGCTAGCCCCAACCGGTGTGTGCAAGTCACTCGAGTCTTATTTCCTAAGACTCTTGGTGGATTTTGCATGCTACAGAGATCTTAACGGATTCCATTTAGCAATAGCCTACTTCAAAGCTAGCCTACAAATACCTCAATCTCACCCTGGATTACAGCATAGCTATTTCCTGTAAAGACAGAAAGCCTCTCCATCTCTATTTATGATCTCTGTTTCTTGGTTTGATTTCTGTGAAACAATTTTGAAATGAAGTTTTAATAATGAACATAAGCCTAAGATTTAGTCCAGGGCATCTCATCCTCTCTCATATCCTGCCAGACGAATAAAACTGTAAAAGTCATATCAGTTAGAAGAGAATCAGCTCTACCATATGAGTATCTTCCTTTCCAACATCTGTCTGCTTCTCCATCTTGTGGGATCGAACAGGAGCACTTTTAGCAGGATTGTCCCCAGACTATTTGTCAGTCTCTGCAACATCAGTAAACAACTTGTCTCTCTAGGTCTACAGATCTTTAAATAGAAATCAATACACCAAATATCTGGCCTCACACAATTAAGGCTGTACCTTAGAGTACATGGGATTTGCTCAATACCATGGAGATAGTCTAGATTTACAGTGCATCAGGACAAAATCGGATTAATCACAAAATATTCTAAACCTAGCATTTTTCTTATGTTAGCTTATTTAACTTCAGCCTGAGCCAGACTCATTCTCTGATTTATCCTTAGCGATAGCCAATACTGCAGACTAAAGGCTTTATTTGCCTCTCCCCTGCACTCAGCTTTCTCTCACTCCAGTCTTCTTGTTAAATAGTTACCAGCCTTTCTACTACCCACCTTGCTTCTGCTGCACCAAAACTCTTCAACCACAAGTTATTCTTCAATGTATACATTCTCCACCTTCCCCTTTTTTGTGAGGGGGCAGATGATATCATCAACCACGTCTCGGCAGCAAATATCTCCTGGTCACTAGTTTCCTTAAGTAAGGGTTGACAGCACCTGACGGTTGTTATCTGAACCCCCTGCTTCCAGGGCTGACTACACGGCCTTTGCAAGCAGTTTCTCATCTTCCAGAGGTCTGAAATTTGTAGTCTGTCTCCACTGCTGCAGACAAAAGTTCGCAGAAATCATATTGGTAGAACTTTTAAGTGCAGTCCCCTTTTTCCATATCATTTGACAACTCCCATGCAAGTATTTCCACTTTTTACATTTCCCAGATGTCTATTTTTTGCAGTATCAAGCATCATTTACAGATACCACATCCTGGCTCCTGCTAGCGTTATATCTTATTCAGGTAAAAAGGTACACTCTACTCATTCATTATCTGTTTACATCTTACTTTTAATTTCAGATATATCTACACATTAATTATGTCCAGGCTCATAATGAACTTCCTTTCCCTTAATGTCTCCCTCAACTCCCTCTCTTTAAACAACAACTAAGAACTTCCTTCTAGCTCCTTCCATCCTCCCCAACCATTCATATAGCAGTTAAAAGGTTAAAAATACAGAACAAATCTTAAGGCACTCCTTGCTATCAGCAGTACAGGTGCTACCCATGAGTCACATTCAGAAAAGCAACCCGTCCGAGACCATATACTGTCAGCAACAGTCACTAGAACCAGGAACTTGCAAATACTAACTCTTTTGTTATTATTTCAGACTAAAGCTACTTTTACAAACAGCCCACAGTCCCCTTAAAAAAAAAAATCACAACTAAACAATGAAAAAAAACCTAAACCCAAACTATATAGAGTCATAACAGCCATTGTTCAACAATACTGGGATCTTGCAACTGTTAACATAGGTCAGAGGCAGCACTGAAAAACAGAGGTGGAAGTTACACCGGGGGACACACCAGCTCCCCAACTGTGTTCATGAAGCAGTCTGCAGGGCTGATGCCCAGAATCTAAAGCACAGTATTTTCATTTGTGTGCACACGCCGAGGTAGCTACACTGCAGCTGAGGTCTTCTGGTAAATAAGGAAGGCTGACTGCATTTTATAGAGTCCTAACGCATTATACAGTGTTTGATACACAAAAACCACTGGCAACTCATCAAGTTAACGGGATTCACAACAACGGACTTCGAGAAACACAGCAGAATGGCAGGATGTTAGGAAAAACCTTGCTAGTAACATTAGCTGCTAGGCTTCCTCGCCTAGAAATCCATACACCAAGTTGGCCACAGGAGACAAAAATCAAAGAAATAATGCCTTTTCTATCTCAGATAAAAGGAGGGGGAAAAAAAAGAAAAAAAGACAGACACTTTGCATGGAGTAATGAGTGAAAAAGAAATCAATTTACTTGTCTTGTTCAATGAACACAACGCTCCCTTAAAGAGAGACTATAAAGACTTTTAGTAAAACATACCAACAAACAAAAAAACCCAAAACTAACACCCTGAAATCAAAAAGTGGAAATCAGTACTTACATTAATTAAGAGGCTGAGAACTGTAGTATCTACATCTAATTTCAAGACCTTAAGTATCTGCTAGTGAAAGACAAGATCATTCAACGGACATACACTATTCCAGCCAGCAGGAAACGTTGTAGGACAGATCTAACCCCCTGCAGAAATGTCTTCCAAGATGTAAAGCAATGACAGCTATCCAAGATGAGGATCAGTATGGTAACAGCCAGTAGTTTAGCCTAAGTATACAGGCTCAGGCCACAGGAGCTCAGGAGGTAAAGTGACAGACAGAGCAGTGCAGGTATCACCATCCAATGTATATGCTGTTTTAAATCAATGAAATGCAAAGAGTTCAGTCCATGGGTAGCAGTGGGACCGATGTCAAAAGAGAATCAGTTTATATTCCAGTGCTAGAGACAAGCAGAGTAGAACAGGCAAACAAAAAACCCTCAAAGACAGGGCAACAAATGCAGAGACAGAGAAAATTCCTGACAAAAAGTGACTAAAAGGAGGGTTCTGCAGAGGGACTCCAACAGATCCAGAGATCTTTAGTCCATGCTCCACAGCAAGCAGACAGAGAATTGCTACATTTTCAGCAATGCTTTCTGACCTACTGCCAGTATGTTTCCAGCTGGATTGTAAAGGCAGTCCCAGAAGCAATGCTAACAGCAGTATTTAAAGCCAAAAGTGCAACCAGATGCTGGAGATGTCCTCATCTGAGAGCAACAGGCAAGAGCAGACTTTCAATAAAACATAGAACTAAGATGCATTATCACTTTGAGTGTATCATGGGTGAACAACCTTGGGAGAAAAGGAAATTTTCAGAGAGACTTAGTGACTCATCTCTGGCATGGACAAATTCTATCAGCCTTACTGAATGCATAGACTAACTGTAAGTCATTAACAGGTATAATGAAAAGCCATTACTTACACAAGCCAAATAGCAACAAACGTGATCAAGATTCTAGCTGTGTCACACAAGTTTAAGTGCGCAATATAGCCATAAGATTTGGCAGACACAATTAGAAATAATTCCTAGAGTGTAGCATGCCACAGCGTCTGAGATTCAAAGATCAGTCCTGCCCATACTACAATACTGAACAGGATGGGAAGCTACAAGCAGCAGAACAATCACCCACTAGACCACAAGCGTCATGCTGCCCTCTGAGGAAGAGGCTCGTCTTGTGCACAAGCCTTGATTATGTTCAAAGGGGACAGAGAGTAAATCTCTGCAGGTAAGAGCCGAAACCAAGAGATCAATAGGTACTTCACAGCTAGATGTCTAAGAATAGTAGGGGTACATATTAGCTAGAAGAACCTGATTGTAAGTGCACGCACATAGCACAAAGCACACTGAAAATAGAGACTGCCCAAGAAAAGGAGAGCTCCCAGCCTCAAGGAATCTCAGTTAACTCTCCAAGACCTAAAATGGCTCAATTCCACAAAATGGAGCTATATTCTTTTGCCACAACACACAGCAAGCCTACCACATTCAGAATGTTTAAAGCATGCTCCAGCAAGAACTGCAGTTAAAGCAGGCCATAAAAGCTACAGCATCCTAACAAGCTATCGTCAGACTGTGGCCACAGCACACTGCAACAGAAACCCCACTTGTACAAGCTTTTCAACTGACACGATGCCTATCCTTTAAACAATAATAAAGCAGAGACAGCAAAGAAACTGTTGACAAGGACAAGCACACAGAAAATAAATACCTACCCAACTATGCTGGATCATTGCAATAAACCCTCATGAAACAAGTGGCATTGCAGATCAGGAACGGATTCCTAAAAAGTAAAGTCCTGCTTTCTGTGACAGCAGATCTTCTTCTGAAGTGCAGCACAGAGAGGACACAGGCAGCTGATCCAGACCAGCAACAAAACAGTCAATGACCTGAGGCCACTGTACACAGATGAGAGCGTCAGGGTAAAGGCCATGAGCTAGCCCCACAGACAGGACAAAGCCAAAGGTGCAGTGGAAACTTCTCAGAGCGCAACAGCTATTGTTTTAAGGAATTAGTGGAGGCAAATCTAAATGTAATTAGGAAAAAAAGAGCACAGTGTTAGCATACATCCACAGACAGTGCTGAAGCCAGAGCCCCAGCAATCAGGTGGACTAACACAAGATAATTGCTCAGAAAAGAGGACTAAAAAACCTCTGATAGTGAAATCAAACAGAGGCAGAAGCCACACCCTCAAGTAGGCTGCATACTAGTGAAATTTTGGCTTTAAAATGTCTGTTACAACTTGTACAAGATCATGTTTTTAGTAGTTATTAAAAGACAAATCACAACAACCTAGAAGGAAATTGAAGAGAAAAGCACAGAAAGCAGGACAGAAAAGTCTGGAGAAAGCACCGGAACGTACTCTGGATGAACTGCAGTGGCAACATCTTTGTAAATAACTCTCAAGAACCAACTGACTTTTTCTAAATTGGTCAGTACTATTAGCCAGCAAACACACACAGTGCAAACTGAACTACCTTGACATTCTGGAGATACATATTTGTAATATACACCCTGCCTAAGACATTGGCAAGAGCAGCCAGCAAAAATCCAAGAAATGGGCAACAGCCTACATTCTAATTTAGCATGCCCTATATTCTTATTTACGCTATCGTATTATTTATAGCCATGGATTGAAACCTAAACCTAAGAACAAGAAGTAACCTACACACAACAGTTTAGACTTTTAGGCTCTGTGCATTACACTGATTTTACACCCATGCTGAATACTAGCCTAAAGTAAAATAAATCACTGTACCACTTACTCTCAATATGGAGTCCACACTTCTTGTCACTACTGGATTTCAATCAGAATTTCAGAGGAGCCATACCCAGTTCAGGCTTATATTTGGCACATAAAGTATTGTGCGTGACTTCAGTTAGAATTCATAATTGCTTTATCTTCCCAGCACACTGCCAGCATTAGTACTGCTCACTATCTGCATTCAGGCCTGATAGCTCAGCACTAGAAGACCGTTATCGCTCAGACACATCTGGATTAGTGTTATCCACTTGCTAATATTCACTCACAGAACAGAAACAGCTGGTGGCTGCACGAAAGACCTTCTGGTATCAAAATTTGCTCCCATTTGCTCAGCCTTTTCTAGTCTTCCACTTAATCCAGTGGGGGCTTGCTTTATTCCCCTCCTTCCAGATCAAGATTTATCTTTCAGTAGAGTATTTATTGATCAGTTTAATGTTTTTGCTCTGGCAAAGCGAGGAAGTGACCTTTTCCTTCTTTACCTTTTCCAAAGCCACTCACTGTTAAAACAGATGCTCTTTTCGCAGCCAGCTCAGGGAGAGAGAACTGAGGACACAAGGACCTCCCGTGGCAGGCTCTGCACATAGCTTCACCATTGCCCCTACCTACAGGGACTGCAGTACAGGTTTTAACATCAATTTTTATTTCAAGATTAAATTGGTAATAAGTTTCCTTTCCTCTCAAATGATGACAGTTTTTGGTGGCCATGTTTTTCAGTGAACAAACTTCAACACAACTGATGTTGCACTGATGGCTTTTAATATCTTTTAAACCAAATAAATAATTTCTATCAGCCATGAATCTGAGCCAGTGACTCCTTTTTTCATGAGGACATCAAAACATCCCAGTCAAAAATCTAAAACCAGGGCTGCCTTCATTCTCAATTATTTAACAGAGCACTTCAGGCCTACAAAACAGCACATCAGAAGGCTGGGAGGATTAGTTAGTTAATATTGAAGACGTCGGGAGATATCAATATTTTAAAGATGAAAAGACTGAGGCAAAGAGCAATTTATTCACAGTCACACAGCAAGTCTAAATGGGAGCTGGGAAAACAGCCTTGGAGTCCCTACACCTAGATACGCTGAAACCTCTCAGCAATAGCAACCGCACACTCTTTTTTCCCAAAATATAACTTAATCATTACTACATACATACTTCCCTGGCCTATGTTTAACAGTTTAAAGTTAATTTCTCCTGTGTCGTTTTTATTTCACAAATAGATTCCTGGAGTCTTTAATTACTGGAAAAAGAACAGAATAATCTCAATACATCACATTTTACATACAATTCCATTATTATGAAGTCTGCTTAAATAAAAAGAAAACAATAGAAACAAGTACCTGGCAGAAAATTATAGAAAATCAAGTTCTACCTACAAAATCTATTGCTGTTCTAAGACGCATTTATATTAAAAGAACTCAAAATCCATGATACAGAAAACAACTACAAGGACTGAAAATAAAATAAGGCAATATTATGTCCCTTGCTCCCACATGTACTTGCATAGCAATTAAAACACTACCAATCAGTATTTTAATCTGTATCCTAACTGGAAAAAACTTAACAAAACCCACATACCGATTTTGTTCCCCAACCGTGATGACACTTGAACAAAACAAGCAAGCACTTCTAGCCAGTTCCATCAAAGCCTCTCTGACCCAAGGGAAGAGAGCGCTCAAAGACTGAAAAAACCTCATCACCAAACAGTAGGTATTTCAGAAACGTTCCATATCTCTAATAGGCAAAAAACCAACACAACAATCCCATTTTGTGGTAGCCTGGGAATAGATTTAGGCAAAGAAAAGAATACTGACAAATTTGAAAGTCTGAGGTACTGTTAGAGCTGCGAGGTTTAAGCGGATGCACAGGCAGAACAGTCTAAGGACATCTCTGCTTCTGTTTATGCTGCATCTGTCCTACGTACAAGTAACTGCAGCTTCATGTACTTCAGCCCAGCTACTTCCAAAGCCCTGAGAAGCGTGGGGGCAGGTGCTGGGGGGGGGGTTGGGTTTGTTGTGGTTTTTCTCCACAGCAATTAAAAACATTCTAATGATTGGTCGTGACTTAGCTCCTTCAAACTCAAACTTGGCAGTCAAAAGATTTTGTAAAGCTTTCTGGAATGGGATGCAGATAACCTGCCACAGAATTTGTGTGTGCTCTGTGATGGGTTTAAAAAGAAGTCTTTATTAGAACTCAGACTTGTTTACTCCTTGCAATGAGCACTGTCATTTCAATTCCTGTAATTAAATCCACAATTTTGACAGCTGAAACTGTAGGAATAATTGCACTGTTAATCAAAATAAGTTGTTACTGTTCAGACTGTTGCCAAGAATGTTTTAAAGGCTTCTACTATGTGTTTCAAGCAAATCTGAACGTTCCACCTCACTTCACTTCTGGAACAAAGATCTTAAAATCTTTCCTTTTACTAGGCAGTCTTGAAGTCCAAAATATTTTCTACCATACTATTACTACCTTCCACTACAAGATAAATATTATGCAAAACACTTCTACTGATCAGTAAGTTATACAAATGATACATTTTATATAATCCTGTGTCTCTATCCCATAAACTCATTTCCCACACATGAAAAAAGTCCGAAGCCAGTCACAGTGTTTCAGAAATCCTGGAGAACAGAGAATACATCATCTTAAATTTATCTATTGTACTAGTATTACATACCAGCAATCTACAACATTAGTTCTTTTACAAGACAAGGAAGCCAACACTATTAAGCACTGAAAAAGTCTTTCCAACCACTTTTATTTTTCAGTCAATGGTTAGAGAATGCCAGCACAATTCCAACCACATAGGAAGAAATTTCATCTCAAATTAGCGGGTATTACAGGCATCACAGTGGACAATAAAATGCTTTACGATAAAACTTTGCATTCAAAAGCTGACTGTGCAATCATTCAGAAAGGTTTAAAGCAGAACAAAGAAGCTCATAAAACACAGTACTTGAGATGTGTACCCTGTATAGTTTATATTTTCTGCACCTGAAACAAAAGTGGCTCAGTTAATAAAACAAGATGCACTAGAACAGCAGCTACTCCACAAAGGTCTCCCCTTCTTACTACAAGACGATGAGAAAGGACAGCCTACTTCAAGTATTGCAGTACCTTGCGTAAGCTCCCAGAAGGCCCAGTTAAATGGAGAAGCTGGAACAAAAGCAGGAAGCCACCTCTGACATCCAAAATGTGATTAAGGAAAGGTTTAGAAACACGTCATTTACAGATGGAGGCCATTTGCAAAATTTTCTCCTTCCTTTTACCATACCCATCAAGCAAACATACTCCTCTACAGGAAAAGAGCACTTACCAACAATCAACAGCTCTGTTTTATTAAGAACGTAAAAAAAATTGGAAAAAAACCCCCACCAACCATGCTAGAGAATGGAAAGCCTCTTAATATCCTAGTTTGCAGTGCACAAGGAAAACAGATCTAAAAACTGATTTGGCATCTACAGAATTTCAGCCATATTTGGATTTGTTTAAATTCGGTGTATTCTGTGAAGAACTTCATCTATCAAAATGGTCAGGCGACATTTTTTTTATACCTTACAATATAAAAGTCCAAGCTATACTAAAATTCCCTCACCAGCAAAAACTGTTTTTACTTTTTTCTTCCTCAGAATGAGACATTGATTACAAATCAATTCCACTAAAAAAAACACTCAAGAGAGATAAAAAAACACTACCTTCTTGAAAAGTTGAAATAGCTATTGGGCACAAAATAAATTAAAAAATACAGTAAAATACTCCAGAAGAACTTACTGGTCTGATTAGAAACAGGTGCAGTATTTGGGAACTCTGAGAATTCTAGTATCTTCAGAATTTGTGTGTGTTATTTAACATAATACTGAACAGACCTACTGATTTATTTAATCATTTCCCTTTCACAGTTTGTTTGTTCCTCACAATTACATCAACAGGATTGAGTCCTGCCTCTCCAGAGGCCTTCCATAAAAGCAGAAGCTGTATTTCAAACTTTGATCACACAGATGTTTGGACAGTCTGACTCTGCCTGCGCTTCAAAGAGGATTATAAGGTGCTCAAAAATTCTTTGACCTGCAAAAAGAAACAAATATTGTCAATGAAACTAAGTATTTATCAACAGAAACATACAGCAACTGCATTTACCTCTCCATTGCTTTATGCTTTATTGCAACCTACAGAAACAGGAACTGGGAAAAATAATCTTAGGCTTGGCTATGCCATTTCTTGTCCATCAAGAACTTTTTCAGCCATGGTAACCTGTAATTTAGGAGGCACAGAGAGACATGCATTGGAATGATGCTCATTCCTCCCGTGGTCCTAAACCACAGCCCTACATCACAAATGAATTATCTTAAAAGCAGGTCTAAGCTAAATACGGGGAAGATAATGACCACCTTGAAAGATCTGTCATTTGGAAAACACCAAGTCACACCCACTACCAGAACACCATTCATATTAATGTCAATGAACAACCCAATGCATCTAATTAGTATGTTCCTTGGAATTTGAGGTTGGCAAATAAATAATAAAACAATACCTAGCAAAACCAAAGTACTTGAAAAAAATCTGATACTGTAGAACAATGCCATAAATAGTTCAGCTACTGTTGAACTTGATTTCCGATATTTCAAGAGTGGCAAAAATGGCTACAGCTACCAAAAAATTACTAGTTCTGGCCCGTAGAACTCCGAGTCACTTAAGACAACATCTTGAATTCTCGTCACTACCAAAGGCTGAAGGAAGACAATGTGCTGAGAACATGCTTCTTGCCACAGTACGTATGCATTTTTGGTGTGTTCCCTCCACTCCCCCTCACCAAAAGAAAAAGAATAATTACTCCCTCCCATAAAGCGTAGGGATAAGAAGAGGTGGCAGCAAGGGCCTGGCCACCTTTTTAAAAATATAACCCCCCAGAAGATACAAGACCCAAGGAACACAGAGCCTAGGCAAACAACTCTCTCTGTTTCAAGAGCATCCTGGCAACTATCCTGTGATATAGCCTGAACTGGCAGCATTTTCCTCTCTATCCACTCAAGCTAGCCTACTGCACAGAAAGGAATTGACAATTCACTAGAGAACATGGCGTTATTCTTTTGGCAGAGGCTCTCAAACACAGAGAGCATCTGCAAACGTTTTGTCCAAATTCTTGATGTGAAATGGAAACAGACCTTGGATTGCATTCTCTAACTGTGACCCTTCCCTTCCTAGTTCAGGGCTCAAGGAAGTAGAGAAGGGAACACATAACTGTGCCAATACCCTCACCTGAAAGGTGTCACAAGAAAGCCACCCTCCACTTTAGAAAGCAGCAACAGTAATAGTGCATGATGAACCTTACCACAGTTTACACACTAGGCATAGCTTCAGGACAGGTCTCAAAGCGAGCATCACAACAGAGGTGAGAAGGAAGCATACAGGTTTTAGATGCCCACTGGACGTAAATGTACACTAAAGGCCAACGCACCCAGCCTCATGAAGAGTGTAGTGGTTCTGGGACTCCACTTTGGAAATGCCAAAAAATAGCTCCAATACAGGCTTTTAGGCTGTTCCCAGATAACCTGACAGATACACAGGAGTAACTCCTCTGAAATCCCTACTCAGGTGCCTGAGCTCGGCCTTATCTCACATTGCAGATGGGAAGCATATTCATTCCACAGCTGCAATGTCCGGTCATTCCATCAATTAACAAGCTTTAAAAGAGCAAATACCATGAAGGCTGGTTTTAATCAGGTGAACAGTTCTACTTCTCAGTGGATAAACTGAGATCAAAGGACAAAGCTGCTTTTCTCACGAGGTAAACAATTTATTTCCAAAGAGCGGAAAAATGTGCACTTACCATTGCTAAGGTCTGTAACTCATTGCAACCACTCAAATAAAAGTCAGCTGAATCCCATCAAGATTCAAATACCAAACACCTGAGCAGTTAAAATGCTGATGGTTTGGCCTAGCTTTAAAATATTATTACACCTTTTTGTGCTAAGGATTATATCTTCTTAATGCAAACAGAAACTTCTGCTTGAATTCTTATATCAAATAGACATTTTTTCCACGCCTTCCAATAAAACTAAAACATACTTTTGATTTATATTCTGTGTTACTTCCTAAACAAAGTAGAAAGCTACATTTGAAAAGTATTCCCTGAAGTTTCAGACCACTGCTTTTGAGATGGATTTTGAATAACACTAATAAATACAACTGAAGGGAAAAACTTAAATGATAGTGCCAATTTAATAAACAAGACTAAAAGTAAGGAGTA
Source organism: Strix uralensis (assembly GCF_047716275.1). Lineage (NCBI taxonomy): Eukaryota > Metazoa > Chordata > Aves > Strigiformes > Strigidae > Strix > Strix uralensis. The sequence continues at coordinate 66,251,787 of NC_133975.1, forward strand.
TTGCAGCAGGCTGTAAGACTGTTTGTTGTATGAACGTAACTCCATGACTTAAATATTTTAGAACAACGATTATACAGTGAAGTATATTTTTACAGCAATTTTTAGAGCAAAGGATCCCTATTTGCATTAGCTATACTGCCCTTTGTTGTGACACGCTAACCAGAGAAGAGGATAGACCATGCTCTCTTTTGTTCAGTTAGAAATATCTGCAAAACCTAAAATAGTCTGCCATTGGCTCACTGCTTTGGATCAAAATTAGGCTGCAGGTTCAGTAAAATCATCCTTCAATTTTCCATTGTAATTGTTATGTACTGTATTTTCACAGTACCTGGCACCAAAGTTCTTTTACTGACTAGCACTGGAGGTTAGACATTTTCACACCTAATAAAAGGAAGACTTTACCCCTGACAGCCAACTCGGACCTGTGTAGCCTTCTTCCTCTCTCTCTCAACAGCTACCCTCATCCTCTTCCACCCCCATTCACAGTTCTTAGCACCATGTTAGATCCTGGACAATGTTAGAAGCAGGACATGGCAAGTAACAGGTCTTTCAAACATTTGAGGGTTATTTAAATTAGAAATTATATTTGCAAACAAAGCTACTAGTGAAAGTCTGCTCAAATAAGCCTGAATATTTCCTCCTCTTTTTTTTTTTTTTTAAATTTATGGAAAATTTGTGTAGGAAATAAAATGAAGAACCACAAGTTCTAAGTCTTGTCTGACTTCAAAGAATGCTACACTTTAAGATGCAAGAAGTATGCTGAAGTCATTCTGATACGCTGGCAATTAACCTAAATCATCAGTTTGCTCTGCTTGTGAAAATTTACCTTTTCAGTCATGTGATCATATCTGTCCTTTTTGCCTTTGAAGTCTTCATTAACATCTAACGTTAAAATAGGTATTCCCTGTAGATATTCAAAATCCGTTCTGTATTGGGATAAAAACAAAGGAAACATTACTAGCTGAAAAAAAGTACATATCATTCAAGTCCCTGTCAGCATTTTCATTGTTAAGAATACCATGAAAAAAACTGCATATCTAAATTACAGTCATGAATTCTGAAAATAAAGGAGCCTGAATTTGCAGTGTGGTTCCTAGGATATATTACTGATTCTTGAACATTCTGTTTCACCAGAACCTAATGTTAAATTCAACTGTGTATTAAAATTAGCTCAGCTGAATCCTCTGCTGTTCAGAGCTCTATGTGAAGAGAACACAAGGCACATTGCATGTCCTAGCAAAAATTAACATGCTGTAAAGCCAGTACTACTAAGGAAGAATAGATACAAATATTCCTTGAGTTTAACTTTACATATCACAGGAAAAGCTGAAGTTTCACTGGTGGAAAAAGCACTATGGAACATCCTTACAGAGATTTACCCATCTTTAAGTAACCATTAAACAAGCCCTACCGCAGTGTCCTGTGCTGAAGCCAACTTTCGTGTTTGTAGTGAAGCTTCTCCAGATATTCAATGGGAATTTCTTGCTCTTCATCTCTTCCACGCAAGTAAATCCTATTTAAACATTTCTGAAGGCAAAAGATATTGAAAAAAAGAGAATTGGTTGTTTTTGCAGACCTATAGAGAAAATCTAGTTTGCTGAAGTGTTTTTTGCCAACCCTTCCTACTGTGCTCAATATGCCACTCTTTGCCAAAGGTGAATATTCAATTTGCTATCTTACAAGCACAGAAACACTATGCCATGTTCAACTGACGGAGCCCATGGACTACACACAAAATCAAAGGAGTCAAGGGATCACATCATTTCTCCACCACAAGGAAAGGTCTCAACTAAGCTCTTTATTAAAAGAAAGGGTACCAGTGTATTGCATGAAAAGAGCACAGAAATACCCATTTGACATTATAGACAAGCATTTCAAAATCTCATTATGTATTTCTGGCTCTTAGGAACCTAGTAAATAATTTGTTCCTGTCCTGAACACATCCAAAGCTTCAAAAACAAACCAATCAAAACTGTTTAAAACTGTTGTACTTTGTAATTTAAATATATGTTCTTGACTTAAAGAGTTAAAAGAAAAGCCCTCCATGGTGAGCCTAGTAAAAAAGGCTTCAGAGAAACTCTAGCATGTTACAATATGCAGTTGTTTACAAGAGTAACAAAGTTGAAAGCATGAAAGCTGGAAGCAGGGAAGTATGGAAGTGACCTGTAAGTTAATTACAGCAATTAGAGCTCTTCTAAATTCTTATGTTTTTCTCTTGTTGATGTTTCATACTCAAATGATATATTCATTATGTTGTTCTCTCCTTTTAAAAAATATCAGATGCCCCAAGATCAAAGCATTGTCATAAAGCCTCACTCACAGTAGGTGCATTCATCTGGCTTAGCTCCATCGCTCCAGGTGCAAGGGCTTCACACACCCACCCCCCAAATCAGCTGTGACATTAACTATAAATTGTTATAAGTATCACAGCAATGTTCCTATAACTATTTTGTACTTTCCCTTTTTTTTGTTTTTAGTTCCACCATTTTTTTCTGGTTTGTTCTTGTCATATATTCTGTTTTTGTAGTTAGAAAATCATTATCATCACATTTTATTTAAAAATAAACAGGCTACATTTGAAAGAACATTCTTTCTTTAAGTATTTCCAGACTGTATTAGTCATAACTCAAGTATTATAGTCTTCAGGGGAATACTACAATCTGAACTGAACTCTAATTCTTAGGACTCTTACAGTGAGAGGTAAGGGTAGCTCAAGACTTTGAGAAGAGTACATTTCAAGGAGAGTTTCTCAACTGTTTCCTTGTCCAAGACATTCAAAGCAATCCCTAAAACAAAGATAGGGTGATATGTAATGTGACCTTACTGGAGTTGACTGCAAGCATATTATTCTTTTATCATTAAAAAGGTCTAGAATCACCTACATTTTTTACGTTTAGTTAAACCCTACATTTACACCTACTTACATGTAGTTAATCCTACAGTTTTTTATGAAAAAAAAAATACTATGGAAGCATAGACAAAGATCAAATTTTACAGGCGAGGCATAGAACATGTACTCTCATCCTCTGTGCATTCATGAATTTTTATTCCCCACCTCAGGAGTGGCTCTGAGATAAATGATCCCATCCAGTGCCAGGCTTTGACCAAACTGCTTATTCATCCAGTCATGCCAGTCTTGGTAAATAGTCCATTCCGTTTCATTCATGCAATCAGACTCATATAAATTAGCTGCAAAGATATATCTGTGAACACAAAAGAGTTACATAAACAAAGATTAGCCTGAACACAGTCATTACTTTGTTTGCATGAAGTACTGCACAGTAACTAGAAAAGAAGCTGAGCATAGCAGTTCTGTAACTTCTTTGATGTGTGCTTGGACTGGAAATAAACAGCTAGTATCCCCATCCTGTAACTACATCCACTACCATTGCCCATAGCAGTGTCCACAAAAGCAGTAACATTTGAAGCTCAGGTATCTGTTCAGGAATAATCTAGAGACCACCACTGGTTTGTACACTGTGGTCATTTATTTACAATACGTTAGAACACAGTGAACACCTAAGGACTGTATGATGGGATTTAGTTATTAAATCTAACCTTCCGAATTCAGAAACAGAGAGCAATATGAAATAACCAGGCCTGTCTCAAGAAGAGTAAAAGAAAACAAGACTAAATGACAAAGAAAAAAAATTGCCCTTGACTCTTCTTGATGCTTACTCCCCTCTTTTCTTTGAAGGGAAACATGCATGCACAAATCATAAAAAAACTACCCACATACCTAATCAAGGTTATACAACAAAACTATAAATGCTCAAACTAGTAATTTTACTTCACTGTCAACACCAATGAGTGAGATAACAAACCACTTGAGGTTATTGTGATTCACCAGTATCAAAACTGCAACAAAAGGAGGTACAAAACTCAGGCACACTCTGCTTTTTATTTATTTCTGCATTTTACTTAGGAGAATTTTGATCTCCATTCTAAGGAGCTCAGTCCAACATACCTGTCACTGTAGACAGATCGCTCAAAGAAGACGACAGGATTCTCTGCCTCTCTGAGCTTGTCATCAAGGGATCTGAGCTGAGCCCGGATCCTGCTGAGACATGCGTATGTCTGGAAAGTGAAAGACCACCTCTCTGGTTTGTCATACATCATCCGAAGCACATTTCCGCCACTCTTCTGTGACTCAGTCAGCTCCTGGTTTTAAACAAATACAGTGACCCTTGAAGTTGAAAGGTGGATGATTAAGGGAAAACAGAATCACTCTACTACGTTAAAGCTGTTCAGACTTTATTTCAGGTTTACAATTGCATCATTTACCTCTCAACCCTATTTGTAAGACAAAGCATAAATGCCAGTAATGTTATTTCTCCTTTGGCACTGAGATGAATAAGTAGCTCTCTGCAACCTACAATGCCAAAATGCTCAAGTACCAAAACACTTCGATCACCATTTACAAGCTTTAATACAAGAACTTCATCCTATCAGTACAAGAAGTCAACAACATTGTAGAAAAATCCATGCTCCTGTTACTCTGTCAAGTATGAGCTTAAAGTTCAGCTTGTTTTGTTTTGCCATCTGTTAATTACAGTTCATATGGTAACAGCTCCTGATGCAGCATCTTATGCTCATCTTACCTGGGAGGCTCAGAACAGACTCCAGGCCAAAGGTCTCCCTCGGCCTGCAAGCATAGCTCAAACACCATGAGACAGCCACTAAAGCTCATGGAAACTGAAAGCTGTGTGCCTCACTAACTAAAAAACACCCTACCAAAGATGGCTGCTTCTGTCTGAATCCGTTTGCTACACCAACACCAAAACCAAATATTGACATATTTTCAAAAACCTAGAGGTAGAAGTCATTGCCTAGGTGATAGCAATTAAGATTCTGGAATTCCAGATTTCATCCTCATCTCTAATTCCTTGCAACCATACCTACATGCCCAGCACCACGCTCTGACACCGTGGCCAACTGGCACACAAGCAGTACCCACAGCACTGTACTTTCTAAGCCTCCAAAAGGCGGTAGCTACATGCAGTGCACTTCCAGCAGTCCCCAGGCTACCCTAGTGCTCAAACTGTGCCTGGGAACTGCCTGGAAGAGCCCTAGCTGGCATGGGGTAGAAGTCTGCTAGGGACAGGGGACACAGCCTGGTCCCACTATCCAGGAGATGCCCCGCTACTCTGTAGTCAAGTAGAGAAGATGCAGCTACAGTGACCTTTCACAAGTCAGAAGACCCTTATTTATCAGTTTCACCAGTAAGAAACAAAAGATAGAACTATCCTCTGGAAAAGATTCCAATATCCTTGAAAAACAGTATACGAAAAAGGGCAGCACTAAGCTATCTGAAGTGTTTCAGGTGCAGCTTTCTTAAGATCTAACAATTACAAAAGCAGTAATACACACCTCTCTCTGTGAACACACACACACATAAAAAAACTTCCCAATTTTACTTTTTTTTCCTGGTACTGTGGGACAATGAAAGTACCAGCTTTATTAAAAATGGAAAAGTGAACATCTACTTTTTGATATTAAACTACATTAAAAAGCAATAATCAAGATACTGAATGCTGATAACTTTCCTCAGAAAAGGGAAGGAAAAGGGTAAAAAATAGGCAAAGGCCTATTGTTTAGGCTGTACAATATTCTTACTAGAAACAAAACTGGTGTGCAGCACTGTGCTGCGTCATAGCAGCTGCTGCTCTTACTGCAGGAATTAGCCAACAGAAGGGACAAAGTTACAAGCTATTGACAATGCACACAAGACTAAGAGATACCTACAGACACATGACAAACAGATTAACACACACAGAGTACAGGCTTGTCTTTAGAAACCTTTTTTTGAAGTGTTTTCTGATTTTAGAGTGTTTTCTAATTTTAGAGGTCATATATAACTTCATATTTCTGCAAACCAGCCAAAGCAAAAGGAGAAAAGAGCAAATTATTAAGTCCAACTTCAGGGATGATTATGATGGATTTGAAATTTTACGTTAAGCTTACTGGACCTGAGTGGGATGACATTAACTTTCTCCCCACAGTGACGTATTTTGTGTTTGTGGATGAAACAGCATTAACACCACTGTTTTGGCTATTGCTGGACAGCACTTGCACAGCATCAAGGCTTTCTGCCTTTCCCTGTCTGCCCCCCAGCAAGGGGGCTGGGGTGGGTAAGAAGCTGGGAGGGATGCGGGCAGGACAGCTGACCCCAACTGCCCAAAGGAATATTCCACACTGCAGAACGTCATGCTCAGCAATTCAGCTCAGGTTCTGGAAGAAGGAGGGGAGGTCTTTGTCTTCTAGAGTAGCTGTTGCTCAGAGACTGGCTGGGCATTGGTCTCCTTCTAGGAGGAGGTAAGCAATTGCCTTTGCATCACCCCTTTCTTATCCTCTTCCCTTTGCTTATTAAACTGTTTATATCAACCCATAAATTGTCTTGCTTTTTTTCTTCCCCTTTTTCTCCGCTCTGCTGTGGGGAGGTGAGCTGGTGTTTGTGTGGGTCTTTACCTGCTGGCTAGGGTCAACCCACCACACTAAATTTTAAAAAAATCTTTAACCTGAAGTTCAAGTCTATTAAACTCATTTGTTAGCTCAGTTCTTAACAGAAAGGACTTTAGTCTGGTTTTGTATTTGGATTTACTTTGGTATCATGAAGAAAGAAAGAAAGAAAAAAAAGAGCTGTCTAACTCTGAAAAAAATGTAGCTCAGGAAGTCAGAAGCAACACATTATAAGTTTACATATTTATTTAACCAAAACATGTTGGTTTTTTTGCCAGATCTGAAAAAGAAAAACCTTCTACAGTTCATCAAAGCCTGTCTACACAGCAATGACTTTGGCCACTAGGTAACAGCTGGTTTGCCAACAGAATTACAGGTAGCTGACAGAAAAAACAACACGATAAACAATTGAGCAGTAGTTCATCATTTCCTAGACATTTTAGAGGACACCTTCCAGGACAACCCTCTGCTCTCACCTGGTTAATTCACAGTTGCTACAAGTAACTTCTGTCTAACTTTTTTCCATCCCTTTCTTTTATACGTAAAATAGAAAAACATTTGACTTGTTTTTTGTTCTTTTTTTTTGTTGTTGTTGGTTGTTTGTTGGGTTTTGGTTGCTTTTTTTTTTTAAAAAAGTTTTATCTTCATTTCTTTTACAATACCTCACAATCCTCTTCAGACTTTTGCTGAACATTGCACCATCTAGCTACAGGCTCAGGAACAACTTCCCATTCCTCATCAGCTTGTTTGAGAATATTCACAAATGTTGATTTCCCTGCAGCTGTAGAAAAAGCATTCAGGAAGAGTGGCAGTCAAAAAACACTGATAGTGTCATTACTTAACTACTATACAACTCTGTTTTGAAGTCCCATAAATGAGTCTCCCACACGCATGTACTTGTTCATGACAAACATGAATTAGAGACCTATCATGTACCACATATCATCAATTAATTAAGCAATAGGGTTTTTCTTTTTTATTTTGTACCACACAGCACCAATAGCTAATTTAGCAAAAACCACAAGTCTCAGCCCAGATTAGTTATCTAAGTTCTAGGAAGTTACCTTTGCAATTAGAACACTAAATCCTTATTTTTTAGAGATACTTAGTGGTCCACTCTCAGGCATGAAGTAGCAGTCTTCCTAAGCTATTTTAGGAACAACAACAAAAAAGCAAGCAACTCTGAAAAATGGGAAGGAAAAGTGCTGGTTTCTCAAATGAAGACACAAAGTACTTCATACAGCAATCATTAATCTGAAAATTGAAAAAAAAAAAGTTCAAGAAATTTTAAACAGAAATACCTAAACCTAAGAAAAGCCAATCAGTTGGCTATCAACCACCAAAGTATGTATCAGTAAACAAACTGACACCCTGGCAATTCCTATCTTCGATTTTTTGCCTCTTGCAAAAAAAAAAAAAAATAAGAGTATCTCATTATGAACAGCCCACAACTTTTCCTGCTCTTTATAACAGTTAAACAGGCTTCTCTTGTTAATTACCAGGGGTATTAAACATTACAAGTTTGACCTGACAATCTGCACTTACACAGGTGTTTTACATTACAATCAGGAAAGGCATGGGAGAAAACTTATCCAGGACTTCAACGCATCTTTCAAAAGGTGAATAAATTAAAAAATGGAACAGAAAGTTCCACACACACACCCCCCCCCAAATCTCGTCATTTTTATGGCATTAATTCCTACGGTGGCAGCATAAAGTTTTGGAAGTTATTAATTGGGTGTCTCTAACCCCCGCCGAAGCCCCCAAGCCCCGCTAGAGGCCAGGCCGCCCCTCCTGCCCCCCTCAGCCTCCCCCCGGCCCGGCGACCGGCGGCGACTCACCGATGTTGCCCTCGACAGCGATCTTTTTGATCCTGCCCTCCAGCCGCCCGCGCTTGGGCGGAGTGGCCATGGCGGTCAAGAGGCCGGCGGAGCGGGGAGGCCGCCGCTGCCCGCGCAATGGAGATAACGGCGATAACGGCCGCTGCGCTCGCGCCCGGCCCGCACCCGCCTTCGAATTTGGCGCGCGGCGGGCGTGACAGCGCGGGCCCTGACGTCACGATACGGGTGGCGGCGAGGGCGGAAAGGGAAAGGCAAGGCCCGGCCGCGGGAAGCCAGCGCGGAGGGCGCGCGGCGGGCAGCCGGCAGGGCGGGCGGTCGAGCTCGGCGCTGCGGATTCAGGCAGAGCTGCGGCAGGAGAGCGCATCGATGGGCGGGCGCCACCCCTGCCACGAGTTGCTCGGTTCTCGGTCCGGCGCCTAGTCCCGGGCGAAGGGAGGGAGGGAGGAAGGGAGGGAAGCAGGCTCGCCTTCCCCGCCTCCTGGGCAGCGCTCTCCCACGGCCACAGGCAGAGTTTCCTTGTACAGGGAAACGCAGGGCTACTCGCCTGCCCTCAGAGAAGGTCAAAGGCCACATCGCCGTGACCAAAAGGCCCTCACAAGCAACCATTTCCCTCAGAAAAACTTCCAGAAATATCTTACAAGTGACACGCAGGTTGGTGCCACTAGTTTAGTGGGTTATTGCTGAAAACCCCAGAACGCCCTGCCAGCCACCAAACCCATATTTGACAATGTGTTTCCCAGAGTACCATCACAGTGTTCAAACGTTTTGGTTCTTGAGTGACCAAGTTAAACAGGGGAAAAAAAATCCTCAAATCTATGCAACGGGCACAGGCAGCAAGGCAGACATAACCAGCACATGCTCTCATGCAAAACTGCGTATGATGGCTGCAGGCTGTGAACACACTCTTGAGACAAGACTCCCTTTGCACTACCCCTCAACCACGAGATTTGTGGGGACTAAATTAACAGCAAGATTTTTAAATCGCTTTTTCAACTTGATGGCACAAACTGCTTCCCTGCTGCACACAAGAGGTGACTTACCACAGGACAGGGTGCTTTGGAGTTACGGGAGTGAGTGGAGAAGGCAGTTGGATGCAGATGGGAGGGTAGGAAACCTGGAGTTCTGTGGCTGTCAGGGTCACAGGAAGCTTTTATAAGGAAAAACAGGAGTATTAAAAAAAAAAAAAAATAAGGAACCTGTGCTGCCGAGCTCAGCCAAAAGCAGAGTCTGTATTTCATGTGAAGCTGGTAGTCTGAGAGCATGGAGTGCTACAGCTGCAGCAGGACACCCTCCTCCTGAGCAAAGCTTTCAAAGCCACCCTGGGATTGGCGCCAAGATGCCATTAATGCAATATTAAACTTATCGCAAATCCCCCACCAAGCTCCATCCATACTATGTAAATTCAGGTCATGAAACAAGGAAATTAAAAGGGTATCAGGTTGTTTTATTGCTATTGTGTCTGCCTGCAATACAAATATTCACAAATTCAGACAAGGCAATTACAAAAATCTAATTTGTATGTGTAATGTTTGTATGTGTACAATATACAGAAAAAAATCTACAAGTAGAAGATAATTTAGAACAAATTCAAGAAGGAAATAAAGACAATCATGGTCAAACATAGCTATTTATTTTCTCTTATAAACAGCCTTCAGTTTCTTATTGAAAAAAACCTAGAATTTAAATATTTTGTCCCATCACATACAACAGTCTGTATACATTATTTACAACTCTCAAATAAACATGTTGCAGATTATCAGACATTCAACTTTTTTTTTAATTAAAAGCTGTTCTCATTTAAAACTATCAGTGACTACAAACTGAAGCGATATTGGCACAGTTAGCTTACAGTAAGGGTTCTCATCTTGCATTTTCTATTTTACACTGCATTTTCTCCCATATATTTTAGAATTCTAAAGGAGGAGGAAAGGTTAGTGTTGCTTTCATAATATTTTTTTTTCCTTCAAAAATAGCCTTTTATTGAAACCTCCTTCACTTTTATTGCATTCTTCTCTCTCTTCCATCGCACATCAAGGTATGTGCTTCTAGGTACTAAGCAACACAACCACAGCACCCCAAAGTAGTAAAACAGCCATGAAAATAAGTGTACCCTCCGCGACATGTCTCTGAAAAATGTCAGAAGTTGCAAATGTACAAAAATAATGAGTATAGTTTAGTGGCTATAAAAATTAATTTCCCCTAAAAATACAATACTCTATGAACAATTTAGGTAATTGGTTCTTCAAACAAAACCAGAATTTGATATTTACCTAGACTGCAATCTTAACCTGGCAAGAAGAAATTGTAAGAAAAGCAGGAAAATAAAAAGGTTTTACATTTAAAATAATCAATGTTAGTCTCATCTTAAAAGAGAAGATATCCAGGAAAAGACAACAGGCATCCATAAAATTGCTAGTGGTTTTACTAGTGCAGTTTGGAAAAAAGACAACTGATATCAGAGGTGAGGGAAACAAGATTCAGTGTAACAGGAAATCTTTTAGTGAAATAAAAGCAAGGAATCTGTGTTCGTGCTGCAGCTTTTTTAATAGTCCAACTAAAAGGGGGCAGTTTATATACAGTAATACAGCACTCCGGCAGGTAGGAAGTGGGGAGAGGGTAGAAAGAAAAAAAAAAAAAAACCCACAACTATTCAAAAAGGATGTGTTTATAGTAAAATTGTGTCTGGTGATTCAAGGAGGGGAGCAGCGAGAAACAGAAAGGAACTATCTGAAAGGTAAGTAAAGTCCATAGCAGCAAATAGGTATCCTTACCTGTTAAATGAGTGTCAGGGAGACTGGGAGAGTGTTCAGTTCCTAAATACTGAATAAGGACAGTGCTCCTCTATATCTTAAAGTAAAAGCAAAAGTTCAAAGCTCTACATTGCATAGTAAGCAGTAAAAGAAACTTGATACTTGCAGGCGGGCCACCTGCCCCTTGAAACCTGTTTTCTCCATCTACCATTCAGCTACCTGCAACAGCAGAATGTGGCATTTTTCTTTTGCATGATTAGCCTGTATCCCTGACCTGAATTTGAGCGACTTGAAAAATTACTTCTGCAAACATAATGTATCCACACCATCTAAACAGCGTCAACATTGGCAACGGTGGCTGATCTTGATGAACTTAGAGTTTGCCCCATCCCGTCTCGAGGTAGATGACCTCCTGAAGTGACCACCCAAATCACTGACATGGTCAAATACGCTGGTAGCTGAAAAACACCACAAACCTTAGAATTTAAGGACTCTTTTACACTGGAAGGCCTCAGGCAGCACTGGCAGCCCAGCCTGGTTCACACCCACCAGCATCTTCGACTCCCAATGACAACAAAATTGGAAGTTTTTGTCTCAAAGCACCTATGACACATAACAGAGTCCATCTCTAAGTGAGCCTAGAGCAGCACGGGGTTTGTTCAGGGTTCGTTTCTCTGGGGTTTATTTGGGGGGGTGAGGGGGTGTCCTCCCCCTTCCCCCCAACAAATGCACTATTTTATAAACACATTCACTTGATCCAGATTCCGTTTGTACAACATGGCAACTTTTGTTTAGCATATCAATGTGCCCTTACTTTAAGAGTGTAAACACACATCAATTTCTGGTCCCACATCTTTTTGAAGCAAAAAACAATTAAAAGCTGCAAATATAAACAGCATAGGGATACTAAATCCCAAACACTGCATACATATCTTTAATGTTGTTATTTTCAAGTGTTGTATAATTAAACAATGTGTTCATACAGCTGTCAGGCAAATCATGATCTCCAAGCTTTTATTACATGCCTAGAAACTATTCTGTAAAAGTGTTTTCTACTGCCACATACTAAATACAAAAAATACACTATCCCACAAGACTAATTTTTTTTTTTTTTTTACATAATACATTCTAATTCTGATTGGCTGAACTGCAGCAGATGCCTCTGAATTTCTAGAATTGGCTATTTAAATAAAAAACAAACACCACCACCACCACCATTCCAGAGCAGAAGTATGCCAAGAATGAAAACTACTGCACTGGTATCACTCCAAGCAAATCCTCATTTCTAAATATTTTTCTTTTGTGTTTCTTTCTGGTACATGATGCCAAACCAATGAGACAGCTTTAAATCTAATGGAGGATGTCTCCTATTTAGCAGCTTGGAGCAGGCTTCTGCAATTCTCACTCTCATGTCTTGCTGCAACTTGCTAACACAAGGTCCAGCACTGGTTAAAAGGCTCCTCTCCAGTAAGCATTACCAGCACAGTGAACATGCACACACAACCTCTTGAGCAACACCAACTCAAGTCAGCAAAGCAGTTTTCATTGAAAAGTTTACAGGATTTTTAATATAAAACTGCATCTGCAGCACTCTTCACACCTCTGTAGCTGAAAATTTTTAGTCATTAAACACTCCTTAGAAGCACACATAAAAGGCTGTGTGTGTTGAGATCATGTTCTTAAATGCAGCTTCCTGAGTGACTGAAGTCTGGTCAAAATCGTGCCATTCAAATCTGGGAGTTAAGCTGGTTTTGCATAGTCAGGTGGACACCAACTGCTCCCGTAACTCTGAAAAGATGATCGTCTTCTGCGTTATTCATCCTGACCTAAGAGATCCCTCCAACCCTGCACCCAAAGCTAGCACTGCCATCCTACTGCTCCCACACCAGGTTTACACAGTCGAGTCCACATCAGATGTCAGGTATGCTACTCAGTTAAAAACAGTCCTGCAGCTGCAAAGACATCGGGAATGATGCACACAGTCCACAGAAATACCACATTCCCAGCTACCTTGTCAAACATACCATACAGCACATAAAAACAATAGTGCATACCAAAGGAACACTTTTTCTCCAACTGTTCAACAGGATGGTACTTTCCCAGTCCAACACATGGGATGTTCTGCCCCGGGAGCTCCTTCTTTCTTATCAGCCCAGTATTCAACTCCAGATGGCAGCATTTAGGTGCTACAGCACTGACTGACACTTCCACTGGCCAACAGAATTGCATGGGGAAATCCAATGTTTGCCAGATCAGATATGTCCTATGAACAGAAGGACTGACAAAAGCATTGGGGTGAATACGGCAGTCACAGGCAACTTGCCAATGGAAAGGAAATTGTGCTCATGCTTCTTGTTTTGTTTTGCCTCTCACCTTCTTAAGCCTTGTACATGTTTTCCCAACCCCCAACTCCCTGAAGAGGTAACAAGACATAGAGTAACTCCCCTCTTTTCCTCCCACATGTGTGTACGCACACAGGAGAGACAAGATCCTTACTGACTGAGAAGGGAGAAGATCTTACTCCACCTTTTTTAAAACAGGAGTTTGTTAAAACATTTAACGGAAAGCTCTCTCTGCATCGTCAGCCTGACTGTGTGGACTGTGGAAACTCCAATCCAATCCCAACACTCAATGTTAAGAAAACCACAACACAGAAGTCCTTTCCTTTGACATCCACAGATTAACAAAACTTGGTCATTCTCTATGACATAAAAAAAGCTGAAACATAGGGATCACCAAAAATTTCACCTGTTCTTTGAGCAGATTATAACGGGCAATGACACTGATCTGCAAAGGAGCCAAAGACATTCTACGCTCTCTTGAACTGCAACGAAGCTTTGAATGACACCAAGGACTGTGTTCATTACAAATGCTAAACTGCGGGTGTTTTGCAAGCAGCCTCTCTATCTAATATTAGTGTAGCCAAACCTAAATTCAGTATGAACACCACTGCATGACTATTCTTCACAACACTCCATGTTTCCATTTCTAAATAAACAGCAGTGAAACAAGTAGACAATGCCAGTTTCTAGCTCAGTACTAGGTTTTCTCAATTGTTCTCAAGTCTGTTGGGGGGTCAGGGGGAGGAGCAAAAATAAAAAAAAAGGAGAGACAGAAGAGGTAATGAAACATTAAATTGCTTCTCCAGGAAGCAGTTTAAGCAGACTACAAAACTTAACTCCATTGAAGATAACACAGTTCTTAAAATAACTTTCAGAGGCTTCTGAAATACTAGAATCACTACTTCCAAGATAAAATTATGTCTCCCAAAAGAGTACGTGTTTATTACTCTGCTTAGATGTTTAGTAGCTGGTTAGACTACTGGCCACTTACATATTTTGCAGGCTGCTGCCCAGTATTTTCCACTTTACTCAGCATTTTCAGTCAAGCAAAGACACACAAAACTTAAGCTCAACTTTTCTGTCACATGCTAACCTTGGCTTCACCTGTAAATTTTAGCGGCTCAAGAGTCAGTCTAGCGTACACCAGTCAGTTAAGGTCGTCATACTACTCAGGCCTAAAAATGGTGTTTTTGCAGAGTCACAATCTAGCGAAGCCTGGTAACGTTAACCACCTCGTATACCATATTTGGCAACTAGTGATATCATGGGATAGCACATTGCAGAACCTAATATAGATTTTTCTGAATCCAAAACACAATGGCTTTGACAAGATCCATAAATGAACAAGCAAGCTTGTCATACAGGCTTCGGCAATGGGAAACCTGACTGATACAGCTGCAGCAGAAATTTCTAAGTCGTTGTCTGTGGATCACCCCAGAGGTTAACTTCTCACAGGAGATTCTCATTTCTGGTTTGAGAAAACAGAAGGCTAGAGAGGCAAAGACACTAGCCCAGGTGACAGAAGGCCACATTTTGATTAGGTTCTCTCAGAAACAGAAGATGCACTTACCAAATTACAAACGACTAAAAATTTACCATTATGTTCCTATCACTTTTCCTAACTGCTGTAGTTCCTTGGAGATGGGCTGCAATTTTGAATGGGAGAGAACACCATCATGTTAATGTAAATCCAAAGTGGTCCATGAAATCATATTCACACTTTCCTCCCACAGAAAACACTGGCCACCAGAGCTCCACAGAGCCAGGCTCATAACTTACAAACATCATTTCACTAGTTATTCTTCAAGTCAGATTTTTCTTAGTATTACCCCACTGCATTTTTTTATATTGAACATTTTCCTTAACTGTATTTGTGCAAACTAACCCTTCATTTGGCAAATGCTAGGAAACGTAACAGAAGTGACTGACCCAAGTTGGTGCTTCCCTGTTAAAAAAATAAAACTATGAAAAGCCAAAACCAATGTCAACAGACATGAAACTACTTGCTAAGCACACATTCTTTATAATTTTGACACCACCTTCATCGTTTCGCTTTAGCGACTAGAACTTCATCATCACTTTTCTTTATAAGAAATATCTAGGTTTGAAAAATTCTATATTAATCTCTATAAAAATAAGACAAATATTTGTATTAAAAGCTGGAGATCATTGATTTCAGTAAGTTATGGCTTTTTTTTAGTGTAAGCATATATATATTTTTCTAAAACAAGTATCAGTAAGTGTCCTGGGTGTTAGTTCATATTTTCTGTTTCCAGCAATGTTCAGTATTGTATGTGCTTTGCACCTCAGAAGTGAGTCTGCCAAGGCACTTAGAGAATGTAAGCAAGTCTTTTAGGGACTTCATGAGAATGGGCTACCACTGACACAATAGAAGAACCCATCCACCAGCAGAGTCAATCCCCCAACCAAGCATGTTTCCTTTATAAACACTCAGCACCTGCTAAAATTCCACAATGAGTAACAATAATCAAAAAAAAAAGCTATTTACCACGTGTCACTAACAGATAAAAGACTTCCCCTAATAAAAGCACAGAAAGTAGATCTTGGCTGTCATTAGTAACAGCACAGGTGTTTTGTTTTTTTTAAAAAAAACGAACGAACAAAAAAACAAATACCACACGCTTGCTTAAAGAAACAAGTGACTTCAAGATATCCTCTTCTTTTTATCTGTCCTTAGAGGTGAGTTTTTCAATCAGTTCTTGAAGTGGTGCAAGTTCTCTTCTATCAATAAGGTTGAATTCCTGTAAAAAGGATGAAGAGAAAGACATACATATAGTGTTACATGTGCAGTTCAGCTGAGAAGTTTTATTCAGATACAAGTTATTTGGTAGTAGGCTCTTGCAAGACCAGGCTTGGCCACTACAGCGTTTTCTGCTTATCTGCTGTTAGCTGAATAGCAGTGTTTCACTGCCTAAAGTTTTTTCCCCACACTTAAAGGAAGGACATGCAAGAAGATACTCTTTTTTTAAAAGGGGAGGGAGGGAATGTAGCTTTGAAGCAAGCACACTCTTTTCAGTCCAGCTTCAGATACCATCCTCCTGTCCTCCTCTTTCTTTTGTTAGGAATTACTGTTCTAAATTATTTGGTAGGGAACACTTTTTGGTATTCAATTTTGTAGCAAACAAACACTTCACTGAAAACTTTTCCATTCCTTGAATGCTTAGCAGTAAATACACATAAAAATAGAGTAAGACACTATATCTTAGTTAGGGTCCTGGAGGTGTTGACTCTCCTACAAACACACCAACTGTTAAGAAACTGAAGGGGCATTACTTCGACACATGACTTTTTCCAGACTATAACTGTAACTGTAATGCTCCTGCCCCACTTACCTGAACAAAAAATATAAAGTGCTTGAAAGAAGTGTTAAGGTGTGCCTCTTCCTGTAGTTGAATCACTGGATCAAAGTGCTGGTGATAAATGTGAGCATAAACTCTGAAGAGACGCTTTAAAATTGTCTTTGCCACTGACATGAAGTTCTTTGGGAATGGTACACCTAGAAATAAGGAAACAGATAACTTATTTTTAAATGCCCATGCCACGTTCATGTAGTTTGAAAGCCACAACGCTATCTATGCCCAATCCTATCTCTTGCACAAGAAGGGCTGTTCTGTTTCACACAGCAATTCCATCTGTAAATCACATAATGTACTTAGGCTGAAGCACAACAACAAGCTCATGGAAAGACCAGAGGGGAAGTTTCCCTCCCTTCAGCAGACCAGTGGCTCATGAACATTTTCCATCTGACTACATTCTATGCTGAACCCTTCTAGCTTCAGCTTCCAGCTACTAAGTCTTGTTATGCCTCAGTACAGTTCCCTGAAGAACCTCCTCTGACTGAGAATCTTCCTCCTTTCTGCTGGGATTCAGTTACCCAAGCACAGGTATCTAATTCGCTTATAGATGCCCTCTCGGTACCTGCCTGCCCTCCGACTGACAATGGCAGAAAAGGCGAAGTCTCCTGCAGGCTTGGAGTCTCACCAGTGGCTCTGTGGATGTGTCCGATATACCACAAGGGACACCAAATACCTTTGTGTAGGTAACTGTAGGTAACCTTTGGTATCAGCCATGGAGTTTTACACTTCTCTTGGCTAAACTGAAATCAGAAATAGGCTCCCTTCCACCTGTCTCGTGCCCAGCAAAAAGACTCATGCTTCCATCCTGCTCATCACCATCCCTTAGCCGGAGGCTACTGCTTTCTTCACTGACTGCTGCAGTACTCTGAAACATGCTCCCTTCAGTCATTTCAGTGAAAGTGACCCAGGACACGTAAAATCAGTTTCAAAAGCAGACCTTTGTCAGTGCACAAGTTTTATTTAAATTCGTTAGGAAACAGCAACCAGCTACTGGGAGCAATAATCTCTTTAGCTGACACATCCGCAGGCTAAAAAAAGACATGTATCAGCCATCTAAAAAGATTAAACCTGTCTAGCTTCTCATCATATAGCAGTTTTACCCGTCAGCTTCATTCATTTGCAGTCTTTCCAATTGCTGAAGTCCTGTCTGAAGGCCAGAGGCCCAAGCTGGTTGCTGTAGGCCAATCATGGTCTCACTAATGCTTTAAAACCCTAGCAATAAAATTTGCATACTCCTACTTAAGCTTGCCCTGCTTACATGTACATTATATTTCCTTCACTGTCTGCTGCACGGCATGGGAAGTTCATATTTAGTTGCTTATATATGGTGGCCTTTAAGTCTCTTTCTAAATCGCTACCTTTCAAAAATACATCCTAATAAAAAAGTCTTCAGCAAAGTATATGCTGCAGTTAAAGAAAGAGCAAGTCCTGATGTAGTCTTCTGAACACAATTTTAATGGTAACTGTAACTCTTTAATATCATTCCCACTAGCAGCGAACTCCTACCCCAGCTCTGAACTCTACTCTGAAACACTAAAACAAATGCCATAGTAGTCAAAGAAACCATGTTCACATCTACTGAGCAGGGGAGATTTAGCTTTTTGTCACTTCTTCCCAAACTAACCACCCTTCTCTGGTTATCTGCTTAACTGTAAGTAAAAACAAATGCCACTTGATTCTGACAGGTGGCCCTGTTTCTTTGAAGAGGCTTATTGAAAATGTGTCAAATGCTTCAGAAACTATTCACATAATAAAAGCAATTAAACAGATCTCCCTTCCTTATTTCACCACGGATCATAAGCCTATGAGTAGTGGTGTACTGGAAAACTGCCAGTTTGGAGCTTTAGAACAAGCAGTCCTTCGTGCCTCTAGAAGCAGGATTTTCTTCTTGTTATCATTTCCAAACTGATGGCTGTTCATTATTTTCCTCCTGCTTTTCTGAAAGAAACCTCTTAAAAATATACGTCTTTCATCTTCACTTGAAAAGAAAAAAAAATCATTAACTTAAGATCAAAGACGCAATTCAGCTTCTTTAGAGGCAAGACCCAGGAGAAGCTCCTCACAAGCACCAGACATGTTTCTTGCATCAGTAAGCCACCAGTTTGTACCAATAAAGGTTTTGAGACCCTCTGCCTTATTTCTAAGGAAACAGTCCACTATGCAAAATTAAAAAAACTTCAGATTTGATCAACACAGTCAATTATTAAATAGAAACAGTACTTCCTGCATTCAGAATTGTGATAGATGTTTATCAGGAGTATTAACACATGTATCAGAGTTCATGTACTACCACAAAAATTTTATCTTAAGAGACAGAAGTGCCTTTATATATATAATGTAACCTTTTAAAGTTGCCCTACTCCTCAGTCATTTAGGACACCTTTTAATGCTATAAGACTTGAATATTCCTGTACAACTGTAATCCAGATACATTGTTCAATTTTACTTATTTACTTTACCTATTTTAGAAGGAAATAGCGTTTCATCATCCAGCTGATCCTGGACCCAAGTCATCAGGTAATCAATGTACTTTGGTGCAGAGCACTTAATTGGTTTCTTTATGTTTGTCCCATCTGCCCAGTGGTACTCATATCTGGGTTGGGACGACAACAACAAGACATTTCTTAACACAAGTGAATCATTCATATCAAGACCTGGAAGGCTGCTTTTCTTGCACCGCTTCCCGTACTCCCACACCCTCCCACAGCCCTTCCTTGAAACTAAGGTCCAAATGCTCCCCAGTCATCTGCAGCTGCTCTGTGCCCTGTCTCCCCACTGCAATCCTGCTTTAGCTGGACTCCCTTCTGCAGTCTGTGAAGGCCTTCAAAAACTTCGCCCTTTATAGCACAACTCATTCATCCTCAGTTGCAATGCTACTGCCAAAACACACATGGCAGCCTGCAGTCAGATCTGCATCCCTGTACATCAAAAGGTGCTGTATGAATAGGTTTACAAACCCTGAAAGGCCAATAGGTACTTATTCTTTTTTAAAGCTTTTTTTTTTTTCTCCACTCCAAAAGAAAATTACAGCCTGTTGAAGTGAAACATTAAAAAGTTACATGAGATTCTCACACAAGTAAAAGCTAAGCTCCAGGACTCAAATCAGTGAAGGCACCTGACTGATTTCTCATGTGAAATTTCACACAATCAGCCTTAGTAATGGGCTTCTCTTCTCCTCCACTGGCAAACAGGATCTGAAAAGCCAGTGGCAGTGGTCAACATCTGCAGCAGCTGCCAGCCAGACATATTAGACCCCTAAAATTTATGGAATTCTTATAGATTTTGCATAACTGAAGACCAAACTACATTTGCTCTTGCCAAAGAACCCAAATAATGATTGTGTAAGAGAAATGGAATAGATTCAGAGGTGGGTTAATGCCAAGGAATACTATTACAAAACCGAAAGATGATATAACATGCCTTTCAGCTAACAGTTGGAAGAAAGCTTCTAGACTAAATACTCCTCCTTAGAAAAGGTTCATAGCTGAAGGTCTAGTGATACCATGCAGCACACCAAGAATCAGAAAAATCTAAGTTCCCAGTTATACCACTGACCCACTTGATAGTTGCAGGCCTTTTAGCTTAATTTTTCCATCTGAAGATAAGGTGGTATCACACCTTCACAAACCACTGACATGACTATGGAACAGTAGAACGTGTGCTCTTTTTAAGCCTCTTCCATTCAGAGCACCAGTAATGTTGACATCTTTTATGTATCACATTTATTGAGTAGATTCCAGTATCATTCATTTTACAATTACCATTTTAACTTCAGGAATTTAAAAAGCCATGGAAAAAGCATCCATTTATATGCACAACCAGATAGAAATAAGTCCTCATGAAACTAGAATGGAACAGGTATTTTCACTGCCTTGGGGAATGCAGTTGACCAAAGTCCTGACACAGAAGATGGCTAATTTTGGGAACATATAGCATAAGAAAAACCCCAACACATTTAACATTGCGAGCCTGACAATACCAGCTTTCAAGTGAACCACAGTGTTTCTTTCTACATCTTGCTGAGTACAAATGCATGTATCTTAATATTCCTTGCCAGTCCATAACATCTGAGCAGTTTCTCTCATCAGCACAGAGTCGTGCTCTCTTTTAGATCTGAACACAGCACAATCCCTCACGTCAGGTTTAAATCAGCCAGCCTTGCTCAGCCAGCACTGCTGAGAATGGCTATCCGTGGGGTGAGTCTGCTGCCAAGCCAGAAACCAACAGGACTGCTGAGCTCTGCAGCTCTGAAATCCTCCCAGAGAAACAAATGAACAATGATTCAGACTAGCTGCAACACTCCTCCTCTAAAAACCTAAAATTTAAAAAACTAAACAAAACAAAACATATAAGGAGAGTGATGTCAGCTCCACCATGCTTTTACAGGAAACATAGCCACTTCACCCGCAAGTTTTATCTCAGTTCTTTTTAAAAGAATAGATGTTATTAACGGTTAATATTTCTTCTTGTCATGGAGGATAGCGTGCTCGATTTGGTTGTTACTTCTTAGTACAGTAGTAGCATACCACAATGTTTGGGCTACAACCCCCACTGTTTATAAACCCTTCCTTGCTATCTCCAATTAGTATTGTGCAGACACTGGAGATGGTCTTCTATTTTAAAGACCATACACATAATTTTATGCAAAGCTTAACGGTATCTGATAAATCTGGCTTCTAATTTTGTTAAACAAATTCAGTTTTGTCAGAACAGTAACTGGGAGAACATTTTCACAATAAATATATTTTACAAGTGATTATGAGCGTGCTCCTCACAGTGGTATAAAAAAATCCCATTTTTATAACAGCAACAAATCTGAGGACCTGAAAGCATTTTAAAATTGTATCTCAAAACACATACAAAAAATCCATACACACTGAATGGACTACAACGTGTCTGGATGTCTGAAAAATCAGTATTCGTCACCACCCAGTATTACCCTAATACTGAGATTTAAGTGGTATTAACGTAGGACAAATACTAAGACTTAACAGAGGTGCCAGGTTCAGACTGGAGACAGAGCAAGGCAACAAACTATATGACATGCTAAAAATCTCATCCAAATAACATCTGTAAGAAGCCCCCCTCCCCCCCAACACTATGGGTTAATTCTGTATTTTTTAGAGGAAGGAATGCCATAGAATGACCCTTTAAGTAACACAGCTCTTAAGAAACAGCAGATATGTCCTGACAAAAATAAAGTCATATAGAGAATCCAAAAGTATTCCTGCAAACCTCCCGTGCTCCACGCAGTGGGCACAATGTTCACGGTTGTTCCTAGGCTGTCAAAAGGCTTGGGTTTTGCAAGGGAGGGGAAAATGAACTCTTCCTACAAGATTAAATACATCACCGAAAACAAATCAAGAATCCTACCCTAACTTCTTAAAAAAAAAAAAAATATCAAACACACACAAAGAATTCCCACGTACTAGAATCATTTGAAGTTCTGCAGGAAATGAAGGGTAAAAATCACATTTCTAGCTCAAGCTCTGCTGATAGAAACAAATTAACCTTACTGTGACAGACAGTTTCTCTACAGAAAATACATTTTCAGAAATCTCTGCAGTTTAGTAGAGGTTTTTAAGGGCACCATGTGAAGGACAGAGCAACAAATACATAGCTCACTTCAGCAAGTGCAGGGGAAAAACTAAGAATCCCTAATGACTCTGGTAGAATTCTCTCGTACTAATAAACACAAGTTATTTGCTATCTATAAACAGAAACCCAACTAAGCTTCTCACACTAGAAAATATCCCTAAGTATAAACAATCATAGCACCAGATCCTCTACTGCACAATTACATGTTCATGGCCCAAAAAACCCACAACAAACCAAAAACCATCTTGGCTAAAATTAAAGCTGTTACCTTGTCCAACAGCAATAAAATACAGGGGCTCAGTAATGCCTCTGAAAAAATTCCTAGACATGTATTTGCACCTATCATCTCTAAATGTCAGCAAAACTGTATTACAAGACTGCTGAAAAATACTTACTCTGTTTTGTCCCTCAGTCATCAAGCAACACAGGTGCAGAAGGGAGTGTCACAAAAAGGCAAAAGGATTGCTACTGCTAAGAGACACAGGGTATTTCAAGGACCTGATTACATCATTTATTCATTTTTTTTTCTGCAGATGCAATGGGCAGAAGGCAGCATGCGAACATTCAATTACACCATATTACAGCCACGTAGGATTTACAGGAGCCATCCATTTTCAAGTGCCCAGCTATTCTGATTTGAACATAGGAAGACAGAAGCACTATGGACCCACAAACCTCAGAAAAATAGAAGGATCTCATTGCCACTAAGAGTGAACTTAGTGCACTAACAAATGCCTAGATACAGATTTTAGAGCCCCAGTTCAGACACACAGCTTTGAAAAATGCAGTAGCCATGTCCCTCCTTTGTGCTCTTACTGAAGACTTACAACCTGCGAGGAAAATACAGAAAATTCCCCTCACCCAATGCTGGTTAATAAACATTACTTCTATACAGGTTCTTAACTTATTATCATGCCTGTTGCAGTGCCGGTGATACTGCAACTGATGTAAGAACAGCAAGGAGTGATAACCAACTGTTTGGGTAAGAAATGGTTGGTCTTTGCTGAAGTGAAAAGAATGGAACGTTACCGTGAGTAATCGTATGTTTTGGAACAAATTAAACCAATGCTTCTTTCAAATTGTTAGACAATGAGCTGTACGGCAGGAGGAGGAGGAGATCTGTTCTTGATCTTCACGTCAATCCTAACTAACTCACTGTACTAACACCCTGCTAAAAGCAAAGTCAGCAATCCTTCTAACAAAGACAAGTCCAGAAGAAATTAAATCTATCCCACAGCACACAAAAATTTACCTGCCTCAGCTAAGCTCTTCTGTTAAGATAGCTACCAAGAAGAACCAGTGGGCTGGAGAAGTAACCATACAGCCCCAAGCATTTGCTTCAAGGGAGCCCTTTAGAGAAGGTAACCCACCCTATATCAAAAATAAAACACAGAAAACACATGAAGTGAGGTGACCTGTTTCCAAGGGTATTTTTTTTTCCCCTTGTAAAGGGTTTTTAAAGACAAAAACACCAGTACCAGGCAGTGGATACAGGAAACACCACACTTCTGCTCTGGTTACCCTCTCACCTAAGACATCTGGTTTAATTTCTCCATAGACTGCTACAAGTTCGTCAGTTGTGCTATGAAAATTCAGAGTGAACCACAACGAGTTC
This sequence comes from Strix uralensis, assembly GCF_047716275.1. NCBI lineage: Eukaryota > Metazoa > Chordata > Aves > Strigiformes > Strigidae > Strix > Strix uralensis. The sequence continues at coordinate 66,275,769 of NC_133975.1, forward strand.
TAAACAGCTACCTATGTATGCACCAGCACCTTACAACCCTTTTTTAATACATCGACCATAAACACTTTTCCAGTGAGAATGCAAAAAGCAAATTTTAGAGCCATAGAGTGCTTGCTGCTTTGGTTTCTCCAGCTACTCAGGCTACGGCTGCCTAACTTGTTTCAAACAACCTTATGTAAGTTGTTTCAGCTAACTCATACTCTTTGGTCTGAAATAGATGAGGATGCAATACTGGTGGTAGCTCAGCCATGGATGTGAGCAGACAGCAACCTTCAGCCTAGAAGCACTAACGAGCACCTAAGACTCAATGCCTCTTGAACTAATATAGCTTGAGCCAGAAGAGAACAGGAAACAGAGATAAGAAACAGAAAAAAAAAAATCTGTAAATATCAGTGCTTTCATGCTGACAGGTTTTCCAGCAGTACCTCCCTGAAAAAAATTTTGCAGGCCACTTTTTCAGAGAAAGAAGGCCACACTCACTCAAACTAAAAAACACTGTATATGAGCCACTGGTGGTCACCACCAGCCTCACAAATCACCCGTTCCTGAGCCTGCCTGGCCTCAGCCCCTCATGTGCACAAAACTTCTGATCCTTTCACAATACCTATCCCTGACTGAGCACAGGTGGGGGCTGCAGGGTTTGGGGAATGCTCTAGAAATCCTAGGGACAAGATGACCTAATTAAAATCTGGGTAGAATGCATCTTCTGGTCTCTAGCATCTCTTTCCTACCCTGTTTCATAAGTATTTAGTACGACATGTATTTCTGTCAATAGTTATTGGTCTCTCTGGAGAGAAATAAATTGTTTAGTCTGGCAACCAGACAGCTACTCTTTTAATAATTAACCTCCACCCCCAAATAACTGCTTCTCAGCAGACAAACAATAAAGCAAAGAAATATTTTCATGCCCTTATTTAATAAATAGGAGTCCATTCTGCACACCAAGGCACAAAGCAGACAATGGGCTATGTTATTGCACAAGCTTATCCCCAAGTTCTTTTGCATAATGGTAAACTTCTATTCCTTTTGTATTTTCACCCCTCCCTGCTTTGCAGCAGCAGGTCTGCCTGTCCACACTGGTTTTGGCATTCATTTTTAGCTTAAGAATGTAGTGCCAAAGCTTTTCTTAGTCTGTCTGGCTGCTTTCGCCTTGCCGAGTTCCTGTCCTCTTCGCCTTGCCCTCCCAGCAGCATCCTTTTGCATATCCTCAGCTCTCCATCACACTGGCTGGCAATTACTGGCTTCATACAATAACAACAAATGTCATTATAAAGGAGAAGGAAGTGGAAGAGAGGAATGTTTTTCTTTATTGTTTATTTAAGATTTTACAGTAATTTAAAAGGAAGCAGTGCTCTCCCTTGCCACTCATTTAGAAATGCAGGTATTTTCCTCTTTGGAAAACACTGAGCAGCTGGAGAGCAAGAAAAAACACAGAAGTGGGATGTCTGTTCAAAAGCATAAGCAAGAATCAAAGTAGTGAAACTTAACTGAGGGACAGGGTAAGGGACTCTTATCCAGACTACTAAAAACTGGAGCCAAGTTTATATCTACAATACCTACTTAAATGCCTAGAAGAAAGATTCTGGTATGCCCTATTTGAATGCTTGTATATAAAAAATTCAATCTTAATTTAAGAAGCTGTCATTAACACTTCACAAAAATAGTTTTGATCATCAGTTTACTTCCCAGGCTAAAGAAAAAGGAGAAAAAAAACCCAAATAAATAAACAAACAAAAAACCACACCAAAAACACACCTTTCCTTTCCTTTCCCCACTCCCTTAACAAAGGTTCAAATTTTTCTTCCCTCCACAGGTAACAAGAAAAGACATCCTTTCCACCCACAGAAGTTACCTTATCTTTGGCACTCAACTGAGCTAGTCTCAAGTTTTCAAATGCAAAATCATCTCAAAAATTGCACACTTAACAGTGGGTAAAAAATAATCTTACTTTGGGCCAGCAGACATCACAGGGCAGCTCTCCTCTGTGCAGAAGTCTGTAATGGTTCCATAAAGCATATTGATCTGGTTGAAGAAGTCAACAGCTGTAAAGCATACAAACCATCAGTTAACACTCTGCAGTGTAACCAAAACACAAGCTTCCTAACCTTAACTGTAAAGTGCGCACTGCTGAAGAGGGATCTGGAATTTTTTTTTGTGAAAAAACTTCATTGTTATTGCTTTCTAAGATGTTTTATAAAGGACACGCGCAATGCAACCACCAACTTTCGAGAACAGGCTCTGGCAATAACTATTTAATTGTTCACTGCAGCAAAATCTTCATTTGAAAGAAGAAAAGGGAATGAGAAAGCAGAGTTGTTTCCCTTCCTAAAAGTTTGGTGCATTTTATTAGAATCCCAAATTCTACTGGCAAGTCTGGAATAAAACAAAGATTTGCAGTGTAAACTTTCCAACTAGAGAGAGCTGTTACTCATTAGGTGACACAGACTTCCCTCAGGCTTGGTTTTCCAGAAGACTATCTTTTCAAACAACATTTCACAGCATCACAGAACGGTTTGGGTTGGAAGGGACCATTTAACATCACCTAGTTCCAACCCCCTTGCCATGGTCAGGGACACCTTCCACTAGACGAGGTTGCTCAAAGCCCCGTCCAACCTGGCCTGGAACACTGCCAGGGAGGGGGCAACCACAGCTCTCTGGGAAACCATCACACTTCACCACCCTCACAGTGAAGAATTTCTTCCTTATATCTAATCTAAATCTGTCCTCTTTTAGTTATGTTATGGTCAAATACTAAGTGTATGGGAGCTGGGTACAGAAATGACATAGGAGTAGTTACAGTGCAAAGCAACCTGTGCTCCTTATATTATCAATTAATTACCACAATCAGTATTTAGTCCACAATGTTTCCTCATTATCCTTGCAATTTTGTTCTGGGGGGTTATTGCTTAAGTTTTATTACATGTTCTCTTAGTCAAAACTTTTTTTTAATGGTCCACAGCTGAATTACTGAAATAAAAGACCAAAGGTTAGCATATCTAAGTATTCCCATAGTTATTACTACTTTAAATAGGAGCTTGATTACTTAGAACACTTTGAAAGCAAGGCCCTTGTGCAATAACCTAACAGCAGGTACTGTTCTTAGGAACTGTGGTCACCATAATCAGTTTATAAAATCCACTTTATCTTCCCTCAATGAATGCCCCCCCCCTTGCATCTGTTGGGGAGCACGGCACATTACCAAGGTATCAATACATAAGCTTATCTTTTAAAAATGTCTTTTGGACAATGGATGTCGTGAGTAAAAGTTGAAAGGTGACCAATATTAAGCACTAGGAAATAAAATTTTAAGTAGACTGGGTTAAATTCTTATGACTAAGTGCATGATGTGGTTCCACAATAACAGTTTTACTACACATTCCTGTTTCCCTTATCCTGCAACAGTTAATTCAAATTCTGCTTCTGGATGAACACAAGCAATACAAGCATACAGGAACTTAAGAATTGTGGGACTAGCTTTGGTGTCCTTACTCATTCATTTTTATGCATGGATGAAATTCAGCAATCATATAAAAATCCAAATCAAGTGTGGTAGCGTTCAACTCCTATTTGGAGTTCAACTCCCTCTGTTTAACCACAGTGCTTTGGAAATTTAACTAACCAACAGACCCTTACCCTGAAAGGAACCATATATAACACATAAGTAGATTTAATGCCCCAATGCCCAGTCCAGGCCACACCACTTCTACTGCTAAGAGCAGTGGACCAGCCACCTCTGACAACGGGAGCCTTTACAGCTAGAAACTTCATTTATGAATCATGTCTGCAGAATTAGTCCTCAGGATGAGAAACAGTGTGCTGTCTGTCTAGGCTCAGCATCGCTTAAAACTTGTTTTACTTCGGTGCTACCTGCTTTACACCTGCAATTCAATGTGCCAGTGACAAACTGTGTCTTTATTGAAACAGATTTCAGGAATACTCAAATAAAACCCCATATCAGCAGTAGTGCCAGTCTAATCATGTCATCAAATAGCCACGTGTTATTCAATTTAGTGTTCAGGTTACAAAGCAAGCTCTTAATTCTGAACCAACAGTGAAAGGTTTTCCTGTGACCAGTCTCTGCAGTAGGTACACAGACATGTTCATCTTAACTTTAAAAAATGAGTTTAGAAAACAGTTACCAGCTGTAACACTGAATGGTCTCATACAACCCATCGGCAGGACACTGTGGAATTAACACCAACAATACACTCCTCGCAATCCAGTGTTGTGCCAAAGAGAAGCCAGCATATTTCTTGGTAACCTACCCAAATTTCTGTTCCTTGCTTAACTCTATTACAGAGATATAGTCTTGCTGTAATGAGATGGAGATTGGCCTCCTAAATGTAAGCACTAGCAGATACCACATACTAGGAAAGTAACTGATAGCTGAAAGGGAGGGTTAAATACTGCAGCTCCCGTCACCGATTTTTCCAGAGAATAAACATCAGAGATTACATGAATATGATAGCAGCAAGTTACAGCTACTGTTCAGCAGATACAGGAGTTACCACTGTGTTATGCAACTTCCCAAGTATCAAAAAAGGGAACCAAATAAAAATCTGTACGGCATGCACCTAGCACAGTTCATCTCTAGCAACACGAGTTTCTCCCCCGCCTGCCCCCAGCAAAAGCTAAAAAGCAAAAAAATAACACTGGGAAAGTTTGATAAAAAAAAATTAGAGAGGACAAGGAGGACTCCTAAAGCTTGTTTTGACAGGGGGAGGAGGCAGTTAACACCGAAGGCAGCAAGAAGCAGTTATATACAGTCCTTGTTTCTTAAGTGTACACAAGAACTGTTAATTAAGTTTCCATTCCCTGCTCCCAGTAGAAACCACAGCCCAATGTTTGCTTCAAGGCAAGCATGTTCAAAAAACCCACACAGACTTTGACAAGATGACTGATTATTGTGAATCCCACTGGCAAGTCTCAAAAGGCCGTGAGACACACCACCCATCCACCAAAGCGTGTCACAAACAACAAAAATGCAAGAACCTCCTTTCCAACATGTGTAAAGCTGTACAGTGTCTCTGCATATTTTCATTTCCTCTTTTTATTCATTGTTCTTAAGCTTCAAGACCTCAGATTATTTTTTCCAAGTGCTTTTTCTACTTGAAGAAGTGCACACTGTCTGATCTTCTATTACAAAGATAGGGGCTTCTGAAATTAATTCTTAAGTATTTTCAAGTCAAGGAGATTTCAAATGAAATTCAGAACAAACTGATGATACACTTCTCTTTATTTTGAAAACATATTTGAAAAAACTCTACATGAACATCAACTCATTACCATGAGACATCAGCAAGGCTAAGAGTTAAGCAAGAAGTAGAAGAGCAGAGCACATTTGTTCCTGTGCTCTCACTACTGTGAAGGGCAAAACCAATGACAGTTAAGTCACACATTTTATTTCCTTATTACATGTCTCAATCAACAGAAGGGGCTCACAGCTACGATTAACTGCTACTAGGTGTGGTAGAGGGATGCTGTAAATGAAGGGAGCATGTAATCAGTTAATCACTTCTACACAAAAAAAAAATTAAAAAAACCAAACATTAAAATCCCACTTTGCTGCAGGAGGCATGAAAGAGAGGCATTTCATTACAGAATGCAGCTGTTGCCAAAAGGCAGCTCCCACTCTTCTGTCAAGTGCTTTGCTGCCTTTTGCCACCCAGTTAAGTCATTTGGGAAGGGAAAAACACCACTGCCACACATTAAAGAAGAGACATGGAGTGGAGGAACCACTAAAAGGGAAGGATGCCAGCAATATATGAAGCATCTTTAGTAATGCTTACTCATGAAAAATGGGCTGGCTCTTTTTTTTCTAGACAGTTTTGCAACACAGTGTGAATAAACTTTGAAATAGAATGGTGTCAGCAATTTCAACATTCCCTGGAAGCAGTGGAAAGCCATATACCAGAGCATTGTGTGGGTAATTAAGAACCGGAAGGTTGAAGTCAGTATGAGAGTTTCACTTCCCAAACATGTCAAAGGGCAAGAAGAAATAGACAGAACCACATAAACAATTAGAAGACATTTATCTTGACCATAATTTATACTGCACTGCAGTGCACAATCAATACTGTACAATCACAGAAGCACACCAAGCCAAAGACACAAATGAGGAGGAAATACCCAGACACGGCACAGAGTTTGTGGCAGCCAAAGCTCTGCACGGGCTATGGAGCATGATAGGACTTGGGTTAATCCATTCTTTAAGAACAGAAGGCATGCAGCAGGGAGAGGAAGGAGGAGGAAACATGGTCAAGCAATCAGAAAACACTAACTTGGGCATCGTTGTTTGGCCTGACCTAGCATGAAAGCAGAGAGTTAGGACAAACAGCTTTAGAGGAAGTAAAAATAGTGACATCAGAGACTTACCAGAGCAAAGGCTCACAACTTGGTAGAAACAAAAGGAAGAAACTAACTTTAGGAAAACTGCAAGGATTGAGCTCTGGGTTTGTTACAGGAAAAAAGGAAAGCCAAGCCATACATGTGACTGTAGACTTTAGCATCTTTTAGTCCTGGCCCTCACACTTAACTAGATTAAGATTTTATGCTTAGCATGTAGAGGCTTGACTATAAACCACTGGGTGACAACCCTAGCTGAGAAAGAACTGGATTAAATGTATTAAGATGGCACTGACAGGCTACTTTCTAAAAACAGCAGTGACATTTCTACTTCAGCACTTGTTTGTGATCAAGTGCTCAGACTTTAACCGCTAAGAATAAGAATTATTTTGTTAAAAGGAACATATTTTTGGCACAAGGAAATTAAAGAGTTTTTGTCTTGGTGAGATGCTCTGTATCTGTCAGCTCTAAATGATACAACACTCACCTCTCCCAACCGCAGCAGAGTATTGCACACAGGATGCAATAGCCTACCCCCAATAGAAAGGAGCACACAGTTGTCCTCCCACGAGTGTCAGCCCACATTCAACACCCCCCATACAAAAAAAAAAAAAGGTTAGCCATCTTACTGTTAACTGCAACCCATTCATTTAAGTCTTCACCCTCTGGAAGCATAACAGCCATCCGGAGATTACCACTTCCAAGCGTGGCTTCAGCATGTTTTAGCAGCTCATACTGGTGAGACCCCTCTGGAATATTCTTCTTTGGTTTGAAGGTTTTGGAAGAGCGACTACCACTGCGAAAGGGAAAGGAGATCCTTAGAGAACTTGTGGAAAGGGAAGGAAAAAAGAAAGGAGCAGACAAGTCACACATAAACACAGGATTAACATTAAGTATTTTCCCCACTCTCATATTTTCATGTCGAAAAAGGATATTTAACAGAAACTGGGATGCAAAGGTAACAGGTTCTTTGACTTGTTGTTTTAAGCAATTAAATGATTCTCTGCTACCCTGCCTTCTCATCTGCTCACCCTACTGTTAAGTCAGCTGTACAACTGGGAATATTCAGACTCCTTTCTCTCTCTCAAACCGGATCATGGGCAAGATGAGACTGAAAAATACTTCCTCCCCCAGAATTTGGACAGCCACATATCAAGGACAGCAGCGCCATCAAACAGAAACTTTCTTTACTCTGAACAGTCATAAGGCTTGTCACAGCAATTAAAGATACTATTTAACAGGACAACCCATGTTCTTTTTCTACACCCGCCTTAGAGACATGAAAAGTCATCACACCTGCACAAGTGTAATAACAAGGTAGGGACACAGCCTGTTCAGATCCCTGTCTTTTCAAATCAGGTATGATGTGTTAAGTAGTTAGTATTAATTCCTCAAAACCAAGCTGCTGTTGGTTAGGAAAGTGTACTTTCTGCAGGCCCAGCCAATTCAGAATATTGTCTTAGATGCCAACATACAATAACCTTTCAAGTATCTGGTACTGTTTAGGAACTTAGTTTTTAAAATACAGCTGCTCAAAAATGCACAAAGACTTTAGCTGAAGACTGATACAATTCCACATTTTCCACAAACTTTCTATGTCATTTTCCTCTGGTTTCACAGCATATAGACCTTTCAGTCCACCACTCAGGCAAGAAGTAAGGATGACAACTTTTACAACTTTCATATAAATAATCTTTTTACCTATAATTTTGTTTGAAAAATATGGAGTGACTTAGAAGGAAGTTTAGACATATGAATTTTAAATGATGGCAGTGAGCCTGGATGGCACATTAACCCCTAACGTATCAGAAACATGACATGTAAAATTAAATATTTGCAGAAAAGTGTCAAGTGACCCAGCATTTGTGAATGCTTTAGTGTATGAGCTGAAAAGATATTTCTGTCAGAAAACTGAGCTCTGAATTCCAGTGAAAGAAAGTGGAAAGATGTGAAACCCAGACAACAGAGTTTTCATTACAAACATTATCCAGTTCTCATTTCTTTATATAAAATACTTCACCAATTTTTCACCATCTCTAGAGGACTGCACAGATATTTTTGTTAGTGGGGTGTAAGGGTTCTCCCTAGCTCACTAAATGTTTAAACTGCATGTTTGAACACACAAGAGTTGTAGCTTATCTTTGGGGCAATATTAGTGTAGCTACACTGTCACACAGAAGCACTCTAAGAAACTTAATTCTGCATCTCATGATCCCCACAATGCCACCCTACAGCCATCAACAGCAAAATAACAAAGATCACTCATTTCTACAATCCTGAACACCAACAACTCTAGCAAAGTCACAATATGCACCAAAGAACACAACAAAAATCATTCTTTCCACAGTGACTGAGAGGCGATAGAGAACATGTCATTTGACAAGCATATAACAAAACTGCCTGACAGTTCATTAAGTCTCAATTTAGACCTGAACAAGAGCAATGGAAGAAGAAAACACACTGAAACTGGAGAAAAATAATGCGTTCCCCAAATTCTTCTGGCCAGGTAGTATCATCTTTGCAGGTGCATCTTTGGGTATTGAACAGATCCCACAAGTCCAGCTGGTTAGAGATTTACATGGTCTCAGTCCTACTCTGACTCTCCCTTGCTACAAAGGAGCAGCAGCATCCTCCCCCTCCCGTAGGCCTCCAGAGCAATCCTGTTTTCTAATGCTCATAAAGAAGCACCTCCTGTTTTCTAACGCTCATAAAGAAGCACCTGACTGGACTAACAGGGATCGTGGGATGATACAGTTGAACAGGCCAAGTACATTCACACAGACACCCGAACAATACTAATGCAGTCAGCTACTAAATGCAACTAAGAGTCAGAAGTAGGAAGAGGAAACCTATGGCTCCCATATATTGTGTTACAGGACACTTCCCACATGCACCCAGTCATCTGCATTTCACCCTAAGCAAAGATATGAGATTCAAATCTTAAATAATTGCCTCCCAGTGGGAGTGAGAAGCTTTTGTGGCTCAGGGAGTTCCCTTCACCTCCCACCCCTGCAGCCACCTGCATTTGTTGCCAGGCCAGATTCAAACCAACTCTGAAGAAAAAGCAACTGAAAAAACCCCAACAAACAAAAAAACAAATACTGACTACTTTTAACTGACTACTTAAGAGACCCAAGTTTTTCTCTTCAGGAATATATCCACTTTATAGCCACTATGCCAACACATGGGGTAAAAATACAACTGAAAACATCAGGCATTTGCTTTGGTGTATGGCTGCACAGACAGGGCTGACTCAAGATAACATTCACCACAACTGAAGAGCAAGAGAGACTGGTATCATTACCTTTCCACACGTGTCAGTGTAAGCAGGAGAAAAACAGCACATGCTAAACACAAGCACAGCACTTCCTAACTTACTCACAAGATTTTGTTCTCGCTCCATCATAACTAGACAATGAGGGAAACCAGCTCCTAAGACTTCAGTGGAAAGCAAACCAAAGGTTTCCACAGACTTACCACCACTCCAAAGCTCAGATCACTCATTCATCATAAATGAGAAAGGAAAATAAGAGATTCCTTCCCACTCCCCTGCTGCTTACATGGAATGCCCAATTCTTAAAGTCCTTCTTTCACCATGTTTCAAAACCTAATGTACATCAGCTTCTGTTTTGCAATACTGTCATTTTCATATGATGAAGACTGAAAAAACTTAACTGCTGTAACTGGTCTGGTGCAGCTGCCCAAGGCAAGATCTACAAGCTCATTATCGAGACTACTACAGGGTGCATGGAGCTCCCAGAGCATGATGAGGAAAGCTCTACCCAGACAGAGGGAACACCTACTAAGATGATTCAGATCGCGAAGGGCAGAACACTTCTGCTTCAGCAGAAAACGTTTGTTTGGGAGAAGATGGTATAGAAACATACGAAGCAGTTAACTGGAAAAAGGTTATGAAATTACTAAACCAAGAAACTGTTTGCATTTTAGCAAAAAGGGTAAGCCAACAGAAGGGATGAGTGTTCGAGAACAAGGCACAAAGAAAGCATGGTGAAGGAACTCCCTAAATAAAAGAGTTTATTTTGAGAAAACTCCGGGGAGGAATTCACACTGTATCTACCCCAGATAACAAACCAAGTCACTGCAGATCTGCTGAATACCCAACAGAGATCGTCTGTGGTCAAGGAAACAGAGAATGTATAACACATGGGAAAATTAGGTATTACTTTCTCCCTGCTATCCCCTTCCCAGAAACAGGGGGTTTCTTTCCATAAGCTGGCAAAAGCTCTAACAAGAGGATACGCAATGATTTGGTCTCATTAACTATTCTATTGCTTCCACTACCTTTCTGATTACTACTTCTCAAATTCAGCACAGCCATTCTAAGACAGCAGGAAATGGTCTCACACGAAAGGCAGGCAGGCATCCAAAAGGAAAAGTAATTAGGATAAATGCAGACTGCTAGTCATTGTGTGCTATGGAAATATCTGCAATTTTGGCAATAAGTTATCAGAATTCCATGCATTTATGCAGTTCACCATATGTGAAGCCAATTAACTGCGTGCACAGTCATATACTCCCTGATACAAACAAAAGTTCAGGGACTCAACAACCTGATACAGCTTCTCTAAGCCAAAACCCTTAAAGGACACATTTGCTCTTGGGAAGTCTAGCTGTAAATGTTGCTGCAAACATTATTCCAACTACCTTAGCAATTCAGAAACTCTCCTATTATTTAACCAAACAACACTGTCATTTATTTATGCCTCAGCACCATCTGTTAACTACCCTTTCAAATGGTTACCTAAGTAATACTGCTTCTTCCCTAAACCCTGACCACAGCAGCATCTTATTCCTGCTATCCTATGATTCCCAACACTGAGTGAAGGCATCTTAAAAAACCAAAACAAATAGATAATAATTTTTTTCCTATTATGTCCATCAGTTACATGTGACAGATATGGAAAGTCTTCTTGTTCCAGGTCTATTTCCTCAACTCCTTGAACATTCAGTGAAAAAATGTAACTTTAAATAGAATTCTGTCTGGTGGCCAGCAATACACACAATAATAGATGTCTCAATCAAGTATGACATTTTATTTTCACCTACATTCCCTTACAGAATGAACTATATCTGTGAGCCATTTCTCCTGAGATTCTAAAGTGCTCTGGGCTAGTAGGCAACACCTGCCTTTCCCTGTTAAGTCTCTGAACCCTCCTTTAAAACATTACATTAATGCAGAAGTGAAAGGGGACAGACGAACCCTCAGAAATGCCACACTGAAGATCCCACTTTCTTTGGACATAAAAAGGTCATGAAACAGGGAACACATTACATCATCCCCACTATTTGTCACAACCAATTTCTAGTCTTCCAAGAAGAACTGCCTTCTCAAAAAATTCTTGCAATTCCAAGGACGTTTTGCTCCCTTCACTCCCACATTCAACATTTTGAGCAAATTACGCCCTTCTATTTTTATAGGTAAGTACAGCTACAGCAGTGCCAGATGCAGTTCAACCTAGCACTAAATCAGGAAATGTGTTTAAAGCAATTGACTCACGGAGCCGGGATGAGTCTGAAAGCCTGGCTAGGAACCCACACCTCTGAGCCACAAGAAGCGCTTCCCACTGTCAGAAGCCCACACGCTGCTTGGCCTCACAAAGACGTCACTACTTGCTTGTAAGCAAGAACACAAAATTTCCTCCAAAGCTGTAATTTTATCTAGTCATCTGCTGACAGGGAGGGTTTTTAATGATGCGGATTCTGCAGGCTGGTCTGTCTTAGGTTAGCAGCATGATGTTTCCAGAAGGAAAATTTTCAGGCGTCCTGCTTACACCACACTTACCAAGCTGCCTCAACAGCCCACTTCAGCTTCAAATGCAGCACTAGCAGATCTTTCACAACCAAACCAGCTAAATATGCAGCCTAAACTCTTGATACACTTGTTAACTGCAGGAAAGGAGACACTTAAACCTTTGCACTCCTAAGAGAAGCACTTTGGCTGGCCTGGCTTAGACCTCCTCACACCCAACTATTTGTGCACTGAAGTCTTTCTATCTATTTCTATAAAGATGGCTGCATATCCAGGGAAACAAATTAAACTAGAAAAGTTTAGGCTCCTCATGCATAAAATCTAAGACTTCACAGCTTGTTCTTACCACAGAACTAACCTCAAGCTCTTACCTACTGTTGTGTCTAACACAGGTCAAACTGACAAGCAAAAAGCCTTGCCCTGAATCTAGCATGCTTCACAAGCACACAGACGGCTGCAGATCGAAGCCTAAATGCTGCCTCTACCGAAGCTGCCAACCTAACCATTTTGCAGCAGCACCACAACCTAAACCAATGAAATACTGACAGTGTTCCGAGTCTTCCTCAAATTCCTTGAGTGGACAAAATCACACAGAGTTATCCCATAATTCACTAACAATTCATTACAGCATCTTAAAGTAATGCAGCACTTATTAAGTACGCAATTACTATGTCATTGGCAAAATAAAACAGGAGACACCACCCTTGAGAAGATATTAGCATCTGAAAATCTATTTTTTCCCCTGCATACCTACTTGCATATCACATGCCAAAATGACGTTTCACAAAAAATTAAGATTTTATTGTAAAATATCACAAGCATTCAACTTCCAAGGAAAGTACAGAGAGCACTGCTCCTCCAGTGTGTCTCAGGCTACCTATAGGCTCAAGAACACAGTGCTGCAATTACCATAAATCATTTCATAAAGGGCTCCGCAGTGGGCTGTTTTATCAAACACTGGAAAGAACAGAAACTTGCCCTGGGGAAAAATAAATAGAAAATGCTGCAGTGGCACCAGTTTCAGCCTGCCACCTATATTCTTCTAACTGGTATATAATGCTGAGGCTGTGGGATATCATCTTTCTTTCCTTGGGGGAATGTGCAAGTAACTAACTTCTGCAAGCACAGCTATAGCACTTAGTGTCTCCCAAAAGCATTCACCACCATGGTTCAACTGAAATAAGCCCTTCAAAATATTTGGAAGTGCTCAAGTGATTCTGAAAAAGCCGAACTCAAGACAGCACACAGAACATTTACCTGGGGCATGGAAACTTTCCATAGTTCACCTCCGGCTTTTTCATCTTCAAAGGCCTTTGCAAGCATTAATTAATCCTCACAAAGTATCTTTGAAGTAGGCATCATTAGCGTCTTGTTAGACACAGGGAAACTGAGGCAGCGACTCACTGCCAAAGGCCAACGAGTAAATTTATCAGAGAAGTCCCCAAGTTTTAGTTCTGTACCTCTGTGTCTGCCTTTTCGTGCTATGCCTCTTTTTAAAGCCCGATACAGAGAAACACTGTAAGGCGAGAACCAAATTCCAGAAAAGTAAACATTTCAAGCCCTCAAACAATAACATGGGGCTTCAAATGATAACATCCTGCTAAGAACAGACACATCAAAGCACGATCATGTCAGTTTCCAATAGCCAAACACATCAACATAGAAATTGAAATAAAAGCTCAAGCTACTTTTTGGAAATCAAATCAATACCTGCAGCATTTAAAATGCATTTTCCTTGTGACAATCACAGCATCAGAAGGACAGCAGGTAAAATTAAGTTGTACGTGCTCAAAATCTGCACTGACAAGATTTAACTTAAGCATTTCTATTTATAAAACTGAGTAGTCACAACATTTCTGTTCTGAAAAGAAACGGTGCGCGGGCCAGGCATTACTTTTTTTAGCTCTTACAATACCAAAGAGTCAATTATTTTCCAGCCAAATTCCCACTCATTAAAATAACCCTGTCTCAGTTCACTTGAATTTGGAGGCAACAAATCCAATTTAAGAATTCAGAAAGCAAGCATTCCACAACCTTGTGTCCTTTTGACGTACCACCACGCAGCAGGTCTCAAGACAAATTAATTACCAAATTATGAGAGAGAAAGATGGCCAAGGAAGCTTCAATCCCATACTCAGAGGTTACAGGTGCAATGGGCCAGAGAAAAAGCACTTCTGCCAGGCTCTGGGGCAGGATGAGAAACCTCAGAGCTCAGTTATTCAATGCTGTTCTACTCCCCAGTATTACTACCCAACAAAGATGACTATGAGAATCCTTAAACAGAGCGTGCTAATGGTCTGAAATGAAACATGGTGCTATCAGTCCAGCCAACTGGAATTCAGAAGACTCAAGTGCTCCAGGACAGTACAGTACTGGGTTACAACTCAACATTAAGAGGTATTTGAAGTCATTCAACACAGTCTGAGAGTTAAAAGCCAGCACCCACATGGGTAAGTCGAGACTCTAAGTGCACAAGCTGATAGCTCTCACCCTGAAAAATGTCCCTCTGTAAATTCTTCAGATACAGTCGCTGTATTATTCTGAATGCTAATAAAAGCAACACGCTTCTAAAGAGCAATCCCATCTAACAAAAATAACTTTCACAAACATTAAGCTGCAAAAAATATGATTCTCTTCACATGGAGGGAAACACAGACTTTGCCAAGATCACTGAGCAAATCAAAGCAGTCTGTCTGGGAAAGAGTTAAGAGCTGCCAACTTCTTACACAACACAGCCGCCCTCCCAAAAGGTAAGGCAGTGGTTACAAAGCAATTCCAGGCCCAGGGATTTTGTTTGCTTTGTTTCTTCGGGGTTTTTTTAAGGAAGAATCAGTTGCATTGACTTGAGAAACTTCCATAGACACATAGTTACTCCTGTAGAAAAAGAATACATGTTATTTATTGTTTATACTCTACTGTAGGAAACGGTAACTGAAAATACTCGGATCAATGGCACACAGCTGAAGTTTCCCAGTGTAGCTAGTAGGAGATATAAGAATAACCTAAATTATCCACTACACCTAAAGTCAGTCACTGAAATTAGAAATACCAAAGTTAAAAATGGTGAAAGTAAGGGTGCCTAAGAAATGACTCTTCCCAAAGCTAACACTGCACTTGGTAACCGAGAAGCCTCCACTTTATTAGGAACGGCTTTGCGTGATTAACTCACCTATCACCTATCACCTGCCCAAGCCACAGCCAGTTGCCAAGGCTACAACAGACAGGTGCCACACTTTATGACCCAAGGAGTCGGCGCCAAGTTACTTCTTTCCAGATTTCAGCCTGCTGCTTCTGCAGCACTATCATTAGGAACACTGTGTGGAGCACCTTCAGGAATCAATACTTGATTCTGCCAAAGTAACAATTAGGCTTCCAGGCAACATCTCTGTGCAAACCCATCCTCACCGTATTCCCACAGTGGCTCCTGCTTTCTCCAAAACAGGATTGCCTCCTATGCCAAGATGTCCTTTCAGATGCCTGACCCCCTGTTGCAAGGAAGGGAGCTGCACACAGCAGCCACTTCCCCGCAGATCTCTGCAGTGGTTTTTGTTGGGTTTCTTTTTCCCAAAAGGCCCAGATCCTTGAGCTTAGCAACTTAACAAAAAACTCAGTTTTAAAAATAAATAAGTAATTCCCAACATAACAGATACAAAACACAACTTTCCACAAAAGACAGGGAGGGAATCATTTCAGGAAAGGAAGGATGCCTTAGTTTCAAACACCATTTTTTAAAGTACTGACCACCACACATAAACAAAAAAAACCACAACCAGCAAACATGAATCAAAAAGTTCTCTCATCTAAAAAAAAAAAAGTATCACAAAGCAGGGGAATTTAAAACAATGTCCTTATCTTTCAGCAAGTGGAAACGACAACGATGGCAATACAACACAGGTTATTCCTACAAGAGAAGCTTATTCAGATGTCTGGAAAGGGAATAAATACAGACCCAGACAAAACCCCAAATCCCACTTTTTTTCTTTTCAGCGAAACACTGTTATCCATCTTTCCTCATCCCACCCTTTTTCTCTGCTACACCATGGAGTAAGTTCAATTTTCTGTAGGCTTTTCAACCTGAACACGCTTCTCAAGGGGTATAGTGACCGTGAAATAATGCCTCCTTCTACAAAAGTACTGACAAAGTACTTTTACGAGACTTTTAATTCTCTACCCATCCAGGCAGGGACTAAAATCTGGTTTTCCAAGTTCCACACTGGATGGTATGAGAGAAGACAGATGAAAAACGTCATAGTCTCATCAATAGCTCTTAAAAAATCCAGGTATCACTATACACAAGACCCTACACGTTAAAAGAGCAGAAATTTATCAGATGATTCACATCCAGTAAGGGGAAAGTTATTTAACGTAGCCTTAAGGAATGGGTTTGCTTTTGCTTGTCCCAATCATCAACCACCCAGTGTTGAAAGCTGTCATAACACGTACATATCCACATTCTTAAAATACATTTTTTTTTCTTCCATACATACACATTTTAGAGTCAATGAAATCAAGCAAACGCAGGATTCATCCAGCAGAAGTCAGATGCTCTTACATGTACCAGAACACAGCTGAAGACAAACTTTTTGCTGGCTGAGCTATGACTAGGGGACAGGTGACTAGCTCTTGGAAACCACCATTAACTCTTCCTGACACGTGCCCTCACTTGCCTTGCAGCAGCACACTTGGTGCCAAATCCACAAAGATGTTAGGTGGCCACAGACCGTTTTCTAGCCGAGCCAGGCACCTACGCTTCTCCATGCCTGTCCGCCTCCGTTTTCCTGTCTGCAAGCTCAGAATGTGCTTGTAAACAAGAGGGAGGTGTTGTGCTACAACGCTCATGTCTACTACAGCCCCACCCATGTAGGTGGCAATGGTGTTCCTTCTGTTTACCCAGTTGGATTCAATCCTTCTCCCAAGTAATCACAATTCCTAATGGAAGGGACAAGCAAGCATCCAGAACACCATCCTGTAATCAGGAAATCATCATCAGTTTGCTATGCTCACACACAAAATAAATTCCCTTGTTTCATTTACAATATATTAATACTTTCATCTCCTGGAAAATCCTCAAAATAAACAAAGCAAGTCACAGTTGCCCTCACTGGATACTACCAGAGCTCTGCCTGTACAGTCAAAAACACAATTAAACTAATTCCCAGAGCAGCCAACAGTTGCGGAAGTGACTCAACTTCTCAAGCATTGTCCTCTGTAGGACTAACAGCAGTGCTGGGCAACGCAAGGAGGAGGACAGGCCAGCGACACAAAAAAAGAAGTATTCAAGAGTATCCATCAGAGAAACACTCAGATGGAAAAAGAAATATGCATTCAGCCACGCATGCCCTATTGACTTGCAGAGCCAAGCAGGCAGTCACGCAGACAGCAGAGGAACTGCAATGTATCTCTGGTATAAAATCTGCAGCCTTCCAAAAGGCTCACTCTGCATGTTTTATCAATGTCACTCCACGGCTACTCCCAAGTTTCTTCACAGACTTTTTCAAGAGCTTTAAGACCACCAAACATCACTTGAAACAAGCTGTCACTCCAATTTGCAAGAAAGAGGCTTTTAGCAGAGACTCAAGTATCTACACATCTTCTCCTCTGACATCCATTTGAAATCCTGTTACATCAGAGGAATAAAGATTATCCAGCAAGTTTTGCTGCAGGCTCCCAGGTATCCACTGACTACACTGAGGCAAATGCAACGCTGCCTGCACTCACAAAATTTTGGTCTTATTACAAACAGATTTTTAAGAAAGATGAGGACTGGTCTTGGCTATTTTGTTGGGTTCTTTCTATCAGATGCAGGTTCCTTGACTATTTTAATATTGACATTTAGCATGTACACACACACACACACATCATGGACCTGTGGGGCATAATCAAAACCAGATTTGTTTCTGAAGATATCCTAATATTCATTGTACTACTTCTTTAAAAGAGAAGGTTACTAGCAGCTTCGAAGAAGGTATACACAAAGTACTCCTTCCTCTCCAACTGCTTTGTTTTTTCCTACAGACCACTGAGATGGAGCTCAGCATCTTTACCATTTCAGTCACTAATTAAGCTCTCTGCAAACTAAATACTATTTTTTCACTAATGTTCCCCTCTTTTCTCAGGAAACACTTCTGTCAATTAGCATTAGCTCACTTAAAAGGGAGGGCACAGCATGAATTCAAAGAGAAGTTAGAACTTCACCCAGTTATGCTTCAAAGTTTAGTATCCACAAAGGTTCAAACCCCAGTTTACTGCATGAATGTACCTAATAAATCATTCAGGAGACATGACTACACTTCTGTTGCAAAATCTACCCTTTCCCATATATAAAAATTGGCACTAAAAAGCCATTTGAACACTTATTTCTGCTGTACACGAGTGTATGGCACATTTCCCTTTGAAGAGAGAGGACTCAATCAAGCTGTAAATAGGCGACTACCCAAAGGTTGCCAAAAAGGATGCAGTACATACCCTGCAGCAAGGACTGCTGTAGGAAAACTCAAGCCACAGGGAAAGCAAGTCTGCCCAGTGGCAAGCAAATTCAGAAACAAAGTCAAATGCCTGTGATAGAAGACTATGTAACATTTGTTAACAAAAGTATACCAACGCTCTCCATACCCATCGAAACCTGCAGGAAGACTCAACCCTGTGAAGTCTGCCATCCAAACCCTCTCAAACGGTCTCCCTCTTATTTGTTATATGCATAATGAAGATACAGACCCAAGAGCAGGAAGAATATTCACATATTTTTGAGAAATTCTTAAAATCTCACTCAGATGCCTCCAAGAAAAATGTTCTGAAGGAAAACAATTACACAGAGGGAAAACGCTTGGTAACACATGTGGGAGTGAGGATGACACAGCACATGTTATGCAGACGCATGGAAACATGAAAAGCAGTATTAGACAACTCAAATGTCATGCAGAACATAAGGGAATGGAACAGCATTTTTTGTTTCTTTGAGGGAAGCAGTAACATTCAAGTTCTGGCCTGGCGGTCAAAGTGAATACCAACAAGGGAGTGAAACACATCAACCACAGAATATGAGAATCCACAGACGATCAGAAATCAAAACTAGAAAGTACCATTACAGATGCAACTAAGCAAATTGCAAAAGAAATATAAGGAAATATATAAAGCTACAAGTCTGGGCTATTTCTTTCAGTAACACATGTGATTGTGTTTGAAGAAAAGATACTGGAAACCATAATAAAGAAGGTTTACTAAAACCATTTAAGTAGGCATGAAGGAGTTAAAGATCTTTCAACAAGCAACTGGAAATACCAAAAAGTGGCCTGGAGAGCTCCAGCTTGTCTTGGGCAGCCTTGCGCTGCCAGTCCCACAAAGCGCCATCCAGCTTGGGGGGCAGGAGGAAAGGCGGGGCACATGCCAAATAAATAAAGCAGGTGATTAACAGTATTTGCCTACCTATGATTTCTTTACTGTAGTACCTTTTCAATTTGATAAAACAAGGAGAAAAGTGTCCTGTACAAAAGGTATATGCTACCTTCCATAGCAAACTGTTCCTCCTGCTACAGAGTTTTCCTTATATTCAGCTAAATTCTCTTTATGTCTTTAATTACCAATGCCCTCTGCATCCTAAACCATATCTGCTGGTAATAGTCACACCCTTTAAATACATTTAAGAAAGCAGGAAGCAGAGCTTTTCAGAAAGCGATCTACAAGCCGTCGAGGATGATAAATTCCAGCAATAAAAGCTTGGCTCTAGTATCAAATTAGATCCTTACTTATATACCAAATATAGTGCTTGGAGAACATGCCTCAGAACATGGATGGTTTCCCAAAATGCTGATCAGTGCTTTTGAAAACCAATGCTTTATGAATGACTAAAGCAAATCTAGTCATACAACCTAAGAAATCACAGCAGGGCATTTAAAAAAAAAAAAAAAAAAAAGACTAACCAATTTAAAACAGTCTTCAATCCTTTTAAACACAATAAAAAGAACAATCTGTTAATGTGTTTAAGAAAAAGGCAAAGTTAAAAAAGGAGAAACTTAACTAAATTTTAATGGGGGAGGAGTCACATTAGCACTTTACAAAAGGCAGTCTTTTATTGCAACCCCCTCACAACACAGGCTGACGATATGAACATAGCAAATGAGAAATACTTGGCAACCTCCCAACAGAAAACCTCAAAGCATATATGTAAGATTATACTTACACTGATTAATAGGTAAAATGGGGTCTGAATTCAGGAAATAACAGATCACTGGAGGCAAGAAGTAACACAGAGAACAACAGGAAGAAGAAACGGACAGGAGGCAGTAATGAATAATCTAGCAGCTTTCCAAAAATACACTGCATTATCTCATCACCAAGTATTTCTTACACATCCCCCATATTTAATACCATCTTGTATGTGCTGCGTGTAATGATCTTCAGTAAAATTTGCTTATATCTTGCAAAGGATCATATCAGGAAAATCCACCTGTCTGAAGCATCTGAGGGGGAACAATAGCTCCTACATACACCAGAGAACATTTCTTCTGAATTTAAGCTTGTGCATTTGACAGTTGAGTCCATAGTCAGTTTAACTGTTCTATGGTGAATGTTAATAATCAGATTTTTCCTCTTCTCCACTCACACTGCAGTAAGAAATTTTAAGAAGAGTTGTCAACCACAATAATAGGACATTAGAGACACTTGATTTTTTGTAAAAGTTACACTTCAGCATTAGGAAAAACAGTATTTTGTTGCCACAAAGTATGACAAGTAAAAGACATAGTAATCCATTCCTGGATCTAGAACACTCAGCAAGTCCGTAAAACAATTACTCCATTCAAGCAAAACCAGGACTGTGGTATTGAAGTTGGTAACAAGACAATTAAAATGCCAGCTCACAAAACAAAATATGGGTTATTTTAATAAGGTCAACATAGCAAACCCACTCAATAATTATTTGAGTTGAAATTATTTCTGTATCAAAAACAAGGTGTCTTAATTTTTAGCAAAAGAGGAATTTACCAAAGCTGACTTAAGCTCATTTATTCTCTTTGTCATAAAAAAAAAAAATTAGACTTGTGATAAAGACAACAAATCCAGGAATTACGAGTTCTTCTCTGCAAGATGTTCTTCTTCACTAAGGAAGGGATTAAGATTTTGTATGTCAGAAGTGCTTGTATCTCTAGGACACAAGCAATTAACTCTGGAGGTAAACTACCAAGTTTAAAGATGAAGTGCAACCACAGACAACCAAAAAAACCCGCGTATGTGAAAAAGCAGCAAACTGCAAATAAAATTCAGCTGAAATACGGGTAGGATCACAGGAGGTATGTAAGAATGACAAAAGGAACGGATCCCTGCCAAGGAACAGCTGTCCACTGGAGAGGGAAGAGAAGAGAGGGTGAACAAGACAGAAGTGTTTTCACAAAAAAAAAAAAAAAACCAACAAAAAACAAAACAGAAGGAAAGTTGGGACAAGAAGCTAAGGCCACAGTTGGATTTCAAGATGAATGGGAAAAGACAGAACAAAGGAAGAAAGACCATTTACATTTGTAAGTTAGAGTGACCAAAGTGAATGTTTTGAACTGCGAGGCCTAAATGGACCAAAAAGCTGTACCTTATCCTTAGCCTTCTCCTGAAAATGCAGAAAATGCAGAAGAGTGAATGAATTTAATTCCAAGTACTGCTTTTAAAAGTTTCAAAATGTATTTGCAATGAAAAAGTTACTGTTATCTTCATGAATTCACAGTGGGAACTGCCTTTTTATTAATACAAAATTATTATCTCACATGCATGAATTTACTATCTCAGTAAATTTACTGTCTCATGAATTTACTGACTCAGGCTACATATTCAAAATGGGAAGCAAAGACTTGAATTAAACAGAACATGTTTAATGCACAACGCTTTTTTACCACAGTGCACAAAACTGGATATCGGGTCCTGGAAGGCATACACCTACTAAGCTAACTAAGAAGTAAGAAGTAATTTCAAACTTCTTACCAAAGAACCAATTTAAGCTGCCTCTCTAGACAACCAATCCCCAGCTCTTGCTCCCTTCTTTCAAATCCCTTCCCCAAAATATTGACCCAGGCAGCAGTGCCCTGAGAAGGCATCTAACAGATACACCTGCAGACTAACTGCCACACTGTCTCTGGGAAATTATTTGAAAAATTAGAAAATGAACTTTGCGGTTACTTCATTATGATCTGCTTTCAACTGATCCAGAAAAGTTGCACACACATGGTTTTAGATAACCTAGTCAGAATGTACCATATCTCTAGAGGGAAATTTATAGCACCCTGCTCAATTTTAAAATTCAGTCTATTTCCTTCCAAAAGACATAAATGCAACAGATGTCTTCCTCTGGAAGAGAGTCCCCTGAAAACTTAAAGAAAAATAATTTTTTTGCCCTTAGTTGTGTCGTAGAGAGTCCAAAAAGGACTTTTCCAGTTTCCCCTCCCAAACGCTTTCAGCATCATTCACTCATGTTGACTTTCCTATGGCACAGCATGGTCCTTCACACCCATACAAATATGTCCATCACAACCTCCCTTCAGTAACGTTCACGTATCACGCAGGAGGTGAAGTTACAATACTGACAGACAAGATTACACTAGTGCTACAGAAGTGCTATGGAAGTGAAACAGAAGCAAATGCCATGTTCAAAAAGGCAACACACACAGATGACAAAGCAAAGCAGTGAATCCTGATAATCCCACATCATGAAATTTACAGGTTAGAAAAAAATTTAAATTTTTTTCAAGTCTGTGAAAAGCAATTAACTTATATTCAGTTATAGCTGAAGACAGATTTTACAGCATTTGAATATATATCCCGCGATCTCTCCGTGTACTTAAAAAAAAAAAAAAAAGGACAAAACCCAAACAGCAAGTTCATTGTAGCTCAACTCTTAGTTTACAAATGCTAAAAGCATCACAAAGCATATCCTGTGGTTTAGGTTGATTTGTGGGTCAAAGGCTTATTGATAGCTTTGGCAACAATATCTTTCTCACTGCTTACTATGGAAGACTTAGAAGTAGCATAATTAAATGCAGCTATTTACTTCTCTAAGAAAAACAAGCAGCTTCATTCTGTCAGCCATGGGCACGAAAAGGTCTTACCATACTTGCAAATCTGAAGTCACCCCTCAGTGGACAAATGCTTCTAATATTGTATCCTTTTCCAAACAAGATTAAAAGACTATGTATCTCTCAGAACACCCAAGCTCAAGATGTAACTGTGACCCCTGGGCTGTCCTTACCACGGCTGTCTGTTGCCATGAAGAGGTCCTAAATCCAAAGACTTGACAGAAAATTATCAAAAGCTTTTGGCACCTTCTCAAGACTAAAAACCAAGCCACTCTACACGTGCACAAATCCTCCCCTGAAAATGATCCTTGTTCCACCACTATTGTCGGCTGAGAAATGTAAATAACTAATTGCATAGGTTCGCTTACATTGCAAACACAAAGAGAGAAGGACAAACAAGGAAAAACAATTGTGGCATAAAAGCAAACAATTAGGAAGCAATTAAGACCAGACATCACTGCAATATAGTTAACACAGCTTTCACACTGAACAATGCCTTTCTTCATTTTTTTTTCCATTCCAAACCAAGCTTCCATACTGAGAAGGAAGCATCTAAGAACATTTAAAAGTGCCAATCGCTCACTTAATCAATTACATGTTCCTCAAAACATAATATTAGCAACGAAATTTTTTTTTTTTTTTTCCCCAAATGCAATCCCAAGATCAGACATATCACAGCCTGAACTGGCCCGCACAGCCCTGTCACTCTGAAGCAGGCTCATTTTTTTCCTGACCTAAAAGCCAGGCGGCAGTCTAAACTCAGCTTTGCAGACCCCTACCTCCAACCTCACCGAAAAGGCAGCAGCACTCATGCACTGCTGGCTACAACTCACTTCCTTTTCACAGTACACAAATTTGATCAGCTACTTTTTGAAAGTGTATGCTCGCTTATCACAACAAGCAGATATTTATTTCATCAAACTCATCAAGAAAGAACAAAGTCACCCAACAGCAGAATGGCAAAAACTCAACTACCTCAACTACTCAACTACTACAGGGAGTAACACACACACAAAGCCAAATGAAGTTTGAAGGACAGGGCTGGCAACACAGCTAAGCTTACTTGATTGCCAGTTTGCACAGCAAAAAGGAAGAAGCCTCCTCCCTGTCTTTTGCCATGTCCAGACACTCCTGCTGCTTCCATTATTCCGACATCATTCCTCATGTCACTACACAATGACATCAAGTAACTAAATTAACAAAAAACTAATCCCACCAAAAAGGAATTAATAGTTTTCTGCTGGTTTAGCTGCTTTAACCAGCTCATTAGAAGGATGAGAAGTGCCTCAGTGAGCACTATCAGCAAACAGCACCCTAACAAACTGGTTTGGGGTCTTTGGGGAAGAGAAATCAGGAGGGAAAGAGAGTGACAAGTGACTTTAAAAGGCCTTTTTCAAGAGAGTTAGAGAATTGTAAAATGAATTGTACCACAGGCAGCACAAGGGGCAACATGAACACCTCTGTAAGTTTTTCATTGCCATGGTTTCTGGAAGCTTTCTGTTCCTTGGTGCTCCCTTCCTTGAAATTGAGACCAGCTGCCAGCCAAGGGGCAAATCTTTTGACAGCAAGCATTTCCAAAGAGGAATGAAACACAGTTAACACTACAAATGAAGTGACATGCTTCAATGTTGAACACAAACTTCAGGTAAAAGCATGTATTTCTACAGCCAATAATTCAATGAATCACAGAACCATTTAGGTTGCAAAAGACCCTCAAGATCATTGAATCCAACCATTAACCTAACACTACCGATGAAAGCTATAAAGCAGCTAAAAGAAAAAAAAAAAGAGGAGAAAAAAAAAGCTTTACTTTCTGTGAAGTTCATTGTCAGACCTGATTCCATGTAAGCTCTAAGGAATCCTTTTGCTTTCCTCAAAACACAAAATAAGTGTTACCAAGACTTAAAAAAAAAATCCTGTAAAAAGTTGCCAATAACTTTGCAGTTCTTTCTCTGATTTACTCATAGGGAAACTCCAGAGACTTTTCATTCTGAGTATTCTTCCAAAAAAAAAGAAACCAAATGCATCACTAATGGTAGTGGTTAAACAATACATTTTGCAGTAAGGTAACACATTCATGTGTCAAGAGCACCTACCCTGATCTCTGCTCCGGGAACACAGCCTGCACAGATGTATTACGCTAATCAAGCCAAAACTGAAGAAAGCTAGTACATTAAAATACAGGGAGAAAAACATCTGAATGTTTGACAAGCATATATTTCCCATTTCTAACAGTTTGTAAATGCCTACACGTTGATTTTCAATGACTGAAATTCCAGTTTAAAGTGCCTACCAGTCTTCTGTGGGAGTCCTTGATAAAGTGGAGATAAATACCACCTCTCCGACTTTTAACTACAGAAGGAGCACTCACGAAGCACTCAGTTGCTCTCTAGCTAGAGTAAGCTGAAAAACACTGCCCACTTTAGAAACAGCTTTCAATTGCTAAGTGGCAGCAACTCAGCATCTAAGAAAGCTGAGGAAGAGGAAACAACAAAATAGCCATGACGTTCTTCAAGAGCAGGAGCAGACAGGGAAACCAGAAAGGCCACAATGCTTGTCAATCTGGAAACAAACACACCAGCTCTGATTTTGGTATTACTCTGCAAGCGATGTAAGGAAAAACAGAAGTAATGTCCCACTGCACCTTCTGCACATACACAGACACACAAACTACAATTTTAATAAAATTTAAAAAAAAAATTAACCCACGTGCATCATCAGAAGCAACTGCTAGGCTCCACCGTTCTGTATAACAAGACAGAGAAGGAAGAGCACATCTTTCCCCCACCTTTGTTTACAAGCTAATTTTGCATCAATTCATAAACGTGTGTACCCCAAAAAACAGCTCCTCATCCTCACCCTTACTTGCTGTTTCCATCAGCTCTTCATCTTTCTAAGTCTTATCAGTTACCACTACTTACATGAATCTCATTTTAAAAAAACTAGACACTGGAATTTTCTGAGAGGGATTTACTGATACATAGATGGCTTTTTTTTAAGAAAAGCCAATTTCACAACTTCAATAATAAAAGTGAGTCTTTTCCTTTTAAAAATAAATGGTTTTCATCTAGCTTCTTTTTTATGTAAGTTTTGCCAGCGTAGGATAACACAAGCATGTTACCATATGGCACGCCTACCAGAACTATCTTTAATTTTTTTCCTTGGAGATGTAAGCTGAAGTACCTGCAACTATGCTGTAATTTCCTTTTAGAGAGAACTTATCGAGCTGAATTTTTTTGGAATTGAAGATATTTTCTAGTCCAATTCCCATCTTTAAATTTTTTTAAAGATTCAGGATAACCTGTTCAACCATTGAAGAGGTTTATAAAGTCTTTTCAGAAAGGAAGAAACAGATCACAAAGAGAAAATAGTGGCGCTGAAAATAACAATTGCTGTCAAAACTGAGTTGTATTAATTCAGTGACTTGTCTCACAAGACAGTCTTTTTATAATGTTACCCATAACGAGAGAAGACAATGGTTTCCCTTGATTTTTTTCCCCCCCCACCACGTAGCTTTATATGTCACTGGCCCTAGCAACAGCGAAGAATAGCAATGGATCTGTCAGTGGACAAGGACTGTGCAACGGGCCCGTGAGGGGGGCCCCAAGCACCCTGTGTTATCCAAGCACAATCGCCCTGTTATTTGACAAGCAGCAAGTCTGCAATCAGAACACAGCTTTCCATACCTACTAGAGTGTCAAACTGACAAACTACAGCCAAGTTACCGGCAATAAACCTGCGTGACCGGTTCACTGCAAGTTAGAAAATGTTTCTAGTCTAAGTGCACAAGGACTGTCTTCAGCTGCCGCATCTTTATTCCGAGTTCAAAATTGTGAGACAGTTCACAAAAAGACAACAGTATCACTGACGCAGAGAAAAGAGCACAAACAAACAAATAACCTTGCTACCTCCATACCAAGGAAACTCTAGATGAAAAAAGGGGTGGAAAAGTACTACAAAAAGCTATGTAAAAACACCAAGAAAGTGTGTGGGGTTTACAGCTCAAAGTACAATACAAGTTTGTACTACTAAATCTGTAGAACTGTAAAGATACCCAGCCACTGTCTTTGAATAACTCTATGAAGTTAACATGAAATTCAAGTTTGACAAAAGGTAATGCTAACTTTCTGGATACTTAAAAAAAAAAAAAAAAAAAAACAAACACAAAAACCTAACTACTTGTCAGTAACATAAAGTTTCCCTGGTCTCCCTGAGGCCTATCAGGTATATTTTAAAATTACTTTTTAAAAACCCATTTCTAGACCACAGATGAGCAAATTAGGTGCCATCTATAACACTCTGCCAACAACAGCTGAGACAGCTTTGCCAACATTTCTAGGTTTGCCATGCAAGAACTTCAGTTCCCATTTCTGTATTTCATCCAGCAAGACCACTTGAAACAATGGAGGTGGGGGTAAAGGTTTGCTTTCCTAGGTTTCAGAAGGGTCTGGAAAAAGAAACAAGCATCTCATTATTGCTAGTGGCAGAGGGTGGAGGGGTTTCATGCTTTTCCATTACCAAATGCCACGGAGAGGGAGGCTTTCTAATTTGCAAACCAGACTCCCAGGACACCAGAGTCCTCGAAACCCTGTCCCTCCTTCTTCACTGCAGCAGCTGAGAATTATGAAGGAGGGGGACAGCTGGGCTTCTCATTAGTAGCACCGTGCCTGAATCCACAGACAGTCATCTGTACTCATCTCCCTTTGCAGCTTCCACCCTGCAGCTGATAGGTGTCTTTCAAAATCTCTCTTGGGGTAAGGCAGCACAAGGCCTTTGGTATGGCAAAGTTAAAAGATAAACGCAATGGAGAGATTTAGAAGGAAGCCAGCGTCCGTGTTATTTGTCTCCATGAGAACACAACTTATTAGAACACTCCAGTTCCCAAGATAAAGTATCTTCTCTGAAAGCAAGCTACATATACATCTGTTGGTTATCAATATAAGCCTTTAACAACTGTCAGATATTATGGCAACGGTCCCACTAACCGCTCGCACGTAACTCCGAACGTGCACGTAACTGAACGTGCAGAACAGTCAGCAGGGCAAAGGCCTTAATGGAGCTTTGCTCTGCAAGGGTACCTTTTTCAGCTGCTTGAATTTCCCTTCTTTCCCTAGAGCACATCTTCACTTTAATTAATAGGTCACTGAACCGGTTTATGTTAATTGTCAGAAGTACCGCGTCTTTGTTCCCAAGGGGAGGGACCAAAGTTCATTCAGTAGTTGTCAACGAAGCAAAATTGCAAAATGTAAGGTTTTGCACACACCTAAATTGCCACCAATTCCTTAGGGAGCTTTTTTATGCCGCAGTAAACAATTGCCTTCTCATTAGCAGCGTGCATCCTGCCAGCGATCCCTCGCTCGCACCAGATCCCCGCCAGTCAGCTGCGCAACCATTACCTGAACCTGGAATTAACTTTTAAACGCTGCTGCTCACCAAAGCTGCGTCAACGCGATCCAGTTTTAACTTCTCTACCGCAGATAACGCCGCGGGCAGAAACTTCTGCTCATACCGGCCTCGTTATGAATAAAAAAAACATAAAAATAAAAAGAAAGGGAAACTCCACGAGATCAGTATTTTCCCCCCGAAGGCTGCTCTCGCTCGATACCCCTCTCACAGCACCCACCGGGAAAGTCTCCCTCGAGCCCCCGTTAAAAGCCTCGCGTGGATTCATTCGCCCCGCGTGGCTTCTGTTTAAATTCGTGCCCCTTGGGCCGGGAAGGCAGGTCGAACCCCCCCCCCCCAGGGCGAACCGCCGCCCTCCAAACGCCCTCGCGGCGCGGCGGCCGGCCCCGAGCAGCCGTTTACTCCCCGCTCCCGCGGCTAAAGAGGGGGGGGGGGGGGCGGTCGCTAGAGCCGTTACCGCGGCCCCCCGGGGGACCGGGGCACAAAGGAAGAGAGCGGGCAGGGCGCCGCTCCGCTGGCGGAGCGGGACGGAGAGAAGAGGAGAGGTGCGGAAGGGGACGCCATGCCGGCGGGGAGCGGCCACCCTGCTCCCTCAGGGCGGCGGGCTGCCCTGCCCGGCGGGGCGGGACGGGGCAGAGGAGGAGGAAGGGAGCCTTCTTCCTTCTCAGGCGGGAGAGACGGCCGGGGCAGGGGTAGCGACCTCCTCCCCCCACGCCGCCGTGACCCCTCCGCGATTACTCACAACAAGAAGCTCATGGCGATGGCGGCGGAGCGGGACCGGCGGCTGCCTGGGGCTCGGCTCGGCGCGGCTCGGCTGGGCTCGGCGCTGCTCGGCTCCCAATGGCAGCAGCGGCGGCGCAGGGCGGGCGTGTGCGGGGAGAGCGCCGCGGGGCGGGGACACGGCCCGCCGCCTCCCGCCGCCGCCTCCCGCCGCCGCCACCACCCGCGGCCCGCCCGGCCGCCATCGCCCCCGGCAGTCCCCGCGGGCCGCGCCGCCCCTCGGCGGACCTCCCCTCACGGCCGGCGGTCGCCTGGCCCCGGACACAGCTCTTACCCCTCGGATGTCCCCGGATGCCCCCCTCAAGACCCTGTGACCTCTCCCCTCAGACACCCTCGTCTTCCCTTGAGTCGGGCGCCCCACCCCTCCCTCCAAAACCCCCCATCTCGTCAGGCATCCATCCCGGGACACCCGCTCTCCAGCGGCCTCTGCCCCAGGGGCACCACAGGGCTCCCTAGAAGCACTTCCCTCAGCCCAGGGTGATCCAAAGGGAACAGCGAGCGGGGCACGGCCTCCTGCCAACCACCGTCCTGGGGTAAACCCCTGCACCAGGCCGCGGTGTCCCAGATGCCAACAGACAATCCTTTCTGGGGCACGGGCAGAACATAAAACCTCCAACAACCTTCAGGTAGTCCTGGCAGCAAAATCCCCCTGGTTACCTACCAAATGTTGCAGGGGAATCATGAGAAGTGCCTGAGCAATAGTGCGGCCTGCCAGTATTCACCCTTCTTCTACCCCAAACTGCCTCCTGTGGAGCAAGCCTGCAGGGTACAGGAACAAAACGGTTTGCTTTGCTTTAGCATGTCACGCCAGGGACTCAAAACACATTACAATATCGTTATTTATGCCATCCAGGCTTCCTTAGGTGGTCTGTCCTCATTCTGCCAGTGTATGACAAAGAAGTTCAAGTACCTAATGCACAGATAACCACCATGATCATAAAAAGAATAGGGAGATCTTGACTGATTTCTGCCCTCCTCACTCAACAGTCTGCTCCTTTTTCAAATAAATGTGTCAAAATGGCTTCTAATATTTTAACAAATGTTTGATTTGTGAGCAATTTTTAACTCGGCTGGCTAGGGCGAGCAGTCAGCTAAGAAAGGACACACCTCAGAAGTTAAGATATTGGCAGCTGCAAACTACTGAGGTAAAAAAAAAAAATCCAGTCTTTCTTATCCCTTGGCAGGTCCTTCACCTGACATCTGCCCTGAACCACCTCACCTTGTGTGAGCATGGTTAAAAACTGCATGTCCTCCCATTTGTAGAAATACAGTGTACGGCATAGCCAGAGTATCATTTCAGTGTAAGTTTTCAAATAAGCAGTCTCACATCTTTCCTGGCAACAATTATCACACAGCATGCTCTTCCCAGGAAGAGGCAGTTCCATGAAGCGCAATCTGAGGGTGCGCAGCGCATGGAAAAAGACGTCCACCAGCTCATTCAACACCAGGTGAAAGCTGCAGGCTGTGGTTTTGGGGTCTGGGGACACTGCTCTGGGAATCCCTACCTCCCATTCCCAAACCAGGAGCAATCCTCTTAATTTTTGGGTTTGTCTCAGTCAGTTTATATGTTCCAGGGGAAACAAAGATAGACCGCAGCATCCAGAATGCTTCAAAATAAATTATATTCATATCAAACAAGGACTACACATTCCTCTGTAGACTTAGCCACATCCAAGCGCCACCTCTTTATGACTTAAACTAGAATCCCAGAGTGTAATTTAATGAGAAAATCTGCCGCCATTTAGGTCAATAAGAAGCCAGTGGGATTTCGGAGAAGAGACAAGACAGGCAGCAGGACCACCAGAGATTCCTTCCTGCCCTGAGGAAATTCTGCCAGCCCTGGCAACCCCGCAAAGCCCACGCGGATGCAGGTAGGCCAGAGGAAAACCCGATGACTCAGACTTGTTATCAGGCAAATTCAGTACATCAAAACATGCTACAATCCCGCACAGCATTAAGTTTCTGTACGGCACACAAGGGGTTTCGGCTATAATGCCTGATGTGGCAAAACTGACAGTTGTCTGCTTCTCTCATGTTTTTAAATGCTGAAACTGCATTTTCTACTCTTGTGGCTCTGTCCTTCAGACCAAGTCAGAATGCCAGGTCAGTGCATTTCTAAGTAAATGAAAATTACACTACTGTTTTTAGGACACTTCTAAAATCAAGTGTTTTACTGGGCAGCAAAGGCATAATTAAAAAGCATTTCATGACATTTGCAGTTTTCCTTTTGTCTCTATTAGTAAAAGCAGGCATGAAATGGGTCTCGGGGCACTTTTCAACAGATGCTGTCAGACTAAGTTGGCCACGTAAATCAAACTCAAAAAAATATTGCTGATCTTTCTGCCACATTCATGTTGAGACATGAATAACCTCCATTCTCAGTTCCCACCCATATGCTTCCTTCTACCCACAGAATGCTTTATTTTAGTGGCAAGTTAAAATTAAATGTCTGTTACTGCAGCAGTCAGTAGGAAATACTTGTCCTGGGCAGCTGTCAGGAGAAATGGTTACGTCATGCGTACATTTTATGTCTCACTTAATATTGGTCTGTTTGGGATGGCTAAGGGTCACATGAAGTGCTCGCTTCAGATGCTGCCCGATACAAGGGACTGGCGGCACGCTGCAGTCTTACATAAAGAGTCGAACTGCTCCATTGCTCCAGGAAAGGCACAGTGAATGCACCCGTGGCCTCACGTCTGTCATTTTGGTTTACCCATTATACTGTAGAGCTTTAAGAATTACTCCGAAAGGGCCCTCGAGCTGACAAAGTGCTTTGGTCCTGAACTGCAGTTTCCAGCTTTTGCAGCACAGCTCGGTAAATGTGGAACATTCCAGCTGAAAAAAGTTCAAAAATTAAGATCACGAAACTGAATATGTATGTTATTGGAAATACAAAATAGTAAACAATATTTTGTTTTGAAATGTAAATAATACAGTATGTAAATACTAAGCTCTGTAAACATTCTCCCCCCATTCTAGATTCAACTGATAGCATCCATCAATTTTTGAATTGGGTACTCGTTTGTGCATTAAGGCAAGGGATTTGATTTGTGAACAAGTGAAACATTTAAGTATAAATATCAGATTGAACCTGTGGTACGTACTTGTAATTATTCCCTACAGAAAATGCAATGCATGAAGAAATTACAGGAACTGTGAAGTTGTTATACTGTGGTCCTGAGAGTCACCATAATTCTGGAGCTGGGATGGTACAGCTCAGAAGCCTTGTTATTGCGGGACTGTAGAATGATCAAGACATTCGGCCCCCTGTTGCCTTCACCACTGTTAAGGTGCTCAGATAGGTGTCATTCCTGCTGCAATGTTCATACACTTTAGTAATAATGTCTCAGAAACAAATGATTTGTGTAGGACCTGCTCCACAAATCTCAACAGTGTTTACGGTGTGGACACCGTCTGCAGGGGGGTTCATGCTTCTTACATATCTCCACGTGAACTATGCTCTCTGTTTTCCAAAGTTGGTGGGCTCGCTCAGGCTGAGCACATTCTCTCTTACTGAATGCTGAGATAGTTGCAGATGAATGATTGTGTAACAGGCTCCTCTTTCATAGAAAATGGTGGAAGCCCCACTGCTCGAGTAACTTAAAGCTAAATTAGTAATTTTGGAAAATACCACAAGATCAATTCTTCTTGATGAGATTACACAGTGATAAGTAATGTTTCACAATATAAGCATTTGTTTTATTATCAACTCAGAAGATTTTTCTTTTTCCTGTGATCAAACTAAAGAATAGTTTATACTAATTATTCTTAACAATAACCTGTTTAACATTAAGTATTGAAAAAGGCATCTTCCAAGGTAGATAAACCAAACTTCTTGGTCAACAGCAGTATGGAGGGGCACGTCCCAAGTTTTTTTATTTTTACTTACAGTAACAGATTTCCTCTCATAAGTAGACTTCATTCAACACCAGTTCTGTCGAGTGAACAAATGCAAATTCTATTGTCCTACCGTAAATCTTTTTTTTTTTTTTCCCTGACGTTAGGCGCAGAGGCTTTCATCCCTCACTTTCGCTAATGAAGCTCCGAGAAGTCTGGAAAACTTCAGTGCCAACAAAATGGTGCCCTCTAAAGGTAATTCGCACACACTGACAAGCTACAAGACCGCAGTGGGATATTTTTTATTGTACTTGGGAAGCAAATACATTGAAGGAAAAATGGGTGAAAGACGTGCATCTCTTAAAAGAGACTCTTCCTTGCACCCTGCTTGGTTCACAAGAGAGGAACGCACATAACATTCCCTTGGTATCTGCTTATTCAATTAAAGCATGAAGGCCAATCTAGATAAAGATAAGTCTTCAAGACGAATTCCTATAGTTATCTTAATTTTTTGCTTGCTTATTTAAAGAAGGCTTTGAAGAGAAACCTGACATGTAGACTATGAGAAACTGGAATGTGAACCACTTGAGCACTAGGGTCAACATTCCTTTGAAAATGTGTATAATATGTGATTTACCTTGAAAATTCAAGAGAGTTGAGAGTGCTATTGTCAACAGACTGTGCTATTATCAACGTAATAGTCTGCCATATGTAAGTTTGTAACAAGAAATAATTTATAAAAGCAAAAGCCAACAACAAGATGACATAAAATAGCTCATTAACATTTTCAAAACGGTGATAAAAAACATTCAAGGCTTCTGAGAAATCAATGGGTTGGCAGTACTACAAGCTGACAGACTTCTACTGAAAAAACCCAAGATCGTATTTTGAGTGATAGTTTGCAATGGCTTGAGATTGCAACTCTTACTTGGCGATCCCAAGGCTAGAAGTACAGGATGCTGGACAAAAGAGGAAAATCTTTCCTGTAGTGGCTGCCGTCTCCCTGCTGCTGGGGTCCATGCCAGGGTGGCCTGGCACATCCTCCTTCTGAACAACCACTCAGATACCTGCCTAAATACCCCAGATCTGAGCCTCCACAGTCTCCCTTGGCTTCCTCCGCTGTTGGGTTGGTCTTTTTTTGGCTTGTTTTTTCTCCTGCTCACTTTGCTTCATCCTAAAAATTGTTCTGGGTTCAGCTTCTAAGCGCACACATGGGGAAGGCGGTGCCAGCTTTTTCCCCCTTATCCCTCTTAGGTGCAGCAGTAACAGCAGGACTGGTTTTCCAGATCATCTGAAAGGCGTATATTCCCTGCAAACAGGTTCAGCCAGCAGTGCCTCTAATACGTAAGATGGTCTAGCTAGGACAGCAGCCTGGGGGGGAAATATCAGCTCTCATAAAGTCTGCAGGGAAAGGGCGTAAAAGGGTTGTCATGCTCAAGTGTGATTTAAAACTTTACACTGCAACTATAGCATGGGTTTTCTTTTCCTTCCCGTTTTGATTAAAAAAAAATATGAAAATGTCAGTGGTGATAGAAACTCCAAATGAGCATACGCCAGCAATAACTTGCCGTGAATCCCCGAACCACGCTTCTCTGTTCAACTGTGTCGGATAAGAAGCATCTCACTTCCGAGCCCTTTCTTGCAGAGCCTGGTCGCGCTCCGCCCGGCACAACAGGCCACCCCCAATCCCAGTGCCCCCCGCCTCGCTGGGGACACCGTTCCGCCTCTCCATTCCCGCCTGGAGCCCTCCCAGCCGGGAAACGGCAGCCGCAGCCCGGACAGAGGGGTGAGTAGCGGCCACCTCCACGGAGGACGCGAGGCCCCCGGCATCAGCAGCCCCCGACCCCCTCACTCACCCCAAGAGCCCCTCAGCCCGCCGGGCAGCTGAGCGGGACGCGAACACCCTCCTTCTCCCGCCCGCCGCCTCCTGGGAAGGGGAGGCGGAGCCCGCCAGCCCCCACCCGTCGCCCATGGCCGCCGCCGTCGCCGCAGCGCGTCGCGGCCTGGCCGCCCTGCTGCTCGGCCGCCGCCCGCCGCTGCCGCCCTGGCTGCGCCCGCCGCCCGCCCGCAGCCTCCTCAGCGCCGCCGCCACCCTCGGGCCGGGGCTGGGCGCGCCGCGGGCTGCCGCTGTGCTCTGCGCTGCCGGCCGCAGCTACAGCCAGGTAGGGGCCCGCGCGGACGGGGCCTAAAATGGCGGCAGCGGCGCGGTCGGGGGCGGGAGGCGGAGGGGTCCCCGCCGGGCCGCTGCCCGGGATGGGGCCGTTGGGCGGGAGGACGAGCCCCGGGGCCCTGCGCCCTCCTCCCGCAGCCGCGGGGAGACGGCCTGCGCCATGTGCAGCGCCTGGCCTGGCCTTGCTCCTCCCCGTGCTTTCCCTCCCCACGCTGCGCCAGGCCCCCAGAGCATGCGCCTGCCTTAAGAGTTGAACGGAGCTGGGCACCGCTGTGGAACGCTGCGCCTTTCCACCTCTTAATTTGGGGTCTTTTTGGTTCTTTTTTGGTGGCAGGTTACAGATGCACCCTCCGCGGAAGGTCGCCTCTCAGAGCAAGAACCAGAGTCACCCAAGGCAGAAAGTGACAATGTCTTTCTCATCAGGGCGGAAGGATTCCCCTTCTCGTGCACCGAGGAAGATGTGCTTACCTTTTTTGATAGTATGGGAGTTAATTTTCCTGCGTAACTGTTCAGTGTGGTGTTACTGAACCCAACAGTTCATCATTAGTTAACAGAAAGAAAACAGAAAAATTGTTAGCCGGAGAAAGATGAGTTTTTCATATTGGTGCCAAATTATTCATGATTTACACATGTAAAACAAATAATCAACTTCCAAAATGCTGGACAATGACTAGAAACTCATCCTTGCAGCATTTTATATTTAATTGAGGAAGTCTTTCCCTTTTTAGTCCATGTTTCCACAGTAAAGGCAATCCAACTGAAGTGATTCCTTTAAAGACCATTATGGTTGGCTTTTTCCCAAACTCCCCTCTTTTAAACAAACTCGAGTGGTTTTTGCTTACTAGTTTAAACTTCAGTGTTGCTTTCTGATCCTAATTAATAGGCTTGTACATACCTTTGCAGGGCTGATCCCTTCATACTGTAATATTATGATGCATCCTTCCAGAGTAGACTAGACAGTCAGAGGCAAGTTTTTAAATGGTTTAATGATCTGCAG
The DNA here is from genome assembly GCF_047716275.1 of Strix uralensis. NCBI lineage: Eukaryota > Metazoa > Chordata > Aves > Strigiformes > Strigidae > Strix > Strix uralensis. The sequence continues at coordinate 66,312,119 of NC_133975.1, forward strand.
AAATAAATTAAGTCAATTGGAAGTCCTAGAGGAAAAGAACAGAGCAGGCAGAGTATAGCTATAGAGACTGAACTATTATAGCATTTGTTTTTGATGTCAGATAAATCAATTACCCTTACCAACAATATGACAGTATAATCCAGTTATACAGCTGTGGAAGCTAACGGATCAGATTCTTATCTGTAATAAACCTTGTGTGTTAGAGTTAAGGTTAGAAGCAGGAGTTTCCTACCCTTTGTTTCAAGACAGTACTTTGCCTCACTGAGGGCGATAGCTCTATACAGAATATTCAGTTTTGATCTGCAATCAAAAGACCCCCATGTTTGATGCAGTTGCGTATGTTTCTGTATCGTGTTCCTTGATTTCTAGGCTGTAGAATTCGAAACGGTGAGAACGGCGTACACTTCCTCTTAAACAGGGATGGGAGACGCAGAGGGGATGCCTTGATCGAGCTGGAGACGAAAGCGGATGTCCAGAGAGCCTTGGAAAAGCACCTGAGGTATATGGGCCCACGCTATGTGAAAGGTGGGTTTGCAATGGCAGAAGTTACATTGGAAGAAAACTTGATCAAGTGAATAAGAACTGCTTGAAGAATAAAACGGGCTGGTGTGAGGGAGGGCAGCGTGGAGAGATGCAGGATGTGGAACAGAGAGCAAATTAGCCAGCATGGCACCACTAAGTCAGAACTTCCAGGGCTGGACAGGAAGAGCAAAGCAGCTTGTGCAGTGAGGGGCACCATGCAGGACAATCAAGTATGGCATGGGGGAAGAAACATTATGGAGTTTTGTCAGGGGGAAAAAGCTTCCTTAGAAGAATGCCTGCAGAGAATCTCCTTCCGAGTACCATGAGGGAAAACATGTATTGTGTCTCTGTCCCTTGCAGTTTTTGAAGTACACGATAGCGACGTAGAGGGCTTACTACAAAATCTGCGGGATGAGTCACACGCCATAAATGATGGAGTTGTACTACTGAGAGGCCTTCCCTTCAGCTCCACTGAGGAGGATATTGCAGATTTTTTCCCAGGTAATTTAGCGTAGTCTGTGCTCTTCGTTTACGAGGCATTTACTTCTCCAAGTTAATGCTTAGGTAGGCTGTTGTTCCTCTAAGTGAGAAAAGCAAAAGCAGATGCAGCCTTGAACGCCTTAAACAGTATAAGGAGTTGCTGTTCCCCTGCAGCTTGAATTAACTAAAGTTCTCTGAACAAGCTTTTAGCTGGAAGAAAACAGAGGAGCCTACATCCTGTTCCCTGCAGTCGGGATGGCTACCAGTGCATAATTTGGCAAAGTTAAGAGAGGCAAAAAAGCCTGTATGATAGTTACAGTACAGGTGAATGCAGCATGGGTGTTCACAGCTGTATAATCATGACATCACCTATGCCACTTAAAACTATTAACAGCAATTTTTTTTTTTTTTTTTTTAGTTACTAGCTTGTTCATGGTTGTGTAAGCTCACTGCACCAGTTCTCAGCGGAGCAAGTACTGCACAGTGCCTGCACACATGCTCATGTGCTCAAGCAATGCAGGTGGTTGCTGCCTGCCTTCACTAGGAAAGGAGCCTTTCTAGGTTTTGCAAAATAAATTGACATTTCCTTAGGTAAAGCTTAAGTTATAGGCTAAACCAAACCCACTTCTTCCCCTCCAGGCATGCATGCAGAGTCCTAAAGCTTATCGTAATCACCGTCATACCAAAAGCAGAGGCTGCTGGTAGTAAATTTTTCAATTGATAACCAGTTGTTCAAGATGTTTGAAGGCATCTAGTAGCAGAGTTATCACAGTGAGATGACTAGGGCAGCATTGTGGAGCAAGTGTTTCCATTTCTTTAGGAGCTTGAGGAGACCCTTTGAGAAAGAAACAAGGTGCAAAGAGGTATGCAAAAGCACTCTTGAAAAAAAAAAAAAATGTAGTAGCCCAGCATAGTGTGCCCTCTGTATCATGTCAGATATAGTTTACTGGATGACAGGCTCCCCAAGCAGCTATTATACAGCACAAAAATTGAAGTTCAGTGAATTTGTCCTGGGTTTTAAAGAGATGGAGGAAAATTACCTTAATAGGAGAAAATTTCAAGAACATTTGTGCTCTGGACCTCCTTGTTGACTAGAACTTGGATTCACTTGTTATTTTCATAGTTACTTGAATCCTGGAGTCTATTCGTTATTGGCATTAAGCCTTCTGTGAAAACTGACTTAAAGCAAGTAAGTTGGAGTTTAAAAAAAAGTTTAAAAAAAAGGTATGTAGGCCAGCATGAACAGTTGTTTCAGAACTATTTAACTGTATGGTTAGCTTGTCAAAAACCAAGAGAGTAAGGAAAAAGATGTCTCTCTGAGCTATAGCACAAGTTCCTGACAATGTACATGCCTTTTTCTGCCCACTGCTCTATAGGTTTGAAAATAACTGACATAGCTTTTGTTTACCGGGGAGAAAGAAGAACAGGAGAAGCTTTTGTGCAGTTTGCAGCTCCCGAAATGGCAGCTAAAGCCCTGTTACGACACAGGGAATACATGGGAAGTAGGTAGGTACTTCGCTGGGGTTCATGAGGGTAGAAGAACACAGTATGAAGCATTCTGTGTGGCTTACGCCTTGCTTCTTACCAGGTGAAACAGCTAATCTTAGGCTATTCCATACTCACGTTATTACTAAGGAAGCTTCTGCCCTTATTACCTTTAAAACCTAGAACTCAGACTTTAGATTCAAATTTCAGTAGAAGTCATACCTAAATCTTTCTCCCAGTGTGGTCAGACTGTTACTTTGTGGCTTAAAACATACCTTTTTTAATAGCACCCTCTGAAATACTCTGTGTAACCCAAGTGTTGCCTCCTCTGGTGATGTTTTCTTTAGAACCTTGACAAAATTGGAGAAAGAAAGATGAAGCCTTTTGCAGGTTTCTGTGTGCTGCAGAGGCACCTTCAGCGCTTGCAGGTTGGGGGAATTTGGGGTCTCAGAAAAATGAATTCTGTTTATTCCTGAAGGTAGTCTCGTCCCAACAAAAGAGGGGTGATAGCATTCAGAGGAGGGCACACTAGATAGGCACCGTCTGCCCAGTCACAAGTGCACGGGGATCCTGTGCCTGCTACAGACATTTGCCCCTGCCAAATTTCCAGCAGGGTCCCTGAGGCTTTCCGCAATTCTAGCAACCCTCACCATTCTCTTGAGGCCAGTACCAAGCACAGTCTGTCTCCACTGGGAGAGTACATTGTACAAAGCAGTTTACTACTCACCTCAGACTTGAATCCATTCCTGACAGTGACTGCTGGCCAGCACCGTACAGTCATCAACCTCTTTGGTGACCACGTCCACCTGTGCTGTTCTCCTTCCTCAGGAATCCACATTCAACTATTTTCTTCCAGAGCAATAAACCCTATGCCACACACTTAAAAGAGGCCTCTCTTTTTCTCAAGCAGAAGCATATACCCCTGTTTCTCAGAATCATAAAATCATTTAGTTTAGAAAAGACCTTTAAGATCAAGTCCAACCATTAACCTGTACACTGTCAAGTCCACCACCAAGCCATGTCCCTAAGCACCACATCTGCATGTCTTTTAAATACCTTCAGAACTGCCCTCAGGAAAAATAATAAAATTGCTTTTACCCTATTGAGCTTTCTGATTTTGCTTTAATAAGCTGCTGAGTTCTCTTTCTAAACACCAGATAACAAAAGCTCTCTCCAGACTTTTACTACTTTTACACACCTACTTCCTTTCTTCTGTTCCCTTATTTTCTGTTCCACTCTGCATTTCCTTGTGGTTGTCCCTCCCTGCCCAATACAGCTGCTCTGTAGGTGTGCCCAATGATTGAATTAACACATTTCCCTACCCTCAAGTAAAGATTAATTAATTTTGTGTGCCCTTAATTTTTTCTTTGTCATAATCAAACGAGCTGATCTGATTCTCCCACTCAAGTTCATACACTTCTGTTTCTCTGTGATTACCCAAGAAATGGAATGGTTTCCAAAACTGCTATCGGTTTGCTCTTGTTCATTCTTCCTGGACTATGGATTTTATCCAGAAATGGCCTTCAGCTGTGCACAGGACTGTGTGTGGGTTCAGGGGAGCTGAGCTTTAAGCTGTCAGCCTGTACGTGGGGTTAACTTCTCTTACTCTGGCCGCTCTCTTCAGACAGGAGGAAAGCTGCCTCACGTGGCTGTCCATATGCTACTTTTCATCATGTTATCCCGTCAGTGCTATGGAAATGGCCTAATTTAACACTGCTGGTTAAATTTCTGTGAGGCCCAGCTGGTACTAATCTGAAAGATTAGCACAGGCAGCTCTGAGTTAAGGGGTTCTGGGGTGGGTAGCTAGAAACATAAGGCATTATCATTTTATGTTTTGAACCTCCAAGTAGAGTTTGTTTTATTTTTCTTTCTGTGGTGTAAGGAGGATCTTGGTGGAGCCCCTTAATGTTGCATTACTTATTGATGTATTACACCCATGACTTTCACACACTCCCACTCACATTTTATCCCATCAATTTCATAGCCATATGTAAAAAAGGCTCCAGTGAAGTATTTAATATGACCCTGTGCATCTTCTGTGTCTGCCTGTTTCAGTAATCTGTTTTGGGATTGGGCATTTGTTTTTTTTTTAATTTGGGGGTTGTAAAAATCGGAAAGTGCAATTTGCAGAGGTGCAGTGAGAGGAAAACAGCCTCACATACAAAGCTGCTCAAAAGGATGCATACTACTGAAAGAGAAAACATTTTTCAGAGGAAGTAAACCTGTATTTCTGCAACAAAACAGAGTTCTGGCTTGTAAGTGTTTGGTATTACTTTTACAAGAAGTTTGTATAAGGCTGTAAACTAAAGAGTTTGTCCAGACCAGACTAGTAATCTGTCTCACAGTAGGTGGCTTTATACAGGAGAGTGGCTGTCACTGCAAGTGGAAGGGGCTTTCATAAACATAAGTGTGCAATTCAAATGAATTAATTCTTCAGGACCGTTGCTTGCCACGCCCTGGCTCTCACACCCGGCACATGAGCAGAGCTGAGGCAGGAGAACGTCCTGAAGGTTCTTTTTCAACACCTTGAGTTCTTTGTGGAGGTGCAAGACATGCCATGTAATTTTCTCCTTTGACTTCTAGATACATAGAAGTGTACGTAAGTAGAAAGCATCACATGCAGAGGCATGTGCCTTATGCCAAGCAGACTACGATCTACTCCAGAGTGAGAAAAGAATATGAAACAGTTTCTGAAGAAAGAGGATTGAGCTACATGGAAGATTCCCATGGCAAAAGAGAAACCAGTGAGTCCCACCCTGTCGTGTGTGTTTGGGGGCCCTTTGTTTTACCCCGATGATCTGCTGTGAAAAAGACCCCCCCCACCCCCCGCCCCGTTTCTGCAGCTTTCATGTGAGGGAGGTGAGAATTGCAAGCATTAATGTTTTTTTTCCTCCATTCCACAGAATTGTGCAGGGAAGGGACAGAAAGCTCTGGGCACATTTTAGAATCTGGGAACTTCTCACCACCGCTGCACTTTGTCCACATGAGGGGTTTTCCTACCCAGGCTACTGCCCAAGACATAATAAATGTGAGTAACAATAAAACTATGAATTGAATTTGGTTGTCATTACCAATGTAAACCCTTGATTATTACAGATGAAGTCACTTCAGATTTTTAATTTATCCATGTCTGTGTTAGTCCTCAGTGCTGTGTAGCTTCAGGCTGAATGCATTTGGAAACCTGAGCTTGCTGAGGGTTACAGGCTCCCCAGGGTAGCCGTGGCCTCACAGGCACAGCAGTGATACGCTCGCCTCCATAAATAAGAATGGATTAAAGCTTGCTGGGCTGTCTTCATACCCCTCCCTTTGGCTTGAGTAGCCATTTATAATCTTGGCTAGATTTCAGAGTACCTGACTGTATGAAAATGAGTTTCAGAATCTTTTTAATACTCTTTCTACTTCATTTTACTAGTATACAGCATCACAGAGCAAGCGTACCTGCACTTAACGACTTGGACATGTACAGAGCACATGTGCTGTGTGAGGATTTTTGTTCTGTCAAGAATGACTGCCAGGAGCTTGCAGAGGGTGGGGGGCTGCACAGTGTGGGAGAGGTGGCTTGGGTGTGCCCCAGGTTCACCCAGACAAGAAAGGCAGCCTTTTGCTACTCACAGGCTCAGCCTCCCCCACAGCTGGATAGGCTTTATGAGGAAAAACATCAAGTTTCTAGGTAATAGGTTGTGTTACTGTTGTTTCTTTCTCACTAAACTCTCGTTTTTCTCCTTTTGAGTTTTTTGCTCCGCTGAAGCCCACAAGGATCATGGTAGAATACAACTCCCATGGAGATGCAACAGGAGCAGCAGAGGTGCATTTCAAGAGCCATGAGGACGCAGTCGCTGCAATGGCCAAGGAGGGCTCACAGCTGCGTAAGTAAAGAGGAAGGGATCTTACAACCCCACGACTCAGACCCTCGGGGAGTTTGGCACAGCTCGTCAAGCTGCTGCTAACACCCTGTGCAGAAGGATCATCTTAAATGTAGATTTCCAAATTACCCTATTATGCAACATTGGCTTTGTGAGGGGGGAAAAAAAAAGAAAATGACACACAAGTCACTGAACACAGCCTGCCTCTCTGAAATTGTTCCCCAGAGTGCAGTGCCGTTGAATTATTCCTGAATGAACATCCAGAGGCAAAAGAAAACTGCTAGTGACAGTGGCACGGTCTCAGGTTTGGTAAGTGCATCCTCCTTTGCTGTTGTTCCTGTACTATTTTTTAGCAACGTGTGCCTCAGGCTTACTATTTCTGATACTTTGGATTTCAGCTCCCTTAAAGGATCAAATTTAGAGTGGCTGAAGGGGGTCATCACCGCTCATCTCAGGTCAGGCAGCGAGCCTGGCCTCTCTGGCCTGCAGATCCAGATCCCCACAGAGTGAAAGTCCTGTGGGGAAGGGGCAGCAGCTCCTTCCTGAGGCTACAGCTGGAGCTGGCAGAGGTTATTGTGCTGCCCAGGCATCTGCCCTGTCGCAGCTGAGGCCTAGACTGTGCTGGAGAGCTTTTTCTGTTTTCCTCCTCCCTTTAAAACTCTGTTAATGTGATTGATGAAAGGTTCTGAAGGGGTTGTATTCACTGGCATGGAAGAGGAAACGGGGCTAAACATTTTCCCCAGATGCGTATTAACAGTAATTGGTCTTTTGGCTGGGACAATATTACTTAGAATTACAGACAATGGAGTTTGATAAAGTAACATTCTTCAGATGATTTTTTTTCTTTTTTAATCCATCCACTCAAACGCAGGCCCAGAGCCTACCTAAATGTGGGAGTCAGCTACAAGGTAGTCAGTGTGTTTTCAGTGCAAACAGGCTGTCATGTTTTTCACAATATTAACCTCAGGGGAGGAGTGTCCTGTAGTGGGACAGTTTTTGCCTTTTTTTATGGCACAGAAACTGTGTCTCCTTGCCCTTTACAAGAGACAAACTGCAGGCTGGGGTGGGGTGAGCACGGGGGAGGGGCCCCTCCTGCAGAGACCCGCATGGCATGCTGTGGCAGTTCTTGCTGCTGAAACAGCATCAGGCCACACTCCTCACTGAAAACCAAAAGACAGCCCTCCCTGCAAAAAAATTAAAACCCTGCAAAAGAAGGGTTTCCTAGGTCTACAGGAGTGAGGCATAATGTATAAGGAAAGAAGTTCCCTGGGACCTTTGTGGAAGGCCCTGGCCACCTTGTAACGCTTCCACCAATGCCCTTCTGAAAATGGGGGTGATTGGTCGCTGCTCCCCCAGGTGCTGGCCCCCACAGCTGACATAGGGAGGGCCCACCCGCCCCTCTCCATCCCAGCAGCCGCCCTGCAGCTCTGGGTTCCCAGTCTAGGGCAGGGATAAACTCCTGGGGCGGGTTCAAGATGTGCACTCAGCAGTGACCAATGTGGCCCACAGCCTCCCTGCTGCCGGGGCACAGTGACAGCCCTGACTTCCAGGCCCCTGTGCTGGGACCAGTGGAATTAAACACACACACACACCCCCCACTCCATGTGTGCTGCAGCCCCACCCAAAAAGTCTCACCTGTTGGAGCTGTTTGCGTCATCTTACCTTTTTTGGTGAGATCTTTTAGTATTGCCAAATGCTACTATTCTATTATTGGAGACAAAAATTCAGAAAAACGCAGCAGTGCATTTGAAACAAGGAAAGCAATAAGCTTGCGGTGAGGTAGTGATTGATCTTTTTCCTCTTCCTTTCTTTTTAGGCCAAAGTGAACACATTCCGTGGATATGAGTGTAAAGATCGAGTACAAGTGGCGCTGCTCAATAACAAGGATAAACTGTATAAAATCTATTTGAGCGTTGTGTAAAAGCATGTAATAAATTGTGTTGACATACTGTGGAAAGATTGTCTGTTACAAAAGCAGCAGCAGCTGTACCAGAGGAATGGGAAATGCTGCAGGATGGAGCACTTCTAGTCTCCTGCTGCGTGAGATGTACAAAGCATTAATAAACCACCAGTATTTGCAATGAACAAACCCAGAGCGATGTGAGCAGGCCCTGTGTGGTACTGCCAGTACCTCCTCCCTTCCACCGCCCCTCTCTCCATCTGCGTAAGGAGCCATCAACCCTTACCCATTCTGAAATACTTACACATGTAGCCAGAGCAGAATGAGACGGAAAGACAGCTCAGGACACAGGATACAGATGATCCAAGTTTTTATTATTGTGTGGAACAAAATTAACAACAAAAAAAAAAATAGCCATCCGCTCCCCCCACTCCAACCACGCAGGTGAGCGTTACAAGCAGTACCTGAGCAAAGGCGCCTTGAGCACTGCGGCACCGCACAGCGTAACACCCAGCCCTCGCAGGCAGAGAGGCCCTGGAGTCTGAGGCAGCAGGAAGGAGGCAAGTGCTGACACCGTGAGCTGGCAGCAAGCGCAGTGTCACGCTGACCTTTCTCAATTTCCATTTCGGCTGCCAGAGCTGTGTTCGGAAGGGTTTCAGCCGCCTCCCTGCTCCCTCGTGGGGAGCCGTGTGACTTCAGAGGACCTGCCCCAGAGCTGTCCTGCTTCTCACAGCCTTTGCTTCGAGCAAGCTGAGCGGCAGCCGCTCCTGCCAGGACAGTCAAAAGCCAGGTACAGGTCACAACTAAGCTGTTGCATCAGAGCTGCAAAATGCTGGACATACCAGCATGGAAATAATTTACACTAAGGGCCTGGTTTCCAGTTTAATCCTTTAACATGGAAATTGCTGGGCCTTGCTTTCTCCTTGGGGGATGAGCCCTGCTAGATTTGGATGCAGGAATTTGAAATTTCATCGGTGTGTACAGTATGTACACAACACTACTAACGTTAAATTCAGTGTCTTCTCCATTGGTCTCTGGTATCTCATCCCTTCAGAGCAGCGTGCCCACGCTTGAGTTCTAGGCTTTTCGTATGTCAATGCTGTTCACAACTACTAATCTACTTTAAGGGATAGCAGCAAGGAAATGGATCTGGTAACTGAGGGGAAAAAAAGAGCAGAAAAAGAAAAACTATTTAAAGTTGCCCCTGCTATGATAGTGCTCTGGCTCTGAGGGACACTAAGAGGAGCTGGAGAACTTTGGTGGCTGAACATGCCAAGGCCTAGAGGGAACTAGGAGAGAGTTAATTCCTGGTACAAACCAGCACCAAGCACCTAAGTAACCTCGGCTCTGACATGCTTTTAATGTGCTTCCCGGCAGTCTAATGAATAGAAAATCCCCTCTGAGGAATTAAACCACTAACCCCTAATAAACTCTGTACAAAACCAAACGCATTTGTCACATATAAATACATCAGTTTTTCTATGGACTACCAAACATTCTGTGGTCTTTAAGACTGAAGTAGGCTTCCAGTATAAACCAGAGCAAACACTACTGTGACATGCTATGCGCTTCAGGAGGAGGCCACCACCACTTTTTGGAGTAACAGAAAATTCCGTGAGGTAACAGCAACAAGAATTAACGTAACATGAACTTTAAAGCGTGAAACCCTTTTAAACTGTGTTTCAAATCAGAACTTCTAGTAGGTGAAAAGCATACTGGTTTCATCTCACCTTCATTTTCATATAACAAAAAGTGAAATGCAAGGCTTATTACGATGACTTTATGTGCACAAGGGGGAGAGGTGGATTGAAGTGGCCCTAAACCTCCTGCATCATGATGAGGGTTTGGTATCGGAATGCTTGAGGGTCCAGTTCCTCCAGTCACCACATCAAGGCAGGAAGTGCAGTTACACCCGTAGCTTTGGCCCCCGCCGTGTAGTCACGAAGTCACAGTGAGGGTCTCCGAGAGGAAGGTCAGATGCCTTAAGGCACTTGCGTGCCAGATCAGTGCAGGCCGTCAGTTCATGCCTCAAAACCACCTACAGCCCCCCACCCCAGCCCCTAAAATACAGAAGGAGAACTTTCACAGCTTGGTTTGAGTCTTCCGTACTGCTTTGCATAGCAAGCCCATGGCCTGAGGGCTGAGCCAAAGAAACGAAGCTAGAAAAAGCATTTATTGGCATCTTACATGGACTCCTCCCACCCAGCACTGATGCAGCGCGGTCAAACCAGATTGTCAAAGGCAACCGGGAAAGGGGAAACGGTATTTCAAGTGCAGCCAGACATGAGGATTAAAAATGCTCCCGTTCTGCTTTCAGTGAGCCTTTGCTTCACGCTTTCGTGCCACACACATGGGGATGAGAACGCTCCCGACTTGCAGGCGCAGACACACAGTGCACGCACACAGAGCTCTTTTTTTGGGCAGGGGCTCTCTATTCTCACTGTGCCCCGAGGCTGCTCGGGCACACCTCGGCATACTTCATGTGCCATTCCCAAAGCAGTTCTCCCCAGCACAAGCTCAGCTCTGAGAACAGGCAGATTTTCATACAGGGAAGACTCAGACTGTTGGTTTAGCCACAAGAGACTGTAAACACCATGAAGCTGCTTCCCCCCTGACCTCCAAGGAACACAGGCAAGTGTCTTCTCTTCACATTCCCCCCGAACAACTCCAGAAACCACCATCAGCTACAACCATTTGTTTTGTCACCTCTCCCTGACACCTGTCCCCTACAAAGGACTGGTTGAATACTGCTGGATGAGCCGCTTGTGACAGGGGTTGCAGACGCGCTCAGGGTTAATACTAGACGGGAGGGGCAGCTCATTCACTGAACAGGCTTCACAGAAGATGCCACCACAGTTCTTGCAGATGTTCTGGAATGCAGGAAGAGGACAGAGAAATCAAGGAAATGCTCAAGACACAAGCAACACAAACTTACGGTTTCTCTCATTAACATTCTGTCAACCCAAATCCTCTGCCGGGCTAGACAAAGACGCTCCGAAACTCCACTCTTGTCCCCTCTGAAGACCCCATTTGCTCCTGTGCTCAGGACCAGTTAATAGCAAAGTTTCTTAGGTCAAAGGAGAGTAGGTGAGGTCTTGCAGCAAAGCAGGTAAGAGTTACCAATAATGAACCATTTGAGTTTTAACTGACTCAGTCTACTAGAGCATTTTGTCACAGGAGGTGCACATCTGTATTTTACAGCCATATAAATACACTGGAACAACAAGCCTTGCCTGAGATGAGTATTTAAATGTGCACATGCATTTGGAAATGTGTCAAAGTCAGATATAAAGCTGTGGCATTCGCTTTGAACTCATCGTGTGTTTTCTCAAGATAAACACAGGGGCACGGGAAAGACTAGAAGTCCTACACAGAGTTCCCACATGTCTAACAGGAGAGGTTCATGGGGTGACATAGGGAGGCAATCGGGCCCCCTCTCACTGCCTGTTCTAAGCATCATGGCACCGTGGCGTCGGGGAGGAGAGGGCTGGCTTCTGAGCACACCCAGGCACGCCGTCTTCATGGGTGCTGCGGAGCAGCCTGGCTTGGGAGCTGCTCTTCACTCTGGCAAAACCACTAACTGCCAGGCAGAGCTGCAAACGCAGCCACAGCTGGGAGCCCCTACCCCAAAGAGCAGCAGCTCCCCACCCACACTCAGCCAGACACAGCCTCTCCACATGAGCCTGAAAGCCTCCTGGTCAGGTAACCTCGCTGTACTCCCCAGTTCCCCCTCAGAACTTCCCAAGACCGATATGGAACCGAGTACTGGTTCACCTTCACCAGGCACGGAGGTCAGAGCCCTGCAGGCCTTGTGCTGGGGAGTCAGCTGCCTCCCCCCTGCTCCCGTCTGGCCACAGCTTCACAACAACCTTTCGGTTCAGGCCTTGGCAGATCAACTGGGGGAAGACAACGTCACCTTCCAGCTCACACTGCTAAGTACTTGCACCAGTGTGACCAGGACACCTGCAGCACTGACAGCAGTTTTATCACCGCTTTGACTAGTTTCCTTGCAAACTGCTCCTCAGCAGCAGTGGAGGAAAGTATCTGGATGAAGGCAGCACTCCTTGTAATCCTTCTAGATTCTGACTATAAAGCAGTGAGGAAAGCAAGAGGGGCTTGGCCACAAAGAAGAACAAAAATAAGGGAAAAAGGCAAGGTGGCTTAAGTGGAGAAATAACAAACAAGCGTTAACACCACCTATTCTCACTTCGGATTGATCCCAGGAAAAAAACACTTAGCTAAAAAGGGAAGAAGCTGCTAAGGGGAAGGAAAAACAAACCACTGAACACTGAGCAGAGTGGGGAACCCTCAAGCAACCACTGTTTACAAGTTTACTTTAAGGGTAAAGTGGACTTCAGAAAAGCCCTCATTTCTTTGTTCCAAGTCACCAGGAGGAAATCTGTGCTATTCGAAAATGAGAATCAGAGGAAACGCACATTCACTAGATGATGGAGGTGACAATATAAGTCCTTGGAGTTACCTTTTTTTTGCTTCGGCTGCTTTCTTCCTGGCAGAGCTGGCAGATCTCAGAGTTTCCAGGTCCCGACAGTTGTTCCTAATCCCCAAGAAAAAACCAAGACATTCTGCTTTACACACTTCTTTACATGGCACCCGTATTAGAGCTCTGTGGCTGAGCCGCACCTTTCAAGAGGGAGGAAGATTTCACGTGCGTGTATTTTTAACCTTTCTCTATTCACAGCACACGTGCAGCCACAGAGGACCACCGTGCATGTGCAGGATGATCCACAGTTGCCCTGCCTACACCACAGGGCAGACGGGGAAGCACAGCGTGGCCGTGTGAACCAGGGACCACACAGCTCGATTTTCAGGCTGAGATCAAGGCTGCTGGCCCAGCAATGAGGTGGGAACTAAATCTCTTTCTCACTGTGAGAAAGAGCTGACAGATGCAGAAATTCCCAGTAGACAGGACACAACGCGAGTGTTGCAGCATCCCATTGACAGTTCAGGGTCTAGCTGTGCTTTGCCAAGTATCCAGGGGGAGAAAGAAAGGATTCTGGTCAATTTGATATACATGAAAAAAAAAAAAAACCCAAACAACAAACCAACTGACCAAAACACCCCTTCCCTCTAGCCTACAGAGCAACCAGCAAAACCTTGTCCCAGATCAAGGAGGTTAAACACCACCGTTTTCACAAACATTGAACTATATTATGCTTTCATTGATCTTTTCAGACACACCGACCCAGGAAAGGCATGGGGCAAAGGAATAATAAAAGGAGTTAGTTTAAAAACCAACATGGTTGTGCTGAGGCTGTGAAATGAACTCACATAGGTGCAACACTGTCAGCTAAAAGCCTTTCTAATGAGATAAGCAGTGCTTTTTCCACTAGGCAATGATTGCTGCCATGGACTCTACAGACAAATCCTCACCAAGGCAAAACCCCAAGGACAAAATTCAGGGTATTTGAGCAGGGAAGATGCTGCAGCGACCCAGGAGCTCCCTCAATACCCTTGCCCTTCAGTATTTCAATGCAAGAAGAAGAATCACCAACCTGCTCCTCCTGTGTGCCGCTTGGTAACCTGCAAGAGAACACCACCATCACTTGGAGCCAGGGCTTCAGTCACTGCATCATTTCAGAAAAACGTTTGGACTATCAGAGAATTCCCTCATCCTGTTTTTAAAATCCTACCCATACAGATTTTTGGTTTTGTTTCTTCAAAACCACGCTGCCAGGACTCCTCACATGAGAGACGACCCCTTCATAAGTTTTGTCAAACAGTGAAGCAAAGAGGCAGTATGTGACTGGGGTTGTTTAGGCATACAGCATGCCTGGCTAAATAGGAACAGCAGGGGAAATACTTGTAAAATGCCTTCAGAAGTGCAGAGGAAAGGGAGCGTGAATATAGAAAAGACTGTTTAGATGGTACAAGCACAGTTTAAAACTAGCTCTGAACTTACTACTGCGAAATGTTTGGTCCCCTACAACTTCTGCGAAGAGGCAGCGATAATGCATTTTGAGGCCTTGCAGATAAATCAGCAGCCTGACACTCACAGTGCTTAAACGCTCAAGGTGAAACGGGGGTAAAAAGCATCAAAGGCCTGGAAGGTTTCTAATATCTGGGAAAGCAGATTTGAATTGAGCTTATGCTATTTTTAAGACAATACTTTTCTCATTAACTTTATATTGGCATTCAGAGCACTGAGTTTTTTCACTGACAGATTCAGAGTACTTCAAATAGGCTGTTACTATCTCTGAGCAAAGTCCTCATTACAGAGATGTTCCCTGCGGCTTTTAAAACATCTTTTCACATTTAAAATCAAATCTGAAACTTAGCTTTCAAATGATTAATCAAGTCCTACAACAAGAATCCTCCTCTGTAACATTCAGCTTAGAAACATGTTACCTGAACTACATTTTTATACAACCATTTTCTTGAAATGTTATTTCAAGTTCTCTTTCTCCAACAGCTCCTATTCTTGTCCAGAAGCCACTGTTTATTAGTTTCAAATGCCCTTGATCCACCAGCCCTCCTTCCTTCCCTCACCAATCAAGGTACCTTCTTTGGACACAAGTACCAAAGGTCCATGTCTCTGCAGCATTTGGCTTACAAAGCTTCACTGATTAAGAAAAATTAATAAACAGCAGATTTATATATAAACAAGTTCAAAGGTAAATGGGAGAGAGACAGAGCTTTTCAGATCCAGAAACACTGATGGCAAGCAGTAGAACCTCCTTCCCTTTGAGAGCCACGAAAAAGCAGCAAAGAGACCTCAACAAAGGGCATGATGTTGAAAAGCTTTCTTAGACAGGGAAGTTGCACTATTCCAAACTTCCCATCAACAAAGAAATTAGAGAAGGGGAAGCAGGACTTAGAAAAAGAGAAGGTAAAAATGAGATTTCTTTTCTCCATACTTGTGTGGCAGGACACTGTTCTCCTCTCTTGGTGGCTGTTTCAGTTTAGCATTTTCTTCCTGGATTTTGAGCTTCCCATCCTGCCAAAAGGAGACATTTACCCATCAGTTGAACTATATGACAACTCCAGTTTCACCCCTGCCACACTGCCAAGGGAGACTTTACATTTCTATTTCGGGAATATTGATCTGCCCCTCCTTGGCACAGGTGTATTTGGACACGTGAAAGCCTACAAACACCAATCCATCCTAGGAGCAGCTCTATATGCTTTCCTTTTGCTGTCAACAAAAACTTGACTTCACATTTTAGAGACAGACTCTTAAACATGTCCCATGACCTCCTTTTACTAGAAGGTACAAGAAACTTCAGAGTTATCATTTTTTAACAGCAGAGGTTGAATAGGCAGACAGCCTGAATAGGCTTTTTAAAGACTGATCAGTGAGACAAATCCTCTCAGCCAGGAAAGGAAACAAATCCTTCCCTCCTCCCCAGCTAAGACCTGGGTCATAGCCCTGGCCAGGTATGTATGTATGTAACACCACACCAAAACACGACTGGCAAAAACCAGCCTCCCGCCTGCGCAGCCAGTGCTGGCAGAACCACCCACGCACGCATTGCTCTTGAGTTGTGACCTTCAATTTCTGCAAATGCAAATTTCCACGGGATCAAGCACCACGTACAAGTTTTGTGGCAAAAGACAAGTCCACTCTGAAACCGCTTTTTTGCGCATTGGCCCATTTGTTCCTAGTGGGAGCACCCACTCGTGCCACAGTGCTCACCTACGGAGTAAAAGAGGATAACTCCACGCAGTAACCGGGTCTCAAACCCAGTGACAGGCACACAGCCAAGCAGCAGAAAAAAGCAGCTATTCTGCCTTCCAGGGAGCTAACCAACTTTTGCTTTAAAGATCAGACTACCCAGTTTTGGGTATGGGGGTTTCTTGTTTTCATTTTTCCTGGCCAACTGCATCGCACTTAGTTTCTGATTCCTTCTACCGAGTTATGGCTGTTCTGCTACAGCAAACATGACTTTTTGATACATGACTCATGATGCGTAAATAACATCACTGAAATGATGTGTATAATGTTGGTTAAAAAACCAAAAAACTGAGTCGTTCAAGCAGCCCAGGGGAGGCCAGTGAAGGCAACTCTCAAGTGCAGCAGCACACATGAGAACTGCTAAAACAACCTCTATTCACAGTTCTCATAGTCACAAGTTTTGTTCTCCAAAACAACTGTTTTACTGCCAATTCCCAGCAAGAGAGTCTGTTTCGTTTTACAGAAAAAGCTGCAGAGCAGATTTTCACTTTCAAAGGCAAATTTACTGCTAAAAAGGGAGTCTCACTTGGGGACTGAGTTTTACTCTCAAGATGAACACTGCGTTTTGCTTTAAAAACACACTGACTTCACTAATGCACAGAACAAAAGAACACAAAGTGATTTGTGATACCCTGAAGAGATAATTTTGTCTTCCAAGTGTTACTATTTACCTCGTTCAGGAGAATTTCCATTACTGTGATGCAAAAAATAAAGACAAGCAAGTTTGCTCTTCATAAGATGGAACATGTACAGCACCTCTCCTGCTGTATTACAGTTGCTTTTATTAAACTAGTGAAGGAAAACCACAATCACTGTCAAGATTTTGTCAGGTGCCCAGCTTGGAACAGGAAACCAGTGTTCTGCAATGAAGCGTAATGCTTGCAATATTTTTGAGAGGCTCAATTCAATAAACTACCCATTTAGTGTGTGTAAAAAATGTTCCAAAGCTCATTTTGTTGTGGCACACTAACAATACATATTTATTGCCTAATAAAGCTCAGGAAAAACAAATGAGCAAAACGAGACTATGATTCAAACACAAGCCAAGAATAAAAGTCATATTACCTGTCTTAGCCAATTCTTTGCACCTTTTTTGTTCTCTTGGCTGCGTTGGTGACTGTGTGACCATCTGTCTCTTTCCCGCTTCAGTTCCAGTTCAAGGTGGCTCCTAGAGTATCAAGGTGGAATTGTGAACAAAAGCTTTGGTTTTGTAACACTTGACATTGAGAGCTAATGAGCTGTTTAACCCTCTCTTTACACTAAAGCAACTGGACCCCAGCTCAAGAGCTGAAAACTGCCTCTTTGAATAAAAAGTTGTCTTGCAGTGTGTTAAGCCATAATACGTCAGGATGGAAAAATCTAGAAGTTCTTAATCTAATTCTAGCATGATTTTGCAGGAAGTAAACCTGTTGACTACATCTGCAAGTCCTCAAAAAATAGTTATTTATTCATCTATTGCAGAACTTTTGATCAGTGCCCTGTTCAAAAAGACATTCTTCAGCACGTCAACTGCTACAGGACAGGCTCTGAAACCAAAGCCAACATCCGCGACCATTTCCTCAAGCCATTCGCCCAGGATGGGGGGGCTGTTCCTCCCTGAGAGCTGTGGCAATTCTTCTGACACCTCACCTCAAAGTGGGGCTTGGTCCTCGTGGAGCAACCGAGGGCTGGGGCTGGGGGCTCGTCGCTGGGAGTACTCTGCAGCCTGCTCTGCTGCTGACCTTGGCTGAGCAACAGCACATGAGCAGGTCAGTGCAGGAGCTTGAATAGGAGAGGCGAGCCCAGTGGGCTGAAAACAGGACACATACGCTGTTCTACGGAGCTCAGGCAACTCCCTGGCCTAGCCTCACCCATCATGAAGGGAAGACATATGCTCCTTCAAGACTGCTAAGCAGCTGGGCTGCTGATCTGCACTGGTTCTGCAGCCAGTGTCAGTCCCACGCAGCACGTGCTGCGGTCCATTGGGCCAGAGGGAACAGAGACATGGCTGAGCACAGCACATTCATATTCAGGAGGAAAACTAATCAGTGGGTCAAGGACAGATGAACAAGCACATCTGAGGTCCCTAACGCAGCCTGAAGCAGGCTGAAGAGAAGCACGGCTCTAAACTGAGCTGTGGATCGCAGAGCCTTTACTCTGGGCGCCCAGAAAGCTCAGTGCCTCCGTGCCTGCAGCCTGCCTGCACGCAACAGCCTCAAAGCCCTTGGAGCACATGGACCATCAGGGACTGAAGCACTAGAAACGCCATTTTCTGCAATCATTACGAGGAAAATACGGTAGCTGCCATAGGGAACAACCCCTGCTCCAAAATTAAAGTATCTACTGGTAAAAGTAGTGGGAAGACTTGTACCATAAAACATTCAGAATCCTCATTGCTATTAAACCCAACATTATCCATTATTACCCTTGTTAGTCTCCACGCTGCTCCAACAGCTTTTTACAATAACTCATTATGACTACAGCCTCATTAATTATGTAGCCTAACTGAAGTGAGTAAAGCTGGTGGAGACTTAGAGCCAGAAATTAATACTTGCCCATGTTGACATTTAAAAACAAACCAACCAAGGGAATCCTTGTTTACAACTTGATTTAAAACCAACACCACCACAAACACAAAAAGTCCCATTTCCTCTTAAAGGAATATAATTCAAGCAAGACTACCCACAACCCACTGCGGCACCCTCCAACACTCACTGCTTTAGAAACTCAATTAAATTAAGCAGTACAGCCTCCCAGTAAAGGAGGCTCAATCATTTTCATACTGTCATCTTGATTTAGCTTGAGTGAGGAAGGAATCAGAGCAAGTCCAATTGATGCAAAAATAGACCAATTTGCAAATGTCCTCTGCCAGTAGCTACACTGTGACTCAGTGTAAGGTGCATATACAGAGAAGATGCATTCTTCCTTTATACCTGAGAACACTGCTAAGCCCACCCATGTACACCCAGAACCTCGCATGAATTTCTGACAAAAGCCATTTGCTGGTTTTCTGGGAAGCCTCTAACTTTTTGAAAAAGGAAACAAAAAGCTGTGCCAGGAAGGGACAAAAAGGAAAAAAAAAAAAATCATCCAGCAATGCTTCCACACAATTCATTCCAGTAACCTTGCAACAAAGAAGTGTCATGGCTACAGAAGAGATGCTCTTCTATTTTAAGATAAGAGGATTTCTCTGTTTTCCTGATATTGGTAAACCGATGACACTGCAGGGGAAAATATGATAGCTTTCGCAAAGTTCTCTACATTTGGCTTCCAACTTTTTGGTCACCTCCCAGCAAAAATGAGACCAGTTTCAACTGGAAAAAAGAATAAATTCCCAGCACTGTTTGTCAGACTGACAATCACAATTGCTTCCCTTGCTCCAGACTCTTCAGTGTTAGCTCTAGGCAAAGACTTAGCTACTACATCCCTGACAATGAGCAGCAAATTGCTTTTAGTGTTAGCTTTGGATTCCAAATTATGCTATTACACTGGAAAGTCTGATGCAACACTTGACTTCGGAGAGGTCTGTGTTGCCCATCAGAGACCCAACTGCGCTTTGAAGCGCACATCCAGCTAACTCTCATTCCCTAGAGCAGGCTAACCTGCAACTTTAACTCAGCACAGACTGGGGATCTACCCAGCGTCCCAAACAGGTTTTGCAGCTTGTGGGGATCCCCGTCCTCCTGCATCTCTAGCACTGCCTGTTTTCAAACGAGATGGTTATTGGTAGATGCCCAACAAATCAAACCACAGTGCAGAAAGCCCCCATGGACATTTCCATGTTCAGAAAAATATCCTGACATTTCATTTCCACTCAGGAGATATTCTGGAACCTGCTTCTGATATTCCACTGCCACATAAGATTTGTGCTTTTGCTGGTGGTTTCTGCTGAATACATAGTTCTTTTGCATTTTCTTCCAACCTAATTTTTCAAGTTGTAGCTTTAAAGACACACATGTTAAAAGATTCACTGTCTCACAGATCATTGCACCTCCTCAGAATTAATGACTGCCTGGCATCTAACACACCACTTGTCCCTCTCTCCCTCCAACCCCTACTTCCTTTTGCGATGGCCCTGCCTGCTTTCTACTAGACACAGTAAGAACAGCCCAGAAAATAGATTAGAAAAGGATCTCTTCACCGCTGCCTGGAGAGCTCTTCCACTTCTAGCTGGAGGCTGTTGATTTTGTCCCCAAACTCCTGCTTGAAGAGACGGTTGTCCTGCTGGGCCAACTGACGGTCCTTCTCTGCCTGTCGCAATCTGGATTTGAGCCACATGAACTTGTGATAAAAAACAAAAGCCATGGTGGGGAGGAAGACCGAGTTTAACCAACAAATAAAAACCCAGTGAAAAGGTAAAGCCAAAAAAAGGAATGGTAAAAACAATGGAAAGGAGGAAAAATTTTTAAAGAAAAGCAAAATGTAGGTGAACCAGGCAGAAGCTCTGATTTTCAATAGTTTTTATTCTATTACTACAGTTTACAGCCATTAGATGAAAAACATAAAACATCACTTTTATCCAGATTCAAAGCAAACCTCAAGTACACAGAATTTTAAGTCAAATTTGATTTTAATGTACGTTACATTTCAGCTTTACACATGTAACTGGAACTTGCAACATAGGTTAGCTACTCTATTGAGAATTAGTGCATTTTCCTGGTCTCTTCCACGGACTCACACACTGGCTCAAGCACCCAGGCATTAGTACACCAAAGCATTTCCACTTTGGGCCTGACATCAGAAATGGCCAGATCCTTAATTCTGTCTTATTTTAGTGTTACTGCGACAGCAAACAAAACCAGCCCAACCCCGTTTCTACAGAAGAAATCTGGGGAGGGGCAGGGGAGTTAACTGTTCTAACTAGCTATTTGGATACCCTGATGAAAGCTTCCACCTTTTTATTATTATTTTTCTCCAGGTAGTTAAAAGGAGTTTCTAGTAGGAGGCTACTGAAGGTTAAGTTATACTTTCAAGCATGCGACTTGGGCATCGGTGTAAAGATTTAAAAAGGGTCTCCAAGTCTGCTTGTGTGCGGGAGTTAACTAACCAAGCTAAGCACTGGTACACGCTTGCGTACAGGAGGACTAGGCTGAGCCTCACAGATTTTTAAATGTACCTAGTGAGAATCAATAGGTATTCTCTCCCCAGTTGCGTTTCGGTCACATTTGTCACCCACTGCCCCAGGGAGCACTATCCCACAGGACAAAGGGAGAACTGGCACCAAAGAATTTTTACAGGCATCTCACCAGAGCAAAAAACCCCTTATTCAAGACAGAAAATGCCCAAATGTGATCTTCTTGAAAGAAAAAAAGGAACATTTAGAACCTAAAGCCTGTGACAGGCCAGCATGGTGAACTTCTGCAGCCACAGGGAAGAGGATATTAGTTTATAATAGTCCAAGCTGCAGTTACTTAAAGTTTTGTGCTGCGGTGTTAAACGGGCAATTATATTTCCTATTGAGAGCTGTTTCCAAGCTTTAGCTGTTCTTTCATCAGCAAATTCCATTTGTATTGAGCAACAGAAACTCAGAAGCAAATGAAAGAAGTGTAATAGTAAAAGGCAGCTCTTCCTTTTAAACCACTAACTACTCAGACAAGGAATGGTCAAGTACCAAACTACCATTTCCACTCCCTACCACTGCACATTTTGTTCCTTTCTTTTTTTTTCTTTTTTTTTTTTAATTTTTTGTTTCTTTTAAACACTAGAGTATAAAGATCAATAATGTTTTTGTAAAACTTGTAACTTCCCTTTCTAGGAAGAGGAGAGACCTACCAAAACAACTCTCCTCAGCTTCCTTCGGTCAGGAAGGACCACCGATGTATGTCTAAAGGGATTCATGGCAGAGGTAGAAGGCAATGCAAAGATAAGGAGGTTTCCACTGAACTTACCACTCTATCATGTTACTCTAAGACACCTAGCTACTAATTCTGAACACATGAAGTTTAAAGGAATAAGGATAAGTCCCCACCCTCCCACCAAGTCACTAAGGCAAAATCGTTGCAAGCAGTCTCGGTTACAAGAGGGCTGGTCTTCACGGTGATGAGCTATTGAGTCGCACCCATTTTGTCTTGGACTTGGGGCTGAACCCACAGAACAGAAGTGAATGGGTAACGGCTTTGGGGTACGCACACAACTACTTTCAACAACTTCCAGGGATGCATTTTTTTCGTCTACTTCACAAAAAGGGTAACACAGAAAACTAGTTGACTTTCCAGAGCTGGCCAATCTGATGTTGGCTTGACCAATGCACCTAGTATCCATAAATGCTGAAGACTTGTGCTGCTGTATACGGTATGCATCACCGGGATGTACAGAGCCACATATCTTCCATTCCTTATGCTTTTCTGGTGTGTTTATTGGTCAACTCATTGGTACTTTAACACAGTTTAAATGGCAAAGTTAGGGATTTTTATACCCGACTCTACATCTCTGAAGAAAAACTCACTGATTTTAAAAATTCAGCAAATTCCCAATCAACTTTAGGTGACAATTAACATTTTAGCAGTTGCTTTTAGCAATTCTCAAGTTCTCCCCTCATAAATGAGTTCTGATGTCAGAGCTGTGAGGTGACCAGACATAAAAATGTCTAATGATGCTTCTGGATCAGTTTGTTTGCTGCACTATTTAAGGTTTTTGCCTGTTTCACCAAATCCTTTTCACTGTATAAGTAAGTCAGAATGAGGAGGATGAGAAAATGAAAAAAATAACAACAGCAAGAGAAAAAGAGCAGGCCAATTAGCTGAGCAGATATCATAAAACATTTTAAAATACAAATTTCCTACAAACAAAATGACCTTTTTTATAAAAAATCATTCACAATATAAACCCTAAAATGAGAGATTTCAATTAGTGCAATGCTCTACTCATTAAATAAGTCCCAGGCAATACGTGACCTTGAGAGCTATGCTCTCCCCTGATTTTCTTGGAGCTAGTGTGACAGGGCGATTTGAAGAGACTGAAGCTGTGACCCGCTGGCCAAACCACTGCAAAGCCTAGCTTCAAGAACAAGACAAAAGGGAAAAAAGAGCACTGCTCCTTCTAAAATCAATCTGACTTTGATGCCGAGGCCCTCCTAATTTCATGAGGGTTAGTGACATCAGAGCCACATGGTCATTAGGATGGAACTTGTCCCAGTCCAAATGGGTATTATACCCATGGGCTATCTTTACCAACTTCGAGCGACAGCCAGGCTCCCCTCTCATCCTCCTCTATTTACTTTCACATAAGAATATTTTTCAAGCTCACCTCCCTCAAAGTACCAGAGAGATCTAGAGTAACCAAGCACCTCTATACCTAGCCTCTGCTGCACTGTAATACTGTCATTAACAGTCAAGCACTTCTCTAGGTTCATATTTACATTTTTTATCAGTGCTATCAGAGTAATTGCCTTGTAACGACTGGATAGCATATACAAGTGCAGCTGACACAGATAAATGAAGCTGCTATGGTAATTAGTGGTTTAGTAGTATATTCTTTCTAATGGAAGCCCTCCTGAGCATGCAAAACATTTCTCCTAACAGCATCTCACAAAATTATAGCGCTTGCTCTGTTGAGCAGTGACTAAGCAGAGCACTCGGACTCTCGCCTGGTCCATTCAGGGTCAGTGGGACACTACCCCTAGAATACACACATGATTTTATAATTGTAAAAGTTCCATTTTTTACCTTTGTTCAAGCTGTTTGATGGTGGCAGCCATCTGATTTGTTTTTTCTTCCAAACGACTGTTTAATTCACTCTTCTGTTTCACTCCCATGTCTGAACTCTGGAAAAAATAGCATCATGGGTTTTTTTAATAGCAGTAAAACCAAAATAAGCCATGATAAATCATGTGGCACATGAAACGAAAGGGGCAGAAGCCAAAGAGGCAGGAAAAGGTGCTCAAAAAGCAAATGCCAGGTCAATATTGCAAGGACAAACATCTTGCCATAACGATGTAGGCTACATCTGGACCCCACAAAAGGGCAATACCATAATCACTGAAGCTTTCTGTGTAATGCATATTAATGCAGTACCTGCTAATATCATTTGACTGTTTTGCGCAGAAGCAACTCTTTCCTGTTCTAAAGTTTATTTTACAATTTCTTTGTGTTGCTCTTTGTCTTAAGAGTCTGCTTCTATCTTCACACAGTAATGCATGTAATTACACCACACACCTTCAAATACCAGATTGTACTGGGACAGAAGCTACCATGGCTCAGTTTTTATACCACAAAAACGTAGAAGATGCTTTCCCCACTCACATGCACACATTTCTGGATCATCATGAGTCTTTCTTCAGAAGAAACTGCATTTTCCTTTAACCTTCACCACATTCAACTGTTCATGTACTACAGCTTTCTTGCAGCAAGGCAGAAGTAGGCTATACACCCTGTAACCCTTCCACACCTAGCACCTTTTAGATAGATAGCAGGGAAAAAAGAACAAGAGCCATCACTTTTATCTGGCATTCACTGCATTTGATTTAATTATTTCCCTACCTGCAGCTTGAAGGACAGTTCATGCTTTAGGGCCCTGAGATCATCCAGTTGCTGTCTGAGCGCCACCAGCGCATCTTGCTTCTCGCAAACATCTTTCTCCAGCATCTTCATGGCTAGCTCCATCTCCTGTCGCATCCCAATCTGCACCTCCAGCTCTTTCTCCACATCCTGGAACATACGGATCGGTCACCATTACCAGCCAGCTTTCCGTGAGATAACCACCCTTAACTGGTGTTCCTGCCAATGCAGTCACTACCTAGAAGCATGCTGCACTGGCCACAGCATCACAGTTACAGATCTGACCAATCAAAGACAATTAAGGACAACAAATCCACACTTTCAGTCCAATATTAAAACATTAATTTAAACAACATTACTAGCAAAGAGTCAAAAAGTACTATATAGGCCCATCTTTCTGATGGAGGGGACTAGTGAAAAGCTGGCAGATGTTATTTCCTAAAAACCTTCGGCTCAGGCATTTTTCTCCCCAGCAGCTGAACCCACGATATAGAATAGCAATTCAGATAGTGGCAATATCCTTACCCAGCAAGGGGGATATGCAAACCTAGAAATGCAAGCAAACTGCTCATTTTGAGAAACAGACCTCAAACTGATCAACAGAGCCAGAAAATTAACGCTTCAGACAACGCTGTCTTGGATCAGGCTGAAGCAGGCTGGCAAGAATGAAAAAAATGCCCTGGCCAACCATTTTCAAAAGTGATTGTCTGACATGGGAGTTACTACATCAAAAGCCATTTGTAGGGAGCTCTAAGCTCACACAGTCCTTACCAGCCGCAGCTGAGTCTCCTCCTTTAACTGTTTCCGTGCCTCAGTCAGTGCATGTCCATCAGCAGTTCTGTCTTTAGTGACCTAAGTTAGTGAAGACACCCAATTAACTTGTCATTATATACTACTAGCCCTCACATTTGCTGATTATTTGCTTTTCCCAGCACTTCAAAAAGAAATTCTGCCACTATCAAAACTCAGAGCTCCATTCAGTTAACGCAGCATGCAGCTTCCATGTGAAATGACTCCATTTTCCTGTTTCCCTAAGTGCTCAGTGCACTTCAATGGATATGAATTAAAAGGACAGATTGTTTTCAGAACTTTTACAATATACTAAGTAGGGTTATAAAACCTCAGAAAAAGATCTTGTGGGTTTTAGAACTAAACCCAGATTCTGCAGTTACTAGCACTTTCAATAAGTCAACAAAGAAAAGATTACAGATCCTGCCCCTTGATTTCCAAAAAGGGTAGCCTTTCAGGCCAAAAAAACAGAACTCCTACGTCCAAATTTTTCTGCCACCCCCTCAGAAAATCATCCTTCCTCCTGTCCCTTTTGACACCTCCACCCAGCAAGCCAGGAACATGCTGTGTTAGCTCTCGGCTCTGTGCATGTTCACAGTTTAATCAGCTGCGGTCAGGCAGTATTTACTGTGGCCAGGGTCCATCTGCTACCCTCTGCGGAGGAACCCACCTGGAGTCACTCTTCTCTATTCCAGTTTTTGTGCGAGATACATAAGGAAATAAAGCTTCTTCCAAACACTGATTCCTTGGTTTAATTTGGGCTGGGACTGTCCAAAAGGTTCAGTAATCATTCACACACACCCACCAACCTTACGATTGGACTCTAAGATGTAAGAGCTTTCTTCTTTAACCCGTTCCATCTCTTCTTGAAGTGTAATAATCCTGTTGTTCGCAACCGCGAGCTGTGAACAAAACAGAACAGTAACATGTCAAAACCATATTTGACCATTTTTTTTTCCTCTCTAGACACATTTTCTGTACTCTTTTTTTTACACTCAAAGTGAGAAAAAAAAATATTTGGAGTGGCAAAAGACAACTCGGCCTCTACCATTGAGAAAAACCATCTGAAATAGCATCAGTTAGTGCCAGTGTGATGGATTTCCAATATCAGCTGAAACAGACTTTCCAACCTATTTTGGTTCCTGTCTTCCAGTAAAGTTATTGACTTATTCAGGTCTCTACCTGCTAGACCCAGTGTAACATGTGGTTAGCGCAACAACAGAAATCCTCACTCTGTTCCCCCTCCCTTACCAAAGATAACAAAATGGGAAAATGTGAGCATGTGACAGCTAAGTTTTGTTGAATTCTAGCAACTGAAATACATTACCAGAGAGGAAATACTTGTGTGGCTTTGCTAAAGCTTCAGTAGTTTGGGTACACTGCTAGGTAGAGCATCTGAGATGTAAGATGCTCAAACATTTGGGCAGAAGAAGCATGATGAGAGCCTCATCAGAGGAAGAAGGTTTGGCTGGAAACAGAGGGTCAGTAGCACACACTGCTCTTACAAGACAAGAAGTGAAGACAGCACCACAGACTAACAGACCTTTCAGTGTGTGGTTAAAGGCCAAAATAACTTCAGAAAACTTTTTCTGGCTTTGTAAATCATAACTGACGTAAGCCTTGCACACAAGAAAATCTCAGTGACATTCCAAGAGATCAGCAATGTTATTAAGTGACAAACCCCAGTAGAAATTACCCTTATAAAAGTGTGAGTCTTTGGTACAGCTCAAGCCAAATACACAAATTGATGTGACACGTGACGTGGTTCATGAACTACACCCTGCAAATAGCGCTGGCTGGCACAGTGTGTTCCAGTGCCATGTAAATTCTTACTCTGAACAGCATGCAGACTTCACTAAGATACAAGCAAGTACATTATTGGAAATCAAAAAATATTTCAGTCAACATTGCAACTAATCTCATGGGTACCATGTCTAATGGGCACAGCACTCGCACTCTGCAGATAATAAACCAAAAGCCACTTATTATAGTAGCACTGAGAAATGCAGCATCTACTGCAGACCACCTTTTTAAAATGAAAAAAATATTTTAATTGTAAAAACACTTCTTACGCCTTAATTGCAAGAGTGGATACACTAAATTTCCACTACTAAAGCTTCTCATCATTTGGAATACATCCATTAGAGTAAATGTTCAATAACCAGACACACAGACCTCCTTTAATGAGGGTGAACAAACAAAAAAAGAATTTATATTTCATATTTGTACTGCAAGAGCACTGAGCCATCGCAATCTAAATCATTCTACTAAGTGACATGTGGACAGAGATACTGTAAAACCATTAGGATGAGACCTACTATCATCCATTTGTCAGGGAACCGACCCCAAAAGATTTTATTACATTTATGCCACGACTAATGAACTGCAAGAACAATTTTAAAATACAGGCTATACTTATGACTCTCATACCAACCATTTTTTATGCTCAGACTGAACAATGTTTTATCTATAACGATAATTTTTCCTTTTTTTTTTTTTTTTTTTTTCAAGTTGTGGCAGGCTAGAGAAAAAGTTATTGAAACATTTCGATTCCTATCTCTACGTTGTATTAAACTTCTGCACCTGTCAAAATAAACAGACATTTTAAAATCTCTTTGTCGTGTCTGGACATATAACGTACATCAGTTGTATGGCATTTGAAATCACACCCACCATACAATTTATTCTAAAGCATTTTTCAAAAATCAGAAAGTACTCAAAGACTTCAGAGGGATAGAGTGTGTTCAGCAGCTTTTGGTTTTTAACATAAACATTCAGCTGTTTTTCCACCTCATGCTTAGTTAGTAGCAACAGCCAGTGTAATTCCTTCGCAGGTCAGTTATTCCAATTCCATCACTAAACACTCATCATTATGTACAGCAGAAATCTGAAGATAACTCCTCCCTTACCTTTTTAATCCTCAATTCCAAAAGGCCAAAACATCAAATGATTTTCTATTATTACACTTACCTCCTCAGTCAGTTTAGTGTTGGATTTTTCTAAGGCATCCACCTTGGCCTGTAGATTGTTTACTGTAGCACTGTTGAAGAGAAAAAAACCCTACAGTAATTGTGTCTTTTTTTAAAATCCTGTTTTCTGTTTTCTTCTACTATATAATAAAGAATAAATAAAACATGTCTCACCTTAAATGTCTATTGAGTTCTTCTACATAGTTCTTCTGGTCCAAAATAGCAGTTATCTGACCATCTCTGGGAAAAAAAATAAAATCATTCAGCTCAAGCATTTGGATTCAAAGAACTAAGAGACACCACTAAAGGACTAAGAAGAAACATGGCAATACAGCCCACATATCAGCATAGCACCAATACCCTAGGTCTCAGTCTATGTGACGTATATCAAATAGCAAAGCCGAGTTACAGTCTATGCCTTTATAATTAGTCACTGTCCCCTGACTTCTCAGAAGCTGCTACATTCACCTGGATGACATTCAGGCATTTTGTGATACACAAACCAGAATGATTAAGGCAGACAACATTTCAAAGAGTACAGCAGTACAGTATTTCAAAGAAAGAAAAATGGGTTTGCACTACATTTATACTGGGCAAGAGTCATCTCACCAAAATCTGTTCAAGGAAAACTGTTAACAAATGCACATTTTGCATTCACTTCCAGCAGGAAATCTTAACTAAAGATGTTCTAAAAATGAAACTATAGATAAAATAAATGCAATCAAAACACCTGATCTTGAGGGATAATCATTAAATATATACCTGAACTCAACCTAGCAGGACATCCTTAGAAGGAAGAAGTACTCTTGAATAACCTCAGAAAACTAAAACACCTGATGCATATGCCAGTGTGTCCACACTGTATTTTTCAACAACTTGCTCTGAATGTTGCACAGCTTCATTTGTGTATGCTGGCACAAGTTCTTTAGGGTATTATTGCAGTTATGATCCTTTCCAATTGGAGAATTTTGTTGGTTTTTTTTTTTTTAAGGATGTTATCGTGTCAAGAATCAACTACTATTCTGCTAGCCATACAACTGGTGAAAGCTACTAAGCTTTTAAAGAACTGCAGACCTAATACAGCAGAGGGTCACTTTTAAAATATTTTTATCTTCAATTGCCAGTTAAAGAAGAACACACAGAGTTTCTGGGAGACTTGCCATTTCCCCTGCTCCCTCCCAGTATTTCCAGTATCATATTTATATATTATGGTTTATAACAGAAGAGCAATTCAGTCTAAGTAGTTTTTTTAATTAAAAACATAACAGCTTGCAGGGCAACCCAGAATACTTGAATACAAGTTACCAAGAGATAAGATGCAGGAGAATTGTGTGTGTACCTACCCTTCACTGCCTTTCGTGCTGTTCCCATCTTTCAAATACATTGAGAAATCAATAACTCCAACCTAGAAAAGAAAAATTTGCATCTTACATTAAACACTTTTTCTAAGAGCAAACACTGTCTGTAGTTGTGAAAGTTTAGAACATCAGTACCTGTTGTATTACAGCAAGGATTCGTTACCAGTAATCTATCCAAAATTAATGAAAACAGGGCGTATTTCAAGCAAAAATATACTAGGATAATCACTGAGTTGGCAAGCAAGTCTTAGGACATAAGGACAAAACATTGCCATCACCATATCTGTATATACACTGCTTATGCAAGCTGGAACATAAGTGCATGCAGGCTCATATTCTTTTGTTTAACAGCTCCACTGATCTCATCACACAGCGTGAGTGAATTAACAGTTCTGTCCATTTCTCCCCTCATTTTGGCTAAGTCCTTCCCGGTTTTTGCCTCCTTTTTCATTTACTCCACTTCACTCCACAGTGACCTGCATGCAGACCATAGCAAAGCATAACAGCAAAGAGAAAACCAAAATCCCGAGTCTCTGATCTCAGCGCCACCAGCTAACTGAAGACTACAATCACAGTAACAAACTTGCATTAGTCTTCTATTACATATAGTAACAAACTCATATCTTGGTTGTTGGAAGTCCTCTACAACTGAAAACTCCTCCAATTTAAATGAGCAGAAAAAAACATTAACTGAATACCCAGTACCTGTGAGTCCAGGTCTTCTCCTTTCATGCAGAAGTTTGCATCGATGACATTCAAACCTACTAGGAGGCCAGCAATGATTGCACCTTCTTCTTCCATCATCAGTGCATTAGGCTCATAAAATTCACTGTAGGATGCATGGCCAGAGAAGACAAGTGTTGCATCTTTAAAAGTCAACTCAGATGCTGTCAACTAGCATGGGATCCCCGCTATTTCATACAACGATATAATGCAAGCTCAGCCTTAACAAAAACCCAGCAAGTGGCACATAGTCCGCACAGAAATGTACTCCTACGTACTATCAGTGTACTCCTGCTCTGACTAAACAAATCTCTCTTAGCACAGTAAGTCTTTAGTTGAGGCAAAGACCCAGTGAGTAGGAGACCTGGTCCCTCACTGTTGAAAGGTGGTGGACAGTAAGCACGATTCTTGAGTAATGGTACAGCACACTGAAGATTTAAGACTGGGGCTTAATATCAGAGTTTAAGTACCATACTTCTACTACTCTATTACACACTGCTATTAACACAAGGCACCACTACATTCTCCAGTGGACAATATCAAATTTTCGTTTCTAACCCCAAGTCAGCTGTGGATTTACATGGAGAGCCAACAAAAACCTACTTGTTTGACTAAAGAAACACAAACATATTTATTAAATCCTACTGCTTTACACAGACATAGTAGTTCAAATCCATGGACTTTCAATTAAACTACAAAATGATTGCTGTTTTATGAGTGGGATGAAGAGATACAGAGGAGCGAAATAACTTGTTCCAAGTTAGATAGTAATCAAGTGACAAGGTCAGAAATAAATCAAGGGCCAAGATTTTGCAGACAGAGAATGCTGTATCCCCTCTGTATGTATATTTCACACAAATCATCTCTTCACAACCAAAATTTGTGTTTATTCTAATGGATAATTGAGACAAAGTGGAGAAATAACAGCTTCTGAATTAAGAAAGAACACCAAGCATTTTTAATCCCTTAGAGGTAGCTCTGCATTTCACAAATATTAGCCTTTCTCAAAAAAAGTATAGGCATACTTTACCATTTGGGTGTCAAAGACCACAAAGATCTTGCAAAAGAGCAGAAGTGAACCTAACCTAATCTAAGAGCAAGCTCAGTGCTCACCTGAGAAGATCTTTTCTGTTAATCAAGGCTTTCATGTATTCGGAAAGTTTCTTCTGCATTAGAGCCAGGCGAAGCCAAGCTCTTCCTCTACCCACAGGTGTCCTACAAAGGTCAGAAACAAAATAGTTACAGACATACTGCAGTGCACATTCATGAACAGGTCTAATAATCCCATTCTACCTGAAGTTTCTGCATCTCAGAGCTGGCACTGATGAAAACAGGGAAATACAAGGTATTTAAGTGCAAATAGTTACAGACAAGTTCATGTAAGCAACCACTGCTTCTCTCATAACTAATTATGTATTTGTTGTTGTACTATAAATACTTCCCTGACTTTACCCCTGCTGGATGCTACTACATAGACAGAGATCAGCTGCTCCAACACATCACCTTCTAATTCAAAGTCAGTTTTGCATAAGGCAAGTCAGAATAACATGTGTATACTTCAGTTCAGCACAGATGCCCAAGCACCACTCCTTCAGATAGGTGTTAAGTTGGGTGAGAAACCACAAAGACATGTGAAAACACAGATTCAGTACTGTTCTTTTCAACTATTTTGCTCATTAACACACTCACAGGATGCAACAGGTTATAGTCACAGTCCTTCCCCCTCTGTTTCTCCTGGCAATCTGAAGGACGCAGCTTTAAAACGATGATAACTGATACGCTGCATCACAACTCTGGCTCATCTACCCTGGCATGCTGGCCAGAAGCCAGTACCAGATGCTCCAAAGGAAGGTGTGAAACCCCCGCGCTGAGCAATATTTTGATTACAAGGACATTCCTCTTCCATCTCCAGCAGTCAGTTAGCTGTCTTATACCAAACAGCACGTGGGGCACTTTATTTTCTAACCTTAACTGGTATAAGCAGCAACAGCCCATGGAAGTCATCTTCATTACTCCCCATTCTTGACCTAATACATAACATGACATTTCCCAAGAGTTAGTATGAATGCAGGGTTTAGAAACTTATTCTAAAACTGTTCTTTATTT